>NC_141689.1:768576137-769176137 GCF_964263255.1 Lissotriton vulgaris
CGCTGTCGCCAGGTGCGAGATCCAGACCCCTTGTTTCAATGTTAGGCTCAGTAAGGACTCCGTTTGAGATAGCCCTGCTCACCCCCTTAGTAGCTTGGCACGAATAGCCAGGCTTATGTCCAAGGCACGAGTGTACAATATGTGCAACCACACTTACAGCAACCCAATGATGTCACCACAAATAGACTCCACATGAGTTTTTATAAAACAAGTATAATCTTTATATATATATATGTGATATGACCACGCAATACAAAACCAACATATATTAATGGATAGTATTTCTTCCGGTAGATTGGTAGGTTCTAATCCCAACCACCGCTTCTAACCAACAGTTAAGCTTACTTCTAACCTTGTCCACAAGGTTAGGCAGGTCGTATTGCTAGAATCACACATGTTGCAAAAGAAAAGAAATACTGCAATGTGTAACGATATACTCCTGTACTGTGCAATAGAGAAACAATGCCATACGTAGCGCCACAGTTATGTACTTTGCAATAGAAGGAATAATGCAATGCATATCACTATCAGCATACCCTGTGCAAGGAAGAAACAAAGCAATGCGTCACGCTACATTTGTGTACTGTGCAATGAAGAAATAATGCAATGCGCCACGTTATAATCAGGTACTGTGCAATGAAGAAATAATGCAATGCTCCAAGTTACAATCATGTACTCTTTAAGGGAAAATTAACGCAGTGCATAACGCACCAAGCATGTAGTTTGTCAGGCACAAATAAGGTCAGGCGTCATACGACAGTTCGATAGTTCATTGGCAGCAATAAAGCAAAGTGTAATACGACAGTTTAGGTGCTCCGTTAACTGTTGCCACCAACTTGGATCAATGATGACACAAAAGTACTGCTTCTCACTCTGGCCGCAGTAATGCCCCTACTTGGGCCAGCAATGGGCCTCAATCCGAGCCGAAGAAACAGGCTTGTGCAGCTGACAGAAGCGAGAGGCCTAGAGAGTGTCCCTCTGGGCCCGCACCCCACCCCAGGTGGTGATCCACGCTACCTGGGTTGGGGCGACCCAACTCTCCTCTCCTCCTTCAGCGACTTGGGCCTTGGTCCAGAACTCCGTCAATGGGCACAGCAAGCTCGGGCCGGCGGCTCAGCTCCTCCGGGGTTGCTGCTCTGGGCCACTATTGTTTCACTCTGAGGGCCCAGTGACCTGGCCCTCTTTCCGGTGGTCTCGGTGGACACTGAGACCCGCACTCGGCACTTTGGAGACTTACTTCGATTTTGGTGCACACGCTACCCAGGCACTCCACACCAGCGCCTCTGGTTGCACCTCGATACGCAATCTGCACGTCCGAGACTCACCTCTTCTCTGGTGCACACTATGACCAGACTCCCTTCACCAACGCCTCGCCTTTCCACCTCGACACGCACCCTACGCGTCTGAGTCTCACCTCTTCTCCCTCTGCACCCAATGACCGGGCGCTCTTCTCTAACGCCTTGGCTGCATCATGACACGCACCCTGCACATCCGAGACTTACTTCTTCCCTCAGTGCACAAAATGACCAGGCGCTCTTCACCAATGCGCATCCAAGACTCACTTCTTTGCTCGAAGCACATAACGACCAGGCGCTCTACACCAGCGCCATGGCTTGCACCATAACCCGCACCCTGCGGATCAAAGTCTCCTCTCTTCTCCCAGTGCAGACAATGACCAGGTGCTCCTCACCAAAGCCTCGGCTTGCACCACGACCCACACCATGCGCTTCTGCGTCTCCTTTTTCTCCCAGTGCATACAACGACCAGGAGCTCCTCACCAATGCCTCGGGATGCACCACGACACGCACCCTGTGCGTCCAAGTCTCCTATATTCTCCGGGTGCACGCAACGACCAAGCGCTTGTCACCAGTGCCTTGGCTTGCCCCACGACACGCACCATGCTTTTTCCGAAACTCATTTACTCCGGTGTTCCCACGATCACAAGGCACGACTTCTGAGGGTCTCAAGTTGCAAAAGCACGTGCACACTGCATTGCTTGGGACTTCTCCGGAAACTTTTATGTTCCTGTGTTCCCAAAACCAGAGCCAGCTCACCTCGGGCCCTTGGGGTTCAGGACACAGCACAAAGCACAGTCCTGTTCAAGAAGTGGGGGACACCACCTACTGCAATGTCCCTTTAGTCTCGTCCTTAGACAAAGCTACAGACTGCAGGCCAGCCCCGGATCACGAAGCAAGGGTCAGTCGTATCCAGCAGTCTCTTCAGCAACTTCTTTCTTGGCAGAGGTACTTCTTGACCACGAAAGAGGTAAAACCCTTTGCGGACTTGACCTGTCCATTTTGCCATTCAAAAATACACCATATTCTAGGGGTTTCAGTTCTCTTAGTTATTCCCCTTCATGTCTTTGAAGTTCTTTATGCTCAGGGGTGCCTGACCCCTCCCTGAATCAGTTCTGGGTGTCACCCTCCCGGTATCACCTTTCTTCCCTTGATATTGGGGGTCTGAATCCTTAATCACTCAGCAGGAGATGGGTCAATTGGTTTATAGCACCAGCTCAGGCCTTCTCACCTCCCGGGCTTCTCCTCTCCCTACTCTCCAGATGCAGGGCAGCCTAGTGCCATCTTAACCCCTCCCTGGGTCAAGACCTCTCCCAGCTCCCCTCACCTTTCAGATCCAGAAGGTCAATCCACATTCAGCAGAGACACACCGAAATGCTTAAAGCACAAAACTCAGCCACTTCTAAAAGAGTGGTTTCTGAACACACAATGACAAAACCACTTTCACAGAAAAATGTGTTATGACACTGTGAGTTCATACATGCTGAACTTCACCTTTCCATTTTAAACTAATAGGAAACTAGGCTAACAAACACAACACCCAGCCTCCCCCATTCTATCCTATGGGCAAGATGGCCTTTCAACAGTGAAAAACGAAATGGAGGGCTTTTCACTGTCAGGACATAACACACACCTTAGTATATGAGCTGCCTTTTACTTACACTGCACCCTGCCCAGGGGTTACCCGGGACCTACCACAGGGGTGCCCAATGTGTATGAAAAAGGGAAAGTAAGGCCTGACAAGTGGTTGCACATGTCAGGACAACATGCTAACTTAGCAAACTGAGTGCAGGCCCTACACTGCAGGCCTGGGTTCCCTTCTCTGTGCTCCTTTGCATTACTAGCCCTGGCACACACAGTGCACATCACTAGGGACTTTACTAGTAAGGCAAGCATACCAATCATGGCCAACTAATTACCATTACACTTTACACAGGGAACACTTGGACTTTGACACTGATCACCAGTGGCAAAGTACCAAAAGCATCTAAATTGGAAACTCTATGTCATGAAAATGGTCTAGGGGGAAAGCAAAAAGTTTAGGGAACTTTAGCCAAAAAGGACAAGTCCTACACTATGACTTTGTGCACGCCTTCTAATAAAATTATTTTACTTAAAAATGCCATAGTCGAGTCAGTGTCAGGTGCTTTCACAAAACTATACTACATCCATTTAGAAACCCCGGAGAACACCAGGGTACAGCATCCAAATCTGCCGCACAGGTACTGTTGGTGGGTGTACGTGGACCAATTCCTGCTCATCACCAAATGTCAGGAAGAACAAGTACACAGTGCTTAAGTAAGTTGAAATAGTTTTATTCACAATGTGTACCCACGACATGAAGCGACCTCCTGGCTCGGCATCCAATCAACAACTCCAGGATGTCGTTTGAACACTGAGCCAGCCTCCACTCCATGCACAGGCCTTATTCAAACATTAACAGAATTACATATAGTGCGCACACACCCGCACACACAGAATGTCAACCTGACATGAGTAACACACTACAACATTAGAATGAACTTGGAGTCAAAACCTATCTTCTAAAACTGTTAAACAAAAAGAAAAATCTACAAAAAATATTTTAAGGCCAAAGCTGCATTTGTCAGATAGGAGATTAATGAAGCTAAATATCACCCCAAAACCTGTGTTTAAAATAGAGTACCAACATATAAACCCACCAGTGAAGGAGAGGATCAACATCACAAGCTTCTTAAAGTAGAAGAAATATTAATTATCTCTCACTCATCTATTGATAGACGAGGCAAACTACAGACATGTCCAGGAAACCAACAAGTCCTTGTCACTCTTCAGAAATTTCACCCCAATTGAAATGTTGAAAAACATAAAATAAATGACCATCATCTCAGTTCTATGAATCCATAAATTATATACTCCTCAAAGAGCGTTAGGCCTTTTGTGACACCATATGTGCATTACTAGCCGAGGGAAAGGTTGCAGATTGTCTCAATGTAGGCCAAATGACACCACAGCAAAATGTCTGGTAGCCACATTGACAATATAGATGAATACCAGTAAGGTTTCAAATGAAACTGTAGCAAAGAATATGAATGTTTTCAAGTATGTGATGATTTCCCAATTCTTTTTGATTTGTCTGCGGCATTCCATATGGTCAACCTTTCCAACTTCCTGAAAATTCGCCATGAAAGAATGAGTTTGAAGGGTGCCATTGTGAAATGGCTTGCATCCTACTTGGAAAATAGAGGCCAGCACATAAAAAGGCAACTGCAAACTTGCTATTGTAGAATATGCAAAATCACTATATTTCATCCTAGGGAAGAACTTGAATCTTTAGATGCATGACATTGTGATAGCTACAGTGGTAGAGTAAGAGCTAAAACTCATTCCCAAAATAAAACTCTAATGTCAGAAGAGGACTTCAATCTTGTAAATCAATGCCAAGTGTTATTAAGACTGGGCCACGGAAACTTGCTGCTTATAGGAATCACTGACATCTGTCTAGTAGCACTCAAGGTCACTCCACATTTCATGCCCAGGTTGACCAGGGGCTCAAAAAATATGTCAACATCACTCCAAATCTAATTGCTTTCAAACTTTGTCTGCGGCATTCCATATGGTCAACCTTTCCAACTTCCTGAAAATTCGCCATGAAAGAATGAGTTTGAAGGAAGCCATTGTGAAATGGCTTGCATCCTACTTGGAAAATTGAGGCCAGCACATAAAAAGGCAAAACAAAAATTTGCAGTACCACTCCCTGCATGCAAGGAATATTTCTGGGCTCTATCCTCTCTCCCACACTGTTCTACCTTCATGCATCCTCTTGCCTTCATCCTCAAAAAAGCAACATTTCATATCATTTCTACACAGATGATTCACCACTTCACCTGGAGTATTCCTCTCTAAATGGCATTCTTCACCTGGAAAAGTCACTGGTCAACCTTTCCAACTTCCTGGAAATTTGCCATGAAAGAATGAGTTTGAAGGGTGCCATTGTGAAATGGCTTGCATCCTACTTGGAAAATAGAGGCCAGCACATAAAAAGGCAAACAATCTTTGCAGTGCCACTCCCTGTATTCAAGGAATATTTCTGGGCTCTATCCTCTCTCCCACACTGTTCTACCTTCATGCATCCTCTTCACTCCAAATCTAATTGCTTTCAAACTTTGTCTGCGGCATTCCATATGGTCAACCTTTCCAACTTCCTGAAAATTCACCATGAAAGAATGAGTTTGAAGGAAGCCATTGTGAAATGGCTTGCATCCTACTTGGAAAATTGAGACCAGCACATAAAAAGGCAAAACAATCTTTGCAGTGCCACTCCCTGTATTCAAGGAATATTTCTGGGCTCTATCCTCTCTCCCACACTGTTCTACCTTCATGCATCCTCTTCCCTTCATCCTCAAAAAAGCAACATTTCATATCATTTCTACACAGATGTTACGCCGCTTCACCTAGGGGATTCCTCTCTAAACGGCATTCCTCACCTGGAGAAGTCACTGCCTTATAACTAAACAATAATACAAAAGAATTTCCCCTGATTGTTGCCACCCACGTAGCCTCATTTTTGCATAAGAACGACTCAATACCATATCATACCTAGACTGCAAACTTGCTATTGTAGAATATGCAAAATCACTATATTTCATCCTAGGGAAGAACTTGAATCTTTAGATGCATGACATTGTGATAGCTACCGTGGTACAGTACCTGCTAAAACTCATTCCCAAAATAAAATTCTAATATGAGAAGAGGACTTCAATCTTGTAAATCAATGTCAAGTGTTATTAAGACTGGACCACAGAAACTTGCTGCTCATAGGAATCACTAACATCTGTCTAGTAGCACTCAAGGCCACTCCACATATCATGCCCAGTTTGACCTGGGGCTCAAGAAATATGTCAACATCACTCCAAATCTAATTGCTTTCAAACGGCTCCCTATTAAAGCACAATATTTCATCAAATTAGCATGATTAATCTGTAAAGCGCTACTTAAAGGATCTAAGTGATTTCTAAATTCTATGCACATAAAAGGCCCATATCAGGGTTCAGAGCTCACTTCTGAGTACAGTCTCACAAATGCTGGATACTCCTAAACAATTTTTCTCTGGAAGTCCTCCAAAAGTCTGTAACTTCATTCTGCCAGACACCAAGACAATCGCCTTTTTGAAAAATCCAAAAGGGAACTGAAGAGTGTGCTGTTTTAATGGCACTTCATGCAATATTATCATCTCATCCATTGATGAATAGATCTTTCTCCCAAGAGACGCAGAGACATTATCAAAATCACTTTAAATTGACATATTGTTTTTACAAGAAGTGTGTACCACTTAAGATAACCTTAGTTTTTAATTTTTCCATTATGGTATGCATAACAACATAACCATCTGTAAATCACCCTAGTCCACGCTATATATCACTAAGAAGAAGGAGAAGAAGAAAAGATGGTTTGAAATAATCAGAAAGAAAACTTTCAGAGAATCATGAATTCTGAATTGACATTAGAAGGAAATGTGATTCAGGCCCGCATATGCCTTGTAGGAGAGTAGGATCTGCTTACTAAGGTAACCCCGACTTTTTGCTGGTGTTTCACTGTTTTTCGACTTTAGTCTGGCTGGGGCCCTGCTAACCGCGGGGCATATTACCAACAACTAGCGATGATTATCGCTATGTTGGTTTAGCGACGATATTAATATAGCAGAGCTCCGCCGATTTTTATCGCTTAGGAGCCTTGCTATTATCAAGGTTTATCTCCTAAGCGATAAAAATCGACCGAAATGCATGAATATCCCTGTAAAGACAGCGATATTCATGTATTACCGAGCAAATGCACTTAGCCATGTTATCCACCTACCATTGGATAACATGGTTAAGAACAGCTCTGGGCAGGCATTAGCTTTTGGAGATAATCGCGCTTAGCGCGATTATTTCCAAAAGTTGGTAATTGGAGATAGAGATGTTAGCGGCTGTTTCCAGTCGCTAACATCTTGGCACGCCCACTTTACATGTCATTAGCGATAATTATCACTGTGATGCAAAGTGGGCACCTAAATGCCCGCTATCTACTACTAGCTGTCACTAACTGGTGTTAGCGACAGCTAGGTAATAGGGCGATACAATTATCGCTGCTTTAGCAGGAAAAATTCCCGCTAAAGCGGCGATTATGCCCTTGGTAATATGCCCCTAGGACCCCAGCCTAGCTGCGTCCTCTCTAAATTGATTGCATGTACATTAGGTACACTCCCGATTTGTTACGGGGTTACCCTTGTGAGTCCCTAGTATATGGTACCTTAGGTACTAAGGGCATATTTATGTATTTATTTATTTATTTAATGAGTTTTATATAGCGCTGGCTCGGCCCATAGGTATCAGAGCGCTTTACAGTAGGCTACACAATGTTACAGAAAATGATAATAGTTACGCATTACATAAAAAATAAGCAACACATTGAGAGAGGAAAGAAAGGTGAGACAAATAGAGTGTGGGGGGAGGGGGGAAGTGTAAAGGGGAGGATGAGGGAAAAAACGGCAGGAGAGACAAAAGAAAGTCAGCCCAAAGACCAATTGGGCAGGTGACATCCGAGGAGCGAATCCACAGCCCGTCTCCCCTATAGCTAAACAAGGTAGCGCCATTGGCATTAGTCAAATAGCAAGGGCTCAACTGACGAGGGAAAGGTCACAGAAGAAAGTCCAGTACTCCAGTAGATAAACAGGGTGGGAACTAAAGCTGGAAAGAGTAGAAGAGTAGAGCGGAGAGGGGTAGGGTGAAGGTGGAGGAGGGAGATAAGGTCAGGAGAGACGCATAGGTACCCCAGAGGCCTACCAGGGGCTGAAGCATGTATTATGTCACCCCTGGGAAGCCTTCCAAAATGGCACCACAGGTCTGCTACTGCAGCCTGGGCAAGGTGTACATGCACCCCTTACTAAGATATAGGCTACCTACATCTACCTTATATCACTGACACATATAAGCTACACACACGGGTCTGACCTCCTGCTGCTGGACGAAACTCTGGCAGGGGAGGCCTGGACAATAGGTTTCCTGTCACAGGGAGGTGTAACCACTTCCCAGACAGGCTTTAATGTATTGGGGCTGGGTGGGTGCATTCATAGAATGCTTTTTCAGACAGTGCTGGTGGCACACTTGGTGTCCCTGTGCATACCCCAGTTCAAACTGGTTGCAGGGGCACTCAGCCCCTGCTCTGGAGCGAAACTGGAAAAAGGGAAAGGGGTGTAACCACCCCCACCCTGGGTCCTCCCATAGGTGGGACCCTAGAGTAAGTCCAACCCCTAAACTTAGTATAAGTATAGGAACCCAGTCCTTAGGGTTTTAGATTACCCTGGACGAAACTCTGCAACATATATCCTATACCTTCAACATTCTATTTTGACTAGAAGATGGAAGAATCTCCCTTGGGGTCAAGAAGTGACTCCCCTGTTCAAACAGGCACCAAAGAAGCATCTTGACAGGTTTGCATTTCTGAGGCTCACGCCGGATTCCAAAGGATTTGCGACACAGGACCCAGACTCCCAGACATCTCCAAGGCCGACACGAGATCACAGCAAAGCTGAGACCCGCAGCCATCACGAGAGATGTGGAACCCGAACCACTGGACACCGTGCACATTTGCTAGCGCATTGACTTCCCGAGCTTTCCCAAAGTTGTGCGCTGGGCTACTTGTAGTCCAAGCACCAAGCACTTTTTGCACTGAAGATTGTGGGCCTACACCCCACGAGTGGTCCGTGGGCCCACTTCTAGCATTTCAGCTTGAGGCTCCTTCATGATCCCTTTTCTGTCAACTGGTGGGTCCCCACGAAAATAACTCTTCTGTTTCTTAGGCTTTCCTGGTTGCTCCAGACGTGCCCTGACTCCCCTTCAAAGGGTGAGTCCATCAGACCTTTTTGGTCTGCACTGAAGCCAATCTTTTCTTTCTGCCTGGGTTGCTGTTGCCAAGGCTTGTTGGATTCAATCCGGATACCAACGCTGCAGCACTCAAAATCCTTTGTGGAACAGCTCAATTCCAGCTCCTGGTTGTCATCAACGCCTCCTGGTCCTCATGGCTGAAGAGTCAAACTTCTCCTTCTTCACCTGAAATCACCCAACATTTTTTGCCATCTTCTCCTTGCCTCCCTGGTCACTGGCTAGTGACCCAGACTCTGTCCCCTCTGCTTTCAGGTTCTCCAGATCTTCGATCCACCCTTGGATCCATCCGGACACTTTCCACTTGGTCGCCTGCAGCACTTTTTAGCAGCTCGCCATTGAAAACAACGACGAAACCCGAAACCAAAAGACACATTTGCACCAGGCTTCCCTGGGTGAGGTAACTCGAGTACTCCGGTGCTCCCATGGGTATTGACTCTAGAACTGCCTAGTTCTAAAGGAGTTTGCTCCAAGTCCACTCCTAAGTGTCCTTAATCTGTAATTTTCCAACTGCGACTTTCCCCGTAGAAGTTAATCGTGATTTGCGGCTGTGTTTAGACACTGCACGCGTTCCCTGTGTCACTACCTTGGGTGGTTCCTGGTGGCCCCAGCGGTACTAAAGGCTCTATGCCTTGTATCTATGTCAGTTGTGGTTCTTATACCACTTTCTTGGTATATGGTTTGTGACGCCCCTAGGGCTAATCATATATTGTGCTAATTTACTGTGTGTTAAACAAGTTTACTTGTGTACTTTTGCCACTAGCCTCATAACGAGACTAGGGGGATGTGTTTAGAATAAATACATATATCTTATATATATTCATGGTGTGGTTCTCCTTTCATTTGGTGATTACATAAGATTATAAACTAGTAAAACAAGCTGCTTTACATTCCTTCAAGACTTAGCCTGAAGGCTGCTCTCCACAGCTACCACTAGGATAGCTTTCTATAAGGTTGTCTTTAACCTACCATCAATAAGGGGTCGTTTGGACTGGTGCAAGGTGCCCACTAGAATAGTGGACAGCATATGCCAGGCCAACTTCTCACATGCCTAACAGAAAATGTATGTCAAGAACAAGGGCTCATATTGCACTTTCTTTCCTCACTTTATTTAAACAACAGCTGTAAAAAGAAATTATTGTACCTGTAAAGCCTAAGAATAACTGGCCAATAGGTAACAGACAAAGTTAATTAATTACAGAGAAACATTGAACACACTACTATTGACTGTTAGAAAGCAATCCTCTTTTCTTGCTGCTTGCAAACAACGTAAATCTACCTCCTTAATATTAAAGGAAGATTAGTTAATTAATTACATTATTATTAATGTTATATTTCATTATTTATTTTTATTATTATGTTTCATCATTTTATTTCCTTTTGGTTTTGTTTTGTTGGGAGCAAAAGAACTCTCCCTTGTTCCCATTGCTAGTTCTACTGTCTTGCAGGCAGTTGGCATCTCAAACCTCAGGCATGAAGGCCCAGAGTGCTGACATCCTTCATTGTGGATTTCTGCTTAGGCTTAACAGCGTACCCTTTAATCTTCAGTGCACCCATCCCACTGATGATGATCTTGGAGTTCCAACAATTCTCTCCCTCTTGCAGGTGCATGTCAATAGCAGTGCGTCACTTGACAATGGTGCAGCCTTTCAAGTCTGACTTGCATCAGTCCAGAGAGCCTTTTTTGAGTTGGGACTTGAGTTCTCTCTCTCTCTCTCTCTCTCTCTCTCTCTCTCTCACTCTCTCTCTCTCTCTCTCTATCTCTCTCTCTTTCTCTTTCTCTCTCTCATTCTCTATCTATCTCTTGATCTCTCTCAGAGTACTAACCCTATGTTATAGTGTTTTATTTTTCATCATGACTGCTCTGAATTTGTTAAAACACTTATACAGGCTTAAGTGATGATTTTCATTACATTTCTATTAAAACGAAATAATCTGATCAAACTAGTTTCCTATAAATACATTATTTGTGAATGTAATATATTACAATTAAATATTGTGATAATGACGTTTGAAAACATTTCATCATTTACTGTAAAGAAGATGATGGCCACAGATTTAGGAACAATTTAAATGCCTAAATGTATTCTTCAGTGTAACAGGCCCTGTTGTCCTCAATGAGAAACACATCTGGAAATACTGAAATATTTGTACAAAATGTTCCAAATAAAATACTGGTGTGGTCCATCCTGTGGGGGAATGCAGGAAAGATAAATCACCTATGATTCTTTCAAAGCATTCTGCTTCCAAAGAACCTTTGGTCCCAGATTCTCGCAAGTCTAAGAATAATGTTCGAGACTCTGTTAATTCAAAATCTTTATCCACAAAGCCTAAGTTGGCCAATGAAGGTTCCTCGCTCATGGTCAAGGTCTTTGCTCCTCCTATGCCAATCATTGTGGTGTGAATGAATTACCGGAGCCACAAATTAGTGTTTATGAAATGCATGACACAATTCATGATAACTAAATCTGTTGTATGGATGACAATTCTCTAATAACAATTTGTAGTATGGACCCATACAAAAAAGGCACAACATTTCTCTTCTTGATGTTTTGTTTAGAGACACTAAATCTAAAACATAAATCTCTAAATCTATTCCTGTTTTAAATACTGAATGTAACCTATATTTGATCTTAGGTTTATTCATCATCCCAATTCTATTAAGTTATTCTTATCCCATCAAGTTAGACAAGAGTAGCTGTCATTAATACAGATGAGCTTTAAATGTGGAGTAGAAGAATATTTTGCCTATTAGGCAATGCCCACCCTGCCAGGGCTCATGAACATCAACAAGGTCTCTTGTTAAAGATTGATTCCCAACTGAGGACTATGGCAGCAGTGGAATCTGCTTTGCAAGCAAATTGAATGCTCTTTGGGGTTCATTTATTTACGTTTTGAGCAAATATGTGGCCATCTTTGCTACACTGGACAAGACTTAACAGTCTTTGAAAAGTTCTGGCAACAGTTTTTTGACAAGGTGATCAGATGAAGGAGTCATTTTGCTAGCAGCGTCACAAGATCTCAATTTTACAGAGGCTCCAGTGTCTTCTCTTTTGAACTTCTATCCTCCAGTTCTCTCTCCCATAGCTGTAGTAGTTTTGAACCCCAAGTGCTTGTGCCCAAAGAGGAGCTAACGTTAAAGGTAGGGTTAGATTCTGGCCATCACACCATGAGGGTTTTTTTAACAAAGTTCCGTACAAATTGGTAGAGTATTACAATGGATCCTTGGGTTTTAACTACCGAACAGGGACATTTCATAGAGCAACTCGTTTTCAATTGATTCTCCCTCAACCCGCTTTGTCCTCAAAATACTTTCAGTTCTGTGATCCCAAGCAATAGAACTTCTATTCAGACAGCATGTTGATGAACCCTCAAGATCCTTCAAACATTTGTCAACAAGTACAGGTTACAATCAATCTACTCCCTAAATACAGAAAAGTCTAATCTGAATCCTTTAGGAGAGATTACGTTCCAGGGTTTCCTAAGAAATCTGAAGGGATCTATTCTTGAGGTATCCCATTTCAAAGTTCAAGCACTAAAATCTGCAATATCCAAAATCCTATACAAATCTTTGATTTCCCTCAGACTCTTATTTAGAATGTCAGGCCTCTTATGTTCTCCAATACAAGCAGTGTCCCCAGATCTCTTCTGCATTATCAAACTTAGCAAACATTGGAAATTCAACATCTTCATAAAATCTCAACATATCGAGATGTAATCCTGTTGATCAGGACTCACCTTTAGAACTCCAGTGGTGGCTAGATCATCTACAATCATGGAATAGAGGAGATATTCCCTTGTTTCTAAATCTTGTATCAGAGTCAGATGTAAGTTTGATGGGGTGGGGCGCTCGGTGTAGTCAATCCTCGACTTGCAACATATGGTCTAAAGAGAAAATGTTTAGAGACACTTGCAATTCAAAGCTCAGCAGAGAACAAGGTGAGTCACTAGATCAAGCTCCACATGGACAATCTGATTATGGTCGGTTATATAAATCATCTTGGAGGAACAAAGTCCAAACAATTACCAGAACTAGCAAAGAGCTTTTGGGAATGTTGTCTACTGAGGTTGTCAGATATAGTGCCATATCTTCTGGTTGATCCCAGCTCAGTTGCAAATTGTCACTTAGGGCACTTTCGAGATGCCAGTGATTGGCGACTTCATCCTTCCATATTGAAAAAACTTTCCTACATGTGGAGTCCTTTTCGGAAAGATTTTTTTGCTTCCCAGTTGAACACAGATCTTGTATTGCTTTCAGTTGGAGACTGGATCATCTGACATCTGCAACAGATGATTTTACAGAAGACTGGTCTCTGGAAATCAACTATGCGTTCCCCCTTTTCGATTTTAAAAATCAGTCCAGGTCTTGACGGTTCACCTTTGGTAGTTCCAGATATGGAATCTGATTCTCCTAGTTGTGAAAGTGAATTGTCCATTGCCACACTGTCTTTTCCAAATCTCCTTGGTCCTCAGGATAAAATGCTTGACCTTGTTATGAATCAAACATAGTCTCTGAAAGCTTGGAAAATCTCAGGCTTGCCTGCATAGCCCAAACATTTCAATTGAGGCTGCAGAATATGTACTGAAGTCCTGGGGAACAGGATCCCCTGAGGTCCATCATTTAGCCTGGGTGTGTGGCCATGCTGGTGTTTGGGAAAATCTAAAGTTCCACTTTCAGCAGATGTGACCTTAAGTGCAAAATTCTTATCTTATTTGGCTAGCCAGGGCAAAACTTGTCGAACAATGAACACATATTGTTCAACTATTTCTTTAGACCATCTATTAGTCAACAAGAACTCTGTTGGTGAACATCAATTGATCTGTTGACTTTTGTAAGGACAAACCTTTTGTAATCCACCTCTTCCCAAATACTGCCAATTATGGGATGTTAATGTTATAGTTAACATGTTCATTACCTGACCAGATTCATCACTGATCTTTTCAGCAAAATTGACAATGCTATTTTGCTTTGTTTCCAGCAAACATCTTCCTGATAAGGGGACTTGACATTCCTGTTAGACAGTTTACTCGTACTGCAGCCTATTTCAATATCTGAAGAAGAACAAAACAAATTAGGTATCTGTGTCATATCCTTTTTTTCCTAATCAAGTTGTATCTGGGTAATTGTCTTAAAATGTATGAGCAAAAACTCTTAATCTGAGAAACTCCTCCTCTTCCCAGCTTTTAATATCTTCTCTTTTTTTAATCTATATTATATCTTTTAGAAAGCCAGTTTCTACCCCAACATTGGACAGGTGGGTAAAATGGGTCACATCCCTTGCAAGTTTTGATAGTTCTATATCTGGTGCCCATTCTTCAAAGGGAGCAGTAGCATCCAAGGTATTTTGGACATTGTCATGATTGGAGCACATTCTCAGATCAGCGGGTTGCTCTAAAGACAATACGTTTTGTGCCTTGTTCTGTAAACCACCAGGTATGGATACTTCCCTGGTTATTAATATACAAAAGCATATGAGCCTCCAGCCATGACATAAAGTGTAGATGTTCCTATTTTTTCATGAAGAAAATTTTAAATGTTATTAAAGAGACAAAGCTGAGTATTATACCACTTTTTGAATGCTAACTGTATGTTTTCTCTCCCTCCCGTTAACTCAGCGATGGTCATTAAAGTCACTCTCACTTCTTAGAAGATTCTTAGATTCCTCTTACTCTTCAAAGTCTAATTTCACAAAGACTGAAAGTTCTTCAACTCCGGGTGATGTTTCAACTGCCTCCTTTGCTTCAGTAACAAATAAGGACATTTAGCAGGGTTTTCACAAACAGTTTTCACCTTATTGTTGGGTATATCCTTTCTTTTTCTTATTCTACCACTATTCTTAATTTGCTTTCTCGTCCAACAAAAAACCGCTGCTTGCTAACAGTTAAGCGTATTGTTTGATGTCTCTCTCTGATTGGTAGACTTCATATGTTCCTTATTAGCAAGCTTTACTTTGAGATTAAAAAAGTTGCAGTTTTGTGTGCATTTCCTAACTAGTGCTATTGAAATAAAGCAAAAAAAGAAAGCATAATACTGGCTTTGGAGTTTTCATAACATTTAGACTTGGCTCCAAGAACAAGATTATGAAAATCTACATTTTAGAGCACACAGGCTAAATAAAGGAGTTTGGAGAAATTTTAGATAATACAATACATTTGGTTTAATCAATGCAGAAAGTGCACATTCAAGTGTTGGTTGAAATATGACAGGCTAAAATGGATATCTATTGAACCACGTGCGCCAAAGCAGCCTTTTACAAAAGACCCATGCACTTGACCAAGCTCTGTTGCAATCCAGAAGCAGTGAGATGAGACAGAAAGAATTGAAGCAGGTCAAAGTAGAGCCACTGTTGACACAAACTATAAAAACCGACACATTAGAAGAAAAAAAAAGAGAATCCAAAAACATGAAGGTAATTTTATCACACTCAAAGAACTAAGCTGCAAAAGAACTCGAAGTTGCAAGAAACCTCTCAAATACAAAAGCTTTGCTTAGGCCTGGAATTTAGAAAGAAAAATAGCTTGATTAGCAAACTGGTTGAATATCTTAAAAATAAACAGAGAGCTCCGTCGTGTGTGCACGCAGATTACAGATCGCCATTTTTGGGGCTTCAGACGTGAATCTAACAATAATTTCTTCTCCTGAGGAGCCTCTTTTTTTCCAGGAGCATTCATAACATATGGCCTTGAACAGGCCTTGCTCAGGATCAATCAGGGGGTGAGGCTACTTCATGAGATTAGAACTGCATTCTCAGAAGGGAAAATAGGCCAGTCCTTATTCTCAGGTATAGTCCGAGGAGATAATGATTGGATGAGGCGTCAGGTACTCGGGGATACCAAAGGGTTTCAGATTCAATTCCCTGCTCCAAATCCAGAATGTGACACGGGTCCAGTGACTGACTCTTGCTAACCTAATCATTTTGCAGACAAATGCTTATTAATAACATACATAAATGCTGTGGTATTTAATACATGTGATGGTGTGGGGGCTTGCATCCCATTGTCTTGCCTTCTTCGAACCCAACCAACGTGTCTGGAATCACTTTACCACCATGTTAGCCTATCTAATGAACATTCACAGGCAAACCAATGTTGACGCAGGACCGTGTTTTCTGGGAATTTCTAAAAGTGATCAGTTGGATTAAATGCAAATATGTCTTCTTGCCACCATTAGGCACAAAAAAGATATTCTAATTTCCGTCTTTGATTTGGTGTTTCGTTGAAAGTAACGCATCTCCAGTGAAGAGGCTTTACTGTCAACGAAACAGTGGCTGTACTTAATTGTGCGCATGCGCTGTTCCATCATATTTTTTACACTGGGTTAGGGTAGTGCAAAATGTATCTGTAATAAATAGCACTAGAACAGTGTCCACAGCTAAGACATTTAAAAAGATCGTTTCGGTACAGAATCTGGCTTTTATATGTGTAATCGGCTTAAAGGCCACATTTTTCCACACTGTTTGCTATTTATGTGCTGGAGTCCGATTTTGTTTATGAATAAAACACAGATTTTTCGAAATTAAATGCATAATAAGAGGCACACGTTTGCATATAAATAACAAACCGTATGCTGAAGCGCAGACAGACATACACAATCAATTACAAATCAATGGAAATCAATAAAGAGCCATAAAGAAAGCTCTGTTTAAATGCTTTAGGTGTGGACAATGTTCTGATACTTATTAATGACAGAACATTTTATTTTGCACCTAGTTCAGCGCAAACATGCAAGCTAAAGAGCTTCTCTTAGGAAACTCGCGCAGACAGGCGCTATAATTTGAGATAATTGAGCACCTCACTTTTGTCAAGGCAAAAATACAAAAAAAGTCAACCTTTTTTCTATTTCAGGGAAAAAAGAAGAATTCTGTATTGACTTTTACCAACAAAACAACATTCTTGTGAAAATGTTTTACTGGACAATAGACCGCACAATGTGGAACTCCCGTTTATGGGCCTAATATCTGGCAATTAACAGGATCATCCTTTTAAATCAAATTGCGTTCCACAATAGAAAGCAACATGTGACAGAACATTCTCGAAGCCGTGTTATTTTTTTTGCAAGCTTCCTGTCTCTGTTGTTCGTTGGGCCTGGTTCAGCTCTGTGACCAATTTACACAGCTGGCTGAATGCATAGGGGATTCGAACGACCACATGTCTTTGTCGCTTATAAGAAACACAGCACTGGGAAATAGTTTATCTCCATTAAGACTTCAGGCAGTGCTTAAATATTAAATAACTATTAATCCGGTGTCAGGTACATGGCCCTGGCTTCCCGAATTGATATTTACACGCTCTACAGTTCTGTGACTAGGAAAAACAATTATGAGAATAAAAATGGTTGGTGGTTGTGAAAGTTTTCCCCAGTAGAATTTGTTGCCCTAAATGATATTCCTCCGAAGGTAAGTCAGAGCGTTGTGTGATGTTCTGGTATTGATCGTTGTTCTGCGCGCACCCTTGGGGGCAGTGTGGAGATGTTTTGATAGGAAAGGGTGACCTTTTCTACAGACCTCTTTTAATACTGAGTGATGCCACAGTACTGTAAGTAACTTAAAAAGATAACCCTGTTTAATGTTAGCACAAACCATGCTCCACTTACAAAATGGACACATACTGTGCATAGGAATTTTATTGTAAAGTTAATTAGCAACACGTAGTGAATGCAAATCCTCACAAAAATGCAGGGAGACAGCGAGGACGGCATTTTGGTTTACTGTTCATTCAAGGAATGTCCAGCAGAGACTTGAGGGGTAAGTGCATGCAGGTACATCAACTAGTAAAAACTTTAAAGGCAGCTCTTACAGTCAGTTTTGAAACGTCTCTTTAAAGGATTTTCTTACAGCCAGTTTTGAAACGTCTCTTTAAAGGATGTTCTTACAGCCAGTTTTGAAATGTCTCTTTAAAGGATGCTCTTAGAGCCAGTTTTGAAACGTCTCTTTAAAGGATGTTCTTACAGCCAGTTTTGAAATGTCTCTTTAAAGGATGCTCTTAGAGCCAGTTTTGAAACGTCTCTTTAGAGGATGCACTTACAGCCAGTTTTGAAACGTTTCTTTAAAGGATGCTCTTACAGCCAGTTTTGAAACGTTTCTTTAAAGGATGCTCTTACAGCCAGTTTTGGAAAGTTCCTTTAAAGGATGCTCTTCCAGCCAGATTTGAAACGTCTCTTTAAAGGATGCTCTTCAGCCAGTTTTGAAACGTCGCTTTATAGGATGTTTTTACAGACAGTTTCGAAACGCCTCTTTAAAGGATGCTCTTACAGCCAGTTTTGAAACGTCGCTTTATAGGATGTTCTTACAGACAGTTTTGGGACCTCTCTTTAAAGGATGCTCTTACAGCCAGTTTTGAAAAATCTATTAAATATATATTTATTGTTTAAGTTGGAAATCATGGCCCGCTGCTATACCCTGCTTTCCAACCCTTTATCCTTGTTATATTAATTTTAGGCCCTCATTTGGGCTTTGGCTGGCGGCCCACGCCTGTCAGGGGTGGGAGGGCAGACTTCCTGCTGCAGTATTTAAAAATCTCCACCTGTCTGCCTCTAGAGAAGCCACCACCACAGTGGCTCCTCAAATGCATTCAAAGTTTACTGAGTGGTCGTCTTCTTTCGTGCTCAGAAAACATTTTTGTTTTGTTTTAGAAAACAAACTCCCAAAGCAGGAGTTAGTTTTTGTAATACAAAAAACGACCCTGACAAGGCAGCCTGGGTGTTTCTCTCAGGGTGTGTAAGTCATTTTTTCTTTTTCTCTCTTTGGGTCTTTCAAGCGTGAACCTGTGGAAGATGAGTAACAAAATCAAGAAATACCACAAAGGGTATTCAGCCTGGTATTATTGCAAATTGTGTATTAAATTAGGCCTGAAATTGGAGGGCATGGTGGAAGGATGTATGGAAGTATTGAAATGAGAGGTAGCCTTGAGTTGGATGGTGAAAGTGGAAGACTAAAACAATTCAGGAATGGTTTCCGTTATGAAATGTTTTGTGTGGAATCTGCAATATTTTCTCATTTGCCAAGGAGCAGGTGTATTTTAACCTATTTGTGTGTAAATTCATAGCTATTTTATGCTCATAACACATGTGTGAGGCTCCTAGAGAAGCCAGTGTAATTTCATGGAATACCCAGCAAATGCCATCCAGACATGGAGTGTTCCAATAAAGTAGATTTTATTCAACTTCTACCCTCCGCTCCTCCATTGTATAAGGTCAAGCCAAAGTGATGGGGTTCATAGTGTTGTATTGGTAATGGGTTATGCAAAATAATTTACATGCATAGATCTACTCCTTCACCCAGGTGTACTTCTTCATTACTTTGCTCTTCACCATTTCCAAGTGAGATTTACACCAAATGTAGATCTACATGTCTCGCCTCTTTCCAGTGAAGGGATGGAACCTACTGCAACTACATTTTATACTATAGGTAACTTTTAACCTGTTGGTGCAGATCTCCAATAGCTCTGCTAGTGCTCCACTTTAAATTAATTTTAAACTTTTTAATTAAAAAAATGTCAATGGAAACTACCTTGCAATAATTAATATTCATGTAGAACTAATAAAATAAAAGGTAGAACATTTTATCTCCTCAAATTAAATTAGATTAAAAAAAGTTCATCCCTCACCGATATTTTAATTTTTGTTGATTTGTAGTAAACCTGGTAAAAAAAAGTTCCTAATTAAGTGTATCATTACATTAAAAATATTCAGTAATTATGCTTAATTATTTATATTAATTATTTATCTCTAAAGAATGTGTATGTGTGTGTAAGCACATATACCCCAGCGGCTTCGAATTTCGGAGCAAATAATTATATTCCTTAAATCCAGGTACATCATCCAACCGTTTATTTTAATATCAAATTAATCAAAAGTGCCTAAATGACAAATCTTGGCAAACGTATAGGGGAAAGACGCCTTCAACATGGCCTATTCTTCGCAGTGGCTTATACTTTATCGAGACCCATGTCCCTCTTTATTTTCCGTAACCAAACAACAACTAGAATGTTAGCTACATCACAAGATTGGTCCCTGCCGGCACCCATTTTATAGTGTAACATATCCAATGAGCTAGGTAATTGTTTGACATTGTTAGTTTGTTTCACTCATATTGACTTATACATATTTATTATGAAATTGATCTATCAAAGCAATCAATCCATATAAGTTGCACATTTTAATTCTATTCTTATGTTACACAATTGGACTCAATTTTGCGAGTTTCCATCCTACTTATCAGCTCATAAAAATAACATAATATAGTTCCTATGACCATAATGACACATAAGGTATGTATTTGCAAATTATCCTCCATGTCCCAGTAAGAATTACAAACGGGCAACTGGCTTTCACTAAAACATTTGTAACTCCTCCCTTGGCACTTGTTTTAAGACTTTCATTCAGCAAATTTAATATTGATTCCGCTCAGGAGGCTCGATCTTTTGTCTTGTCCCCACCAAATGAAATGGTTTGCCATAGGATATTTACATTTTTGAAAACATTTCTGCCCATTTATTAGTAAATTCTTAAAGAGTCTAGTTTGTATGTTGTAATGCTTGTCAGTTGGACAATGTAGAATTTTGCACCCTTCTCAAAGCATGTCTTTCCATCCTCCCTCCGTTTCTAATTTACTGGAGTATTTGAAAATTTTAAGTATGTCTTTTTATTGTATTGGTGTATTTTTGTGGACCTCCGTTGGAGTTGCGAAACAAATAAAAAATTGAATTGGGGTAGTACTCCGTTTTTTATTGCACATACCCTTTAAAAGTGACCAGTGAATAACTCAATCAACTCATTATCATATTTCAGTTCAATGCATTCTCCATCAAAGATAGTGCTTGGTGCTTCAACAGAAAGTGTAACTGCATAATATTATTTTTAGTTTATTGCACTCCTAATTCCAAGGTGCAAAGTGTTTTCCTTAGGAAGGTGCTCATTTTTCATACTCACATGATGGATAAATAGACAAAAGGTGCTCTATTGGACATATATCTAGAAAAAAATCATTATCAACCAACCTAAAGTACATCATATTAAAGTGTGTAGGGTGAATGAAAAGTGAATTGTGCCTTTCAACATTAAAATTACAATTTTCTTCAGAGAATGACATACATTTCTGTCTTTCTCTACAACAGTACTTCCATATCTCTGTATAAGCTTGAAATAAATCCCTCCTTTTCAAACAATTATTCTCTACCATCTGTAAGATATATGAACAATTCAAATGAAAATATAAACGTGTATATAATTTATGGAGTGTCTGCATTTCGTTTAAAGTAGTAGCTTTCCACCCAAAACCTGTAAACTAAGCAGGGTTACCTACATCACCTTTTGCATAATTTATCTGCCACTGTAAACCTAAAAGGTCATTGTTAAAATTTGTGTTAGCTGCTCCTTTGTGGTTGGCTAAAGATATGCTACTCTGACCGCAAACACTCGTGCCAGGAACAGCTTTTATTGGTTTGGATGGCGTTTTACTCATCCAACACTGTAATATTGTGCCTGGATTGATTAAAGGCGTTTGTCAGTTTTTCAGCTTGGCGTGGATGGCACTTACTAATTCTATGCTGAAAGACTTTGCTGGCTCAATGCTGGATGGTATTGTTCAAATCCATAACTTAAAATCTCTGTTAAAAAAACAGACATTTGAGGTGAGTAGATTTAGAGTGTTGGGGGCATATTATCAAGAACAGGCGATAAAATTATCCCCGCTTTATCGGCAGGAAACTGCCGCTAAAGCAGCGATAATGGGCTTGATAATATGCCCTTGTGAATTCCCATAGCAGCCGAGGTTAACACCAGAACCTGTGTTCAATGGAGGCGATTTCCTCCTACTATGAGTGCTGCTGAATGCATTGCAGAGTGAAGCAACGCCGCAACTTGTGCTAAATTGCCTCACACCATATCCACAAGGCATTGAAAAGCCACACAGGGAGGCTTAACAGGGCCTTTTAGATATGGCACTGCGATGTGCACTGCAGGAGTGTCATTAAAAGTGATATTCTGTCAGCGCAGGGACCTTATAAAGAGGTCCTTGGTGAGAGCCTGCCACCGCACTTATGCTACTGAAGATAAGCTTAACTGCAACATTGATACCAAAGATTACAAGAAGCAGATTCGATCAACCACACCTAATGGTATGCTGCTAAGATAAATGGCTGTTCATATTCCTCAGAATTTTCCACTGCACGTCTTTTGTAACCACCTTATGCTAATTCTAATTTTTAACCTTCAGCCCATGTATGTTAGTCTCGTTCTTAATTTTTTTCATGTTAATTTTGAAAAATGTCACTAAACTTTGGAGAAGCCCTTTACATGTCGCATTGTGGGACAGCCAGATTCTTCCACAAGTGTGGCTACTGAGGCTCTATCAGACTTCTCCTTGCTCACTTCAATTGAAATAAAATCCTCACTGCTCAGCTCTAAATCCATAGCTCTGCTAGATCCGTGTCCTCTTTATGTGGTTTTTAGAGCTGTATAAACTGACAGCCCAATTCTATCTTGTTTGTGCAGTCAGTTTGTGATGGAAGCTATTGTTCTAGCGAACTGGGAAAATCCCTTGTTGTCCCTTCATTAGAAACAAGCATTGGAATTTGCCAATAGGTCTCGCTTTTCCGACCTTATAAGTATTTAGTTATGCAGCACAATATCCTTGGTGCAACAACATTAACTGTTGCATGGTTAAACACTTATAAGGCCCCAAAGGCGAGACCTATTGGCTATGCCAATGCTTAAAAAAAAAATGAAAGGACAAGCAGTGCTATTAGGCTCCAACTGCCACTTAGAGGTAGTGAGAAAGAGCAGGCTGTATAAACTGACAGCCCAATTCTATCTTGTTTGTGCAGTCAGTTTGTGATGGAAGCTATTGTTCTAGCGAACTGGGAAAATCCCTTGTTGTCCCTTCATTAGAAACAAGCATTGGAATTTGCCAATAGGTCTCGCTTTTCCGACCTTATAAGTATTTAGTTATGCAGCACAATATCCTTGGTGCAACAACATTAACTGTTGCATGGTTAAACACTTATAAGGCCCCAAAGGCGAGACCTATTGGCTATGCCAATGCTTAAAAAAAAAAATTAAAGGACAAGCAGTGCTATTAGGCTCCAACTGCCACTTAGAGGTAGTGAGAGAGAGGTGTGGAGAGAGAGAGAGGTGTGGAGAGAGAGAGAGAGAGGGGTGTGTAGAGAGAGAGGGAGAGAGAGAGAGAGAGAGAGAGAGAGAGGTGTGTGTAGAGAGAGAGAGAGGTGTGTAGAGAGAGAGAGAGGTGTGTAGAGAGAGGGGTAGAGAGAGAGAGGGGCAGAGAGAGAAAGGGGCAGAGAGAGGTGTGTAGAGGTAGAGAGGTAGAGAGAGGTAGAGAGAGAGCGGTAGAGAGAGGTAGAGAGAGAGAGATGTAGAGAGAGAGGTAGAGCGGTAGAGAGAGAGGGAGAGCGGGAGAGCGGTAGAGAGGTTGAGGAAGGAGGTCTGCAAAACAAACATGTCCACTGTCTGAATAGAAATCCCCTTTGTTATGCCTCTGACAAGAATGAATTACTGCAAGATATATATTTCCATAAAATTCCCAGCTGCGGACACAAAATAATTAATCTTTCTATTACCGGTTTCCTTTGTGCCTTTCATAGTATGATAAAAATACAAAAACGCTCACTGAGTTTAGGCAACATCACAAAGTACAGCGGGCACACAAAGCCGGTCGAAAGCTGGAGCGAGTCACTGCACATATGAAGGCTCTGTTCGGTGTGCAGCAAAAGTGAAAGAAGCACGTCAATTGCGAGACGCGGCGGGGGAGGGGCAGAGGAGAGTTCAGAGAGCATGCGAGAGTCAGCTTACTTCAGAGGGAGACTTATATTCAATATATCGAGCACTGAAGGTAGGAGCGATCAGAATGCAAGAAGTAAAGTAAACAAGTGGGAGTTGTGGGGGAGTGCATGCGCGCGCCGCGGCATTCACGCGAGTGGTGCGAAAGCAGCAGCGTCAAAAGTTAAAGTAAAGTAAGCAAGTGGGAGGGGTGAGGGGAGTGCATGCGCACGCACCGGCAAACAAGCGAGTGGTGCGCGTGCAGCAGCGCCACGCTGAAAGCTGGCAGCTGTGCACCTTCACGCTCGCGTGAACGCAAGCTTTAGGCCAGCGTTGGGTAGCACTTTGAAGTCTCACTTACTGAAAGTCGAGCAAGCAGCGCATGCGCTGCTCTAGGCTCGACCTAAAAACGTTAGTGGACCCATGTATCCCCATTTCACTCTCCCCCTTTCCAGGCAAACTCCTCGAGAAACCCTCTTATCATGCCAATTTCCAGTCACTTCTGACCCTTCTCAATTGGGCTATTGTCGTCTCCATAGTAAAAAGTCTGCATTGCGTGCTGTAATGGATGATCTCAGGATGATGTTGGACCAGGGCAGATGTGCCTCCCTGATGATCCTTGATCCCTCCACTGCATTTGCTACTATGTCACATCCGATCTTGCCTGCTTGTTTTGTTAAATGTGGCACATAGGAAAACTTTGGCATGATTTTATTCCTCTCCTAATTAATGATTACAGGCTGTTCCCCTCTCTCTTTTTTGTTCTGGGTTTCAATCCTTATCCCGTGGAATCCTCAGGGCTCTTGTTTGAGTCCCATCCTCTTTAATGTCGACATTACCCTTTGGTCCAACTTATTAATTCCTATGTATTTACCTTTATGTCATTACCGGGTCAACACCCAACTTTTTCTGAGACTTGATGGGGGTACCATCCTTTACCAGCTTACCTTCAACACATGTTTACCAGAAGTTGCCAGCTGGAAAAGTAAGATCTGGTTGAAACTCACTTTGGGCTCCGTAGCATTTTCATACAAATCTGCTAAACATATTTTTTGGTTCTGCCTTTTTTATTTTCTGTCCAAACTCCTAAGGCTGCACCTACCTGTTTGCATTACATTTTAATTCTCCGTAAAATCCTCAATCTCCTTCCCTCTGAATGTCACAAAACTATGTTCCAGGCCTTTATTCTTTGATGCATGAACTATGGAAATTTACCATCTCTAGGTACTTTTTCATATCTCATTAAGCAACTTCAAATTGCTCAAAAAGCCCCAGCAAATCTACTGGTTGGACTTCCTTGCTTTTCTTCAGCTGCGCCTCTTCCCTCTTCTGCCTGAGATTCATTTGCTCCTGGTTGAAAGTCACATTACACAAGAAACACAAGTCACAAGAAATTAAGACCCTTGGAGTCTGGCTGGAACCCGAGCTTTCAATGAAAACGCAAGCGTCCAAAACAGCAGGTACCTGCTTCGGGCTCATGCGCACTACCCGCAGGATTCTCCCCTTACTCCCGCCCACAACTAGAAAACTCCTTGTCCAAGGTTTAATACTGGCACGGTTGGATTACAGCAACATGGTTTATCTGGGAGCCCCAGAGGCCACCATGGCTAAACTTCAACGCACTCAGAATGCGGCAGCCCGACTACTTATGAACCTTCCCGCCAGAGTCTCAGCCAAACCAGCAATCAAGGCCCTGCACTGGCTGCCAGTGCGCCAAAGGGTGGAATTTAAGGCCATGTGCACTGCACACAAATTGATGAATGGAGTCGGCCCTACGATCCTCAGCGACCTGGTGACTCCCTATAAGGCCCCCAGATCCCTTCGGTCTGAGAATGAGCGACTGGCCAACATACCCAAATACAGAAAGACACGGACTGGAGGCCGACGCTTTTCCGTTAAGGCATCTACCGGGTGGAACGCCCTCCCCCGCACCCTTAGACTGGAACCCAGCTATCTGACCTTCAGAATAAAATTGAAAACACTCTTATTCCCAAAATAAAGTCCCTTCTCTTTCTCCCCTCTCCTTGGATAATACAATCAATATAGCGCGGGGATGCCCTCGGGTCACCAGGCGCTCTACAAATCGTTGAATAAATAAATAAATAAAATTACCTTGGACGCTCTTTGCTTCTGTCATCAGGCCTTTTATGGTACTGCTGCTTACTAAAAACATAAACTTCAAACCTTTATACCAACGTGTCCTCAGAATCATCTTTTGGATCCTAAGATCTGTAAAACACGAGCACGAGGCTGTGCTTTTTCTTATCATGAGCCCATACTATGGAATGGCCTACCTTCAGCTTGTAAAAAACAAAGTAGTTGTCTAGCAGTTTGTAAACAAATTAAAATGTACCTGTTTACGAAGGGACTTTTTTCACAGTCCTTGAGTCTCTAGGCTCATCTTTTCTGCTTTGTATCAGGGCACCTTTTGAGGTAACAGCATGCTCTACAAAACATTCAATCAGTCAATCAATCTACCAATTGTGTTCCAACAAATTTCGGGCCTGAACTAAATGTGAGGGCACCCATGTTTACTGGAAATCCAATCAATCGATGTAGCTGGTGAGCCACACGAGATTGGCGAGTTTCAATTGTCCCATATATCATGGTGTTGATAAGCCACCTTGCCTGCTTTAGCCCTTAGATGTGCCACCTGCCTGCCACGTACTTCTTCCTTTTGCACTGTGCCTATCAAATAAGATTTTTACTAACAGCTTGACGCATTTTCTTACGCATGCTGTCTCTTGACAAGTTCTCTCTAATGATGTATATCATTGTGTTTTTTAGGTTGGTATTACTACAAGGTACCTCACTGATAGGTTGCTTGAGTGTTTGGTTTACCCTGAATACTAATATGAAAACCAACCACTGTGTAGATAGTTATTTTTCAGTCCTGAAGGATTGCCACTTGATAATTCTGACAATCGTCAAGAAACATGTTGACATTTATGCTGTAAGCCACAGCTAAACATGACATCAGTGAGTGGTGTGCCACCCTAGATTTTAATTGGGACCAGGGATTCGCTGATTAAAATTAATGTTGACTACCACTGCATCCTATTTTACGAACCTCCCCACATTCCCCTCACACCCTTTGCACACATCTACACCATGAGGCCCTACACCCGCACTGCACCATACCACTTTGGGAATTAAAGATCTCTGCCAAATACCCCTCATAGGGTGCCTGTCAGGTATTGCAGTGCCGGCCTGACGAGGAGCAAGCCCTATGATGAAGCATGACACGTGTGTGTGTGTGTGTGTGTGAGTGTGTGTGACTATGTATTCTAAGTATCTCCACTCATGCTTCGGAAGAGGCCCTGCAATTATAATTGACACATATGAGTATGCCGATCATCTTTGAGGATACCTTTTCTAAATTGAGGTAAAAATGACAGTCATAACTGAGTACTTGCATAACCAATATTTCATATTGAGTAAATGTTAATTTGTTTATAAACCACAAGTCTTTGGTGCGGTATTTAAATTAATGGCACATAAAATATGTATTGATAATAAATAATAATAAAAGACTGCCTTGAATGTGATCATGGCATGTCAATTCCCTGGTTCGCTGATGTTTCAAAAGCATTGAGCGATGTAAACAGGGAACATCTTTTCTCCGATCCTAACAACATTGAAGCAAATGATAAAATTGAGGTCAAACAAGCACTGTATGCACTTTATAGTTCAGAACGAATAGAAAAAGAAACCGTTAAATCAACTGTTGTGCTTTATCAGAAAAATGAACTAAGTAGGAATAACCTTGCATAATACCTCACTTTACCGATGACGAATTGGGAAAGATCACTACTGTTCCGATTAAGGGCAGGCTCTATAAAAACTTTGTTGGGATTTCCCTTGGGCTATCACCATGCAAATGATTACAATCCATGCCCATGTGATGGTACCAGTAAACAGAATGATTTGCATTTTCTATTCTTCTGTAAATTTTACTTAAAATATATTAATTGGTTTTTAACTCCGTATTTTAGAAAACACAGACCCCTTTCATTAGGGGAATCCTATGCAATGTTGTTGTCCCTGGATACAGATGAATTAATTTTCCGCACTAGCACTTTCTTGAGAATTATTACATGTGCACGCAAAACCATGGAAAGCCCTCCTTAAATTGTTTACTTGCCCCATAAGAAATGCTTCAGTTTTTAAATTTATTATCTTACATCTGCTTTTAATGTACAAATGAATGCTTTTTATTGTGTACTTTTATGGATTTTATGAAATTCGAATAAAGGTCTTTTAAATTGAATTGAATTGAATGTATTAATAATTAATTTACTCATCACTGTGTAACTGCTAAATGTAGAACATACATCTTGAAGAATGAAGTGTGTCAGACAGTTTACATTCCCCTTCACTTAGGATGGACATTTATTATCAAACCATTCATTGAAATAGTACTGAAGTGACCACTGAGACACTCTCTGCAGCTCTGTGTGGTAAATACATGAGTCTCAAACCCATCTATATTACAACCCCATTATCCTGGTGAACACACTGTTAGATTTGGTGCCTCAAAGTCATGTAAATGCTGTCAAATCACCTTCTTTGAGTAGAACTAACGTATTAATTCACTCCTTAATCTCTCTTTATTTCTCTCTTCACACAGTCCTTCCTGTTTGTCATACAATCCCGATGCTCAATTCCTACTACCCCACACTCGCCTTAGACACACTTATCCTAGGGTCAGCCTCTAATCTATCTCTTGGTTCAAGCAGGTGGCAAACACCTCAACAAGATATGAAGCTCCTGAGGAGATCCTAGCCCTGAGTAGCTCTAAATGGACTTCAGTACAACTTTGAAATAATCAGCTAGCCTGAATGAAACTCTACAGTAGTCTGCTCTCAAGTAACAAATCAACGGGGATTTCCTTCCGGCTCTATTGCTCCCTGCCAGATACATCCTTACTTTCAACATTCCATTCATCTGTTTATCTAGTCATCCAAAAACAAACACTCAAACTATAGCCAAGGTACCTTCATTCTATATCTACTTGTATATGTACCAGCATACATAACCTCTCTCATTCTGCATCACGTAATACAGTCAGGATAATCTGTTCTATGACCAACTTTATAGAGATTTTTTATGGACCTTTCCAGCTAAAGTAATCCATCCTTTGTTCACTGTTACTCATATTCATGTTCTCTTGCCATACACACATGTGGCCTAATTCATATATCCTACAACATGATGCATTCTCTAAATTGTGGTGCTAGAAGTCAGGGTAGCCAATCCCAACCAACAACCTTGCATTGACTACACTCAACCACGCTGAGCTGTTAAGAGAATTTTGAAGTCTTGCTGTGAACCAGTACCGAGCAATTTTCTGACATTCCACCTCTATGCACCTTTGTTTATTACATGTCTGTTCTCATTGCTATAAATGCACTTTAGGAAATCATGTCCCGCATAGTATCATGCAGTCTGTGATGCGCTGTGTTGTCATTCAGTTTAGAAAGTCTCAACCAATAAAACTGCATTGGTACACTCAACCAGGCACATAAAGGTACATATATGTTGGTCATTTTATTCACTTAAGAGGCAGTACCTTTCTTATTTGTGGCTAATGAGTATAGAGAATTATAGCAGGCTAATTGTGAATAGTGGGGATGTTATTCACCAAGTGGTTCTGAGTGATGGGTTATGAAGTGCTTAATTTGAGCAGGAGCTTTCAGGTGCTCAGCACCTGCACTTCTTTCACAGGGCCGGGGATACAATTTCTGACCCTGCAGGTGGTGGTCTCAATATTAATTGTCCAGATTCAAAATAAAAAGAACAACATACATTATATGGTTTCTGGCTGGTAAATGTTCATAGACAGGCCAGCATACGCATGTCCAGGCAGGCATGATTGTGTATCACCAAGTTAGTGATGCTGTCATCTCGCAGATCACAAATCCACAAGTCATCGACAAACTATGTCTTGCATTATATTTCCAGAGTCTGCTGCACCATGCCACTGTCTGAGCCTAAGCCTCCCATTGGATAATTGTAGCTGGGGGCTGGCTCAAGACGGAGTTGAGGCAAGGAAGCTGCGAGAGCGCATTTGGAACTTGGGAGTGAGGGCTCTTGAGGAAGAATAAACAAAAGTAAGTGTAGACTTTCCACTTGCTATGTAGCCAGAGTAGCATATCCTGCAGCCCCGCATTGCTGCTATCCTCAACGTGCTTGATGCGGCCGTGGCCAAACATAACTTTGGTGTACCATGGCGTCACCTGTAGAATCTGTGCGCTGCACCCCAGCATGGTCATTGCTGAGCGTGCGTGAGTCCAGTAGGCACCACGACCATACTTACCGGCATTGGCAGCATTACGGCTGGGGATAATGCCTGTGCTGTAGCAGGCAGGGTCACAGCAAGCTGAGCAGTGGATGCCAATGCCGTTGCCATCCCTGGACCTACTAATTACAGGCAGCACTAGTAGTGACATCACCTGCTGTGCTCGAGCAGCTACCTGTTTTGCAAATAGCCCAGTTATACTGCACTGATTAATATATGCAAAAAAAGAATTTTCATTTGGTGTACATTTTGTTTTTGCACTCGGTGTAGGTAAGAAAGTAAAACACTTGTCATCTTCCTCTTCTTTAGGAAAGACAATAGGAAAACGCAGAGTTCAAAATAGCAGGGACATGTACAGGCTGACAACAGGTCACAGGTAGCAGCAGTGTTATAGAGGAGAGAGAGAGCAGGAGTAAAGAGGAGAAAGAAACAACAGAAGAGGAGAGAGATAAGACAGCTTAGTAAATGAAAAGGAGAGCAAATCAGATACATAGAGAAAGCAGCCATGATGTGAAGAAGAGAGCATTAAGAAGAGAGAAGATAGAATGAAAGGATGTAGAGGACAGGACAGAGGAAAAAAAGCAGACAAATGATAAAACTGAGACACAGCTAATCACTGCTAGAAGAGTGATCGTAAAGAGCCAAGATCGAGGGGAGAGAGAGCAGAGCATGGATAAAAGTGAAGAGGAAAAGGGCAGGGGTAGAATGAATAGAGGGCAAATCAGAAATGCAGGGAATAAGGTAACACACTAGGTGTGACAAAGATGATAGAAAACAATTATAGAGGTGAGAAGATAGACTCAGAGCAAAGACGTAGGGGACCGACAACAAATCAAAGTTAGAAGATAGAGACTGAGGCAGTGAGAGTGTTGAAAGTGGGGCTCACCGGAGGAAGAAGTGAGCTGTGGCCTCCTTGGCGACATTTTCAGCACCTGCACTTCTGTTTTTTACAAATTAAGCACTGGTTATGACAGCTCTTAATTTGTAAAACAATAAGTGCCAGGGCCCAAAGGTTTGCTCAGAAGTCGCAGCTGTCACTACAAAAAGCCAGGGTGCCGAATACTGAGGCTGCATAGTCTTCAATCCACTTTATGCCTGTTTCATACACTACCTTATCTGACTCTAGCATGTTTCTTTTCGCCCCTGCTTTCCCCCTCAGTGTTTTCTGTTGTTTCCCCCTCCTTCTTCCCCCTTGTGTGTTTTTATCTCTCTTGCTCTGTGTCAAAGTTTATTGAGGAAAAAAGAGTGTGAGTCTTCAGAAATTAGTGTTGGTGGGCTCCACATGCAACCGCCGGCCCAGATTAAGTACAGGGTTCTGATGTCACTCAGATTCAGACAGATGGGCACATTTTGCCTATCTGTAATGTTATATTGTTTATGACCCATCCAAATCATCTGCCCTTGCTTCCAACACACATGAAGGGGCAAAGGAGAATTGTGTGCACCATATACAACATGTATTAAAAAAGAAAATAAACTGAAGATAAAATTACCTAGTCTCCTTCCGCCCACTCCCACCACAAAGGAGCATGAGGGGGTCACAACGTGTATTTATGTAATAAGAAAAAGGCATCAAGTCAAAGCAGAATCCCAGATTAAAAGTGTAATTCACTGGCAATGGGCATTCACCATTTTCCACAGGCTAAACGTAAAATGACCAAGGATCAAATGGCCTCCTTGAAGAATGGTCATTGTCTTCAAACTCGGCCAGCTTAAATTCATCCACTGGTAAACCTTAAGCAGCCAGCCATCAAAGCAAGAAGCTGTCACATCTAGAACAACCTTCAGTCTTAGGTTGTTCTAGGAATCATCTGGCACATGAAAAACAGAAATCCATGCACTCATGTAAGAGTGACCAGAGGGCGATCAGGGTCACTGCTACCCTTGAAAAAAGACACACATTTAGCTCTCTATCATTCAATCAATCAATCAAGGAATTTGTGAAGCACGCTTCTTACCCGCTAGTGTCTCAAGGCGCTGGGTGGGGTGGGGAGGGAGCTGCAGCTAGTGGTCAAAGAGCCAGGTCTTGAGCAGTCTTCTGAATGCCCAGAGGTCGGTGGTCTGTCGTAGGAGGAGGGGGAGGGCGTTCCAGGTCTTGGCGGCGCGGTGGGAGAAGGATCTGCCACCGGAGTTGGCTTGTGGATGCGTGGGACGGTGGCCAGGGAAAGGTCGGCGGAGCGGAGTTTCCTGTTGGGTACGTAGAAGGAGAGTCTGCTGTTGAGATAGACTGGGCCGGACTTGTGGAGTGCTTTGTGTGCGTGGATCATGAGTTTGAAAGTGATTCTTTTGTTGACGGGGAGCCAGTGTAGGTCTCTCAGGTGAGGGGTGATGTGGTCTCTGTGTGGGACGTCTAGGACCAGGCGTGAGTTGTATTCAGGACTGGTACTGGCTCACACACCAGGGGCGAGAACGCTCTGAATACCACAGAATATTCTCTTAATATGCCACAGCAGTATCCAGCACCAGCCAGTTTATTTTCAAACGAAATATCCTAGGTACTAATAGATATCATTGCGTCACACCTGTGGGAGATATCATTATTGCCTGTCTAGGGATCAGCCTAGTAGATGCTCATTACTAACCACTATTGTACTCAGTTATACTGAACTTAAAAAATCTGCCCTAAAGCAAAGTCTATACTTCAGTAAATAACGTGTATTGTGTGTAGCTAGTAGATTTAGTCTCTGTCATAAATCCTGTAGATCAATATAGCCCATGTAATAGGAGAGTAGTTTTGTTTTTCATTGTAAATTTTGAACTTACATTTAGACCTACCTTTTGGTAGCCTTAAAGCTATGTTAATGGGCCCAATGGTGGAGAAGTGTGGCTCACTGGTTAGAGGAGGCAGACCGAGAAGCAGAGGTCAGCCCGGGACAAGGGTTCAATTCCCCGCCTCGGTGGGTCTTGGGCTCAAAATTCCACGGACTTGACAATTCTCGCTCCGGTGCCTACTCGATTCACGGGTTCACACTCTGCAACTCTGGGCAATAGCTTGCTTAATCTCCACAACGGCCCCTCGTGGTGGGATTCCTGGCTTTCACCTTGTGGATACCCTGCCGGGGTTATCTCACAGGGGAATACCAGGACGGGTTCCCTAAGCAAGCGCTTAGATACTGGGTCGGTGATTTGAGCTATATAAATACATGTACATTTACAATGAGAATATTAGAAGCTACCTTTTTCAGCAACTCTTCATGTAAATTATTTAAAGGTACACTATTGACAGCACCAAAATGAAATAAGGTGGATTTTGTCCCTATTTATATTTTTATCATTTTGGATACCACCCATTTTCCTTTAGTGTCTCCCTTGATGCCTTAAAATGTATTCTTGATTTTACATTAGATCTGATAGAGAGCAAATCATATTATAATAACAAACTGAATTTAACCACTTTTGTACCTCTAAGGATCTGTGTTGTAACCTGTGGTTGTTACTATGCATCTTTTCCATAGTTATCAGTTCCCTGCTGCTCAGCCAGTTTGAGTGTGATGTAATGGAATGTTGATGAAGGCCTGGTTTAAATGAATGGCAGTGGGATGGATGCTGCTCCTGGGGAGGGGGTTTACTCTTAACCTGTAACTGAGAAATTATTTCTACAATAAATCTGCATCCATAATCTACAAGATCTGGCTACCTGACTGTTATCTACAAAGAAGCCTTCTTGTCTTTATTACAACAATTACATAGAGTGGAAGATGTGGGGAACAAAACATTCTGAGACTATTTCCAGGGTAACAATCCTTATCATCAAGGCTAGCTCATGGGAACAGTCAAGCCCGAACTGCCAAGCCAGGTCTTCACTGGACCTGAAGCAAGCATCGTAGGACCAGTTTCAGAGTAACACCCTTCATCAGTTAGGCTAGCTTGAATCCAGTAGCAAAGTGAGAAAGAGACCCACGTCTGGGCATACACTGCGAAATTAGGGCGAACAAAGCAAACACAAAGAGATGATGGACAGAGCACTGAAACTTTCCAGACACTCATCCCCAGTCAAAGATCTGGGTTGAATCCATCATTGTTCTTTAGCTCCCTTCCCCACCCTAGCTCAGACCAGCTATAAGCAAATCATTCTTGACCCTGTGCCTCATGGGAACAGTCCGGCCCCAGGATGCTTGTTTCCGGTCCAGGGAGGACCTTGCTTGGCAGTTGAGGATGGACTGTTCCCATGAGGCAAACTGGGGTGGCGTGGTGAGCAAAAGAATGATGGATTTAACCCAGATCTCTTGACTGGGGGTGAATGTTTGATTTGCTCTGCATTCTGTCCATCATCTGTGTGTCTTTGCTTTCTCACCCTAGGTGTGCCGGGTATGCCCAGATGTGGGTCCTGGGCTCACTGTGCCACTGGATTCAAGCTAGCCTATGCTGATAACGGGTGATTCCCCAAAACCGGTCCCAAGATGCTTGTTTCCAGTCCAGGGAGGACCTGGCTTGGCAGTTCGGACTGTACTGTTCCCATGAGGCACAGGGTCAAAACTGATTTGCATATAGCTGGGTCTAAACTGGGGTGGCATGGTGTGCAAAAGAACAATGGATTTAACCCAGATCTCTTGACTGAGGGTGAATGTTTGATTTGCTCTGCATTCCGTCCATCATCGGTGTGTCTTTTCCTTTCGCGCACTAAGTACGCCGGGTATCGCCATATGTGGGTCCCGGGCTCACTGTGCCACTGGATTCAAGATAGCCTGGCTGATATGGGGTGATGTCCTAAAACCGGTCCAGGTGCTTGTTTCCGGTTCAGGGAGGACCTGGCTTGGCAGTTCGGGCTGGACTGTTCCCACGAGGCACAGGGTCAAGACTAATTTGCATATGGCTGGGTCTAAACTAGGGTGGAATTGTGCACAAAATAACAAAGTAACCCAGATCTCTTGACTGGGGGTGAATGCTTGATATGCTCCGCATTCCGTCCATCATCAGTGTGCCTTTTGCTTCATTACATGTTGGCAACATTTTGGGACTTCATCTCAACCACATTTGGATTTCTTTGCAGCATACTTCTGATCTTTACCTTACAATGCTGTTGACATCAGAGGATTATCATTCCCGCCTTCAACTGCACCGCTGTGTCTGCCCTTCTGCACAGGTCCAGGCATTGGTATTCCTTTTGGGCCAAATGAAAGGTATTTTGGATGTGGCTGTAGGTGTGTGCCTGAGGTGCGTCGTTTAAGTGGCTCACACACACCTCACCAAGCCTCTTGTTGAGCGCTTTTCAATTGGCTCAAGTGCGCTGTCTCTCTGTCAACTGTTTGCCAAGCCTTTCTTTCAACTGTCTCTCCCTCCGTCAGCCGGCGACCATCTATAAATGGAGCTAGCACATCAAAATTCAACGCAGATGCAGTGACATCACCGCATTTGTACATGGCAGCCATATTTGTGCATATTTCTTCATCGACAAGAGCAGCATTCACAGTTCTTCACAGTTGTATACAAGTTTCTGGCTATTTTGTCAATTGTCGGGAGTCCTTAGTCAGATACTGGTGCACAATTAAGTTTCATTTCAAGCATTATTGTGACCTCAATTTATTTGAACTGTGTTACTGGCATAGTTGTTCGGCCCCTCCCTCTTTCTTTTGGATATGATGAACACTTTCCGCCGGCCGCGCAGCGGACGCGCCGAAAGCGCGCTTAAGGCAAGCCCGTCTGCGCCCGTCCGCGTACGGCGGGGGGCGGGGGCTAGGGGCCACGACCCCTGCATCTTTTTCTGGCCAAATAAAGCATTATAGCTCAAGCTCCCTTTGTAGATTGAGAACTCCAGCGGACACAAGCTGTCGACATTCTTATCACCCTTTGGACCTACCAGTCGTCTGCCCCCATTGTAATGTCAAGTTGAACACTACACTACGTAAAGATGAAAAGTGGGATATTAAAATGTTTCTTTTGAACTGTAGGTCCCTTCCCAAACACAGTCTTGAAATCTCATTGTTGCTGGAGGAACTCACGCCAGACGCAGTCTTTTTCACTGAAACCTGGCTAACCTCTGATTCTGAGGCAGATCTAGTACAAGCACTACCTAAGAGTTTTCAGATTATACGCAAAGATCGCGCCCATGGGAAAGGAGGTGGCGTGGCAATTATTTATAAAGACCAGTACACGTGCCGATGCACCTTCAATTCCATCCCAGATTGCGAAAGTATGTCCTTTTTTATCGATTTTCCCCCGAATTACAGCTTTTCAGGTACCCTTATATATCGCCCCCCTGGTCCACCAAAACAGTTTCATATGACTCTACCATCCATTATTGCTGACCAGGTCATTTCCCCCTCTAATTTTACGTTGCTGGGTGATCTTAATATTCATTTCGACAATTTTTCTGATAACATCGCCGTGGGGTTGACGGCTAGTTTAGCTGCACTTCAACTGGAACAACTCATTTCATCCCCCACCCACATTAAAGGTCATCTTCTGGACCCTGTATTTAGCAATTGCACTAAACTTAAGGTAGGCTCCATCAGTAGCCTCCCGTGGACCGATAATTTTTTGATTCCCTTTACTTGGTCTATACATCAACCCTCTCCCCTAATTCCCTCCCCACAGAAATCTATAAACTGGTCTAGACTCCATTTAGAACAGTGGTCTAACATCCTTGTGAGCTCTAGACTGTCGTTGAATCAGGAACCCGTATCAGATAATAGTGAGTACAATAATTGGATTTCGAAGTCTCTTGACTCCGTACTCCCTTCCGCAAAACCATCCCTAAAAGGCTACATAAAACCGCCCCCTGGTACTCGGCGGAGCTTAGAGGGAAAAAGCGATATTGTAAAAAGTTAGAAAGGAGGTGGCGTTTGGGATATGCTCCATCAGACAAAGCCATCTATAAAGAGCCGATTAGAGCCTATAAACAAGAGATAAAAGTGACACAATCCGCCTACTACACAGGAAAAATCACTATGGCTAAATCAAAACCAAACGAAATTTATCAAATAGTGAAAAGTCTCACCAAACTTCCCCACCCCCTAGTTTCTAACAATAATACACTGTCCCGTTGTAATGATTTGGCGGAATTTTTCTACCAAAAAATAAACCAAATCTATTCATCTTTTCCAGTCGCTAGTCCTGACCTCTCTGTCAAAGGATCCTCTCTGCCCACAGAAGCTAGCCACCCCCCTCTAAACACTTTAAATACTTTAGACCAGTTCCTGATGCTGGACTCGGAGACACTTGAATCCATAATGCGCCAAGTAAAGTCAGGCTCCCCCTGTGATCCAGCTCCTCCGTGCACTTTGGTGGCGGCTACTCAAGTCATTCTTCCCACTGTAATGAATTTACTCAATGCCTCCCTGTCCTCAGGTATCGTCCCGCCCACATGGAAGCAGGCAATGTTGCGGGCGCTTTTGAAAAAAACAAATTTAGATCCTGGTAACCTCAAAAACTACCGCCCCATTTCTCTGCTCCCCTGGGTGAGCAAGATCCTCGAGAAACACATCAATACCCATCTAACAACGTTTCTCGAGAGTAACCATCTGCTTGATGCCACCCAGACAGGATTCCGCCCCAAACATGGAACGGAAACTGCTTTGTTGGCGGTAACGGAGGAAACCAGACGGATTTTGGATCGGGGGGGATCGGTGGCAGTCATCCTCCTCGATTTGAGTGCCGCATTCGACACGGTGAGCCATAGAACTCTACTGTGTCGACTCCTCAGCCTAGGAGTGTCAGGAAAAGCACTGGCTTGGCTCAAATCTTTTTTGAGCAACAGGATCTTCCAAGTCTTTGAAGGAGACAATGTATCCTCTAGTAAACCCCTGGGCTGTGGGGTACCACCGGGCTCATCGCTGAGCCCGACGTTGTTTAATGTATACATGAGACCGCTGGCTGAGATCGTCCGTCCATATGGTATTAAGATCGTTACATATGCAGACGATACTCAGCTGGTGGTCTCTATGATGCAAAGGAACAGTCAGACAGCACAGGCAGGTTTAACGAATTGCCTGGAGAAAGTAAAAAGCTGGATGACCACATCATCTCTCAAGTTGAATGGAGACAAAACGGAGCTTCGCCTTCTATCGATTCTATATGGTCTCACATTTGCCAATTCAAATCCAAACTCTCGGTTGCCCGCACTCGGGTGGAACGAATTACTGAAAGAGGAGACGTTTTGGAGTAGCAGGCGGCGGCGGGATACCAAGAGTTTGGATTTGAATTGGCAAATGTGAGACCGGCTAGCAACATATGTAGCTTTGAATTGGAATCTGCGGCTCCAGGCTGAAAAATTACATACCGCACGCCCTGCTTAAAATTCGCAGAACGAACACGTGTACAATTAATTAATTGAGAGAACCTTCAGAGAGAAGTGAGAACTGGAAAGGAAGTTATTGATGCCAAAGAGGTACAAAGGAGTAACATAGAGTTGAGCCCTGAGGAAGCCTGTGGGTTATCTTTAACCACGGCAAAACGCGTTGGCATGACATAAGGGATTGGTGTTGAGAAATAATTAAAAAGAAGAAAGAAATCTTCAGGAGCCCAATGGATTGTCTTATGTTTTCTATATAAGCAATACTGTTGGTGTGATAAGTGGTGTGCTGCGATTGTTGTTATAAATCATTCTGAGAGATACCACATTTCACAAGTTTGGAGTAGTAATCGTACTTCTTCTCGCAAAGATGTTAATCCCAAGACATTTGGGAAGATGGATATTGACATGCTTGGTTACTTAAGTCCAATGTATCTTGTCTGGGTAGAGAGACATACACTAAAATCTATGTTGCTGTTAAGTGCAGAAATATTATAGGGCAGAAGGACATTGTCAAAATGGGTTTATAAAGTCCCAGGTTATGACAATCCTGTAGTGGTTGGTGACGCTCCATGTTCATTTGTTGGTGACGTACAGGAAACTGTTGATAACATATTGGTTGATTTCAAATCACTATTTGGTACACATGCGGGAAAAGTCATAGGGTTTGGACATTAAATCAAATTAGTTATGCACAAGCTGTTGAATCTATGAGAGTGTTACTTACGAAGGGGCAGACATCCATATGGTCAGATGAACTGGAAAAAGTCTTTGAAAATGTCAAAAACATAATTGTAACAGCTCCAGCATTAAGCGCATTCTGTGAGAATCGACCATCTATCATCACTGTGGTTACTAGCACTCATGGTTTAGAGGCTGTGTGTTGATTCAAAGGGTTGTAGCTAGTAAAAAAACTGTTGCCTTTGCATCCAGGACCCTTAGGCCATACAAATGTCAATATAGCACTATTGAGAGCAAATCTCTAGCATGCATATGGGCTGAAAATAATTTTAGGACGCATATATGGGGTACTAAGTTTGAGTTGAACGCGTACCACAAACCGCTAGTGCATATTTTCACCAATTGTACACGTAATAACATGTCTGCCAGGCTCACCAGACTTATCTCTAAATTGCAGGAGTACACATTCATTATCAACCATATTCCGGGTGATAAGAAGTATTGTGTGGACTGTTTATCCTGCATGGCACTTGATATTTAGGATGATGATGTTTTGCCAGATGATGTGGAGTGTGTGGCATTGTTAGATGCAGTGGCTGAGTAACAGTCAGTAACAGTCTGTCATGAGTGAGCAAGATTGGACTAGTGCCTAAGCTGAAGATGGAATTTTGTAAAGATTACTGAGTACATTGGGCATGGTTGCCCAGACAGAAGATGTATAGAGGGAGATCTGAAAACCTTTTCCCAGGTTGCAATAGAGTTACTTATGGTTAGTGGAATTATACTAAGAGGAGTTCGTTTTGTTCCACCTACAAAATTGCACAATGTCATAGTTTCTCAGGCACATTTAAATCTTTTAGGGTCCACCAAGACATACATGAAGATCAAGCAGCACTACTGTGGCCTGCTTTGGACAGTCAGGTTAAGCTTATGATTGACAAATGTCTAGAGTATCTTATATCCATCAGCCGTTGGGTGGTGGGGGTATGCATACACTCCTGCACCCAACAGATTTTCCGTAGAGTGCTAGGGAAAAAGTAGGTCTAGATTTTTCAGAATATTATTTCTTATTACCACGCAACATGATGTATACCATACTTCTCATGGATTACTTTTCAAAATGGGAGTATCATGCATTTGTGGGGTACCAGACACAGAAACTGTTGACAAATTTTTGGAACATATTTTTATTCTGGAGGGTGCACTGTAAATTGTGGTTACTGACAATGGTACACACTTTTTGACTGACCACCTGAAGAGATTTTTGGCCAGTATGGCTATCAATCAACTCAATGTAGCTCTGAATTTTCCTTCCTCTAATGGTCTGCTTGAACATGGTAACAGAGTCATTCAGGAGGGTGTGCAGACTGCCTTGGCATCAGGGTTGTGATGTAGGCACGTTTGGTATTCAAAAAGTCTGGGCTTATAATACGTCTCCAATTTGTACCACAGGTGTAACCCCTTTTACATTGCAGAGGGGCACGGATGTGCACACGCCATTGTGGTTGAGCAGCACCGGTTTCTTCATGATGGTGGGGGAGTGTTGCCCCCCCTCCCACCCACTGCAAGCCACGCAGGAAAGCATAAAATGGCAATCAATCAATCAGTCATTTGTTAAGCGCACTACATACCCACGAGGGTCTCAAGGCGTGGGGGGGGGAAGGTGGGGGCCGCTACTGATCGAACAGTCAGGTCTTTAGTGTCCTCCTGAAGGTCAGAAGGTCTTGGGTCTGTCCGAGGCTCAGTGGGAGGGTGTTCCATGTCTTGGCGGCGAGGTGGGAGAAGGATCTACCGCCGGTGGTTGTTCTTCGAATGCGCGGGACGGTGGCGAGTGAGAGGTCGGCGCAGCGTAGCTGGCGGTTGGAGGTGTAGAAGGAGAACCGTCTTTGAGGTAGGCTGGGCCGGTCGTGTGAAGGGCCTTGTGTGCATGGATGAGAAGCTTGAAGGATATCCTCTTGTTGACGCGGAGCCAGTGCAGGTTTCTCAGGTGGGGGGTGATGTGGTCGTGTCGTGGCACATCAAGGATCAGTCGTGCCGAGGCATTTTAGATACGTTGTAATCGATTGATGAACTTGGTCGAGGCTTCCGCGTAGAGGGCGTTTCCGTAGTCGAGTCTGCTGCTGACGAGGGCCTGGGTGACTGTCTTTCTTGTATCTGTTGGGATCCATCTGTAGATCTTGCTGAGCATGCGGAGGGTGTTGAAGCAGGAAGAGGAGACGGCGTTGACTTGCTTGGTCATTGAGAGCGTTGAGTCGAGCATGATTCCCAGGTTGCGTGCGTGGTCGGTGGGGGTCGGGGCTGCCCCCAGTGCCGTTGGCCACCAGGAGTCGTCCCAGGTTGACGGGTTGGAGCCAAGGATGAGGACCTCCGTCTTGTCCGAGTTCAGCTTCAGACTGCTGATCTTCATCCAGTTGGCGACGGCCTTCATTCCTTCATGTAGGTTGGCTTTGGCGGTGATGGGGTCCTTGGTGAGGTAGAGGATCAGTTGAGTGTCATCGGCGTAGGAGATTATGTTGAGGTTGTGCTGTCAGGCGACCTGTGCAAGCGGGGCCATGTAAATGTTGAACAGTGTCGGGCTGAGGGAGGATCCTTGGGGTACGCCGCAATGAAAAGATTTCCTTGCCATTTCATTTTTCCGGTGTGCGCACTACAGCAACCAGTAAACCTTGAGCCCAGTGACATGCAGGGCGTGTCCACTGCAGCTGATTGGCAGCGGAGGACAGGAGCAGTGGCTGGCTGGATGCTCCAAAGTGCCATGTCACTTTTGCCGGCTGTCTTGTGCCAGCCAAAGTGAGATGCTCACTTTGAAGCTCTCCACTCAGCTGGGTAGAGGCCAAACACAGGCCTACCGGGCTTGAAGGAGCGACCAGCTAGCCCACTCCATCCATTCCAGGTACTTCTCTCATGCTGATTAGCAGCATAAGAGCATCATCTGGATTGGTTAGGGGGAGTTTGACTTCCACATCATATTCAGAAGTGGAACACCGAGTAGGACGTGCAGCTTGGGAAAGTAACTTTTATTTGATTGATTTATTTAAAATGTTATTGTACTTGTGTTTTTTCAACTTTTGGAGGGAGAGGTTGTTTTATTTTGGGCTTTTGGAAGGAGTGGGTATTTTATTTTGGGCTTTTGGAGGGAGGGGTGTTTTACTTTAGGGCTTTGGAGGGAAAGGGTGTTTTATTTTGCTTTTTGGGAAGTGGTTGGGCACCGCACTTGCTCCACCACTTTCAAAGGGTACAAGCCACCATTGTGGTTGAGTGAAAGAAGTTCCAATGCCTAAACATAGATGATATAGCCTGTAGAGTGGTAGTGCAACAAGCGAGCATGAAGCAAAATTTTGATTAAAAAACATGGTCAAATAGAAGTAGATCTAGTGGTAGGCGACTGGGTCATGATTAAAAATCCCATCAGAAATAAGAAAGGTGAGTCAAAATTATGTGCGCCAGTACAAGTGAACAAGGTCACTAAAGGCGCTGCGCTTGTTTTGGGAAAAGGTTGGTGGAACAAGAGGCAGTTAGTGAAATTTACACCTAAACAAGTGAGTATAATGATCAAGAGGAAAGGCCTTGTTGAAAATGCCGACTGGGCACAGTGGTCATAACCCATAAGTGCTCGGCTTGATTCTGGCAAAGGTGCAGAAGGCAATGACATGTATGCTGATGAGAAGTCCCCGGAGTGTGTTGATTTGCGTAGAGGCGGGTTGGGTATGAGTTCTGTGGGTGCCCGCACCAGAAAGGTTCCTAAGAGGTGCAATGATTTTGTACTTTCATAATTGATATATGGTTTTATTGTGATGCACTCTGTAACTTTATTTAGAGTTGCCATTTTGTAAGTTTTGTTTTATCCTCATTGTTCATTTTGTTTTTTTATTTTATAAGAGGGAATGTTATGTGGTAAAGTGCATTGCTCAATGTTTTTCTGTGCACACGTGGGTACGCGTGCATTATTGTTATTTGACCTAGCACACAAGCTGCACGAGCGGTCCGAGGGGATTCCAGCAGCAGTTTGTGAGCTGCTGGGATCAGTACTGTCAGGACGAGTCGCGTCGTGGGGCAACATCTCTTGGAATTATATCCGCTTTTAAACTTACTGCACTGTGCGGACCTTCATTGCATCTCATTCCAGGGGACTCCCCTGAAAGCAGAGCTATCCATCCAGTTGGAAACAGAGGACAGTTAACTAAAAAGACAAAGCAAACCCATGATGCATTCGAATTGCAAAATAATCAGAAAACTGTCTATGATGAAGGACATAGGCTTTGTGAAAATGAATGGCAGTGGCCTCTTCTGAAACAGGTAATGTTGGAGTACCACTGCATCCTGATAACATCCGCTCTTAGAGTTCCTTAAAGTAAAACCATCTATTAAGTCACGGGTTGTGCAACACACAGATAGAATCAAGCCAAGTTAGATTGTAAAGTATAGCCAATTTTTTTTAAAGTCTGGGTATATATTGCTACAATAAATCTATTGCAAATTATAGCATTTTTTAAGTCTTGGTATATATTGAGACAATAAATCTAACCACCTGAGAAGAAGCGTTTGCCCACAGGATACGATATGTGTGTTTCTTTTACATTTTTTATAGTGATATCAGCATGATTTGAAAGGTTTCTGCTCCTTCCTATCACTTGAGACATAACAGATAACACTGTACACTGGATAACGATTGTATCTGTTTCTGCAATCAAGACATCCTTCCACCTTTAGTCACTAAACTTACATCAGACGGAATAATAGAAAATACATGCTCACCTAGTTTAAGAGGCATCTAGCGGAATCAAAAATGAATATACAGTCCCTTTAATTGTCACAAGCCTAGTCTCTTCCTGTAATTAGCATCAAGGGTAGGCACACCACTTGTAATTTGCAGAGAAGCGATTATTTAGGTTATCGTTTATATTCCCAGTTTAAATATGGTGGTAGAGTGGATTGATGGATGGCAGAGTGGATGAATAGATGGATGAATGGCTAGGTTGATAGGAGACGAGATGGTTGGGTGGATGCAGATTGGATGGATGGCAGAGTAGATAGATGGATGCAGAGTGGATTGATGGATGGCAAAGTGGATAGATGGATGGACAGATTATGGATGAATGGCAGAGTGGACTGATGGATGGCACAGTGGATGAATGGATGGATGACAGAGTTGGTGGATGAATGCCAGAGGGGATGGATGGTAGAGTGGATAGATGGATGGCAAACTGGATGGAGGGATAATTGCAGACTGGATGGATGGATGACAGAGTGGATGTGTGCATGTAGACAGAGTGGATAGATGGATGGAAGTATGATGGATGAATGGTTTACAGGGTGGACTGATGGATGGCAAAGTGGATGAATGGATGGATGCATAGCAGAATTGATGGACTGCTAGATGAATGGCAGCTGGGTAGATGGATGGCAGAGTGGGTGAATGGCAGAGTGGATGGATGGATAGATGGATGTAGAGTTGATTGATGGATGGCCAAGGGAATATATATGGATGGACAGATGATGGATGAATGCCAGAATGCAGAGATGGGTGGCACAGTGGATGAATGGATGGATGGCAGAGTTGGTAGATAAATGCCAGAGGGGATGGATGGCTGAGTAGATGGATGGCAGAGTGGATGAATTGCTAATTGCAGACTGAATGGATGGCAGAGTGTATGGGTACATGCAGACAGAGTGGATAGATTGATGGAAGGATGATGGATGAATGGATGACAGAGTGGATTTATGGATGGCAAAGTGGATGAATGGATGGATAGCAGAGTTGATGGATCATTGGCAGAGGAGATGGATGGATGGATGGATGGATGGATGGATGGATGGCAGAGTGGATGGGTAGATGGCAAAGTGGATTATTGGATGGATGCATAGCAGAGTTGATGGACTGCTGGATGAATGGCAGAGGGGATAGATGTATGGCAGAGTGGATGGATGGTAGAGTGAATGGATGACTTAGTGTAAGGAAGGATTGATGGCAGAGTGTCTAGATGGATGGATGGATGGACAGGTGGATGGCAGAGTGGATGCTTGAATGGAAAAGTGGATGGATGGCAGAGTGGTGTGATTGATGGATGACAGAGCTGCTGGATGGATGGCAGAGTGGATGGCTGAATGGAAGGGTGAAAGATTGAATGGATAGATGCATAAATTGAAGAGACACAGAATATGTTCTAGGGAGAGGACGACTGACTTGCTTCGCTTGATTGGTGGCACCAGCGCTTTTGTTCAAAGTGGGGGCTATTTTAATTTTCTGGCTGTACAAATTAGACTAATAATGCATTCCAACACAAAAGTTTCGCATTCACCACTGCTATCCAGTGTCTCTCCAACTACTTAGCCATACCATCCCGCAATTTTCCCCACTCATAAACATACTCACTCACTCTTTTATTCACATCTCATTTCAGCCTTTCGCAAATGATGCGAAGAGTGGGATAGAAGGTTAAGTAAACGTGTGTTACCCTTCAACGTAAGGCTTTTTTGCAAATCTATGATAATCGCGGATTCATTCTTATTCCAACAGTCAAGTTTGAGTATGAACATCAATCCAGGTTCTTCCATTGTAATGGCTGAAGCTCTAGCAGCAATGGCAACACACACCCTACTATTGTGTCAATGTACTCAGCTAGTATATGAAGCTAAACCCCCTCTTTGACAATTTTCCCACCAACATATTTCCACATATTCTGCTCACAATTAGTGGTATGTTAACAGTCTGATTACTTTATGAAATAAGTAAGATAACAGTGGAGACAATGTAGCATTTCTTTCTGCTCTATTGATCAGTTACTTGAACCACTGCGAGAGAAGCTGGTAATCCATTCGTCTTTCTTTCCCTTCCTGTGCTCCACTGATAATCTGTCACCATATTTATCTCAATTGCACTGTGTGATAATTGCACTGCTAATGCGCGTTGTACATCAATCTAGTTTGTACAAAGGTGGGTGTCGATAGCTGTGCACATCTTGTGAAGATTCACATCTGGCGGTTTTTGTGTGCTTAGTTTCCATTCCTTTAGACATATCATCTAATGAGAAAGGATCTGAGATATATAATGCTTAGTAGTACTCTTCCTAAAACTGAAAGACAAAAAGGAGCTCATCAAACAAGCGTTAAGGCTATTTTTTAGGTTATTTCCGAAAATCTATTATGTGCAGCAAACTGCAGCCAAAGAGAATACAAAATTGTTCTTGAAAAGGTATGCAGTTAAAACATCAAAAACGTTCACCATGTAGATATCAGTTCAGTTTCATCACTTAATCTAAAGAGCTTTCTTAAGATTGCTCAGAACAATTCAACAAAATATTGGCACTGACAAAAGTGCCATAAAGTGTGCTGCAGTATGATGATTTCGTGTCCGGCAGGCCAGAGCACAGGGGGCTACATCTTTGATACAATCCAGACGCACAATGGTAGTAAATTTGGGCCACAATCTATACAGAGATGTTGAAATATGCCCCGATTGTAGGCAAAACAGAAAGTTCTAGGGACATATCTTCTGTCAAGGATACATGACAAGGTATGGTAGGGCTCAGTGGAGCAGTGTGGAAGTACATGCTATGGAGTTCTGGGGGAGGGGGAGGAGTTAAAGTTGGAGTCTGGGCATGCGACCTGTCCATTAACATATTCAGGTGGCTGATTGGTGGTTGTCAACGCCAACGTCGTTGAGCAGGAACTTGACTGTCCGGAGCGTTCTAACGCATCATTTAATTTTTTATTTTGCCCTACAAAAATATGAAACTAAGAATATTAACTCCCACTATATTATCAAGGTAGGTGTATATAGGTAAGTTTTATATACTGTCTAGGTACCTGGATGTGGAGTTAAGAATAATACATCTAACTTACATACTTGCATTATATAATCAGAGTCCATACCCTAGATTCAATATTTTTGTAGATAAAAATAAAACATAACCTACTATTTTTACCTCAAATCCAGTCAGACTACTTGCCCCACTGGTCCACTGTAGTGTGTAGCTCCTTTTCTACCACCCACTTTGCTTCAATTTGCAGCCCTGTAGTAATTGTATTTAGATCATCACTACATCTGGTTCTGACCTGTGGTAGAAAGTTATATCAAACAAATACGAGTGACAATACCTTCAAGAAAAATGTGAACAAATTCATACAGTAGAAAAGCCGCCCGGAGGATAAAGCTACATTGACAAAACGATTGCATGGGTGGTTGGAATAAACTCATAACTTCAGCAAGGAACAGCCCTACTTTGAAGCAGCACTGTCACTGACTATCAAGACGGAACTGATTAGGATGTGATTTGGAAACCTTCCTGCACTCGATTTCATTCCCATGGGGTAGAAGAAGGCCCAACCAGAAAATTGATTGTGTCGCTTGTGTCGTCATGCAAAATAAACGTTTATGCATGTACTCTGTGTGTGTCCCAACCTGCTATTGCACCGGAGGTCACTGCTGCGGCGCAAGGAGTTTTTAGCCCTAATGTCAGAATTGTAGGATGTCAGCTTTAGAGGCTTTAAACCCCTAAAACTTCATGCTGAACATTCGCTGGTGTACATTTTGCAATTTTTAATAAAGTGATTAAAACATTTTAAATTGAACACTGTCCATGGGTTAGAAAGGAAGTTATACAATGCTTTCAATTCAATATGGGCTGCTAGGGACAGAATAAGAAAAGTATTGATCCCTATCCCAGATCTGATATGAAGCATCAATTGCAGGGTTAGCCAGGTGACGACATATGTGAAATTGTCCTCAATCCTGTACACCACTGGATGTCTAGCATTGATCAGTTGAACATGGGAAAAGATTGATTTATTTACTCATTCATTTACTTATGCACATTTGCACAGGAACTGTGTCCCACATCCAATCATAGGGCATGATTACGGTCCATCCAACCGCCCTATTACAATTTTGGCCGTTGGATCGCCATTGCCCTGCTCCAGCCGCCTGGCGGTGTTGCGGTGGTCAGGAGGCATCATTATGCTATTTAGGAGTTTCCTCTCCGCCATGGCTTTCATGGCGGCTCCTCCTTCATGAAAACCCTTGCAGGGCAGAAGCACAGGGGGCCTTACAGGGCCCCCTTGTGCCTCTGTGCCCTGGGGTGCATGCGGGAGGGCACAACATGCCCCTTGTGTGCATGCACTCCAGTTTTTGCATGGCATGGACTTTGGCATTCCGTGCCATGCAGGAACTGTTTTGGTGTTCCCATTCCATTGCCCACTTTCAGGGCACCACCGTGGGTACGTCGAAACAGAAGCCTGCGAGACACGTTACACTCGTAATCTGGTGGGCGGCCCAACTCCGGCTTTGCCGGCGTGGCGACGGAGCAGACCCTGTGCTGCACCTACAAATTCCTAATCAGGCCCATAGTGTTGTCTGTTTTAACAAAGCAAAACAAAGTATTTATCAGAAAGTATTCATTATATTTTGCACGCGATTGCACAGCAAATGCTATTTTTGCACAGTTGTGTAGGATTAGAACACATAACGGGCTCAATCAGGGCTGCCTGTTGGTCCCTCTCTTGTTTTCTTTATATATATCTGATCTCCCTGCTGCCTTAAATTCAATGAGGCGGGATGTCCCCAGAATTGGAAACATGTCTGTTGGCTCGCTATTATACGCTGATGATGCAGCCATTTTCGATATGGCGCCAATAGGTTTGCAACGCTGCTTGGAAGACATTGATAAATATGCAGAAGCCCACTTCCTGAAAATCTCTATTCCTAAAAGTAAAATCTGGATATTTCGTCAAAAAGGTCTCCGAATAAAGATGTGGTTCCAGTGATGGTTGGGTTCTGAAAAACTTGGGCTGGTTGATTCTCATCTATTCCTTGGAATGGTCTTTTTAAAAACTGTGCTGGATGCAGAGCATATAAAGCTCTGTGCAAGCAGTGCTCTTTCTCAGGCTAATGAACTGCACAGATTCTATAGAATATGTGGGAGACAATCCTTTGGGCATGTTTTGTCATGGATTAGGGTCAAAATTCCTCCCTCCCTGACCTATACAGCTGAGGTGTTCGATATGAGCTATTGGCTTTCCTTTGATAAGATTGAAGGTCGAATTTGGCGCCATATGTGCAATCTAAACACTTTGGCTGCTCCCCATGCTTTGCATCTTGAATTTTGTTTCCTCATATATCTTGTCCTTGGCAATGGTTTTGTGGTGGGGCAATTATCTCCACCAGATGAGAGAACACATAGGCCACCTTGAGAGTCAACATTTTATTTAGGCTGAAAGAGCAGTCAAGATCCTTTGAGTGAGCAAATGTTGCATTTGGGCTCAGCTCGAACATCGATTCCCCCATGTTAAAGACCGCGTTGAAAGGGTATATAAAGAGTTCTGTGTCCATTATCAGTTTGGCTAGAGAAATTCTCTTAAGTCAGCCCTAGTCACATAGGTCCTCATTTATGTGGTTTTGCCGTAGGGCAGCGCAGCACGCCTTCCTGCTGCACTGCCCTAAGGCAAAAGATAAGGACAGCAATGAGCCGTATCTATGAGCTACGACTCATTCCTGTCCTTTTTCCCTGCACCGGCGCACAGTGGGCTGCCTTGCGCCAACGCAGGCACCTTTGCACTATTGTGCAAGGGTGCCTGCGTTGAGATTATTGTGTTGAGATTGTTTATGTGCAGGAAGGGAAATCTTTCTGCAAAAAATAATCACAAGGGGCTTTTTCCTTTTTCTATGTGTGCTGCAGAATGCATCACACATAGAACAAGCATTTGCAATGCAATAGGTCTCGCAGCATTAAAGTTTGAGTTATTGGCATTGTATATGACAATGTGTTGCATTACATTTTTAGCAAAGTCTATGTTGGTGTATAAAGATGATTTGCAAGATGATAGTGATGGAGTTAGGGATGGATGGAGTGAAGGGGATGGATGGATGGAGTGGGGGATGGATGGATGGAGTGGAGGGAATGGATGGATGGAGTGGGGGGATGGATGGATGAATGGGGGATGGATGGAGTGGGGGGATGGAATTAATTTGTGCATTAAAAAGAGGAATCTAAGGATAGAAATAAACAGGGCACCCTCCACTCGCATAGTGTATATAAATACTAACTCCATTTATGCACAGCTCATTTCATTGTAGTGGGTGGTGCCCTACCTTCTGTACTCAAGCGAAAGGGGCAGCCTTATCCCATCTTAGGTAGTGAGATCCAGCAAACTGACTGATGCAACAGTTGACAAACTAGGAGACAGCAACTTACTCACACTCCTTCATATACAACATTCCCTAACTAGCACATATCCTGCCCCTTTCGCCTTCTTACCCTCACACAGAGGAACACTACGATTATGAAAAGCGCGGGGAACTGTATGACGTGTTCCTTGCACCCTTGAATCCGTGAGGTGTCTCCTTTTATGCACGGGTGAACAATTGTGGCTTATGTGGTACTTCTCAGACAGGGCACCAGCAGCTCCAGAACAAGCGTGGGATACGCCAGGTAGCCCCCAAGCCAGTGGTGTAAAATAAAACGATGCCTCCCTCTACAAAAATGTGATGAGCCCCGGCACCACCCCGTCTCTCCCATATCTTACGGATATTCCTTGGGCTTAATTGTGGCACCTTTAAGGGTTGAGGGGCCCCTGTCTCAAGCTTCGCCAGTGGGTAGCGAAATAATGAATGGTTAACCAGAGAGAGCGGAGTACACTGGTGGCTCACCGCTAGAGATCAGAGTAGTAATTAGTCTCTAGGATGAGTAAGATGCTCTCCCGCTCCACTTGAAAACACGGGTGTATAGTTTACACAGGTGGGGCATGCAATATTTCTGCCCACTAAAGAGCAGCTTTCTGATTAAGGGAGCTGTTGATGCCGAGCTCGGCGGGGCAGGTCCCATTTGTTCCCCGCTGGCCTGCAGGCAGCTCTGTTATTAGGCAGCTGGAGGGCTGGGGACCTCTGCTGTTCTGTGTGTAATGTGTCCGAGCCTCCAGGCAGGCGGGGCGGGGGGATCACAAGTGCGACCACCCCCACCCTTGGAGAGTAATTGGCAGAACAAGAGCGCATTAAGGCAGATATAGGAGGGAGGCCAGCGCTGGCACATACTGTGTGCATGAGCTAAAAGCTGTGGTTGTGTGTGTCAAATACCGCTCAGACTACAGAACGCAGAGAATGCTATGTCCACATCAGGAATCAGGCGTGCTCGTGTCTGTCTAAGTATTCGTGCTTCATAGTAATTGTCTATGTGTCACTGCATCATATACTGTGTGCTACTTTAAGCATGTAACAGTGTGAGGGTATACAATACTGCACTACTGCGCTTGTGAGTCACGCTGTTTGCGAGTGGGTTTGCACCGGACAGTTACCGACCTTGCTGTTGTATGTGACCCACTCTGCCTGTGCCACTGTATGCGTGTGCGTTTAACCTTGAGTGCGTGTGTATGTGATGTACTGTGTGTGTACAGCAAGTTAGTGTATGTGGCCTACTGTGTGTGTGTGCATGTGTGAGCCACTGTGTTCGTGTATCTATCTATACGTGTGTTAGTGTGCGTGCTCTGCTGTGTGCGTACCACTGTTTGTAAGCACGGGTGCCGGAGTGTATAGACACATACACGTGTGAATGCTCAGTTTGTGTGCAGTGTACGTCACACGTCATCTACGGTCCTGTTCAGTTTTATTTTATTTTGATTGCAGTATTAAAACAGGTGTTAGAGAAGCTGTACAAAATAAATGTATTGAGACTGCTGAGCAGAGTATAAATATTTGATGTGCATGTCTGATGCAGACAAGTGCATTTTCTCTTCTGTCGCGAGGCACAGTCCAAACAAGCATGCGAGTGGTGCGGACGTGCACGCGCGTCACGCTAAAAAGTAATGCTCTACTCTCCCATCATATGTAAAGGTTCAAACATGGTACTTGAGCCACAGTAGCTCGGAATGCCATTGTTAAAAGCCAATAGACCTTTTGAGAAGGTAACAACAAACTGTAATGTGGAGATAGAGCTCTCCAAATGTAGAAGATATGCACAGCATGAAGATCTAGGCGAGGACCAGAACTTTAAGATGTCAGTAAAATGCAGTTTTCTCAGAATCCTACTGAGTTATGAAGCTGCAGTCTATTGTGCAGTAGCAACATTTGTCTTTCCAATCCATATACATAAAAACTGAGGGGGAAAAAAGGAAATAAGAGGCAAGCAAACAGGCATTCAGCAAAAGTGACAGTGAAAAGATGGTCGTACACTTTGGTATGCATCATGCGTTTCTATTGTGCACTCAATCAATGGCCACACATAGGTTGCACCAATACCTCCGCTCACCTTTTTATTAGTACCAGCCCGGGGACCAAATAAAGTTTTGTACCCCACGAGCCAGGCACTTTTTTAAACTTCACCCACTATCAAACCCCACCACAGCACTCACTTAAAATTCCCTCAGCCACACCACACATAGCCACTGTAAGTGCTCCCACGCAACCGTAGGTCGCAGCACGCCGCATCCCGTAGAGGGGTGCGAGGACCCCGATGATGAAGCATGACACCAAGGGGCCTGTTGGTGTGTGAGGGGTACCAAAAACAACCAGTGTGTTCCCAACCATCGTAGGGACACCCCCTTCCCCCTTCCTAATCGATTCCTTTTGTTTATGAAACTAACTCAGGGAGAACGAATCCATTTAAGATTATTCTCTCCCTCCCCCTTTTGTCACCTTTTGTGTGTGTGACTAGCCTGCCGGAATCGGAGCGCGTGGTTGTGCGCGCCACTCGCTCCGATCCCATTCTGGCAGATGCGCGCGGCCAGGTCTTGTCTCCTCGAAAGCGAAGCCAGTAACAATAGGTCTCTGGCGAGACCGCGCTTTCGCGCGGTTAACGCCACAAGACCTAAAAAGGACAAACGAGGTGAAATAAAGATATTTCTCCTCGCTGTGCCTTGCTTATGCCTCCCCTGGGGAGAAGTACATTTTTGGTGCTGCTCAGATTTACGATTTCTTGTAAATCTGGGGCAGTGCCAAAAAGCCATGGATGTTGCTGGTAATGACCACCGCTGTAGTGGAGAAAACTGCTTTAAAGGGGATAATATTTACGAGGCAGCATTAAGCCAAAAAAAGTGGCTTAGTACTGCCTCGTAAATATGGAGCAGGCTCCTGCGTCACGGAACATCACAAAAAGTGACCTTCCGAAGACACAAGGGGCCTCATAAATGATGCACTTAATGAGGTGGTCTGTGGGAGTGCCTTGGGGAACAAACCACAGTCTTATGTAACTTGGAACCTGCCTCATGGGGTCGGAAGGCTGACACTCTAATTGAGACGGCATTTGCTGCCCTTAAAGAAAAATTCGGGAATCTGGGACAAAATACCGAAAAAGGAGAACATTTGTGAGATGTGTTATCTACAAGAACAAGATATTAATCATTTGCTATTTGTGTGTCTGGAGTTGCAAAAGGCTAGGCGCTATTTTTTTACATTTTTATTCCTTAAACTTAACATTCACTCTTCCCTTGAGGCTCGTTCGTTTTATTTTGTCCCCGCTAAATGAAATGATCTGTAACAGTATTGATTCATTTTTTAAAACTTTTCTGGTTCTTTTTTATGTAGTAATATTTTTATTCTTCCTCTTTTGGGAATATATGCATTGTAATATTTTCTGGAAATACTCTGTTTCTACTTGCACTTTGTATATTGCACTTTGCTGTTTTATAAGATTGTTTTTAATTTTTCTTGTATTTGATATAGTATGTATGGTAAAATGTCTTTAGGAGACATTTTAATGTATAAGAAAATTAGTTATCAGAGGAAATGTATTTTTTGATTTATTTTTAGTATATGATTATGTGTACCTCCATAGGAGTTCCGTATCATAAAAAAATTAAATTAATGAAAAATAAAATTAGGACAGTTGTGTCGATGTTTGCACTAGGTACTTTAATAGAGTTTGGTGCTCATAATGTTATCCACTGAAAGGAGCGTTTTAGTATGTTCTAATTGTTTATGGCTCTTTGCATAGTTGTGTCAATGTTTGCTCTAAGCACTTTGATAATGCCCCTTTGAACAGTTGTGTCAATGTTTGCTCTAAGCACTTTGATAATGCCCCTTTGAACAGTTGTGTCAATGTTTGCTCTAAGCACTTTGATAATGTTTTGCATGCTTAACTCTAGCAGGTTGATATGAGATGACAAACTGTCTTAAAAGTTTTACGCCATGTATGCCTCTTTGCACAGTAAACTCTCGATATCCGTATGTTGCACTGCCTGATTGATTCTTTGTGAGCTCAAGATTACATATTCTACTTATGTACTTTATAATAATCTGTGCATGATCTCTCTGTGCCCAATCACATGATATAGGAAGGCCCATGATTTTAAAATTGTCAAAACCTCCTCATTGTTACTCCGTAGTTTGGACAATGGGGTTTTGGGGGGGGTGGCCGACCATCGGGAGACCTGCCACCCCCGGGGGGCTTTGGGGCCTGGAGGGAAGGGGGGGGTGAGGGGGGATTAGGAGACCACAGGGGATTCTGGGTCTGTTGGGCTGGTTGGGCTGCCTTGGGCGGTTTGGGCTCATCATTGGGCTACCTTTGGGCTGGTTGGGCTGCGGGCTTTATGTACAGCCAACTTGGGTCACTAACCACCATTTTTGGTAGTGACCCAGCAGCCGGAGGGGACCCCTGGTCGCGAGTTGTTTCACGTGTTTTTGATCCCTGGTTCAATCTGGTTCGATCTGTGTGGGGCGTTAGTGGAGTCAGTGGTTGTGCGTCGCGTGGCGTCTGCAGGCTTCCTTGGTTACCGGTGTCTTGGTGCGCGGCATCTCGCGATTGCAGGACCCCCGTGTGTTGGAGGCAGTGAGGCTGCTCGGCGATGCGGGGCGGCTGGACCTCCTGCGCCCGGAAGTTCAGGTGAGGCCCCTGCGGCGCGCTGCCAACAGCGCCGCGGCAGCTGTAGTAGCGTGTGAGCTCCCGCGGTCCCGGCCGTGGTGGGCTCCCAGGGCCGGTGGGAGGGGGGGAGCAATGTGAAGGGCGGGCGGCGAGGTCGGGAACGGCAAGGACGGAGCGGGAATGGGAGGGGGGCAGGGGGAAAGGCGGCGGCGAAGGCGCGGTCGAGGAGAAAAGGACAGGCATCACTGGATTTTGTGGAGGGGGTTGGGGGGCAGGAGGGGAGCGGGTGGGGAGGCTGTGGCGGTAATGCCCCAAGGGGGAGAGGTGGCAGTTGAAGTAATACAGCAAGGGCAGGGAGAGGGGATAAGCCTGGAAGGACAAGGAGCAGGGGGGAGGGCAGGGGAGGAGAGTCGGGTGCTGGGGGGGATGGGGGCAGGAGCTCACCCTTATTGATTGAGGAATCTGAGGAGGAGGGCGAGGGGGCAAGGGGGAGGACACGGCTTTGGACTGGGGGTCTTTGTCCGGTGAGGACGGGTACATGGTGGGCCCAAGCAAGCCGCCGTCCCTGGTGGGGGGCTAGGGGAGAAGGGGAGTGGGGTGGGGGTGAGGGGCGTGGGGAGGAGGGGCGTTGGGGGAGGCCAGGAGTAACGGGGGGAGGGTGTGGGGGGTAGCCTGGGGGAGGGGTGGGGAGGGGGGGCTTTGTGTGGGCGGAGCGCAACAGGGTGGGGGTGGGGGCCATGGGGTGGTGGGCCTAGTTGGGGGGGTCTGGGTTGGGGGCCTGTGCGGGACCCACGGCAGGCGCCTTGGGGGGAGTGGCGTGGGTGGGGGATGGCGGGGCCTGGGGGAGTGTGGCAGGACCGGCCGGCGACACGAGGAGGACATTCGGCAGGTTGGGGGAGGGGACCGCAGAGGGGATGGGGCAAAGGGGGAGACGTTGGGGGGCAGGGGGGGCGTTGTTTCCCCGGCATGCTGGACTCCACGTTCTTTCCTTGGCAGGAGCAGTGGGAGAGGCGCTCGGGTGAACAGCTTGCAGCTCCGGTTCACCGCGAGGATGGGCCGGCTCTGCCTTTTACGGGCGATCACGCTCCAACATGGGACCCGGCAGGAGAACGCGGCAGGAAGCAGGGCGAGAGGTCCCCGCCCGTCCACCCCCGAAGGGTCGCAACCGCCGCCGGGGAGCAAAGGGCATGTGGCGAGATGGTGAACGCTAAGCGCGGGTCTTGTTTGGCTGACAGAAGGAGAGTGAGCGGAGATCTGGGTGCATTGATGAGCGTATGCCGGGAGAAGGCGGGGTTGAGTCGAGTGGAGATTCCGGTGAGCGAGCACGAATGGTGCAGTGACGGAGGGGGTGAGTCAGCGGAGGAGGGGGAGATCAGGGACGAGGGGTAGTAATGGTGTTGACCGTGTGTTGCAGGTTCGACCGCGGCTGGACGTGTCCAGGGTGACGGCCCCCTCAGTTCCACTGGTTAGGCGGCGGGATCCAGAGAGGACGTCGACCTTGACGCCAGGTAAGATGGGAGATGGAGCGGGGAATGGTTTAGGCAGGAAGCGCAGCGCGCAGGTCTCGGTGGGGACGGAGGCACGGGAGGAGGACCCTGTACGGATGCTGAAAGGGCGCTATGTGACGGATGCGGGGGTAGGCACAGACGGGGTGCCACCGTTAGGGGTGGCGGAGTCGCCGGACACCGGAGAGAGTGGAAAGGGAGGTGCAACGGCGAGGAGCGCGGCGGCGGGCACGGTCGCCGGGGGGAAGGAGAGTTGCGTGGTGCTGGTGCGTAAGCTCCCGTACATGGGGGTGGCAAAGCCTTTGGGGGCGCATCCCTCCATAGTGACGAAGGAGAAGATATGGAAGGGGGAGTACGTGGAGATGTTGAAGCTCCTGCACAGGGAGCTCACGGCCAAGGAGGGGTCTAAGGAGGAGGAATAGGAGTTGGCCAGGCTCCCTAAGGTGCCGCTGACGATTGACAGTTGGTCGGCAGCTTTCCTTATATACGCTAGCGTATACTACGAGAATTATCCGGACAGGTCCGTGGCATTGGTCAAGTATATGGACGTGGTCCGGAGGGCGCATGTGACATATGGCGGTTACGCTTGGTCACACTATGATGAGGAGTTCCGAGCGTGAATGGCGGCGGACCCGGAGGCGATGTGGGGAGAGCTAGACTCCGACTTGTATCAGCAGACGATGGGGGGCGAAGTTCGGTCGCACGGTATATACGGCGAGTGGGCTGCCTTTGGTGCCGACCCCCTTTTCGGCTCGCCCCACCCGGGGAGGGGTGGGGCAGGGGGAGAGCTCCGGCCAGGACTCAATCAGAGCTTTTTGGGATTTCAACAAGGGGGCATGTGGCCGGCAAGTGTGCCGTTTTCGATACGTGCGGACGCCGGCACCCAGTGTTGCGCTGCTGGGGAGTCGGAGGCGCCCTGGGACAGCAGTATGCGGCGGCGGGACAGCAACACGCAGTGGCGGGCAACCAAGCGGGGGGACGGGGGAGGGTGGGGGGGCAGGAGCTGTTGGGAAAGGCTCATACGTCGGTTAGACTGGACAGGCTGGAGCCCTTGCTGGCGGCATACCCGCGGGTGGACGATGCGGCGGTGCTGTGACGGGGCTTCGGGGAGGGTTTCCGGTTGGGGTACGAGGGACCACGGATTGCGCGCTGGGCAGAGAATTTGAAGTCGGTGCACGCACGAAAATGTGTGGTGCAGGAGAAGCTGTTCAAGGAGGTGAGGGAAGGCTGGATGGCTGGCCCCTTCGCTGAGCCGCTGAATCCAAACCTGATCATCTCTCCTGTTGGAGTGGTCCCCAAGAAGAAGCCGGGGAAGTTTCGGCTTATACAGCACTTGTCGTGGCCAGAGGGGGTGTCAGTGAACGACTTCATATCGGCGGAGCTCGCGTCGGTCACGTACTCGTCAGTGGATGTGGCACGGAAGATTGTGGCGGCGGTAGGCCCGGGGGTGTTGATGGCGAAGTGTGACATCAAATCGGCTTTCAGGTTGCTCCCGGTGCACCCCGAGGACTACTAATTGTTGGGAATCCAATTTGAAGGCAGCATATTTGTAGACAAGGCGCAGCGATGTGGTGCTCGATTTCATGTGCGTTATTTGAACGGTTCAGCTCTTTCCTGCAGTGGGCTTTTTCCTGGTTCACAGGCTCTGAGACGGTGACGCACTATTTGGATGATTTCTTTTTGGTGGGACGGCCCAGGTCGACGGATTGTCAGCGACTGCTGCGCAATTTTCAGGACTTCATGGGTTACCTGGGGGTTCCCCTGGTGCCAGAGAAGACGCACGGTCCGAGTATGGTGCTGTCATTTCAAGGCATAGAGCTCGACTCCACAGCCATGGAAGCACGCCTACCGGATGACAAGAGGGCAGCAATGCTGCCGTTGTTGAGAGGCATGTTGGACAGCCGGAAGGTGACAGTATGGGAGGTGCAGGTGCTGTTGGGTCACCTGAATTTTGCGTGTCGGGTGGTGCGCGCGGGGCGGACGTTTTGTCGGCAGTTGAGCTTGGCGTTGTCCGGCTTGGCGTTGCCTCATCATCACGTCAGGCTGTCGGCGGGGACGAAGGAAGATTTGCGGATGTGGCTGGCCTTTTTAGGCCGGTTCAACGGGGTGCCCATAGCACCTCTGGAGGACTGGGAGTGGGACATCACAATGTATTCAGATGCGGCAGGGGTCGGTGGCTTTGGTTTGTTTGGCTGGTGTGCTGAACAGTGGCCACCCCAGTGGCAGGCGGGAGGCCGGAGCATCGCCTTTCTGGCATTGTTCCCGTTGGTGGTGGCGGTTTCGGTGTGGACCCGGGAACTGGCCCATAAGCGGGTTTTGTTCCTAGTGGACAACATGTCGGTGGTGCAGGTGGTCAACAGGCAGTCGGCGCGGGACGCACAGGTGCTGAAGCTGTTGAGGGTGTTTGTTCTGCGCTGCCTTGAGCATGACATACTGTTTCAGGCCCGACATGTGGCGGGGGTGGACAATGACATTGCGGATGCTTTGTCTAGTTCACAGTGGCAGAGGTTTCATGGGCTAGCCACGGAGGCAGAGGAGACCAAGACGCCGGTGCCGGGGGAGCTGTGGTCGGTGGGAGATGCAGGGTCGTTCAACTGGTGAGGGCGTCAGTGGCGGTGTCCACTTGGAAGCATATGTTCAGGCCAGGGAGGAATTTCAACAGTCAGGAGCGGTAAGACAGGGGGACCAATGGCGGCAGGAGGAGCAGGTGGTGCGTTTCATTTTGGCCTTGATGAATAAGAGTTTGTCGAGGGCGACAATTGCGGGGAAGTTGTCGGCGGTGGCGTTCATGGGGAAGATGTGGTGGGGGTATCCCCCGTCGGCGGGAGAGTTGGGGGCACGATTGTTGGAGGGGTGGGCACGAGAGAGAGGCGCACGGGTGAGTCAGAGAGGGCCCATTATGGAGGAGATGCTGGGGGGACTTCTGCGGCGTTGCCGTCGGTGTGTCGCGATGAGCGGGAGACGGTGTTGTTTGCTACGCTCATGTCCTGGCTGTTCTTTGGGGCTTTTCGAATTTCTGAATTGGTGGGCCTGAAGGGGGGGAAGAGGGTGTTCTGGGGGGATGTGGAAGTGCACGCGAGGGAGGCCGCGGTGCGTTTGCGGCGCTCCAAGATGGATCAGCGTGGGGTGGGGACCTGGGTGGTGATGGGGCCGGGGAGGCTGGACGGGGTGTGGCCGGCGGAGTGGGGTGAGCGTTTGGCGGCTGGACGGAGGACGTCGGGGGAGGAGGTTTTTGGACACGGGTCAGACGGACGGGTGACGGCGGCTCAGGCGTTGTGGGTTCTGCGGCATGCCCTACGGTGCATGGGTGAAGACCCCAAGGCTTTTGGGACGTATTCCTTTAGAATCGGGGCGGTGACGGACGCGGCGCGTCAGGGGTGGGGGGCGGAGGATATCAAACTTCTGGGCAGATGGAAGTCGGATTGTTACAAGACGTATGTCTGGTTACGGGGGCTGGGGGGACGCTGTAACAGGGACGTTTTTCCACCCTCTTACATGTGTGTCTTTGCAGGTGCTGTGGCGGGCCGGCGGCGGAGATGATGCAGATATACATTGTGGGGCATTCATTTGTTAAGAGAGCGGAAAGGGCTGAATGGGACAGGCATCGGAACCTGAATTTGGAACTGAACAACAGACTGTTTAGATGTCATTGGCGGGGCAAAGGGGGGATGCGTTGGCACGAATTGATGCCGGTTTCGAACGATGTGGTGCGAGGAGGGGTTTGTCCGGACGTGGTGATGAGCAAAGGTCTGGCCTTAGTGAAAGAAATTAAAAGGGAACTCCTGGAGATTAAGAAGAAGTGGGCGGGGTGTCACGTGATATGGTCGGAGTTCATCCCAAGGAGGGTCTGGAGGGGGGCGGAACGCACAGGGGCTATAGATAGGGCACGGAGAAAAATCAACAGGGACATGAAAGACTTTTGTACGAAAGAAGGGATTGGGCGTATGGAGCACCCGGAGTTGAAGTACGGGCGGTGTATTTTTTCAGAGAGGATGGGGTTCTCTTATCTCTTTATGGGATGGAGCTGTTTATATTTCAGATGAAGGAGGCCCTGGATTTGGCTTTGGGGGTGCGTAGGTATCCAAAGGGGGGGGTTTCCTATGGGGGGGTCAAAAGTCACTAAGCGGCTTTCGAGTGGCGCTTTTCCTAGAGTTAAAAGGGGGTGAAGGGTAGGAGGCCTGGGCTTGTTTTGATAAAGGGGGGATCACTGAGATCAAGGAAGGTCCAATTTGGTAAAGAGGCATGGTTCAGGTGGTATGCAGTGGATATGTTGTGGGTGTTGTGTTATGTGAAATGGGGAAAATCATTTAGGGGAGGGGGTGGGGGGTTGGTCTGGTAGTTCTTATTTAGTGAGGGGTAGTTTTGTTTGGCACAGGCCAGGTTTGTTTATTTAGGATGCACCTGCTTCCAATAAAGCGGCCTTTGTCACACTTTATCACTTGTCTGTGGTTGTTGCTTCCCCCCCCCGCCCTCCAGGGTAGGCCCCAATGTATTCACCTTGTATGATTCACTGGGTTATAGCCAGGGTGAGGGGGAGACTCATTGATTTTTAGCCTATCCATCCTTGTATAGCATGTTTTTAGATTCGGTACTATGCATTGGTGCTTAGCCTGAAGCAGAGATTTACTGATTTTGAATGCATTGGTGACTAAGTTGTTGTTTTGTTTATGTTTATGGTTTTTATTTGCTAATAAACTAAATTTGAATTGAAAAATAGTGCTAGAACGATGAACTAAGAGGGGACTCGGCTGAGCAATGACCAATCAGTAGAACATTTGATTACCAGGAAATGAACAGAGGACATGGTCAGTATATTAGCAGGGCACAGGCTCTTGGACTACAGTGTCTCATGTTATGTCTAATACCAGCAAACCTTCAAGCATGCCAATGGGGTCATAGAGGAAAATGCCCCCTTTAATTTAAACCTATTGGATACATACTTGGCCCTGCCTTTTTTAGGAAAGTTCAGTTGGGCAGGTATGCTCTGAAATCTACATCAGCTTACAAATCCAATGAGTCATATGTGCTTTAAAATTTTAATTTTGCTGAAAAGTTCTTTTTTGTTTATTAATATCAGGTTATTATTAGTTTTTATAGAGTGTGTTAAATAGCTGTTAATGCTAGATGATAGTTTTAATACAGTTCTATGAGCTTAGCTGCCACATTACATCAATTTATATTTCATGAAGTCATTAACTCTTTTGTTTAATTAGAAACTATTTGATGGAACTATTCTCTAACTTGTAGGGTGACTTTGGGTTTTCCGTGAGGAATTTCTTTGAATCCCTGCCAGTGAGGAACTTTTTTGACCAATGGTGTAAGCAGCGACTGATAGATGAGCGTCATAATGATCAATTGACTTATGAAGAGTTGTCCTCTAACCCTAACCAAGATGAGGATGTCATGATGCTTGGAGAACAAAGGTTCAAACTTGCTGCACCCCACATAGGATGTTGCAGACAGTGGTAATCCAGCATTTAATAATTCCTCCTATGCCACGCTCTAGTACTTACTAAACAGATTGAGAGTCAGGGAACAAAAATATTGAGGATTAACAGGCATGAGATTTTGCCCAATCAATTTTTTTCAATTTTAAATGGTGCCGACAGATCAAGTTGAAGGACAGAGTTGTTTTTGTCTACCATTCGTTGTTTATTATCTACAATTTGAGAGACTGCAGTCTGCATCCTATTTTTTTTTTTCATTTATAAAGTTTTATCTAGAAACTATTGAGAAGCTTATTTTCAGTATCAGATTGCTTTATTTGTGACTCTACACACCTTTTTATAGTGAAGCGCTGTCGCCAGCGAGACCTATTGTCGTCAACTAGGCTTTCAAGGGTTCTCAAGGGAGACAGGAGATGGGCACGCACAGGCTGCAGGCCGGACTGCAAATGTGGACGCGTGCGTGAACACGCAATGTGCCTGTCCCCCTTCCGTCCTCGCAAGCCTCAGCCAATTTCACTTTTGTTTTACTAATGTGCACACGCGCTCAACTCAGGATTTTCTAAGCCCAGTGAGCGTCGCACTTTTTTTTCTAATAGCCTGTCTATCCTTATGCCGCACAACGTGAGGAGCGAGCAAGCAAACTGAATCCATTCACATAGGTCACAGCAAGCAGATTTAAATTTAAACAAGACCCTTTCGGCTCCTGCAGGTGCATTCATCCTTGCCCCAGCTCCCCCTGCTCGTGTAGAGTGCACCGAGGCAGGTAAAGTGAGCTCCTGCCCTCCTCCCCGGGGCCCATTAGTGCCCCTGTGGTGTGAGTGAATCAGTGACGATGGAGACGAGTCTCACCTGCCCAAGCGTGACGCAGGCATAGTGCCTGTATGACGCACAGCGCAACGAAGACCCGCAGGGCCATGACTCCAGGGCTGGTGGGCGATAGATCCGGTGGCACTCACTCGGTTCACCTGCCGGACGCTCCTTGAATATCTCCCCGGTGCTTCCTGCTGACTCCGGGGCAAGGGTGATGAGAACCATAAAGCCCAGAGGGAGTGAGTGGGAGGAAGGCATCGAGGAAGGGGAGGGCTCGAAGGAGGTCCGGGGAGGGGCCGAGGGAGGAACACCTTGCCCAAATCATTGCCTTGCTGTCGGTTGGAGACGGCGCAAGAATTTGGAAGCCCAGCCCCGTTGTGACGTCAAAGTGGTAAACAGATCGGCTCCTCACAACAGTGAGCTGACACGCTCCTTGTTGAAGATTTGCTAGAAGTAACAAATTCCCGGGGGAACTGTCACAATCGCTTGTGAGGTGAGCAGAGGGGATCGTGCCTGGCGGTGAGTTGATCAGCAGAAAAGGAGCAGTTAAAAAGACAAGACCCTGCGCAACAGTATGAAGTGATTTTTTTGGCCCGTGGTGGGCAAAGTCTTGTTTTTGCAGTTTACAGTGCAAACTCGACCAAAAGGAATTAGACCGCTTCACATGAGCACTAGTTACGTTGCACTAATACATTAATTTTTAGGCACAGGGAGATTAAGTGACTTGCCCAGAATCACAGGTTGTTGAGCCGATGTAGAGACTCGAACCTGGTTCCCCAGTTCCAGCGTCGGTAGCTCCCACCATTACGCCACATCCTCTTGATCTTTCTGGTGGCAGGTGTCTTCGATGCTGCAAGAAAATCAGTTTAATTAATACTGAGTGCATTTGCTTCAAACGTTTCATAACATTCGCTTTTGCTGACCTGTGTTAACATAATCATGTGCTGTAACTTAGCGTTTAAATAGCTCGTAGCGTTATGACAACCCCCCCAGGAGAGCTTCCTCGGTGCAGCTCTCCAACTCAAAAAGAGGCCTCTCTGACCGTCAGTCCCTGCTCCTTCCCGAGGCCGGCGGGGGAGTCTCACACGCTGGCCCCCTGCAGAGATCTGACTGGGCACTCCCTTGGAAGTGCAGACCCTCTGACAGCGGGGAAGACGGATGGAACGGGCCTGTGAATTTAGGTGTAGGACTGGCAGCACATGACAGCCAGTAAGGCCTGTAGGCCTGTAGGTCTGTGATCATTGCCCAGGGGAGAGGAGAGGGGCACTGGGCGAGAGTGGACGGCCTCACAGAGGTAAACCCGGGGCCCAAACATGAGCCTCGAATTCTATGGTGGAGACACAGAACCCCCTTAGACAGACTGGCACTGCCGATGTCTTCAGCCACAGTGCCTAATTTGTAAAATAGTGAGTACCGGTGTCCAAACCTCTGCTCTTATGCACAGTCGGTGCATTTGAATGTGTACTTCTGTAACGAAACTAGTGCTCATGTAGAGTACTCTGATACCCGATGTCTTGGGTCTAGTTCGTGCTATGTAAAACGCAAGAAAAAAAGTCCCTCTTTTTTCTCGACAACCACACATTATCATTAAATAGTTTTTTCACCCTTACTTTACTTTGCTGGATTGACAAACACCGATTTTATCAGACTCTCAATGGTGCAACTAAATAATTAACTGCGCTTTAAGGAGTGTAAGGGATGTGCAACTTGCCTTCCACTGTTTAATCTTATGTCATTTTTGTTTGCCATTTTATATAGTGCAGACTTGGCAAAAAGGTATTCGAGCGTTTACAAGAGAAAAGAAAGCACAATCTGATTAACAAATGACAAGGCTTGAGACGGCAGAGGGGGGGATGGGATGCCGGCATTTAGCGGTTTTAATGAAAACAAGCGTGCGCACTTGACAAGAGGCAGCAGGGGGAGGGGAGAGAGAAGGGAGCGTGCACCTGTTTCCTTTGCGTTTCCCTTGTGGGAGCCAGCAGGGGCGCCATATGTTTGCAAGTTAACAAAGCTCGCCCCCGGAAGGGAATCGCCGAACCTGCACGCGTTGCCATTGAAGGCAATGGAACATGTGCACGTTTTTTGGGCAAAAGCTCAATCGATTCCAAAAGGTCTCTCTTGGCGAGACCTAATAAAAGGAACATGCAAAGGAGCTTAGCTCTCCTTATTTAACTTTGTGGACTTTCCAGACAGATATATATTATGATGGGCTTGCTTTCTGCAGCTTCCGGTCAATGATACAACATGCTACTATGTATCAAAAGCTTACGGTACGTCAGAACTCTGAGCCTAATTTCTCAGTGGTCCTGTATGCACAGAGGAACAGAAGCATTTTTGAGGCAAGTTGCTAAGTAGACACAAAATTGTCAGAAGTTAACTTGCACAAAGTTCACCACCGAAAATAAACATTTGTCTCCTGGCTCCCCAAATGAAAGAGAAAATCAGTGTCTGGATAACAAGGGTGCTGGGGGCGATACACCAGATGGTGTAGGGGCACTTTGTAAACATCAAGTCAGCCAGAGAAAAATAGAGATCCAAGGAGTCAGGACTAATGAATAGTGGTGATTACTTTGTTTATTACTTAGTCCAAAATGCCAAAGTCTTGGTCTGGACTTTGAGCCTGATTTAGAGTTTGGCTGAAGCTTATTCTGACACAAATAAGGTGGATATAGCACAACCTTTATTATAAGTGCCATAGGATATATTGCTCTTGTAATAAGGCAGACCAGATATCTGTTAAGTTTGAGATGGAGTAACCCATTTGCAAAACTCCAGATAACACCCTTAGTACCAAAAAAGCCTCTGAAACGTGTTAGTGTGTGAATGCATTCCAGGCAACCAGCAGGGGCAGATTGCTGATTATTTCCTTTCCCATTGTAAATTGTCAAGGGGACACCCAACCATAGGTGGGTAGTTTTTGAAGAGCTTTTTTATAATTGTATGTAGTTTTTGTTACTGTTACTTCAGGGGATTTGTAATACGAAGTTTGATGAGCAATGGAGGGCTGGCTATCAAATCTGACCCTATTCTGGTTAGCCACAGACAATACTAATATAAGGTTTGTGATGTGGGTCAACTTAATGGGGGATAGAGAGTGCACACATTTGTTGCAAAAGGAGAGTGAGAAAAATGTAATGTTGTCAACATGTTTCAGCTGTCAGATAGGTCCTCATCATTCCTCAGGACCAGTGCACTCTCTGTAGTTGTAATTTAAAAGCATAATCAAAATCACACCAGCTGCCAGTAGAGACAGAACTGATACGCCTCATTGGTGAATCCTTCACAGCTGTCCTGTTGTGAGGGGGATGGACTCTTTGTTGTTCTCCCTTGGTTTGGGTGATGCTGGGAGATACTGAAAACAAGGATGGACCACTATCCGTCTTGTCTTGCAGATTGATAGCAGTGTGGGTGCAGTGGACACATTTCAAAGGAGATCAGTTGAAAGCCTAACTGGTTTCACTATCACGTGTTAAATGCTGGTGGGGGGGGGTAGAAGTGCTAGAGAAAGGCTAGCATCCAGAAGTACTACCCCTTGGGGCACCACACTTCATGATCCTATTCGAGACTAACAAATCACACTCAGAATTTTCCACATTGGGCTGGAGGGGGCTCAAGAGGCTTTGTGAGAAGGAAGGAGGTGGCAGTTGTCATCCACAGTACCGTGTTCACCCACTAGACCCACCTGAATATCACTGCAAGCGGTGACTTTTCTGTCACAAGGGAGGATAGGAAAATGAATCAAATACTCACTAACTAGACATACTTTCACAATATTGAGGGAGTTGATACTCTGCATTCAATATTTTTGTGTGATGATATTTTAACTGGTTATTCTGGTAGTTCACCCCCAAGGTCCGACAAGTGGAGCATGCCACCACTGGCACGGACAGTCAATAATGCCCTGTGAAAAGTTCAGCAGATGTTCCAGCAACACAGTCGCTCTCCAGGGAGGACACACTTGGTGTGCCACCACCAGGCCCAGACTGACCTTCAATGGGGTCCTCTCTTTCAACACACAGACAATGCTCGAAATGTGCAAAAGATTCTTTAACTCACGTGTTCTGGTGCATTCTCTATCACCAATTACATTTGTTTTTAGGTCCAGCCTGGGAGCGCATGCGCTGCTCTGCGAGGCATGCTATATTTCAGTATGCAATAGAAGTGCCACCCACTCTCTGCCCATATTTGTCCCTGGCTTGTGTCATTGTTCTTTGTAAATGATGGCTTCTGATTCGTTAATAGGCTTCTTAATCCCTCCTTAGTGCCGCCGTGTCTTCATTTGTAACCTCCTATGAGGACCGGTCCTTTTAATTTGGTTGTTACACGGTACATCTTCTTAAGTCTGTAAGCACTATTTTCTTTAAATAGTTTCTCCTACTGCAGGCACAACATGTTGTACTGCAACATTGAGCTCACCATGCGTGCTTTCACTTTCTAAGCAACCCTGGACAATGGCGGCTGCTTCTTTGAATAGGTCTCACATTTAGAAAAGTTTGAGCTATTGACATTGTAAATGACAATGCCTTTTATTTATGTGTTAATTAGACAAACAGATCAAGAAAAGGCGCTGTCATTTACAATGCCAATAGCTTAAACTCTCGCAAATGCGAGACCTATTGCATTGCAAATGCTTGTTAAGTCTTGGGAAAGGAAGGGTTGGTTGTCTATAGACCAGACTTCGCTCAGATCTTCGGGTCTGCATAAGACACTTGGTTCCAGTGAGGACTGAGAGATGCTGATTTATTTTCTAAAGTGTAGATCTAGGAATTGAGAGAATGTTTGAGCATCGCAGTGGTGTAGGCAAGATTCTATCAGGTGATTAATTTATAGGAATGCCAGACTACTGCCAATGTCAAGAGGAAGATGTGAAATGGTTTAGTTTTCATATGAGTGGGTGAGAGCTCGATGATTTTGATTACTTTTTTCACAGCAAAATTCACTGAACTGTTCTAATTTTCAGCTCATTTATTGTTGATAGGTGTAATACCAGGTTTTATGTCTAGTTTCAAATTCTCAAAAACATTCTGGAGTCGTATTACATAAGGTGCCCCGGGGGAGCAACTAGCGTTTCTGCCTGCTTTGCGTGCCCCAGGGCACTTTGGTATAACAGGCGGGGCCACAGACGCTTGTGCGACCCCTCCTGTAATACCAATAGTTCTAGCGCACATAAAGCACCAGCGCTATATTCAAGGGGGCGTTCTCTCATTTGCATGGGAGTGTGCTCCATGCAAATGAGGGAATCCCTTTGCCTCTGCACCCATGCCGTATTACTAACGCGGGGGCAGAGGCAAAGAAGCTCTTAGGAGACGCAGTGACAGTGCGCCACCTAAAAGGGGGCAAAGAGAGTCCTATCGACCCCCAGACAATCCCTTGCTGATGGGTGCAGTCACTGACTGCACCCGCCTGCAAGGGGATCTTTATTCGCTCATGGGTTGCCGCCTGACCAGTGAAACACGGAGCGGCTGTAAAGCAGTTGCTTTGTATTTCACATGAATGTGTTTCCCCCAGGGCAGCACGAGATTGCGGCTGCCCTGGGAGCAGCGCATTCCCCATAATGTGGCGCATTTTCCTTCATTATGCCTGGCGTAACTTTTTAAAGGTGCACCCGGCGCAATGAAGGAGAATCCGCACCATAGGTAATCTGGCCCCTGGAATGTTTTAGCAAAGTTAATTTTCAAGCATGAAAAATGCTGATTTGGCCTCAAAGATATGTTTCTTGATAGGGATTCAGCATTGCCATGGAGGGGATTTTGCAAACCATGCATTTTTTTTGTCACTTCAATTTACATATTGTGAGGTAATCAATACCATAAGTAATGGTTTCATTGAAGGGATTCATGAGCAGGGTTTGATAACTCAGACCCATTGTTTGCCTCTTATCTGTTGACCAGTGGTCACCCTTCTGGCTAGAAAATGGAAAGAGAGTAAAGGAAATGATCTGCTGAGATTGATATCTCAGTTTATAGAAAGATATTAGTGATCATTAGGAGGCCCAGGGTAGCTCCACTGTCATAGTCTTGGTTGAGAGAGGAGCACAATTCTGTAAACAATTGTTGGGTACAAAGAGGGAGGTTGTGAAATGGATGTATCATTAAGGTATCTGCAGAGGACAGACTTCAGCACCCTAAGAAAGTTTCGACATATAAGTAGTGGTTTCCATCTGTTGTTCATAAAAAGGAGATTTTTACAAGGGTTGGTACATGGTATAAAAGTTGACAGTTAATATTTCCAGGAACATACATTCAAACAAGTTTTGAACACATAAACCCTTTGCTTTGAGTGGGTTTCTGTGGCTGATCGACACACACCTCCTACTGCACTCTCCCAATCAAGGCTTGGTAACACATGGCAGTGAGAAGATCAATTACTGGCTGGGAAATGTCTCTGAGCCACAATTAGAATTAGTAGGCCAAGCATGTTAGTGCAGATTACGTAACTCATTTTTAGATAGTACTTTCCTACTGTAGATGGCAGCTGCAGAAGGAGAAGACAGTTTTTTTAAATTAGCTTGAATAGCATTAGAATCTCAATAAGATTATTAGTGTGGATGTTTTTGTTACAGCACGTTTTAGAAATCTGAATTTGATAATCTAGTAACAGTCATTGTTTTTAGGGAGAGAATGGGAGACATTCTGATGATTGAAAGCTCCTTTTTGCTGTGTGGCCTGGGTGAGATTCAAGCTTTTGTTGAAGAAGGAGGGAGCTCACCTTAAAGGTGTGCATCACCTTAAAACTGTAAGATGATACTTGGGACTCGCGAGGTGGAGAACCCACAACGCACCCAGTACTGCATACACTACTGCGGATGGGAGCGGGTAGACACTTAGTGACATGGCACTACAAGGCAATCCGGGAATTAATTAAAGTTCCCCTGGACAGGCTACGACAGTCCTGGGAGGAATACGTGAGTCGCGTCTTACATGACAAAGAGTTGACCCAAGCGCTGGAATACCCAAAGAAAGTTTCCCGGAAAGCCCTGTCAAAAAATATACAGTTTAATATTCTACATCGGCTTATCATACATCCAAGAAGCTGCAAAAGTACTATCCAGACACTGAATTCAAATGTCCCCGGTGTTAGACACTGAACGCGACCTTCAAACATAAGTTTTCGGACTGCCCCTCCCTGCAGCCATACTGGAACAAAGTGCACCACACTCTGCAAACATTAGTACACCTGCAACACATCACCACATGGGAGGCATGCGCCCTGGGCATCTACAGTGGCGGTATGCATCCCTAGCCATCCTCCTAGCCAAAAGAAACAAAGCCATGCATTGGAGGGCCCCTGCAGGACCACCTGAGGCGGCTTGGATCGGAGCAGTAAACAAGTTGGGGGCAGAGGAGGAAGAGACCCTGAGAGAGGAGGGAGTAAAAGGCACACGCAAACACCCAATTTCTATGGAATGGGTGCATCTCTTAATACAATTTAGGCAAGAGACAACTGCAGAGGACGCCCCAGAGTCGACACAACCTCCGCCCTGCGATCCAGCTCGAAACCCCAGCCCAAGGGCCCTGCCACCGTACGAATAGCACCCCTGATGAGAGGCTGGCATGGGTCAGGTAGTCAGCCCTGCTGATCCGATAACCTATCAATGCTGTAGTTCTCCCCTCCCCTGAGACACGTATAGCCAGGCCCCACCGCCCAGTAGCTGGCCTGCAGGTCAACCACTCTTGATGCTCGCCCCCGCCCGCCCGTCCCACTTCCCACACCCCCCTCCCTTGTTCTGTTTCAGCAGGTATTTCCTCCTACGGTTACAAGTTCATCTTAAGTTGGCGGTTCGGAATCCGACTCATTTACATAAAAGTTGACACTGGCATATTTCATACAGGGTAGCACACTGACGGAGGGGAGGCATTTCCACCCGACCCCATCATCATACCACCCAAGGGATCAGGCACACTCAGACACAATATTATGCGACACGATAGCCCAGTGGCAGATTCAGGGAGCATGATGTACAACTGTCGTATTTGAAAGACTGGAGCCAATCTTCTGATATTGAACCATGATTGTGATTGTTGAATAACACTTGCGTTTATGCTGATTGATTTGTGACCTGTTTAATGTACCACATGGGAATTTAGAAAATGTAAAACCCTAATAAAAAGATTTAAACCAAAAAAAACTGTAAGATGATACTTCCCTGAAAACATTTTTGATTGTCAGAAGAGAGAGTCCTGATTTCAGAAACGAAGATGCTTAGTTTGAAGGAGAAAAAGTTGAAAGCAATCGCTTGAAAGCAATAATGTGTGACCATGTTAGGTAAAGGTGGACTATTATGGACATTGAGGCAAAGGAGTGGCATATGTTGAGAGACAGTGAGGTTATCATGGGATACAGTTTTCTATTGGTCCCAGGTTCCATGTAGCAAGCCAAGAGTGGGAGTCGGATGCTCAGAAATAGTAAGGTGTGTCACAGGAGAGTTAGGCTCATGTTAATCAATATTATTGAAGAGAGAGAGTGAGATGGAGCATTGGTTTTCATAATGTTGGTTGTTCGTGAATGGTTGAACTTTAATTTACACTTCTCTTCTATTACAGAAGGATTACCCTCTGAATTTTCTAATATTGTTGTTATCCCAGTTTTTTCAGGTGGCTAAACATTCTTCTGTGTTGGCCATTAGGTGCAAATGAGCGATTGTTGTCATTTTGCTGAAATGCACAGTTCTTGTCAATCCATGTGCTGGCATACGTACTATTTGCATCTTATTAAAACTGCATTGTTTTTTAAAATGACTGTCACATTACCTCTAGTTTACTGCATTTAAGGACTCAACATCTCATTTCCCAATGCCTTAAGTGAGATCATTGCTCAGCTAGTTGTTACAACCTCCCATATCATTAGTGTAGGGGATTTCAATATATAGGTTCATTATTATATTCTATGTTGCTTTGATGAGTTAGCTCATATGCCTTTAAATCTTTGTTTTCTTCCAATGGTTGATCGCTTGGCTCATTTTAATGATATATCGCCTCTTTTCTTCACAGGAATTTATGAGGGTTGATCCTAAATGCCTATCATTGAGTCTTTATAAACTGAAGGTGAAGTGGTTAGGGGATTGAGAGGCATGCCATTCTGAGAGTTAAAAGTAGTAATACAGGGTTCTTCAAAAGTGAGAGAGATTTCATCCATTGTTGATGCTAAAAAGACTTTCTCATGAATACATTTCAAGACTTTAGATACATGGGACTGGAGACTGTTGTTGTGGAGTAATTGTTGAAATTGAGTTTGAAAATTGAAAGTGCTTTTTTGCATGGAAGTGGTCTCCTTCAGAATAGAGTACTAAAACTTCTTCAGAGGTATGTTGTACCTGGCCCTCTCTGCAGGGTCACCCCAGATGTTTACCTTCCTCCGCTGAACCCTTTTTTGTTGGCTTTTAGGGCTGTGTGTACTTTCTTTCTGTTAATCAGTGGAATAGTGCTTGTGCGGATGTATGACGTTAGCACGCATACTTTTACCACGCATACCATTACCACGCAATTTTTACAACGCAGGACCCTTTACAACGAATGCCTTTACAACACATTACACTACAACACAGATACTATTACAACGCATACCATTACAACGTAAGTATAGGTAAGTATATAATATTTTAAAATAATGTAACTAATAATCATTTTAAAATTGTATTTAATTATATTAATTTTTATTTAAGAATTTGTAAATATATATGTTAAAAATACCCCTATAGCCCAAAACCCAAACCTAGCCCAGAACCCTAAAAATACCCCTGTACCCCAAACCCCAAACCTAGCCCTGAACCCTAAAAATACCCCTGTACCCCAAAACCAAAACCCAGCCCTGAACCCTAAAAATACCCATGTACCCCAAAACCCAAACCCAGCCCTGAACCCTAAAAATACCCATGTACCCCAAAACCCAAACCCAGCCCTGAACTCTAAAAATGCCCCTGTACCCCATAACCCAAACCCAGCCCTGAACCCTAAAAATACACCTGTACCCCAAAACCCAAACCCAGCCCTGAACCCTAAAAATACCCCTGTACCCCATAACCCAAACCCACCCCTGAACCCTAAAAATACCCCTCTACCCCATAACCCAAACCCAGCCCTGAACCCTAAAAATACCCCTGTACCCCAAAACCCAAACCCAGCCCTGAACCCTAAAAATACCCCTGTACCCCAAAACCCAAACCCAGCCCTGAACCCTAAAAATACCCCTGTACCCCATAACCCAATACCCCTAATAAATGTTTTTAAAAAAAGATAAACTTACCTATACTTACGTTGTAATGGTATGCGTTGTAATAGTATCTGCGTTGTAGTGTAATGCGTTGTAAATACATGTGTTGTAAATACACTTGCGTTGTAATAGTTTCGTTGTAACAGTATTTCGTGGTAAAAGATGCGTGGTAACGGTTGTATACCGCTTGTGCTTGCCCTTGAAAACATGGTAAAATCAGCTTACATCAGATTTGTACTTTTAATTTACTTGTAAGTCCCTAGCATCTGGTACTACATGTGGCCAGGGCTTATAAATTAAATGTTACCAGTGGGCAGTAGCACTCATTATGCCACCCACTGAAGTATCCCTGTAAAACATATCTCGAGCCTACCACTGCAGCCTCTAGTGCAGTTTTTTAAAATTAATTCTTTTTATTGATAATAAAGTGAAAAAACACAAACAAACAAGGCAATAGAAGGCAATACATCTGGATACGTGTTCAAGGGGGGGAAAAATGGCACATTACAATTTAATACAAATCATCAGTGCAGAAAAAAGGGGGGGGGCAGGAGGGAACAGAGTCACAATACCTTAGGATTAAACAACACTCGGATTGCCGGTTTAGGGGGAAGGAGTCACAACCGAAATATCGGTGAGGGGAGGTGTGCAAGCATCACCCCGATACGACACTGGCCCCAAATTTTACCCCACTTCCTCGGTCTGCCGCGCGCCACATACACTGTTTTCTCACGAAACATACACCAATCCATATTCTACTTCCATGCCGAGATAGTGGGCGGTCTCTGGGACCCCCACAACTGTGCTATATCTCTCATGGCGATCATATTCCCAAGGGTCGCCCACCGAGTCTGCGCCACATCATAATCAGTCAGTTCCCAAACGTTCAGCAAGCAACGCCTGGCTTCAGGCAGCAGCGGAACACCCGTGACTTCCTCCATCACTACATGCACTCGATTCCAAAACACTACTACCTCCGGGCACTCCCAAATTATGTGGCGAAAAGTACCAGTTAAACCGCATCCACACTTACACAACCCATCCACAGAATAACCCATACGAATCAGGCGAGGGCCAGTCACATAAATCCGATGCAGGATCTTAAGTTGCACGAGTCCGAGGCGGGCTGGATCGTGACCTCCTTGGGAGAGGATATCGCAGCTTGCCAGTCCTCATCATCCAGCTCTAGACCATCACTGGTCCAAACCTCTCTAAGTTGTACAAGCAGGTCTGTAGGATCGTTGATCAATTTCTTGTATATCAGAGAGATAGTGCTGTCTGGATCGGATCCGTCTAGCACTCAATCTTCGTGTGGGGATGATTCCGGGATAGCGACACCGGCAGGAAGAACCGAACTCAATGCATGGCGGATTTGTACATAGCGGAAGAACTCCTTGTCACTAAGTTCGTATTCTACCTTCAACTCCTCGAAGGTCTTAATCCTATCTTTGGTCCGGAGATCCCACACCTTACAAATACCAATCATATCCCATTTCTCAAAGCCTTTCTGTCCTCCACAAGCTGCCCAGTCTTTCTGACACGTATAGCGGAGTCGCCCAGGTCAATCGGTCCGTCCACCCCATTGCCGCATTCGCACACTGCCACACTCGCACTGCTATCTTAGTGGGTCCCGAAAGTTTTCCTATAACAGATTTGGAGTATTATAATCTCCACCCGGCAGCTGCCACTTATCCATCTCAAACGCAGGGTTTAACGCGGGCAGTAGATAGCATGATTAATCGCTCCCAGCTGGGTGGCCCCGTAGTATCGCTTAATATCCGGAAGTGCGATACCGCCGTCATACCAGGGAAGCGTCAGTTTGCCGAGGGCGATACGCGAACGTCCACCCCATATCAACCGCCTCTGCAGACTCCCGGAAGTAACACGCCGGAACGACATCAAAAGTATTCTGAAGCGCGTACAAAAACCGTGGTAAAGACATCATTTTGAAAAGAGCTGCACGCTCGAGAGGGGACAATGGCAGACCACACCAAGCTGCAACGTCAGATTTTAACCGCTGGAGTGGAGGAAGCAGATTACGCTCATATCGGACAACGGGGTCTAATGAAATATAGACCCCCAAATATTTAAATCCCATCTGCGTCACCTGTATGGGGCAGACGCGTGGCAAAGGGGGAGTGTCCCCTGAGAGTACATAGACACAGGACTTAGTCCAATTGATCACGAGGCCAGAGTTCCTCCCGAACAAGTTCAACACGTCAAACAATACTATCAACAACTTCCGAGGCAATGTGAGATACAGCAGGATGTCATCTGCATAGAGCGATATTCAATCCTCAAAATCAGGGGTCCACTGAATACCCTTAAGCGATGGTTCCCACCGCAGCCAAGCCGCCAGGGGTTCCAAGGCGAGAGCGAAAAGAAGTGGGGACAGCAGGCACCCCTGTCGCGTGCCCCTCCACAGGACAAAGGACTTAGAGACCCGACCATTCACCACAATCTGAGCCAGCGGTTCCTCATACAGGAGTTTTACCCAGCCGATGAAGCCCGGATCGAAACCAAACTTTGCTAGAGCGGCCCGGAGGTATGGCCACTCCACTGTATCAAAGGCCATAGTAGCACCCAAGGAAACCAAGATGGCCGATTCACGCAGCGACGCTGCTTTCGCCAGGACGCCATGAAGGCACCGCAAGTTCAATGCTGTATTACGGTGTGGAATGAAACTGGACTGATCCAGATGGATCAGATCACCGATCACCTTTATTAATCGGTTCGCCAACAATTTTGCAAAGTTCTTGGGCTCTGCATTTAGGAGCGATATAGGCCTATAGGATGCGCAGCGAACCCGCGGTTTCCCCTCCTTATGAATCACCACAATGGTCGCAAGACGCTGATCACGGGGAAGGGAACCAATGTCTCGCGATTCCAAGAACAAATCACGAAGATACAGCGCCATTTTGTCAGGACGCAGCTTGTAAAGCTCGATGGGGAGACCATTAGGGCCCATAGCTTTTCCCGAACGGACAGAGCGAATAGCCATTGCCACCTCATCGTCAGAAAATGCTGCGTCCATCAGATCCCTATCTGGATCCAACAGGCGAGGCAACGCTATGTCTCTTAACAGCAGATGAGAGTCCTCCTCTGGTCTGTCGGAAACTGGGGAATATACATTTCGAAAATGTTCAGCGAAACACTCAACAATTTCAGTCGGGTCAGTCACATGAACTCCATCAGCTCTCTCAATCACAGGAACCACACGACTCGCCCTCTCCTTTTTGTCCAACCAGGCAATCAGCTTCCCAGCCTTGTCTCCCACATCATACAGCCGTCCCTGCTGCTCTCTGCTCAAAGCTCTAGCAGCGTACGTTACCAGGGCCCTATAATCAAGTTGTTTGAGACTGAGGACATGCACTTTATCATGAGTGATACCCAACTCCAAATCCCCTTCCAGCTCAGCTATTTCGGTCTCCAGGCGGACCACCGCCTCATTTTTACTTTTCTTGGCGCCAGCAATTAACAATAGCGCCTGACCATGGATAACCGTCTTGAAGGCCTCCCACAGCGAAACAGAAGAGGACACAGACCCCACATTGTCAGTAAAATAGTGATCCAAAGACTTAACCAACTCCGTCCGGGTTTTGGGGTTACGGAGATACCAAGGATTGATCGGAGCCACTCGACCCCCAGAACCCATATTCATGTCCATTAAAAGCCACAGTGGGGAGTGATCCGAAATACCCCTGGCCAGGTGTCTGACTTCCCTAACCGATGACGCCTGTGCTTCTGGCATCAAGACATAGTCAAGCCTAGAGAGACTACCGTGGGCACCAGAGTGAAAGGTGTATTGCGCCTGTCCCGGATGCAGCAGCCTCCAACAGTCTACCAGTCCCAGCGTCTCCAAAAAACCACTCAACCAAGACTGTGATCTCGTGAGGTCTCTGGGGGGCTGCAATCCTCCCTATCGGAAACGACAGAATTGAAATCTCCACCCATCACCAGAATGCCCTCAGGGAGCCCCAACGCTATTCTCCCCAAATCAGCAAAGGTCGTAGTCTGCAGACTAGGTGGAACATACACAGAAAGCAATGAGATAGTCTTTCCCTCCCACCTACCAGTGAGCGCAGCATAACGTCCCCTATCATCAAGAATTATGTCATCCAATTCCAGGGGGAGGCAACTCCAAACTAGGATACCCACCCCTCTAGATCCAGTAGTATATCCAGAGTGTGCAAGTAGACAATATCCTCACCGATTCATAGCATGGCATGCATTTCTGATCAGATGTATCTCTTGCAACAAAACGAAGTCAGGGGAGAGGCGTCTCAATAGCCGCAACACTACTCCTCGTTTTATCCTGTCTCCCAACCCGTTAACATTCCAACACAATAACTTCAACCCCCTACCCCCATCCCGGAAGTAAGTGCAGAATCCACCCCACAGCGAACACAACACCCAGATCAAGATGAAAAATAATGCGTTGCCTTGAAACAAAATGAAACACACCTACCCCCCTCCCCTCACCCCCAACAAATCCCAGAAACACACCCCACCACCCTGCACCCCTGCGTTAGACTCAAAAGCCACCCCAACTTGCAGTGTGCCTGTCGCCCTAACATTAAACTAGTCTACAAGAAGAAACCCGGAGGAGGGAGAGTCCCACCCACCTAGCCACCTCTGGGTATTGCACCAAAAGTATCGAAAATACATAAAGTCATCAAACCACAGCTGCCAGTTCTGTACATTGTCCGGAAACCAGTAGCCACTCCTCATTCTTGTTCCAACGGGCCACCTTCAGCACCTCCAGAATGTTCCGAACGATCATGCTGTGTAGACAACGTATCAAGCCAGTCACTCACTCTCTCAGGGCGGTCAAAAAAGAATGTCCGATCATTGTGTTCAACACGTAGCCGAGTTGGAAAAAGCATCACATATTTCATGCCCATGTCTCTCAGTCGCCACTTCACCCCCTGGAACCCCATCCTTTGTTTCTGAACGAACTGGGTGAAATCAGGGTAGAAGCTCACCGTCGTGTCTTCAAACTTCGTGGGGCCGCCCACCCGTGATGCCTGCAGGATAGCGTCTCTATCCCTGAAATTGAAAACTCTGGCAATTATAGGCCGTGAAGGAGGAACCCTGCTTTGGCTTCCCACCCGGCACTCTGTGTGCACGTTCCACAGCAAAAAAGTTGCTCAGGCCTTTGGGGGCAAGATGGTTTAAGATGAGGTCTTCCACAAGGAGATCTGCGGTTAACTCTTCTGATTTTTCAGGGACCCCAATGATACGCACGTTATTGCGTCTTGCCCGACTTTCAAAATCCTCCAGCCAGCGAGCAAAGAGATCATTGTAGGATCGTAGGTTGCGAACCTCCGTCTGCAAATCGGACACATCGTTCGTAAGGCTGGAGGTCTTCAAATCTAGGGATTTAACCTTTTCGTTAGTCTTTGATAAATCTGCCCTAATCAAGTTGGCATCGATTGCCACAGTGTCAAGCTTTAAAGCCAAGGCCTCGTATTGTTGGCCAATGGAGGTCTTCATGCTAGCAATGGCGCCCATGACATCGCGTAGGGTCAAATCATCCACTGCGGCTGAGCCGTCACCCGCATTCTCCGGAGACCTATTCGCACCACCGGGGGACCCTTTAGGATGGGTATAGCGATCCATAATGTTCGATTGAATAGTACCCCCTCGGTGAGTGGTTTTGGTCTTCCGTTTTTTGCTGTCGGGTTTGCCCGCCATGTTAGATGTTGCACCCCGAACGGGCCTTTGAGACCTGGTAAAAATGACTCCTCACGATCCACCCGCAGGAATATCCAAGTGCGAGTCGCGGCAGGAGATCACACGACCAGGGACAATCGGTGGTTGGCACACGGTGACGTTGTGGGGTCCGGCTCACGGCCTGCCAGAGCCGTGTGGAGAAAGGAAGAGGCAGAAGAACCAAAAACGAAACCGAAAGTCCACTCCAGGGTCTAGAGCAGAACCCCTCAGGCCGTTGTTGTTCGACTACCACCTGGGCACCACAGTGACTCGAGCCTCGGGCAGTTCCATGGAGCAGGCCACAAAAGTTCCAAGTATCGTAATTTCGGTTCCCGGGGTCCAAATCGATTTTTGAAAGCAGCTATTAGATCAGCTTGGTTGAGTTTTCAATAACCCGTCGTCGTAGTCAGGATAAAATTCAGGATAGATGCGGGAGGTGGCAAGGGTCTCGGGAGCCCTGTGCTCATGCGACCATCTTGGTTGCGCGCGAAGCTCCTCCTCTAGTGCAGTTTTAAAGTGCCATTTAAACCTGTCAAAATGAAGCTTTTACTGGCAAGCATGAACCTTCCTTTTTAATACTTATATGTCACCACTATGAGAGACCCTAAAGGCTCATAGGGCAGGGAGCAAGGGCATGTGTGTTTATGCTGTACATACTTTGGCAGGGAAAAACTCCTAAATTAATTTTTCCCTGCTGTAAGGCTATCTCTCCCATAGACTAACACTGGGTTACCTTATCAAGCTTAATAAGTGATACGTTCGGTTAGGTCCAGATAGAGAAATGCTGTTTCCCTCAAATGCATTCTAATTTGAAATTCTAATTAATGGTAAAGTCGGATTTTATGTTACTATTCTAAAAATGGCACTTTTGAAAAGTTAAACATTACAATGCGGGAATGTAGCCCTGAGCAATTATCAGTGGCTGATATTAATTCAAGGATTCCATCCATCACTTTTTGAATGCTTTAGTATGTAACCCTATGTGGGATGGGTATGCCCAGACGTGGGTCCCATGCACACTGTGTCACTGGAACAAAGCTATGCCCTGCGGATAAGGGTGAAAGCAGTCCTGGGTTGCTTATGTTCCAGCACAGGAAGGGCTTGGCTTGGCAATTCAGGCTGGACTGTTCCCATTGGAGCAAGGTCAAGACTGATTTACATATAGGTGGGTCCAAACGGAGGTGGCATGTTGTGCAAAATAATGGTGGCCTGGATTGCGCCCCTAGTAATTACAAGTATTCCATCATTCACTTTTGTATTCTTTATTTTAAAGTTGCCATTTTTCTGCTAATACCAATGTGCCTTTCTACCAGTGCCCAGAGTCACATGATGGCAAATGGCTCTCCTGATGTGAGTTGTGTATTCTTTCCAAGCACTGGAATAGAGTAGGCCTAGGTGTGAGGGCAGTGGATCTTGCTGACTGGATGACAGGTAAGGAACTGTACCCAGCACTGATTGCACTTCAACGGGACCTGCCTGCAACACACACAAAGAGACCTGACACAAGGCCTACCCTTGCCTTTGTCACCCTAGACAGTTTGGAGCCAGTACAAGGAAATGCACTGGCCAGAAACAGTTTTGGGGGTAAGCCAGCGAATTCCCCACAATAAGCCGAGCACCAGGTATAAAAGTGGCATCTTCAGAACCTCTCATCAATACTCCTGGACATGTGGTAGAATCAGGAGAAGGACTGCCCTACTGTCTGAAGAAGGAAAGTTGGACCTGCTTGCCTTGAACTCATTCTCCCCAGAAGTGACTCTAAAGGGTCGGTTGGCTGACCTCTTGTTTGAACTACAGAGGCAAAGGCCTAGCTGAGCCCTGCTGCTGGCCTCTGCTGCAGAAAGTCCTGATGTGGTGACGCCCTCAGGTCCTGGACCCTTAGCTGGCATCAGGGTTGCGCTCATCCTGAACTCCAGGCAGAAAATACAGATGTTTGGGCTCCTTGCAACTACAATTTGACTTCTGCGCACTGAGGAATGACCACCGACGACAACCGCCAATACTTAGCTCCAGCTGGACCTGTTCTTTGCACCTACTTCAACCATCTTTGACCGCCAACGTAAGGTACCAGCGAGACTTACACTTTGTGCTGACAGTGAAAGCTGGATTAGATGGCCAATGCTAAGCTCCAGTGATGACCAGTTCTTCTTGCTACAACAGTGACCGAACGTAACACCTGACTTACCAAGGTGAACCACACTCTATGCGCATACTTGAGAAAGCAACGCTTCAGTGGTCCCTGTATTCAATGAGTGTTCCAACGCGGTTGGCCCAAACTTGTGATTTTACACCGACACAGCGCGCCCAGTGGTGCTTTGTGCTTTTTAGAGCTATTTCCACCTAAAACCTTAAAAACTCATATCTCCAGTTCTACTGATTGGATTTTTGTCATTTTTGGTGTCATTCTATTTATTAATATGTACTTTTTACTAAATCGGTTTGGGATTTTTACTATGTTGTGTTGTCACTTTATTACTGTCTAAGTGTTGCATAAATACATTACACATTGCGTCTAAGTTCAGCCTGAGTGCTTTTGTGCCAAGCAACCAGAGGGTTAAACACAAGTTTACTTAGTAACGTTTATGGTTCACCCTGACAAGGACTGTGTGTTGTTATTTGAGGACAGGCTTCAATCCCTCTCAACTAATACCTTATGATGCACATCTATACATTTGATTCTATGTTTGTTAAATATTATTTCTGCCCTGATGAAGGGGACTTGCTAATGAAAAGGAACCCTGAAACATTGGCATGTTCTTTGTGGAAGCGGAGAAATACTCTTAAATACTTTTGAGGTCTACTGTTTGAAGATTTAGATTGTGTGAGTTTTGACAACGCAGCTGTACATTCCACTCAAGGGATTTATCTTTTTAAATGTAATTAACACATAAGGGAGATATGAGAAAAACTAGTATTTCCATAACAAGAGCAAATGCACTGAATATATTTAATTAAACACAGGATAGGGAGTGATCTAATTATCATCTTACTGGTGTATGCAATTTGTCTTTGAATATTCCTGAATGGATTTTTTTTTAAAAGGATGGAGATACTTTTGAAGAAAGAGGCAAAATGAGTCCCAGTGTTAGATTACAGACACAGTATCGAAGTAAATAATAATGTTTGCCACAAATATTGTGGCAAAAACATTGTTTATCAAAATATTGTGTCCCTATACTTATAATGGTAAGTAAAAAATATCGTTGACACTAATATCATCAAAAATTAGACAAAAATATTGATGTATTAATACAAATAAAGTGTAAAGTAATAAATATTTTAATATATAACTTTTATATAATGTAAATTAAATATATACCACCAATATTTAATACTATGTATAAATATAGCTTTATATGTGTTTGTATTTATATAAATATAAATGTGTATGTATATATATATATATATATATTACCTACTGGCGGTCGCCAGTAGGTATATATAGTTAGGATTTTTTCTCTATGGGATTTTTGAAAATTCTATGTCTAATAACCTTGGCGTTTGTGGACGGAATTGGCTGAAATTTTCAGGAAAATGGAACATTTTGTTTTTGAGCAGCCCCTGACAATTTGGGGGGGTTTCATCAAGGGAGGGCCGAGAAAAAAGGGGGGTCCCAAAACACGTTTTTCCTATGTTAATTTCCATAGGGCGGTTGGCCTCACTTTTAGCTCGAACGGCTGAATGGATTTGCACGAAACCTGGCAAAATTGTAGGGACTGTTAGCCCGATGTGCCTTTGCTAGGTCTCAATATATGTGCTCCAGTGGATTTTGAGTAATTTAGGTTCAAAAAAAGATATATATCTGGGCGGAGCCTAACCACACATCTGATCTGATTGGCTGTCAGCACTTCATCCAAGAAGTGTTGGCAGCCATCTTGGGACCAATATACATGATAGCACCTCATTAAAAAGCATTGTAGTTAATAGAGGGTTTTAGGACTTTAGTTACATTATAAATCATTTGTTGATGGTACCATACTCGTTTTAGGAATTGTGGTGGGTTCTAAGGTGATTTTACCATGTGAAAAAACCTTCTGCTGTGATATCATGAATATTGTTTGAAAGAAAACTAATATCTCATGATTTTCCCACAGTGGTTTGGAAGGGGATCTATAAGCTAAACTGAAAGCATATTTTCTGTAAATTCACATTATGTTTCTCAGTCATGTGAAAATGAAGTCTGACATTCTCAGTAAAACATGTACATCCAACAAGGACAGAGACTGTCAGTTGATTCCTTAGTGTTCTACTGCAGCCTCCTAGAGTGTTCTAAAGAACAACTAGAGCGCTAACAGTCCTACTTATTACAAAGGTATGGCACACCTGAAGCCATCTTGATTGGAATAAAGTGGTAACTCTTAAAACATTTAATTTAAAAAGAAACAACATGAGGGGGTATATTTTGCCATAGAAAGTATGATTAGTGCTGCAGAATGAAAAATTAGGGCACATTTTGAGTGACTTCTCAAATCCTTTTCTATTTCATTAAAACATTCTGACATGCAGTCTCCCAAAATGGCCACCAGAGACAAAAGAGCCCAAATGTAGCCCAAATATCACCCAGATGTAGCCCAAGTATAGCCCAATGACAGAATGTCCCAGAGTGTTCTAAAGAACAACTAGAGCGCTAACAGTCCTACTTATTACAAAGGTATGGCACACCTGAAGCCATCTTGATTGGAATAAAGTGGTAACTCTTAAAACATTTAATTTAAAAAGGAACAAAATGAGGGGGTATATTTTGCCATATGAATTATGATTAGTGCTGCAGAAAGAAAAATTAGGGCACATTTTGAGTGACTTCTCAAACCCTCTTCAATTTCATTAAAAAATTCTGACATACAGTCTCCCAAGATGGCCACCAGAGACAAAACAGCCTAAATGTAGCCCAAATATCACCCAGATGTACCCCAAGTATAGCCCAATGACAGAATGTCCCAGAGTGTTCTAAAGAACAACTAGAGCGCTAACAGTCTTACTTATGACAAAAGTATGGCACACCAGAAGCCATCTTGATTGGAATGAAGTGGTAAGTCTGAAAACACTCAATTTAAAAAGGAACAACATGAGGGGGTTAATTTTGCCATAGAAAGTATGATTAGTGCTTCAGAAAGAAAAATTAGGGATCATTTTGAGTGACTTCTCAAATCCTCTTCTATTTCATTAAAAAAATTCTGACATGCAGACTGAAACATGCACTTTGAATACCAGCAGCAGACGTCCCTGGTGAGCAGTAGCTTTACTACAGTGATCTAATGTGCAACTAGAGTGCTAACATTCAGAATTTATGGCAAATGTGTGACACATCTGAATGCCTTCTTGATGGAACCAAAGTAAACAAGCATTGAAAATGCAATAGATCTCGCCCTCGTTTAAGTTAAAGCCATTCTGTTTGTAATGAGGTGGCTTTTTAGCTTTGCTTTTATTAGTGTTTTTTCAACTTTCATGTAAATAACATGCATCTGTATGCATATAAGTATATGTATGCATGCATTTATGTTTGTATTTATATAGATATACAGATGATATATGTTTATATATGTATGTATATATATATATTCACTGAAACAACCATAGGCTATAGACCATATATAGTTAGGAATTAGCATTTACAAAACCTTGAAAATTCACTGAAAAAACCATAGGTTATAGACCATATATAGTTAGGAATTAGCATTTACAAAACCTTGAAAATTCACTGAAAAAACCATAGGTTATAGACCATATATAGTTAGGAATTCGCATTTACAAAACCTTATTTTACTCACACAAAACCATTGAAATTCCATATATAGTTAGTTGCACTAACTATATATCGCGCACCCGCAATCCACTGCTGATGATGTCACATATTACATCATTCATGACATGGTCAGTGACATCACTGATGACATCACTGATGACATCTCAAATGACATCACTGATGACATCACTGATGACAACATCCAGTGACTGTATGTTTCTGTTAAGTTAAAATATGTCTTACATATTGAAGAATGAGTGGATGTATAAGTGTCTGGATGAAGGATTTAGTAGGTGCATGACTGACTGTATGAGTGAGTGATTAAATGTGTCTCACTGAGTGCATGGGTTAGTGACTAAACTGTCTTAATTTGTGCATCATTATGTCTGTTGTTCTGTAAACTGTTGCATGTGTTGATAAGTAGCTATATGAGTAACTATATGGGTTATTGATTGGTTGCCCAAGTATTTGTATGGGAGACTGAGTGTGTGTGTGGGTGGCTGGGAGGTGTATGACTCTGTGCATAGATGTGTGAGCAGTTGATTCACTAGATGTATGGTTTCAAAAGTGCATGTGGAAACAGCTGTATGGGCGGTTGACTGTGTGCATGAGTGTATTGGTGAGTGAATGGATATCTCAGTGCTACATGTCAAAGTAAGTACATATGTAAAACACAGTACATGTGAGAGTTGTTATATATAAATAACTGTGCATAAGAGCCAGTGAATGTGTAAGTGGCTGTATGGATCATTGTGAACTTGTATCAGGGATTGTATAAGAGAGTAAATATGTGTTAGTATATGTTTGAATAAGTAAAGTTTGTATAACTGTATAGTTGAGGAAATGGAGGTGTGATTGATTCTTTGCATGACTGACTAGGTGTGTGAGTAACTCCATGGATGAGTGACAGTCTGTGAGTGTCTGTTTACACTGATTGTATCTAAGGTTATATTAGAGTCTGAAGAGGTTCATCGTATTATCACATGAATGATATCTTCAGTGATGTGATCAGTAATGTCAAATGAGATGTCATCAGTGATGTCATCAGTGATGTCATTTGAGATGTCATCAGTGATGTCATTTGAGATGTCATCAGTGATGTCATCAGTGATGTCACTGACCATGTCATGAATGATGTATTATGTGACATCATCAGCAGTGGATTGCGGGTGCGCGATATATAGTTAGTGCAACTAACTATATATGGAATTTCAATGGTTTTGTGTGAGTAAAATAAGGTTTTGTAAATGCGAATTCCTAACTATATATGGTCTATAACCTATGGTTTTTTCAGTGAATATATATATATATATATATATATTTTTTTTTTTTTTTTTTCTCCAACCATTCTCCCATCAGGAAAATACGTAAACGACACACCAGGAGTTGCTGTGCTTGAAATTTTAATTGGCAGCAAAAACAAACAACGCGTTTCACCTCACGGCTTGTTCACGTTTGTTGTGAACTCCAAAACCTAGGGGCATATTTCCAACAACTAGCGATAATTTTTGTCTCTAACTTGTTTAGAGACAAAAATTATCGCCGCACATCGGCGATTTTTATCGCAGATAAACCTTGCTATTAACAAGGTTTATCGCAAATGCGATAAAAAACGGCCGAAATGCATGAATATCGCTGAAAAGTCAGCGATATTCATGCATTATCGAGCAAATGCTCTTAGCCATGTTATCCACCTCCCATTGGATAACATGGCTAAGAACTGCTCAGGGCAGGTGTTAGCTTTTGGAGATATTCCCGCTTAGCGCGAATATCTCCAAAAGTTGGTAATAGGAGATAGCGATGTTAGCGACTGTTTTCAGTCTCTAACATCTTGGCACGCCCACTTTGCATCTCATTAGTGATAAATATCACTGACATGCAAAGTGGGGCCCAAGATGGTCGCTATCTCCTACTAGCTGTTGCTAACTGGTGTTAGCGACAGCTTGGTAATAGGGAGATAATTTTATCTCCGCTTTCTTGGCTTTTAAAGCCAAAAAAGCGGAGATAAACCCCCTTGATAATATGCCCCTAGTCCTTTTACACTGTCAATTGATTGTCATGAAAAAAGGACTGTTAGTGCACACCTCTAAGTGAAAATATAGCGGACATATTGGTACAGAAAATTACACCATTCTTTGCCAGTCTCAGTTGTAAATTAAGATTTCTGGAACTGCACGATGGCCACATTTCACAATCATATTGCTGTGTTATCAAATATCGCTCTAAGATGATTGACAATTTAAACCAAGAACATCGGTGAAGTTAAATAGCCATCTAATTAGATGCGGGCTATCTGCAATTCATAAAGCTTAGTGATTTAGCCTCTGTATACAAGTCAAGCAATGCTGCCCAAGTGGGCATGAGAGGAATAAATGGGATGTATAATACGTGATATGGCAATAGAGTCCGCATATATGTTAGGCAGAATTACTAAACAACATCTTTTCATGGCGTACCACATACAATGAAATATGAAATATAGTGAAGGTCCAATTGAGCCCAAGTGGGCATAATCCATATATAAATATGTATCAGTTCACAACTGTACTTGATGCTCTCGGATTTGTCATATCTCATGAGTCCCTGCAAGATGACCTGTTGCATGTTCTCGGCAGCTTAAATCATATGGTTGGTTACTGTCATATTGTGTTTTGGTCAAATCATCAGGATAGAGTCTCTTCTGTGCCATACATGATTATTAATTTGAACTGGTGTTTCTGTGCATAACTGGAGAATTATATTGGGTTTCCGGGACCCTAAAAACGACCCGCTCGTGAGCAGGTACTGGCTTTTACCGGAATTCCGTGTTTGCGATATATATATATATATATATATATATATATATATATATATATATATATTCACTGAAAAAACCATAGGTTTTACACACGTTATAGTTAGGAAATAGCATTTGAAAAACCTATGAAATTCACTGAAAAAACCATAGATTTTACACACGTTATAGTTAGGAAGTAGCATTTAAAAAACCTATGAAATTCACTGAAAAAACCATAGGTTTGACACCAGTTATAGTTAGCTGGAAATTTTACTGACATAAAACCAATGAAATTCCACGTTATAGTTAGTTGGACTCACTATAACTTGCGCGTGTAATGCACTGCTGATGACATTACATATTACATCACTCATGACATGGTCAGTGACATCACTTATGACACCATCCAGTGAATGTGTGTCTTTCTAAAAAATAAATATGTTTTATATATGTATATGTAAAGGTCGAGGGAAGAATAAATGTTTAAATTATTGTCTTAATGAATGTTTTTTTCAAAAAGAAATGATTGGATAACTGGCTTATTAAGTGTATCTTAGTGAATACATATATTAGCGAGTAATGTTTAAATATTTAAATATATGTATCAGTGTTTCACTTTGTGAATAAGTGGATGCATGGGTTGATGAGTACCTACATGTGTAGGTATTTGGGTTCTTAGATGTTTTTTTAGTATCAGTATGAGTGTTTGTATGGTTTTGTGGGGGTATTACTAATCACATAGATGCATGAATGACTAACTCTCTCTTTGTATGTGTTTAGAAGACAGCATATGTGCAGGACTGTATGGGTGGTTGAGTGTGTGTATGTGTGTGTTAGTGAGTGAATGCCTGCCTCACTAGTGTCTTTATCAGTAACGAGATATGTTTTAATTTAGTATATGTGAGTATTGATATATATAAGTCAGTATATGTGAGACTAAGAGATAGAAAGAGTTCCTGTTTAAATAAGTATGTGTTTCTATAAGTGATTGTTTAAGAGAGTAAGTATGTATAAGTTTCTTTAGAAGTAACGTGGTAGTGTGTGTATAATTTTATATGCAAATAAATGGATGTTCAATAGTTTATTTGCATGTGTGAGTATGTGTGTGAGTAACTTTTGGATGATTGTCGGTGTGTAACAGGATGTATAGGTGTATCACTACATATGATGAGTGAGTATATGTATGAGTGACTATATAGAACTGTTGGTGAATGAGAGAATGTGTATATAGATGGTGGAATTACTGAATTGGTTGTTGTAACTGGTATGGGTATCTCCATTTTTTTGAAAATTTTAATTTCTATTTTCCGATATGTGTTTTAAGGGTTACATTACACTTAAAGGAGGTCTGTCATCAGTGATGTCATGAGTGATGTCACTGACCATGTCATGAGTGATGTAATATGTAATGTCATCAGCAGTGCATTACACGCGCAAGTTATAGTGAGTCCAACTAACTATAACGTGGAATTTCATTGGTTTTATGTCAGTAAAATTTCTAGCTAACTATAACTGGTGTCAAACCTATGGTTTTTTCAGTGAATTGCATAGGTTTTTTAAATGCTACTTCCTAACTATAACGTGTGTAAAACCTAGGGTTTTTTCAGTGAATTTCATAGGTTTTTCAAATGCTATTTCCTAACTATAACGTGTGTAAAACCTATGGTTTTTTCAGTGAATTTCATAGGTTTTTTGAATGCTAGTTCCTAAGTATGAAATCACGTTCGTAACTAGATAGTGTCACCGCCTACACGTCCTGAGAAGCGCATGTAAAGTCATGTGACTTGAAAACAAGACTTCCAATTGGTTCTTAGTAGTTTCTGTTCTGGAATTTACACGAAGCACTCCACCCACTTTCCTCACAATCTTTTCTACTCTCAAGAGACAACAACGTCGAGCATCTTCCAGAAAACTTTGCTGAAATGGCTGCCCTTTCGCATTCATCTTCCGAATCTGAAGGAAATGAGCGGCCACCGTTAGGAAGAAAAAAGGAATCTTTCATTTGGCAATTTTTCACTTATCCTGAAGATCAAAAGAAAGTGAATGCGCCAAAAGTAACCTGCACGATATGCAATTCTGAGCTCTCAAGGGGAAATCCAAATAGAAAATATTCCTTTTCTATACACACCATGCTGCGGCATGTTAAACAAAGGCACCCTGAGCATTATGCAAAAGCATCGACAAGAGCCCTGGCCACGCTATTACCATCAGAGGTGGCCAGCACATCTTCTGGTGGACGACCTGTATCTCCATCGAGTGCTGAGATGGACTTGAGACCATATCTTGCGAAGGTGCACATGAAATGCAACGAGTGTGGAGAAATTCTTTTGTATGGAGAGCACAGCCTCGTTCTTATTAAACTCAAAATTGAAAGTCATAAATGCCCCAAGAAAAGATAAATTTCTTAACTTCATTTTCATAGTATTACATACTGAAAAATGTAGTAGCAACTTTAAGAAATCGAAAGCATCATAACACTTGTTTCCCCCCCAAAAAAAAAAAAAAAGTTCTTTTCAGAACTAACTCTTTCCACCAAAACATGCTCCAAGAGCATATTATGAAATGTGTTTTCGCCGCTTTATTTTAGTGCGAGACCGGGTGCGCACACCCTCCTATCGCGTACAGGACCTGACACTTGCATGTGAAGTCATGTGACTTCAAAACAACACTTCTAATTGGTTCTTGGTAGTTTCTATTCTGGAATTTACATGCAGCACTCCACCCACTTCCATCACTTTCTTTTCTACTCTCAAGAGAGAACAACGTCGAACATCTTCCCGAAGACTTCGCTACAATGGCTACCGTTCCGCATTCATCTTCCGAATCTGAAGGAAATGAGCGACCACCTTTGACAAGAAAAACGGAGGCCACGCTATTACCATCAGAAGTAATCAGCACATCTTCCGGTGGACGACCTGTATCTCCATCGAGTGCTGAAATGGACTTGAAACCATATCTGGCGAACGTGCACATGAAATGCAAGAACTGTGGAAAACTTCTTGTATACGGAGAGCAAAGCTTTATTCTAATTAAACACAAAATTGAGAGTCATAAATGCTCCAAGAAAAGTTAAATTTCTTCACTTTATTTGGATAGTATGACATACTGAAAAATGTCGTAGCAACTTTAAGAAATCAAAAGCATCATAACACTTGTTTCCAAAAAAAAAAAAAAAAGTTCTTTTCAGAACTAACTCTTTCTACCAAAACAAGCTTCAAGAGCATATTACCTGATATTTTCTCGCCACTTTCTTTCAGTGCGCGACCGGGTGCGCGCACCCACCTATCGCGAACAGGCGTCGAGACACGCATGTGCAGTCATGTGACTTTAAAACAACACTTCCAATTGGTTCTTACTAGTTTCTATTCTGCAATTTACACGGAACACTCCACCCACTTCCCTGGAAAACCAGTTTATCAAAAAACTTTTAAAGCCTCCCCTTAAGAAAAAATTACAATTATAAAGTTTTATTTCCTAAGTCTCTGATCTCCAACTGTGCAACGTGGCTCCCCTGTGTGTCGTAATAAGGTCCATAAACAAAAACTACAGGGCCAGCATTATAAACATGCACAGAACCACAAAACGACAAGAGCCACCATGTTGATATATATCCTTAATATAATAAACCTCTGAGAATAAATACATATTTCCGTGGCACCCCATAACAGAAATGTGGCGTCCTCTGACTCTGCTCCATTACCAAACACCCTAACCCTCCGCCCCCCTCACTCTTCACTAAACTCCACACTCCACCCCACCCGGACCCCTTATTACAAACCCCCAACCTACCCTCCCTGCCCAAACCCACCATGAACCTCAAACCGCCCCTGGAAAACTTATAAGACACAGGATTACTAAAACTCAAAGAATAGGCAACAGGCAGATAATGTAAATAGTACATAAAGGCACATATTTTTTCCATAATACTATTTAAAAACATGTTCTATTTTTTATAAATCTATCATGCATCTGACCCTCTAGAACTGCTTTCAAAACGTGAACTATAAACCTCTACTTTTCATTTTCAAACCATACACTTTCAATTACATTATTTTTTTTTCACAATTCATGTAATGTTACACACCTTTTCTAAAATACACCAGTCCCTGTTATTTATAAGGATTTATTTTCAGTCTTCATCAGTGACACTTTCTTAACATATAATGGAAATCACTGTAACTTTTTAAACGACAATGCTAACGCGGTAAAAATAACCCTTCATTTGCTTTCCTTTAAGAATGCAGACTATCTACCCCACGCATGCGTTTCTTGATCTTTGTATTTGGCAGCAAATACCGACCTTGAATCGGAAGACATGAACAAGAGCGCCATTGTCACATTTAAAACTGAACGTTGCATCTGCTCACACACATATCTTTCACTTAGATAACATTCACAGAAAACAGCATTGATGTAAAAAAAATTGACCTTGCTTTACAACTTCCTCAAATCACTCCCTTATTTTTTAACGCATCCTCCAGTTCAAGAAAAGCTACTTTTTTGATAACTACTAAGCAATATATAAGTGACTAGACTCCTAGAAAATGTATCAAGTTATTCTGCTCCTCTCCACTGCATAGCCGGCGACCTAATTCTGTGGAGTTGCTATACAACCGGCAGTGCTGCGCCATTTCCTTTACCATCTTGGGAAATTCAAAATGGATGTCCCTCCTGCCTTCGCAAACGAACCGGACCACTTAGAACTATTTTGGCAGAGAATGCTTCTGTACTACGGCACCTTACCACTCTCAACTTTGAATACTTCATATCGATTATCATTTTGATATTCGTATTTCACCTGTGTGCAGCCTGTATTTCATTGCCTGAGCTGTGATTTCACGTGGGCCCTGGATTTATGTCTCTGCAATTTGGTACCTCCTGAACCGAATTACAATCACCTCATGAATCCGTTACTTGATCATGAACAGCTTTGTTACAACGGAGGGTTTATGGCCTTTGCAGCGATACAAGGAGTTCTGGGTCATTGGAATATATTCGCAGCGGCGCATGATTTCCTAACAGAGAGCTACATCGAAAACCCACCGAGCTGCCCTATGATAATAAAAGAGGCTCCGATTTTAACAGATCATGAGTACTGCTTTACTCTTTTCCATTGGATGGCTGACATACTTTCAAATGATAAAAGTGATTTCCTGTTACAAGCAGAAGCTACCTATTTTGCCTAAACAATGCTTCAATAACTCTTATACAAACCATTGACGTCCTCATTTCCTTTTGCTTCCCTATATTCTTCACGTTCTTTTCCATATTTTCTTTTGAAGAACAGACCTATTGGCTTTACTAACAGTGGACATTATGATTTTGTGTTCTTTAAATTTTGATCTTTTATGTGGACTACATTTGTTTCTTCAGCTACTCGATTTTCAACTTTATTTTTTTACAGTCTAATCTCAACAATTCTATTGCATATCTTATGTAAGGTTATTTCAAACGTACTCAATGCAAAACTCGCTAATATATGCTACATGTACCCTAATTAATGTGTAAATTTTAAACAAGTTTTTTATAACTGTAAACGCCATTTCGCATCTCAACTGCTTATTTCCGCCTCACACGCCTCTGCTCCTTTAATTTTCTATAAAATTATTAATTTAAAATACTTTACAGAAAAATATGTTCTTTCAACAATATTTCCATTGTTACTTGTGCTGTATTTCAAATGCAATACTGCAACCTTCAAAAGATATATCAATACAGTAGTTCTCCTCAATATTGATTTGCGCACCATCCAACAGATTACATACATGCACCTCTCGCCATTTTGTCGCTTTTGGCGCCTTTTTTTCCCCGTACACAGTAACATAACACAAACTTGATAGTGCTTCGCATGTAGACAGCTGATTGATAAAGTAATGATGTATAACCACTTGCATTTTCATATATTGTTCCCTAACTGAAAGGCCAGAGACCTTCTTCCATTTATTAAAATACGATATACTTCCTTATAAGAGTGTACAATGTTTTTTTCCAACTATATTCATTTTTCTTCAACTATAGCGTTTGTATTCCATGTACTACTGACAATACCAATTACTGTGTTTTTTGCAATTTCTGTACTCATATTACATAATGATTTGCCTTTAAAACAGTACATTTCTAAATAAACATTTCAAATATTCATGGTTTCTCTTTTAATCCATAATCTTAACTGAAATGATTTCATATTGAAAAACTATTCATGGGTTCCACATAACCTTAACTGTAGACACTGAGGACCTTATTTATGAAGACCTTCCGCCGCCGGTGCCTCATTTTTTAAAATGAGAAAAAGTGACGCACCGGTGGCGCAAGGCCTTCATAAATAAAGTCCTGAATCTTTTCTTTTCTCGACCTCACTTACTGATACTAGAACCTGCAAGCCAATTACGGCCCGTGAACTCTTTCTTAGTAGGTCGCGCACCGTACAGACAGTTATACCACTGTTAAAAAAATTTTTTTACTGTTACCAAGCACCGCCACAGTTCCGCTTCACTCAGACTTAATCACTGCTCCCACGCTTCTACAGGCCAAACGCTATGTCGTATTTCTCTCCTTATCACACTTTCATCCCCACAATAACAAACAGTTCTCCGCCTGCCACCACAGAACAGAGTGCAGATGCAGAGGCACCAAAGAGTGAACCCATCACCAACTGCCATCTCCGGCTGTTTCCATGGTTACACCTCATTCTGCACCTTGCTGAAGGCACAGGTCAAAAGTTCATGTCTCAACGTTCTACAACAAACTAAGAAGACTATTTTCCCTCCAGAAACACCTGCCAATCCACAGCTCTGTTACATGTCTTGTTTTTTCACACCCAATAGTACTTTTCGTTTAACATAAACATTAACATGGAACGTACTGTTCAATCTCCACTTATTACAATCAACCAATCATTTTTATTTTTTTAACCACACCCAGCCTCTTCCTTTTTCTTTATTTAGAATTTCAACTTCTAACTCCCATTCCACTTCCAGAACCGATCGGAGGACGACTACAAATCCCTTGAAAATGAAGGTCTGGCTAATAGGACACAGTTATATTCACTGGAGTGAAAAATATGCAGTAAGCAGACGAATTTGCAACCTCGGCTTACCAAATGTACACATAACATGGATTGCCAAAAGAGGATTGAAATGTCACCAATTGATTCCATTGGTGAAAACTTTTATGCATCTCCCAGAACCAGACCTTATAATTGTGCACTGTGGTGGGAACGATCTAGGCACAATCACTGGGATAGGTCTGGAAATGCTTCTAAAAGACACCTTTCGACAATTGATGACACTTTTTCCTCGATCTGCCTTGGTATATTCCAATATATGCCAAAGACAGAAATGGAATTGGTCCAATCAACATTGTGCACAATTTGAAAAAGCAAGGAGACATGTAAATAAATCTGTTTCTGCGTTCCTCAGAGATTATAGCATGGGTTCTATTTACCACAACAACTTGCGATACCACATGCAAGACGTCTATAGGAGAGACGGTGTTCATTTCACGAATGAGGGAAACAGAATCTTCCTCTGCAACATCAGGCTCTGCATCGGTACTTACTTATAAATGCAGAAAACACTCAATTAACACAAGGGCTCTTTTCAGAGCCACCTTATATCTAACCACTCAAACTTCTGATTTATCTCCATTTTCACACTCTTGTAAATAGGTGTGCGCGACCGGGTGCGCGCACCCCGTATTTTTTTTCGGGAAAAAATTATATCTTTTTGCGTTTAACGCCCTTACTGCACACCCCGAGAAAAGCTACGCAGCAAAACAATCTCTACCTTCCCCCCTTTCCATGTTTCAACGCTTTAAAATGAACAATATATTTACTCGCAGTGACAAAATGGTGAACAAAACTTCCTGATTTCCTTCGAATCGAACGTTAACAGACGTCACGCAGCAACAAAAAATTCCGCTCACGCGCAGTCGCTTGAGTGCGCGCACGCGTGCGCGCCTATAGATATATAATTGACTTTAACTTTCATTTTCTCAACAACTACTGAACAGATTTACACCATTCCGAAAAAAGCGTAATCTGCGAACCGGACTCTACAGTTTTGCCAAATTTCTTATAAATCCATTCAGCCGTTCGACCTGTAGCCGAGTCTAAAGGTCCTATGGAAAATAACATGTAGAAAACACGTTTTGGGACCCCCCTTATATCTCAGCCCCCACTTGACCAATCCCCCCCAAACTTTCAGGGAAGGAGCGCAGCGGACCGAGCCATCTTCTATGAGAAATTCTTCAACCAGGGCCAAAGTTATTCCAAATAGAATGTTGAGGATTTCCTATGGAAAACAATCCTAACTATAACTACCTACTGGCGACCGCCAGTAGGTAATATATATATATATATATATATATATATATATATAGTACACTATTTATTATATATATATATATATATATATATATTTACATATATATATATATATATATATTTATAGTGTACACTATTTATTAGAAATATTTATTTTATATTATAGAAATGTTTCATATTTCAACTTAATGAACATGAATATATCCATGTATATAATATAATTAATAAAATAGGTATTATTAATTATAGTGATTTTTCATATTTTATATGTATCAATAAGAAAATACATATGTATATATATATTTGGCATACAAACGTCTCCAGCAATCACGCAGGTCACATAGACGAGACAAACCCAGGTACTGGTGCTGGTTTTTTATTTAGCTCTCCACCACACCACCATTACGCGTGTCGGGCCAAACAAGCCCTTGATCACATGATATATGTATATGTATAAATATACAGTTCCACACCTCCTCCGAGGTAGCCCGGACACCAGGACAGCGGTGCGCCCAAGGGTCGGAGGTCACCCTTTCCGTGTATTCTCCAATCACAAAAGCAACAAAAAATTGTTTGAGTAATGTTGAAGAGTAATGCAATTTAATAATAATTCATATGCAACTGGCACATAAGTCTTGAGCCGGTCGGACAATCATAATTGTTTTGACGATTCACCCACTGGGGGTGTATAAACTCTTTTCATTTTATATTGTTATTTACTCACTGGGATAAATTTATATTGTGACTAGCTTTGCGTAATTAAGGAATTAAGCAATGCATTACTCTGCATACAACTGTGATGTAATAAGTCTCCTATTGCTCTTGCGCATTAATTTGGTTTTGCCCACATGCAATAACAGCCTTCTATAATGGGTAACATTTATTCATGATATACTAATTGATATTATTTAGTGAAGTTATTTTTTACTTTATTATTAGGAATCAACATGATATGTTTCATTGCTCTGTGATTCCTTTGGCGGTTAATATCTCTTGTCACATGCACTATTTTTGTTGAGGAGATATATAATCAATGTTACTTATTTATTGTTTGATGAAAACCCCTCTTTAAGATGGCCGCCGTTTGCAACAAGCGTTCACTGTGAAGTCCTACATCTATGTTTTGGTTTTCACTATGTGTGCGTTTTTGCACTTGTAAATACTTTATTTAAAGCACAACCTTAGACATGGGTGGTACCCGTGATCAAGACGAGTCTGTCGTCGAAACGCGTTGGGTTTTTCATCCAGCTCGAAACACCATGCGAATGATTATGGAAAAATAAACCCGTTTCTTTGCATCTGATAATGGAGTGGTAACATTTCTTTCTGGAGGGGAGTGCGCCAGCAATTTTTTGTTGCTTTTGTGATTGGAGAATACACGGAAAGGGTGACCTCCGACCCTTGGGCGCACCGCTGTCCTGGTGTCCCGGCTACCTCGGAGGAGGTGTGGAACTGTATTCATAAGTAAGCCGGTTGACCGCACTGCCGTGCGTTACATTGGTGGTGCTGTGTGGAACAACGGAGACTTGGACCGCTAACCTCGGTGACAAAGAACCGAAAGAAGTAGGCAGTGTTGAGTACTATGCGCATGGATTGCTTCGAGTTCCAGGAGGGTGAGTCCGATATTCAAGCCGCTTTCACCGTAACTGACTTTTTGGCTGCGAGAATCATCTTTGCTGCCATAGCTACCTACACGCATAATATCCTTTATTTTATTTTGGGAAACACCTTTAACGGCAGCGCGACTTCTCCCTGCCCGCTTTCCGGTTGAAGAGCGAACCGGTGCGTGTCAGCAGGGACCCCCAGCGGTTACCATTAAGCACACAGAGACTTCCATAAAGAAACTGTGGGTTCATTACCAAACACGATATACATTAACTATCATGCATGGTCAATAGGTGTGACACACCTGGAATAGCGAGCTAAAATGGATGATGAAATGGAGTCACGCAGGAGACTCCGTGCGCAGTCTATGTTTTTGCAACAAACCAAGCAGACATCTAATATAGAGCAAGCAGCAGTCTCCAATACTATTGTGAACAAATATCAAAAATTGGAGAAACTGATCCGCAAAGAGGTATCTCGATGGTGGGAAGCCATAACATTAGAAAAGTACCAGGAAGAGAAACGTGTTCCTAGGGGCTTGCGGATTCTAATTTCCCCCTCACATGAAGAGCCTGATGTTGAATTGGCGGAAGAATGGGCTGGGAATCTTATGGATTGTTCAAACAGAATGATGTCAATACTAATTAAACATGCTTGGAAAGATAGACTGATATTACTCAAACAAATAGCGGATCTCAAGGACGAAATAGAGAAGGAGGAAACTGCTGAGAATTTCAACAAGAAAATGGAAGAAATAAATAAACGTATCTGCAAACATGAGGATGAAATTGTGGCCAAGAAGGAAAGGAAATTTACACGCGATAAAATTGATTATCAAGCTGGCCGTATCTTTACCTTCAGCCGCAAATATGACAATATAAAACGAAAAGGTATTCAGGCTAATCTAGATATGGTACAACCAGGGAACGGAGTGGATGGTGAAGTAAGTGAAAGTGATATTTCTGAGGATGGCACAACACCAGTCAGAGTACAAAATCCCCCCAAGCCGTCAAATTTTTGGGAGGAATTCCGCGTGATGAATCAATCTGCCCAACAGCACAACTATTTACAACAAGGGGTGGTGAGGGACAGAGTCTCTGAATTAAGCAGAAAGCTCTCACCCAGTCAAGAGATCAGGGCTAGATCCAACACCGTTTTTTAGCTCACTGCACCATCCCAGTTTCAGAACCTGGCTGTATGCAAATTAGTCTGTTCCTGTCCCAGTGCATGGTGGGAACAGGGCAAACCAAACTACAAAAGCCAATTCTTACACTGGGAAGGAAACAAGCTCCCGGGGACCGGTTTCTGGCATTACAGCCGTCTTCGGCCCGGTTTGCTTGAATCCTGATGGTGCAATGAGCAAGGGTCTCACATCTGAGAATACCCTTCCACGCTTAGGGTGGACAAAAATATTTACAACAAGGGGTGGTGAGGGACAGAGTCTCTGAATTAAGCAGAAAGCTCTCACCCAGTCAAGAGATCAGGGCTAGATCCAACACCGTTTTTTAGCTCACTGCACCATCCCAGTTTCAGAACCTGGCTGTATGCAAATTAGTCTGTTCCTGTCCCAGTGCATGATGGGAACAGGGCAAACCAAACTTCAAAAGCCAATTCTTACACTGGGAAGGAAACAAGCTCCCGGGGACCGGTTTCTGGCATTACAGCCGTCTTCCGCCCGGTTTGCTTGAATCCTGATGGTGCAATGAGCAAGGGTCTCACATCTGAGAATACCCTTCCACGCTTAGGGTGGACAAAAATATTTACAACAAGGGGTTGTGAGGGACAGAGTCTCTGAATTAAGCAGAAAGCTCTCACCCATTCAAGAGATCAGGGCTAGATCCAACACCGTTTTTTAGCTCACTGCACCATCCCAGTTTCAGAACCTGGCTGTATGCAAATTAGTCTGTTCCTGTCCCAGTGCATGATGGGAACAGGGCAAACCAAACTACAAAAGCCAATTCTTACACTGGGAAGGAAACAAGCTCCCGGGGACCGGTTTCTGGCATTACAGCCGTCTTCGGCCCGGTTTGCTTGAATCCTGATGGTGCAATGAGCAAGGGTCTCACATCTGAGAATACCCTTCCACGCTTAGGGTGGACAACAATATTTACAACAAGGGGTGGTGAGGGACAGAGTCTCTGAATTAAGCAGAAAGCTCTCACCCAGTCAAGAGATCAGGGCTAGATCCAACACCGTTTTTTAGCTCACTGCACCATCCCAGTTTCAGAACCTGGCTGTATGCAAATTAGTCTGTTCCTGTCCCAGTGCATGATGGGAACAGGGCAAACCAAACTACAAAAGCCAATTCTTACACTGGGAAGGAAACAAGCTCCCGGGGACCGGTTTCTGGCATTACAGCCGTCTTCGGCCCGGTTTGCTTGAATCCTGATGGTGCAATGAGCAAGGGTCTCACATCTGAGAATACCCTTCCACGCTTAGGGTGGACAAAAATATTTACAACAAGGGGTGGTGAGGGACAGAGTCTCTGAATTAAGCAGAAAGCTCTCACCCAGTCAAGAGATCAGGGCTAGATCCAACACCGTTTTTTAGCTCACTGCACCATCCCAGTTTCAGAACCTGGCTGTATGCAAATTAGTCTGTTCCTGTCCCAGTGCATGATGGGAACAGGGCAAACCAAACTACAAAAGTTTGGTTTGTATCAGGATTCAAGCAAGCCGGGCCGAAGAAGGCTGAAATGCCAGAAACCGGTCCCCGGTAGCTTGTCTCCTTTCTGGTGAAGAATTGGCTTGGTAGTTTAGTCTGCCCTGTTCCCATGATGCACTGGGCCAGGGACAGACTGATTTGCATATAGCCAGGTTCTGAGCTGGGATGGGGCAGTGAGATAAATAACGGTGATGGATCAAGCCCTGATCTTTGGACTGGGTAAGAGTGGTCTGTTTAACTCAGACACTCTGTTCATCACCACCCCCTTTTTGTAAATCGTTTTTGGCCACTATAGGTGTGGCAGGGTATACTCAGACATGAGTCCCTTTCTCACTGCTCCATCAGGATTCAAGCAAGCCGGGCCGAAGAAGGCTGAAATGCCAGAAACCGGTCCCCGGTAGCTTGTCTCCTTTCTGGTGAAGAATTGGCTTGGTAGTTTAGTCTGCCCTGTTCCCATGATGCACTGGGCCAGGGACAGACTGATTTGCATATAGCCAGGTTCTGAGCTGGGATGGGGCAGTGAGATAAATAACGGTGATGGATCAAGCCCTGATCTTTGGACTGGGTAAGAGTGGTCTGTTTAACTCAGACACTCTGTTCATCACCACCCCCTTTTTGTAAATCGTTTTTGGCCACTATAGGTGTGGCAGGGTATACTCAGACATGAGTCCCTTTCTCACTGCTCCATCAGGATTCAAGCAAGCCGGGCCGAAGAAGGCTGAAATGCCAGAAACCGGTCCCCGGTAGCTTGTCTCCTTTCTGGTGAAGAATTGGCTTGGTAGTTTAGTCTGCCCTGTTCCCATGATGCACTGGGCCAGGGACAGACTGATTTGCATATAGCCAGGTTCTGAGCTGGGATGGGGCAGTGAGATAAATAACGGTGATGGATCAAGCCCTGATCTTTGGACTGGGTAAGAGTGGTCTGTTTAACTCAGACACTCTGTTCATCACCACCCCCTTTTTGTAAATCGTTTTTGGCCACTATAGGTGTGGCAGGGTATACTCAGACATGAGTCCCTTTCTCACTGCTCCATCAGGATTCAAGCAAGCCGGGCCGAAGAAGGCTGAAATGCCAGAAACCGGTCCCTGGTAGCTTGTCTCCTTTCTGGTGAAGAATTGGCTTGGTAGTTTAGTCTGCCCTGTTCCCATGATGCACTGGGCCAGGGACAGACTGATTTGCATATAGCCAGGTTCTGAGCTGGGATGGGGCAGTGAGATAAATAACGGTGATGGATCAAGCCCTGATCTTTGGACTGGGTAAGAGTGGTCTGTTTAACTCAGACACTCTGTTCATCACCACCCCCTTTTTGTAAATCAACAGCAGAACTGGCAGATAGATCGAGGCCGAGGGAAGGGCAGAACCTTTCGCGGAAGAGGAAGAGGAAAAGGCAACGATGGAGGAGAGGCCACTCAATCCAAAAAGAAATCAGGCGAGGAGGCTGGAAGCAAACCAAACACAACCCCAATGGGAGTGGAAACACGGGGTCAAAGAAAAAGAGGAAAATGAATTTGAACCTGAAAAATGTGGTAAATTTATCTTCTCGTACTTTATCCAATATGGAATATAATGTTTTGCAACATGGCATATCCTTTTGCCCCACCTCCAACTTTTGTTACTCCCAAGAACGCATTGATTTGTTTAAATTCACCAGAAAATTGAGACTGCATAAATGGCATAAACTTAAAGTCAAAGGCACTGTTAATAGTATTGCTTCAGTGCCGCCAGCAATTGAAACCATAGGGGAGGTTGATACTCTCATTACTTTGAAACAATTGGAAAATGAAGATCTGGATGATGAAACTATCAATGCTTTGTCCTTGGGTTTTAAGACTAACCTCAGTACCAATAACACTTTCAAACCTAAATCTAACTTTAATCCCACGTTACCGTTTTGTAGTATTGATACTTTTGAAAATCTTGTAATCAATGACTTAAAGGAATTAGCCAAGAAGAAACAGTGGTCCAATGACAATCTTAGCAAACCTGAACGTTTAGCGATATGTACCCTGGAATGTGATCCCTCAATTGTAATCCGCCAGTCGGATAAAGGGGGGAATGTCGTGGTTTTAGACAGAGTCAAATACATAGAAGAAGGGATGCGTCAACTAAACTGTATAGAGTGCTATGAAAAGACCACACTGGATGTAATTGAAAGTTCCAATAAACTGTATTATGATCGGTTGAAAAATTGGCATGCAGAGGGGATTTTAGAATGGAATGAATACTCTTTTCTACTCAACCGTAACCCCAAGGTGGCGATTCTATACCTGCTACCAAAGTTGCACAAAAATGCAGTGGAACCCCCCGGGAGGCCGATCGTCTCCTCTATGGGATCATTACTGGAAAATACATCCAAATACATAGACCATTTTCTGCGTCCTTTTGTGGAGAAACTTCCATCCTACTTAAGAGACAGTAGTGATTTCATCACTAAGATCAAAGATGTGGACTGGAAAGAAGGGTATCTGCTGATGTCATTAGATGTGTGTAGCCTATATACATCAATAAGACATGCAGATGGTATTCAAGCATGCCATCAATTCTTGAAGGGCCGTTCAATCTCATTCTTGGAGCATACTGAAATGTTGCTTCAGATGATGACGTTCTGTCTGGAAAATAATTTTTTTATTTTTAATGACAGCTACTTCAGGCAACGACAGGGGACCGCCATGGGAACTTGTTTTGCTCCCAGCTCTGCCAATCTCTTCATGGCTAGCTGGGAGCAACAAGTTGCACGCACCCAGGCTCTGTATCGCAGCCATGTGATCCTCTGGCTGCGATACATTGATGACCTGTTCATCATTTGGAATGGTCCTTATACAGTGGCAGAACATTTCATTCAGAGATTGAATCAAAACTCTCTGAACCTCAGTCTGGAAGGCGAAATCAGTGACAACACGATGGAGTTTTTAGATCTAACTGTCCATGTGGTAAATAGGAAACTTGTCACCAAACTTTTCAGAAAAGAAACTGCTGGTAACACTTTGTTATACGCAGACAGTGGCCACCCAAAATCTTTGATTAGGAGCATACCATTTGGCGAATTCCTCTGGGCCCGGAGGAATTGTAGCTCTGAACAAGATTTTCTTACTGAAGGTAGCTGTATGACTGAACGTTTCATCGAGAGGGGCTATGATACCAACACTATCCAGGCAGCATTTAGGAAAGCTAGTTCCCTCAGTCAGGCGGAACTACTAACACCCAAAGTAAAACCATTGGACAATAATGACAGCAAGATCAGATTTGTAGCCACCTACCATTCTAAATCCTGGCAAGTACAAAAAAGTCTTAGAAAACATTGGAAAGTACTAGGCACAGAACCCACTCTAGATGATGCCTTGAGTAACAACCCTGATATATCTTATCGCAAGGCTGATTCCTTGAAGGATAAACTCAGTAAGAGTGATGTTAGTGCTCGGCAAATCCAAAAACCTGGCATTGAAGGCTTTTTCACCTGTATGGCCTGCAAGGCTTGCAAGTTCAGTACCAATGTTAAAAAGGTTTACTTTCCAGTAGAAAACAGGGAGAGAAATATTAAAAAACATCTGTCGTGCCTGTCAGACTTTTGTGTTTATGTTCTGACTTGCCCATGTGCGAAAAAATACGTGGGAAGCACCATGTTCCCCGCCAAGAAGCGTATTTTAGAGCACATGAAGGCAATTCAAAACAAGGATCAAACGTCACCTATTGCTAGACACTTTGATGAACTGCATAAAAGCAATAGCAATTTGTTAAAGTTTTTCGTTGTCGATCGGATCCCCCCATTAAAGAGAGGAGGAGACCGTATATGGAAACTTCGACAACTGGAGAGTCAGTACATCATTGATTTAGACACTAAGATCCCGGTAGGACTGAATTCTGAGGAAGAACTGTCCTGGTTTTTGGGTGAATAACTGTAGTGGTGTTTCTGCTCTCTAAATCAGTCCTTGAGCAATCTGTCATCTGTTTTTTTATCTCCTGTCATGTAACTCCTAAATTGTTTTTAATCTTCACATAACCTGAAAACAATTTCTCATTGTCTGTTTATTGTTTGTTGTTTAAATCTTAGCTGCTGCAAACTAGGGCTATAATATAAGAAAACTCCTTTATCTGGAATAACATTACTGAGGTGGTTTCTCTTGTTTTGTCTAGGTACCAAATTAACCGTGATAGAATATTGTGGAGATCTACCGCCAGTTGAGACCTAATATGAACTTTGCCACACTCATGAAGTTGGAGGCTATGTGTTAAAATTGGGCAGAAGAAGTTCTTTTCCCACTTGGGATTTGCAAATGTTTGAGTAATGTTGAAGAGTAATGCAATTTAATAATAATTCATATGCAACTGGCGCATAAGTCTTGAGCCGGTCGGACAATCATAATTGTTTTGACAATTCACCCACTGGGGGTGTATAAACTCTTTTCATTTTATATTGTTATTTACCCACTGGGATAAATTTATATTGTGACTAGCTTTGCGTAATTAAGGAATTAAGCAATGCATTACTCTGCATACAACTGTGATGTAATAAGTCTCCTATTGCTCTTGCACATTAATTTGGTTTTGTCCACATGCAATAACAGCCTTCTATAATGGGTAACATTTATTCATGATATACTAATTGATATTATTTAGTGAAGTTATTTTTTACTTTATTATTAGGAATCAACATGATATGTTTCATTGCTCTGTGATTCCTTTGGCGGTTAATATCTCTTGTCACATGCACTATTTTTGTTGAGGAGATATATAATCAATGTTACTTATTTATTGTTTGATGAAAACCCCTCTTTAAGATGGCCGCCGTTTGCAACAAGCGTTCACTGTGAAGTCCTACATCTATGTTTTGGTTTTCACTATGTGTGTGTTTTTGCACTTGTAAATACTTTATTTAAAGCACAACCTTAGACATGGGTGGTACCCGTGATCAAGACGAGTCTGTCGTCGAAACGCGTTGGGTTTTTCATCCAGCTCGAAACACCATGCGAATGATTATGGAAAAATAAACCCGTTTCTTTGCATCTGATAATGGAGTGGTAACATTTCTTTCTGGAGGTGAGTGCGCCAGCAATTTTTTGTTGCTTTTGTGATTGGAGAATATGTATAAATATATATAAATATATAGTCGTAGAAATACATTTTAAGTATGAATACATGTATTATTTAATATAAAATGAATAACTTTTATTATGTTTTATATATCCATATATATATATTTGTATATATTTATATATATCTTCCAACAGGCAGCGGGTGCCAATGGGTGCTTAATTAAATGTGGTGCATGATGGTGCACTGCAGCACATATTATTCCAACTTCATCTTACTCTTTTAGAAGAAAGGTCCGGCACTGAGGAGATTGTTGCTTACTCCTCTTTTTTTAATTCTATTTCAAGAATGGCATAAGAAGGTAGTAGCATCTAGCATTTACGTGTTTCAGGGTTAACATACATACACAATAAAGCCATGAAAATATAAACGATGGAATAAAAAAATTATAATTAATGTTGATAATGAATAAAATATTAAAAATTGAAAAAGACTAAAAGTGAATTTACCAAAAACTATAAATAGTAATATAAATTTGAAAAAATAAAAACAAATAATATAAATTATTTTTAAAATGTGTGCTATGAAATCTATTCAACCAATCTAGGAATCTAGGGAAGAGTCTAAGAATATTAAATATACTATTCCCACTCTAATATATGCAACAGTACGGAAAGTGTTGGACTTCATAAGGGCTAGATTTACTATTCCTAATTCAGTCACCACAATAATAAGGAAAGTGTTGGACTTCGGAGGGTTGAACTGTACTATTACTACTCCAGTCTAAGCAACAGTAGGGAAATCATTTGATTTTGGAGAAGTGAAATTTACTACTCCCACTCCAGTCTATATAACAGTAGGGAAAGTGTTGGTCTTTGGAGGGGTTACATTTACTATTACCACTCCAAACAACACAACAGTAGGAAATGCGTTTGATTTTGGAGGGGTAAAATGTACTATTTCGACTCCAGTCTATGCAACGGTAGGGAAAGCATTGGATTATGGAGGTATTAAAAATTACTATTCCCACTTCAGTCAGGGCAACAATAGGGAAGTTGTTGGACTTTAGAGGGGTAATATTTACTATTCCCACTCCAGTCTCTGCAACAGTAGGGAATGCGTTGGATTTCAGAGGGGTAAAATGTAATATTCCTACTCCAGTCAGCACAACAGTAGAGAAAGTGTTGGACTTTGGATGGGTAAAATGTACTATTCCCACTCCAGTCTCTGCAATAATCCATCTGTTTTTCCGTCTGTAACGCAACTGGTGCTCATGTAAAGTGCTCTGATACCATCGGGTCAAGTTCGCTCTATATAAAAAAAACTCACAAGAATAGTAGTGAAAGCGTTAGATTTCGGAAGGGTGAAATTGAGTATTCCCTCTCCAAACAGCACAACTGTAGGGAAAGTGCCAGTGATTAATTTGAGAAAGTGGTTTTCAGTGCTCAGCACCAGCACTTTATTGTCAACTCTCTTATAACAGCCTGCCACATGGTGGCACACTGTATCTGATTTTGTGAGGAGCACAACAACAGTTGTTTAATAATTAAATACACATTAAAATCACTAATACCTGTCACCCAAAGTTATAAGAATAGCTTGGGCAGCATGTGTTAGTCTTTTGTAATGTATATTTTAAGTCTGAATTGTTACACTAGTATGAGTGTGATGGTTAGTTTTGGGTGGTGCAAGCTCCAGTGGCCTTCTGACAAGGGCCATGCCACCTATTGTTTTACAAATTAAGTACTGGAAAGTGTTGAACTGCAAATATGTTAATTTTACTATTCCACCTGCAGTCTACACAAGAGTAGGGAAAATACTTCACTTCAAACGCATTACAGCTACGAGTAACCCCTTAAATGTAGAAAAAATAATAAACTCTTAATAACAAAACTATTAATTAACATAAAAGAAATAGATAGCCAGATAGATAGATAACAAACTAAAAACAATTAATTAATTTACATAATTACTATTAAAAAGTAAATATCAATTAATAAATAATTAACTTCTCGCTCTGTACCCCTACATACCTAGCCGTTTGAACATAAAATATAACGTAAAAATAACTATTTCATAACATACATAGTTGCAATATATTAAATAATGAATAATAAATTAATAACGAATTGTTAATTAATTATTACTTAATTAACTTCCTACCCTAGCCCCTACAAACCAAACTTCACGCAGCTAAAATGTAATTCAAATAAATAAGGATAGCACAATTTACATATTTGATTAACAAGTAATTAATTAGAAATGAATAATTAATTGTTAATTAATTATTGCTTAGCTAACTTCCTATCCTATATCACTACACACCTAAAACCCCACAACTAAAATGGAACTCAAAGAAATGACTATAGCACAATGTGCATAAATGAGAATCAATCAAATAATGAATTAATAATTAATTATTACTTAACTACTTCTTAATTAAATTCATGCCGTATACCCCTACAAACCCAACAGCCCATACCTAAAACATACCAAAAATATATAATTATTAAACAATTTACATAATTAATCATCAATTAAAGCATTATTAATAAAATAATAACGAATTGTTAATTATTATTTAATTGACTTCCCACCCTACACCACTACATACCTTCGCAATCCGCATCTGAAATATAACTAAAAGAAATCACTAATACATAATTTGGGTAATTAATACCAATCACATATATAAAAAATATTAATCAATAACTCATTTTACTTCATGAATTCCCCCCCCCACCCCCCTACAAACCCAACAACGCACTACAACAATATAATGACTATGAAGAATTACATTAAAAATTCTAGATCACTTAAAATACAAACTATATTATAAAAAATATTAACAATTACACAAATAATAGTAACACATAAAATGTATGTATGAAATAAAACACATTAAAATAATTTAAAAAACTATGGGGCCTATTAGGATGACGGGCGGACTTTGTCCGCCCGACATCCTAGCAGGGATTGGGACTGCCCGCCATAAGGGCGGGGTTCCCGTGGGGGGTATTAGGATGTGCCCGCCACAGTGGCGGGCACATCCTGCATTTTTAGCAATGTGGCGGGCGGTGCTCTTAGCACCGCCCGCCACAATGCTAAAAATGCATTAAAGCATTTGCATAAGCAAAGCGGCAGGCACCGCGAAGTGCCTGCCGCTTTGCTTATGCAAATGAAGGGGGGTACCACAGATACCCCCCCCCCGTGTGCAGCCCCCCTCTCCTTCACTCTGGGGGCCCGCAGGGGGCCCCCAGAGTGAAGATCGCATGCATTTTCGTGTCAGCATCGCCTCCACGGAAAAGCCTTACCAGAAGCCCATTGTAATATGGCGGGAAGGTGGCATTTCAGGTGGTCACCTTATACCAAAACCACAAATTTGGATGGGTTAAGAACTGGTCAGGTGGATGAAGATGACCATTTCATTGCTTTTGACAATTTTACCACCTCTTTTGTGCATTCGGTTATCAGATTTGTAAATTCTGTCTTCTACATTGACAGTCTTCGCAAAAAAGCGACGAGTCAAATAGTAACTTGGGGAAAAGGGTTTTCCTAAAAAGTAAGAAAGTAATCATTTTGAGAATGAAAGCAAGAAAGTAAATTTTTTAAAAACTAGTGTTTCTAATGTGTTCATTTAGTTGATAAAAGTAAAGTGTTCCTTTGTCTGTCATTGTAAGGACAAATTAGAAAGGAAGGTGTAAAGTAGTGGGTAAAAATGCTCTCCTTTTCTTTCAGGGTTGTATGTCAACATTTCGAGGTCAACAAAATCCATCTACATTTATGTCGACTCCAAAATATTGGCAATCAACATATCACCAAGGCAAGCATATATATATTGGGACCTATACATTTACTATCCTTAACTCGTAAGTCATGCATTTGCAGGTTGATATTATTTTATTGTTCTGTGCTCTTTAAGTTTCTTTCCCACAGTGCAGGTCTAACACCATAAACCTAAGGTTTGGAATTTCCGCTCCTGCATTTCATAATGGCAGGGATGGTGTGATTGTGGCATATGGGGTCGTCCAGTTACAGCACTTTAAACATAACAGTGCTATATTTATTTTAGTCCGTGTTAAAAGCAATTGAGGTTAATTTAGTGAAGTTGTGGAAGTTACTGTTTTAAAACTCTCAAATAATATACGATACAGGCAGTAAGGTGATGTTCATTCATAACAACTCCCACGATGCAGTGATCATGCTATCACAAATACTAGAAACAATGACAACTCTGATTGCATTTCCTCTGCCACTGTTTTTGTGGCTTGCACTCAACGCCTTTCTTGATCTTCTCTTGGTGATTGACTCTTATCAGGGTATTCCTTGATACATATTGTTAACTACGCTTATGTATGAGACTCAAGGACTTCTACCAGACAATGCAGCTGGAAGGCCACTAAAGTTCATCGTGTCTGATTCATTTCACATTATTTTCCTACAAGGAGAGGTCACACAGAGGGATCGGTCCTCTAAACTTCAGAACTTTCCATGTGTGCTGCACAAGGCAACACACATGGAAAAAGCAAAATCGAGGAGAATTAAAGCATTTTTCCTTGATTCATCACCTTAAGACCAGAAGTTTTCTGGTCTTAAGTTCAGCACTGCCACCTATTATCACCAAAATTAACAATAGGTGGCAGTGTCGACTTCAATGGTTGTATGGCATTACAACGCGGGCTTTTACCACGCGTGCCATTACAACGCTGTTTTTACAACGCAAGTCGTTACAACAACTCGCGCTGTAAGCGCTGGATAGTGGAATAGTTTAATTTTCTATTCCATCTCCAGCCCACGTTACAGTAGGGAAGTTGTTGGAATAGAAAATGAAACTATTCCCTATCCAACAGCGCCCTGCAGCGCAAGTCGTTGTAACGACTTGCGTTGTGATAGCAGCGTTGTAATGGTAGCGCGTGGATAATACCCGCGTTGTAAAGGTTGTTCCCCACTTCAATGGGTGTTGCGGTGGAATGCCCACCGCAACACCCACTGCACGCCCCTTTTCACGCTAAGTTTAGCATGAAAGGGCCCCTAGTATCAAGGCAGCGTTAAGCCACTTAACATGGCTTTAAGCCACTTTAAGTGGCTTAACTCTGACTTAATAATAGGGCACTGATCCTATCGCCTCTATATGTCACAAAAAGTGACGTTGTGTTGGGGATAGGGGCTTGAAAATATGCCCCTATGGGCCAGATGTAGGAGAGAAAATACCGGTCGGTAACGGCCGATTTTGGTCGTTACCGACCGGTATTTAGGATTTGGCATGTAGGGGCCATCATTTTACAGAATCGGTAAATTTACCAATTCGGTAAATTTACCGATTTTGTAAAATACTTAGGGCCCGATTAAGGTGCCCTAATACCGGGTGGAAACGGCTGAATTCGGCCGTTTCCGACCGGTATTACGGTTTCCAGATGTAGGGCATACATTTACAGAATCGGTATTTTACCGATTCTGTATTTACCGATTCGGTAAAATTACCGAATCGGTAAATACAGACTCGGTAAAATACTGATTCTGTAAATGCAGATGTAGCTGACACAAGTCAGAGTGCCACAGGGCTTTAAGAATCGGTATTTTATCACCCAATCCTATTGGGTTGTAAAATACCGAATACAGGTGTGTATGCACATGTGTGCATGCACACCAGTGCCATGTGACACACAGCATGTCTGTGTGCCACATGGCACACGTGCCTGAATTCAGGGTGCTAGAGGGTGTCAAAGTGACACCCCCTGCACCCTTGCAAAAATCGGTATTTACCGAATTGGTAAATACCGATTCGGTAATGACCATTGATTCCTATGGGCTGCAATGCCCATAGGAATCAATGGGCTTTACCGATTCGGTATTTACAGAATCGGTAAATACTGAATCTTAACGATTCGGTATTTACCGAATCTGAAATACCTACATTTCCCCCCTTCTAATTTACCACTTCTTAAATACTGAATCGGTATGATTCGGTATTTCAGAAGTGGTCATTTAGAATTACCTACATCGGGCCCCGAATCGGTAATTTTACCGATTCAGTAAATCCACATGTAGGTGACACTCTCAAGAGTGTCACAGGCCCTTAAGAATCTGTATTTTATATTTAATACCGAATTCAGGTGTGCATGCACATCTGTGCATGCACACCTGTGCAATGTGACACACAGACATGCCCCTAGGGCATGTCTGTGTGCCACATGGCATACAAGTCCGGAATTGGGGTGCTAGAGGGTGTCAAAGTGACACCCCCTGCACCCTTGCAGGATTCGGTATTTACAGATTCGGTAAATACCGAATCGGTATTGCCCATTGATTCCTATGGGCTTCATGGCCCATAGGAATCAATGGGCAATACCAATTCGGTATTTACCGAATCGGTAAAGACCGTATCCTACCGATTCGGTAATTCTCAAATTCGAATTACCTACATCTCCCCCCTTCATATTTACCGACTCTTAAATACCGAATCGGTAAAATTCGGTATTTAAGAGTCGGTAAATATGAATTACCTACATCGGGCCATATATCTTCAGTAAGAAGAATTGAAATGTGTGGATCTGATGGTGGAATGGGGATGACTGAAGCCCGTGACATTAAGGAATGATTCGGCAGTGAGTGATCGGAGGCTGAGCTCTTTGATTAGGCGACGAGAAATAGCCAAAGCCCTTCGGATTCATTGTGTATTCAGGCTACACAGCTGTATAACAATTTGTTTCACAACCACAGAGTTGACAGAACAAATCCAAAACAACGCGGAGAACATGTTTACACGGAGAGCTCTGGCGTCAGCAGTGCATCTGGAGGTGTGCTTCAAGTCCCTCATGCTTTTTGTAACATTTTCAAACTCGCTGCTGTCTCCAGGATGACAGGAAATGCAGGTCTGCTGCTCTCCCGGGGCATGCTTATTCACAGGCAAGTCAAAAACCCCTGACAAAAGGCAACCAAGGGAACTTCTTGACCTTTCGATGCCTGTCTGCGATCACTGCAAGTATTGCTTTGTGATCAAAGAAGGAATTCAATTTAAGATAGCTTTCTGCGCCTTTTGGAGGAGCTGTTCATCTCATTTTGCCTCCTGTGCCATCTTTCATTTAGAAAGTGCATGCAAATATTAATCTCACAGCTTGTCACCTCTGTTCCAAGTGGTGTAATGATCCCCTATATGTAAGCCTGTACGTGAAATTACTGGTAATTGGTGTTTCAGTGATTTTTGAATGCAGAATTCACAATAATTCCAAATGGGTCCCTTGTGGTCACCTCGGAGATGGGGAATTGTCACAGAAATCACCATAATGGCACCCAGTTCCCCCAATAATTCCCCATTCCATCAGTATCCCAGGCCGAGAGTTTACCAGATTTTAGTTAGTGAAATGTCCAGGATGGGAAACACCGGATGTTCAGTTTTCTAACTGGAATTGCAATCCTGATTCATCCTGCAATTCCTGGTACTGGATTACCCCAGCACTCGGGGTCGGTCACACAGACAAATTAATTAATTAATTGTGGGTTTATAATGCGCTAGAATCGACTCCCGGAGGAGTATCTCTGCGCAATAGACCACTGGGGAACCCGTCCTGGCTTTCCCTGTGAGATGATCCCTACTGGGTATCTCCAAGGTAAAACCAGGCATCCCCGGCGTATGTGGGGGGCCGTTGTGGAGATGAGGCAAGCTAATTCCCAGAGTTGCCGAGTGTGATCCCTGGTTAGAGTAGGCACCGAGGTGAGAATTATCGAGTCCACTGACCCTGGTCCATTACCCTGCCGCATCGGGAATTGAACCCTGGTCCCGGGCCGTCCTCTGCTCTCGGGTCTGCCACCTCTAACCAGTGAGCCACACCACTTCACAAATAGAGCATATTGCACAATTGGAAAGTCTATCAAACCATCACCTTAAGTACAATTTCTGGTTTTAGTGTGCAGACCAGTATCAATTCATTCTAATATCTGAACTTTCTATTGCAACGTTTCATATCCAAAAGGCAGAAATGGAGCAGAAAATCCCCTGGAAAACACATGCGCCCTTCTGATCCCAGCCAGGGCTCAATAAGGGCTATGAGTCGATGGCTGCAAGCAAAGTAAAATACCAGCAGATGCCGTGAGAGCAATTACAGGGAAAATCATTAATGTTTAACTTATTTCTTCCCAAAAAGGGTAAGTGTAGTAGTTTAAGTTTGAGAAATTGGCTTGTCATATGAGAAGGCACGGTCAATGATGTACACTTAGGGGCTGATATTTAAAGACAGCCTGAATTTTCAACATCTACAAAAAGGAAGCCATCAAAACTAATTATGGCCTACTTTAGTAGCAGTATGCCTTACTCCAGGGTGTATTACAGTAACAACAAAGTAACTATATGATCATAAAAGGAACAGATCTCTATTCCTATTTTCATGCAAAGCCCCAACACCGCACTTTCATGACAGAACTTTAAACCCCTTCTTTCAAACAGAAAATTTACATGAAAAGAAAAAAGCAAGGAAACAAAGAAGAACTGGGGGATGTGGGGTCATGTCCAAAAGAAAATGCTGGAGCGCAGAGCTGCGCCAAATTTGGCAGCGCCACGCTACGACATTTTCAAAACGCAGGGATGCACCATATTCACAAGAATACAGCGCACACTTATGTTTCCCCCAGAGCTGGTGCAAAAAAATCTGTCTCTTACTAGCATAGGCACCTTGCTGCCATGTTGCAAGGGTGCCTGTGTTGCAGGGACTATTGTTGGTGTGCATGAAGGAATACCTTCCTGCAAATAAACAATCATTAATGGCGAATTGCACCTTCTCTGTGTGCTGCAGAATGCAGCACACATGGAAGGAGCAAAAGACGAGGAGAAATTATTAGTTTCTCCTTGTTGTACCATTCTAATGCCTGTTATTCCATGGTGCTAGTTTTTGGCTCCACCTTAGCCTTTTAGGCAGCGTCAGAAGGCAGTAGGAAGTGCAACACCCATTCCACGCCCCTTTGCCACAGAGGACTGCGGCACAAAGGGGCATATTTACAAGATGGCATAGAAAAAAAGACACTCCAGTGCTGCTGAGGGCTTGTGTTCTTTTGGCTGATTGTCTATGTTAGAAAATGGAGACCTGCTGACTTTGTAACAATTTGACCTGCTTGATTGACCTTCAGCAGATCACTTTAGCTTTCTGTGCACAGTTACCTCATCAGCAAAACAAATTGTGACCAGCGACTAACAGGCTAAATGTCAGCACCCCATTATACAACCATCATTTGCAGAGAATTGTGTGATTCTGCAGCCTCAGGGTTTTTGGCATAGTTATGGATTTACCACATTTGCGACATAATACACCATCTGCTGCATAATATGCAGATTTCACAAAAATATATATCTAGGTCAAATATATCCAAATTGGTTCATCATCAAGGTATCCTACACTTAGTATTGTGGTACAACTCGCTAGTATTGGGCATCGGTGACCTCAGACTGTGCATGCATCAGTGGGTCTTGTAAGAGTGACCCCCACACGGAGCATCTATCAATGGGTCAAGCAATGGCATCAGTGGTCCTGGATAGTACATGTGTCAATGGGCCTAGTACGTCTCGTTTGTCCCATCATACAACTTATATATGAGGGGGTCCAGTTAATGATCTGCCAGTGACCCGGCACAATTAACACACCAATGGGACCAGTACTAGTGGCCACACACAATCCAAGGATCCATGGGTCTATAAACCTACAACAGTGGCCCGGAAGAGTGTATGCAATAATGGGTTTTGTAAATGGTGTCAGGTGCCCCTTCCAGAGCATGAGTCGATGACTGACAAGTATTAGTGTGATAAAATGAAATAAATGAAGCATAACTGTTTCACTTTGTGGCTAAATTCTGTACCAGTGACTCTAAGGATAGGCGAGCACAGTCCAGGTACAATCAATATGGGGATCCAGAAAGAGCATTGGCTTTTGCTTCCAATGGAGCAGCCTGAGATTCTGAGATGCCCTGGAGCTTATTGCTCATGTCACTTACAACATCCTGCTGTGAATGTCCACATTCTCCAGCCAACTGTGTTCTGGCTTCAGTGCTCCACAGGTATGATGGGGCGATGGATGCACTGCTCATGGTGGCAGTGTTGGAGCAGGGTCAGTCTAAGGTGAGTAACCAGGGGTGTAGCAATTAATACTGTAGCAGGTGAAGTGCCAATGAGATCAGGGATGAGAGGGGCCGTCTGCACTCCAATTATGGTTGCACATTTTACTACCAAACTGGCAGCAGTGAGGCCTATATTCCTAGCTTGCATGGGGGCCTCTAGCACCTATGCTATACCACTATGCCTGCCACCCGTGTGTGCTGAATTGTAGGCTATGTGGGCAGGATAAGTCTGTGTCTATGCCAAACAGAGAGGTGGTCCTCCTCACATTATCTTATGAGCTGGCTTTGGGGCCATCTTTTACTAAGGCACTTTCCCTCATTGTTAGTGCAGCAGAATGTACTGCTCACTCCCTGCAATTGCTTCCTAGTGGACACAACTCTTTTTCTGGCAGGGAAAACCATGACAGACATGGGCCATGCATTTCTCCATGTTAAGCTTATTCCCACTAACCTTGCTACACCACTCTACACACCACCTGTGTATTAGGCTCTGTGACAAGGAAAGGCCAAGTGTGAACCACATAGATGCCAGCCACCTTCCATCATCTGTGTGTGATGGCTTTGGGGCATCTAAATGCTAAGCACTTTTCCCTATTGTTAGTGCTGCAGAATTTGTTGCTCACTCCTGCATCTGCTTCCTGGTGGCCACAACTCAATTTTTGTGCTATGGAGAACCATGTTATGGCCCGGGGAACTATCTCCATGTTAATCTTCTTCCTACAACCCTTCCACCAATAGAAGCGTCCTCTGCTGAACATCTGTCATTGCCTACCATCCTTTTAGACCTTAGCTCCAGATCCATCAACGGCATGACATTCATAGGCTTCATGATTTCTGCTACTCACTTGCATGTCTTCTGCAGTTCTGATGGAGCTCTTTAGACCATTCATGCAGAAGGGCTCATCTGCAGTGTTTCATGGTATGTCACATGAGCCCACTGGAGGCCCAATGTGCCCCCATGGGTAGGGTGCAGTGTAAGTGAAAGATAGGAAATATACTGGTGTGTTTTATATGTCCTGATCGTGAAATACTGCCAATTTCGTGTTTTACTTTTCCCAGGATTAGCATTCCCATAACATTTTACAAGTGTAACTTTCAATTAGGAAGAGCTAGAGTTTTGGAGTTTGGGCTCTCTGACCTTAGAATATAAAAACACAAGGTGGTTTTTAAATTGTGTGTTTGAAAATGCCACTTTTCGAAAAAGGATTCAGAAAAGGGGGTGGTGATGAACAGAGTGTCTGAATTAAGCAGACCACTCTCGCCCAGTCCAAAGATCAGGGCTTGATCCATCACCGTTATTTATCTCACTGCACCATCCCAGCTCAGAACCTGGCTATATGCAAATCAGTCTGTCCCTGGCCCAGTGCATCATGGGAACAGGGCAGACTAAACTACCAAGCCAATTCTTCACCAGAAAGGAGACAAGCTACCGGGGACCGGTTTCTGGCATTTCAGCCTTCTTCGGCCCGGCTTGCTTGAATCCTGATGGTGCAGTGAGAAAGGGACTCATGTCTGAGTATACCCTGCCACACCTATAGTGGCCAAAAACGATTCAGAAAAGGGGGTGGTGATGAACAGAGTGTCTGAATTAAGCAGACCACTCTCACCCAGTCCAAAGATCAGGGCTTGATCCATCACCGTTATTTATCTCACTGCACCATCCCAGCTCAGAACCTGGCTATATGCAAATCAGTCTGTCCCTGGCCCAGTGCATCATGGGAACAGGGCAGACTAAACTACCAAGCCAATTCTTCACCAGAAAGGAGACAAGCTACCGGGGACCGGTTTCTGGCATTTCAGCCTTCTTCGGCCCGGCTTGCTTGAATCCTGAGGGTGCAGTGAGAAAGGGACTCATGTCTGAGTATACCCTGCCACACCTATAGTGGCCAAAAACGATTCAGAAAAGGGGGTGGCCAGAAACCGGTCCCCGGGAGCTTGTTTCCTTCCCAGTGTAAGAATTGGCTTTTGTAGTTTGGTTTGCCCTGTTCCCATCATGCACTGGGACAGGAACAGACTAATTTGCATACAGCCAGGTTCTGAAACTGGGATGGTGCAGTGAGCTAAAAAACGGTGTTGGATCTAGCCCTGATCTCTTGACTGGGTGAGAGCTTTCTGCTTAATTCAGAGACTCTGTCCCTCACCACCCCTTGTTGTAAATATTTTTGTCCACCCTAAGCGTGGAAGGGTATTCTCAGATGTGAGACCCTTGCTCATTGCACCATCAGGATTCAAGCAAACTGGGCCGAAGACGGCTGTAATGCCAGAAACCGGTCCCCGGGAGCTTGTTTCCTTCCCAGTGTAAGAATTGGCTTTTGTAGTTTGGTTTGCCCTGTTCCCATCATGCACTGGGACAGGAACAGACTAATTTGCATACAGCCAGGTTCTGAAACTGGGATGGTGCAGTGAGCTAAAAAACGGTGTTGGATCTAGCCCTGATCTCTTGACTGGGTGAGAGCTTTCTGCTTAATTCAGAGACTCTGTCCCTCGCCACCCCTTGTTGTAAATACTTTTCGAAAAAGGGCATTTTCTTGCTTTACCATCCTGAGCCTCTGCCTGCCTGTGAAATTAACATCTGGAAGACTGTCAGCTAGGTTGTTTGTGTATTCACTCTAGAGAGTCACACAATGGAAGCTGAGGTGTGCCCTATATATCTTGCTAGCCGTCTCAGGCTGGCCAATCACCTCATGCCCAGTGAAGCTCTCTCCAGCTCCAGCTGCGTTGCTGGGGCTGAGGAGAGCAGGCACAGGAAGAGGCCGATATGGCGGGAGGCGGCGACGTGAAAGTAAGTTTTATTCTTTTTTTAAATTATTTTATTCCACGATTCCACGATTCCCCTACCACCACCTCCCTCTTGCTTCCTTGGGCTCAGGCCCGGTCCACCCCTCCCGCCTCTTTGGTAGGGGACGGCCTCACATTTTTAGAACATGTCTGGATCAAGAGGAGACTCTGTCAAGAGTAACAGCTGGAGAACTGTCAGGAGGAGTACTGCCCCTTTACTGTGTTTACTTTGCTGGGTTGGCCTGCAATGATGCTTCTGTCTTAGAGAGACTAGGGACTCGACTTTTGCTTTGATATACTTCTTTAGAAGATTCTCCAAGGGCTTGTGTGTGCTTGCTTCCTGTTAAGAAGTCGCAGGCCATCAAAGACTTCACTTGCAGCTCCTGAACTCCTCTGCTGGGAGTGAGCTCTGACCTGTCAAGTGCTGCCAATTCCAGTCATGGTCCCTTGAAGTTTGCCTACTGCTGCAAGAGGAGCTGAAAATCCAAAAATTGCCCTACAGTGCAGTTTTCCCACTGCAAGCTTGATTTGCGGTTGAAAATCCAATGCACCTGTTTGCAGTCAGAAGAACCGCCGCAGCCTGAGTCCAGAGCATCATGTCTCTGATGCCAAAGACCCCCGATCAGACTCTGATGCAGGCCCTGCTGTGCTGCTGAAGGAATGGATGCATCAGCTGCTCCCAGCTGAAAGAATCAAATCAGCACCTATTTCGCTGCCGCCGCATCAACTCTAGCACGTCCCGATTTTCCACGCATCGCACCTGCATGCCAAGACTACATCGACGCAGGGCTTCAGTAAGGAACCTAGGATGCATGTCCAGAGAAAGTATGCATAACCTCCCCAGACAGTAAAAAACCGACACACCACCTCCTCTCACAGTAAGGAACAGACGCATCACCTTCCCTGCATCGCAGTAAGGAACCGACACATCACCTCCCCTGGGAGCAAGGAACCAATGCATCAATTTCCTTGTATTTAAGGAACCAACGCATCGCTTTGCATTCTGGCGCCTCACCTCCCTTGCGCCTCTGTTTATCTTGTGATTTTGATGCATCCCAGGTACTTTGTGCTAAAAGTATTGCATCTATAGTTCTATATAAACTGAACTGTTTTAAACCTTTTTAAAGTGATATCTTGTTCTGTGTATATTGGATTTTTGTGTTTTGGTCGTGTTTGGTTTAGATAAAGATTGGTTATTTTTCTAAACTGGTGTGGTGTCCATTTGTAGTGTTTGCACTATGTTACTGTGTGTTTATGTGCAAATACTTTACACATTGCCTCTGAGATAAGCCTGACCGCTCATACCAAGCTACCAAGGGGTGAGCAGGGGTAATCTTAGCTGTGTAATCCCCTTACCCTGACTAGAAGCAAGGGTCAGTATATGTGGATGGGTGCAAGCAACTGCCAACTACAGACCCTCATTTCTTACACCAATTATAGTCTATCATGCTGTTTATCACACAAATATTATGCCGTTTGAGAACAGCAAACCACCCCACAGTTCATCAAGCACCCTTAATCTTGGATTCGTATTCTTTCACCCCTCAGAGTGGGACATCTGCTGCTAGGGCTTTACACATTTTAGACGCAGCAGTATATGGATGAGCCTAGACTTGTTTTGAGACCTAGGGCATTGCGCAGGTGGTTTCATCCTCGCCCAGCCTTGTACCTGTGTCAGCAAATATTAATAGAAATGCCATGATTTGTAAACTCATGGGAACATTAAAGTATCATACATTCAGTGGGGCTTCCTAGTCAGCCAATAAGAAGATGTAGGATCTGTTAACAGCCTATGGATAGCCTGGAGTGTGTGAATTCAGATTAAGCATTTTTGATTTGTTTTTTATATCTTTGGGTCGGTATCCACCAACAAGTACGAAGTGAAGAAAACATATACATTTGCAATTGTTTTCTGACCCCAGCAGATATCACTTTAGCACCAGTGCTATGCACAGCAACTACAATACCATGGCATATCTGGTCTTGCTGAATATGCTTATCTATATGAAAATCTCAACACAATGCAGTGACATTGCCCCATTAATCTAGAACATAGGTATATGTACTCGTGAAGCTTTAACGTAACTGGACTAAACTCCCAAGCAACTTAGGACAGTAGAGATTGAGGAAAACAGTGTGTGGGAGAAATCAACATAGAGCTGAAGCGCAAGCATAAGGAGTGGAGGGTGGTGTGAAAGGTGTAGGAGGACAGGTAGAGGCAAGTAACGAGGAAGAGAGAGAGAGAGATTGGCACTACTTGACAGAAGATACCAATAACTTAAAGGTGTCTAACAATACAGGTCTTTAGCTCTCTCTGGAGGTCGAGGAGGGTTTCAGTCTGCCTGAACAGTATTTAATAAACACCTCAGAGCTACACCAATGAAAATACATCTTCGTTGTGTATAAATTGACACACAGCTTAATGAGTACATATTAAAAAAAACTTAACTTGGTTGAAATATGTCACTGTGTACTATCACAAATATAGGTAAATCCATCGTTTTTTTGCTCACCATGCCATTCCAGTTTGGACCCAGCCTAATGCAAATCAGTATTGACCATGCGCCCAATGGGAACAGTCCAGCCCGAACTGCCAGGTTAGGTCCTCCCTGGACTGGAAATAAGCATCCTAGGACCGGTTTCAGGCTTTGGTCGCCCTAAGTTGGCAGGGTATGCCCAGACATGGGTCCCTTGCTCACTTTGCCACTGGATTCAAGCTAGTCTGGCTGATGAAGGGTGTTACCCAGAGACCGGTCCCAGGATGCTTGTTTCCGGTTCAGCGAAGACCTGGCTTGGCAGTTGGGGCTGGACTGTAGCGAGGTGTGGCTCACTGGTTAGAGGCGGCAGACCCGGAGGCTGAGAACGGCCCGGGACCAGGGTTCGATTCCCGACGCGGCAGGGTCGAGGACCAGGGTCAGCGGACTGATAATTCTCGCCTCGGTGCCCACTTTGGGCAGTGATCACACTCGGTAACTCTGGGCATTAAGCTTGCCTCATCGCTACAACGGCCCCCCACAGACGCCGGGGATGCCTGGCTTCACCTTGGAGATACCCAGCATGGGACCATCTCACAGGGAAAGCCAGGACGGGTTCCCCAGCGGTGATTCGCGCCAGGATACTCCGGTAGTAATTGAGCGCGCTACAAAACACCTTACATTTACATTTACATTACATTTACTGTTCCCATGAGACCCAGGGTCAAGACTAATTTGCATATAGCTGGATCTGAACTGAGGTGGCATAGTGAGCTAAAGAATGATGATGGATTCAACCCAGATCTGTGACTGGGGTGAGTGTCTGAAAAGTTTCAGCGCTCCCTCCATTATCTCCTTGTTCTTACTTTGTTCACACTAAGTTTGCAGGGTATGCCCAGACGTGAGTCCCTTGCTCACTTTGCCACTGGATTCAAGCTAGCCTGGTTGATAAAGGGTGTTAATCGTCCCAGGATGCTTGTTTCCGTTTCAGGGAAGACCTGGCTTGTCAGTTAGGGCTGAACTGTTCCCATCAGGCACAGGGTCAAGACTGATTTGCATATAGCTGGGTCTGAACTGAGGAGGCGAAGTGAGCTAAAGAATAATGATAGATTCAACCGAGATTTGTGACTGGGGGTGAGAGTCTGAAAAGTTTCAGCTCTCCGTCCATCATCTCCTTTTGTTTGCTTTGTTCGCCCTAAGTTGGCAGGGTATGCCCAGACGTGGGTTCCTTGCTCACTTTGCCACTGGACTCAAGCTAGCCTGGCTGATGAAGGGTGTTACCCAGAAACTGGTCCCAGGATGCTTGTTTCGGGTTCAGGGACCACCTGGCTTGGCCCTTCGGGCTGAAGTGTTCCCATGAGGCACAGGGTCAAGACTGATTTGCATATAGTTGGGTCAGAACTGAGATGGCGAAGTGAGCTAAAGAATGATGATGGATTCAACCCACATCTGTGACTGGGGGTGAGTGTCTGAAAAGTTTCAGCAATCTGTTCATTACCTCTTTGTGTTTGCTTTGTTCGCCCTAAGTTGGCAGGGTATGCCCAGACATGGGTCCCTTGCTTACTTTGCCACTGGTTTCAGGCTAGCTTGGCTGATGAAGGATGTTACCCAGAAACCGGTCCCAGGATGCTTGTTTCTGATTCAGGGAAGACCTGGCTTGGCAGTTTGGGCTGGACTGTTCCTATGAGGCACAGGGTCAAGACTCATGTGCATATAGCTGGGCCTGAACTGAGGTGGCAAAGTGAGCTAAAGAATGATGATGGATTCAACCTAGATATGTGACTGGGGGGGGGATTGTCTGAAAAGTTTCAGCGCTCCGTCCATTATCTCCTTGTTTTTGCTTTGTTCACTCTAAGTTAGGATGGTATGCCGAGACGTGGGTCCCTTGCTCACTTTGCCACTGGATTCAAGCTGGCCTGGCTGATAAAGGGTGTTGCCCAGAAACTGGTTCCAGGATGCTTGTTTCCGGTTCAGGGAAGACCTGGCTTGGCAGTTGGGGCTGGACTGTTCTCATGAGGCACAGGGTCAAGACTTATTTGCACATAGCTGAATCTGAACTGAGGTGGAAAAGTGAGCTAAAGAATGATGATGGATTCACCCCAGATCTGAGACTGGGGTGAGTGTTTGAAAAGTTCCAGCGCTCCGTCCATTATCTCCTTGTGTTTGCTATATCTGTAGATATGGTACTCTCCTTCTCTCTCCCTCTCATACAACACAGTGCAGCATTTTTGGGTAGTGTGCTGCGTTGCATGTAAGTTTTGTAAATTTGGGCCCATGTCTCTGAAAGATTTTACAAGCAAAAGCACACTAATGAAAAGTGGTCGTAGATGATTTCTAAAATGAAATCATTATAAAAATATTGTTTATATCAATATAATTTGTTTAGATTTCTTTGTCGGAGATGTTACGTTTTATTTACCTTTTGTCACCTAATACAGTTACTTTCAGGGAGAGGAGAGAATATTTTATTGTGCCCTACTAGAAGTAGCATTTATTTATACATACGTACATTTTCTGCCACTGAAATTTGCTGTTGAACAGCCCACCACTGTGAATTCTAATAATTTTTTTGAAATCTCTTCCGCCACCACATTTTCCTTGCCATAGCATGCATTAGTAACGGAATCTCATTTCTCTCCACAAAAAACACAGAGGGCTGTTGTATCTGCTTGTGTGCTCGGAGCATGCTCAAGAGGAATTTCAAGGTGGGAGCTCTTGCCTGATCTTACTATTGCCAGCGAGGGGCCACAATGTGGAGAGAGCCGCTGCTGATTGCAGCTGCTGAGGATTACGAGTCCCATGATCTCCGTAACAACATGTGAAGTTGGGCCTCAGGCCCACATCATATAAATAAGGGACACTAACATCAGGAGGGTTAGTGTGATAACTGGCCACAAGCACGTGCACCTGGGCCCTTTTATTGATGGGGCCACGCCCCTCGTGGCATCCGTGATGGATGGGTGTGGGGGTGCAGTGTCTCCAGCCCTTGAAGGAGTGGCTGGGATTACAGCTTCCTGCGGAACACTAGAACGTGTCCCGCAGGACACTACATTCCTTCCCAACATTATTAAAGAACAAACAAAATGTTAGTCCAACCTGTGGGGACAAAACAGTTAACTAAAACACCACAGGGCCCATCATTCTTCTGAGACAGGTGGTAGGAAGACGCCAGACATGGGCTGATGACTCTGCCTGCAGCAGGACCTTCTTGGTTGGCACTTGTAGTTTAACCTGAAGGGTTCAGGACACAACCGCTGGCTTGGAGACGTCTGCTGCCCAGCGACTGTTCCCTTGTGATGACATGTCTTGTATGACTTCCCTTTTTGTTGATGTCGGTGATGCTCTGTGATGAATTCAAACAGTTCTTTCAATGGGACGAGTCATGAGCATGGATGGAGTTCATGGTAATGGTTTGTGGAGGTGGTGCTTGATCACTTGTCTCTGTGGACCCTTTTGGTTGAAACCGATGACCCGTCAGTGGGGCAAAGTCTCTTTTCACTCTCCCGCCTGGGGAGGCCCATTGCCAGGGTTGTTGCGGGACTGCAGGAAGGCTACGCTGGGGCCGCTTGATTGCCGACTGGGGGCAGCTGCAGGACCACCTAGAAGCTGTTACTTGGTCGCACGTACAACCCTCTAGGGTGGAGACTGCACTACTCATAGGCCCAGGCAGCTTTCCTGATGCTGTGGGCTTAGAGGGACATTGAAGACTTTGGTGCTTCACCAAGAGACATCCCTGGGCGACGCCTCGCAGAAGGGGGTCGGGCGACTTTGGAGCATGGAGCCACAAGTCTTTCAAAACAGGTATGGGCCCTCCTGATTTATTATTAATGCTGTGCACTCTTCTTGTCGAGGCTGGCTTTTGAAGGAGAGTCTTTTTAACACTTGCTGTGTTCCATCGACGAGGGGTCACTGCAGCCGCTTCTGACTGTGTCTCTGTTCCTTATCTGCCAAGCTGCATCTGGCAGTCCTCTGGCTAATCCAATCCCTGAGGGGGCTGCTGCATATGCAGCGATTACCTCGGTGTGAACGTGTGGGCGCACTGTAGCCACGCGGCCGCTAGATGGCACGCAGGCCTTCTCTCCACAGACCTTGTCGGATGCTGGGAATTATCCTGGGGTGAATGCCCTTGCGTGCTGGTGGCAACTCTCTTTGCGGTCTCTTTGGACTGGTCTTTCTGGTAAGTGGTGCTTCTTGTTTCGACACGGAGAGGGTTAACGAAGCGGACGCTACGCACTTCGTGCAGCCAGCGGCCTCACGCTAGCATGCAGCCCTCACTCCTCGTTTCATCATGTATTCATGGTGCTGTCCCATTATGTTAGGGCCGCGGCAGTGGTACCTCCAGCTGCATTCTTTGGAGGTGGATGACCATGCCGGTGGAGGGTCCTCGCTGGCAGGGTGCGCAGCAATCTGGCGACTTGTAGCCTTCTACCTCCTGCGCATACTGCAATCGCCGGGTGCCGCTTTACACCTGTGCGGTCGGGCAGCTTGTCTGCAGATTGCAGGTGAGAGGCCAGGGACCTTTGGGGGAGCTGGTGGCCACCTGTGGGATGGCCTAAGGCCTGCTGTGTGCGCATGTTATGCAAGCATGGCTTATTAGAAGTTTAAACACCAATTTACCTTTTGCTGCTTTTGCACACAACACTGCACAGCTGTTTTTGTACGTTAGCCTTCACGAAGGTCTATACATGAGAAAAGGTTTGTTTTCGGCATCTCTAGACTTATATCGTGCCCCTAGTCTGAACAGTGAGTGCTGAGCCGTCAAGGTATACAAAACATGTTAGCTATTTTTCGACATGTCTGTGTAACACTCTCTAGACGCAACAGTTTGGCAGCTGTGAGCCAAGTAAGATTCTGGCTTCCTTATTATCACACACTCACCATGATTTCACACACTTGGAAGATTCTCGTTTCCAGGGATGCAGAGAGACTATGCTGATCCAGATGTAATTTACACTTACTGAGCGGAAAGGTAATGGGGTCCCCCAAAACAAGCCCTAGAGACCTTCTTTAGTTTATAATACAAAGGGGCATATTACCAACAACTAGCGATAATTTTTGTCTCTAACTTGTTTAGAGACAAAAATTATCGCCGCACATCGGCGATTTTTATCGCAGATAAACCTTGCTATTAGCAAGGTTTATCGCAAATGCGATAAAAAACGGCCGAAATGCATGAATATCGCTGAAAAGTCAGCGATATTCATGCATTATCGAGCAAATGCTCTTAGCCATGTTATCCACCTCCCATTGGATAACATGGCTAAGAACTGCTCAGGGCAGATGTTAGCTTTTGGAGATATTCCCGCTTAGCGCGAATATCTCCAAAAGTTGGTAATAGGAGATAGCGATGTTAGCGACTGTTTTCAGTCTCTAACATCTTGGCACGCCCACTGTGCATCTCATTAGTGATAAATATCACTGACATGCAAAGTGGGGCCCAAGATAGTCGCTATCTCCTACTAGCTGTCGCTAACTGGTGTTAGCAGCAGCTAGGTAATAGGGAGATAATTTTATCTCCGCTTTCTTGGCTTTTAAAGCCAAAAAAGCAGAGATAAACCCCCTTGATAATATGCCCCAAAGTTCCTACATAGGGAGGGTGTTAAAACTAGGCGCTATAGGACCTGTTTTCACTATCATTGTAATATGATTCCTCCTTTTGTATTTTATGGAATTGTAACAATGCTGACCATATTATTCTTAATCATATTTTTACTTATGTTGACTAGAATACTGCAAATGAGATCACGTTGTTAGAAATAAATATTTTAACCTTACTGTGTCTCTTATTTACTCCTGTTGTGGACTGATATGAGAGTGTAACAAAATAATGTTCTCACCATTCCTGAGATGGTCCTAAGTCGCATGTTCTAGGTTGTCTAATCATTGTTTACTTTGCTACAGGACGAAGAGCTAATGTGACACTGATGCTAGCTGGTTGGGGTTTTTCTAGGCACTGAGGTGAGCTTCTGGTACACCACAATTCACTGATGTCCTAGGTCTCTGTGCACAGTTCTGTGTATGAGCAGGATCCTTGCAACACGCCAGTAGCATTGGCGGAAGACTCGATCACCGGCAGGTGGGGCCGCAACTGGATTTGATGGGTGCACTGCTGATCTCTTGCTGGCGGTGAGGTTTTCTGCTGCGTTGTGGCAGGGTCGTGGGTTGTTTAGCCGCTGTAGGCCATTTGCTGCGCTCGCATGGGACTTGCCTGCTGGAGCGGCGTGGTGTTCTGGCTTGCTACCTGGTTCTCTTCATGTTGGGCACCCTCGCCGGATCCTCGGCCTTCCGGTTTTGTGACAGTGCTTTTGCCCCTGGATCGTCGACCCGCTGGGACAGTTCTTCACTGCTGTGTAGCCTCTGGCTGTGTGGGCAAGGGAACGGGGTGAAGTTGTGGGGTTCAAGATTACCCAAGGACTGCCCGTTCACTCCCTTCCCCTTCTGGCATCAGGGGATTGAGGCGCGGCTGGACTCCGATTGTCACTCCATGGGCTGCTGAGAATGGAGTCATGCCAGCTCACCTCTTTCCGTGTTGGTGGCCGTGGACATCGCCATGGGGGCGCTATCTCTCAGGCACGTTTCCTTTTCTTCCCTGACGAGGGAAGATGAGCTGCTGGGCTATGGGCACGCGGGGTAAACTACCCGCCTCATTGCCAGTGTGAATTTGGGCCTCAGGCCCACATCATATAAATAAGAGACACTAAAATCAAGAGGGTTAGTGTGATAACTGGTCACAAGCACGAGCACCCGGGCCCTTTTATTGATGGGGCCACGTCACTCATGGCACTCGTGATGGATCGGTGTTGGGGTGCAGTGTGTCTAGCCCTCGAAGGAGTGGCTGGGATTACAGCTTCCTGCACAACACTAGAACGTGTCCCGCAGGACACTAAACAACACACCTGCCCAGGCAATCAGACAATCTGCGCTATTGCCTATGTCCTCAGGGCATTTTCAAAAGGATTTTCAGCGTGGTGGCACTTACCTGATCTAACTATTGCCAGACAATCTGCACTGCACAGAACACGCACAGATGCGCAGGGGCCCGTCCGCAGCCTACCGAGCTTAGGGTGTGCCAACTCTCTGACTTGGACATCATGGGACAAACACCACCCAACTATTTCAGGTGAATATATTCTTTCCTTTTACCTATAAGCAATCTAGTATCATAGGGAAGAGGAAAGTTACAGGAACTGCCATAATACCATAGAAACCAACAAGCATTGATACTATGTTAGAGAGAGCTATAGGGGCGGTAAGCACTAAAAATAGCCTTTACAGAGCGCAGACTCAGGGGTGGGTCTAGGAGAAGCAACACATGCTATTCACACTTTTGAGGACGATCGAGGCAGCCCCCGTATAAAGACTACTGAAGGGATAAAAGGGAAAACATCAACTCAATGCTGCATAGTCAAGGCCCATGGGCTTACCTCTAGCCTTGCTGACCCAGAAAGCTGCTCCGTTACTGTGAATATCAGTAGCCCCACTTTGTCCCCAGAATCAGTGGAAAAAAGGAAGAAATTGTCCAACCATATAACTCATACAAAATCTCAACCAAGTGAAAGATTAACGGGAAAAGAGGCAGAGTTATCATTGCTGAGTGACACAACTTTTGATAGATTGTTCCTTTTACTTGTTGAAACTTTGGAAAACCAATTGAAACCAATAGAAGATCATTCAGTAAGCATTGAAAAGCACTTGGCATCATCGTCCAGTTCTTCTACCACACCCTTACCTCTGGCTCAAAAACAACAAAACCCCTGCACTAGGAAATTAACAAAAATGTCTGAGTGATTTATAGTTACAATGACATAAGTAAAATGTGCACATCGACAGTGTCTCAAAGTCAATAGATTGCAAGGTGTCGAGAAAGGAATTTCAATGAAGTTGAATTCTTGGTATAAAACACCGGTTTATTGTTCCTCTTGTACTGGCCAGCACGTGTTTCATCGCAGGGAAACAGACTGCGAATCTTCAGGGCCTCTTGAAAGAAAGAACCGGAAGTAGTGATGTGGCCAACGCCCGAGAGGGCGAGATATGGGCCGTCTTTGAAAAACGGCACCGGGAACCACAGGAGGGGGAACAAATCCTGCCAGGTGTATCCGCCTGTCTACCCTAATTTGAGCCCTACAGCTTTAATCTCTTCTCCTCCCGGTTATGGCCTCCTTACGACCACACTAAGGAACCATCGCGAATAAAGTTCATCACCCATATCTCGCCCTCTCGGGCGTTGGCCACATCACTACTTCCGGTTCTTTCTTTCAAGAGGCCCTGAAGATTCGCAGTCTGTTTCCCTGCGATGAAACACGTGTTGGCCAGTACAAGAGGAACAATAAACCGGTGTTTTATACCAAGAATTCAACTTCATTGAAATTCCTTTCTCGACACCTTGCAATCTATTGACTTTGAGACACTGTCGATGTGCACATTTTACTTATGTCATTGTAACTATAAATCACTCAGACATTTTTGTTAATTTCCTAGTGCAGGGGTTTTGTTGTTTTTGTGCAATTTGTGTGGATTTTGTGATCCACCTTTGAGCGGTTACGAGGGATTACCGCCCGCCCTTTTGCCTGGAATCTGATACTCCATAACATTACAATACTCTGCGGTTACTTGGTTGTGCGCCTGTCCAATTCTGGAATACCTTAAACCCTCCCCGTAGATCAATAGCTTACCTCTGGCTCAACCTGCATCTGGTTCCTTGGTTTCGGTTCCCGCTGGTAATGTTCAGGGTAGGGCATTTGGCAATTCTACTCAGAAAACATCTTTACTCCAGAACAGGAAGAATCTAACATCAGGCAATTATAATGGATCAAGTGGAATCGCAGCGTGCCCCACTGTCACCTCGGATGCAGGGGGAGAAGGTTTCAGCGCTAGCAATCGCATTTCAGAGACCTGCTGCCCCTCTACAGCTATCATACACACCCACCATGGGAGAAACAAAATCTAGTGTTACTATTTTAAATCTTTCCCTAGATTCCTCCCATTATGTCCTGATTATGGTGGGAATGCCCCCACTGAAAAACAGCCAAACTGAATCGTGGGAGCAAGTTTGGAACAAGTTAATTCATTGGCTTCCAGCTAATAGAAATTTCAAAGTGCTGTATAGAAAGGACCTTTTAATGGCTCAGCGGATAAGCTGGATTGGCAATTTTCCAACAAATATACCCGGCAATTGCATCACTATTAATTTTTGGCGACCCATTACTGTGGGGAGACTGCTTGATTTTAAACACAATAAGGCCACAAATAAATTCAAATATTGTTAAGCTTCCACTGGTCTTCTTTTATAGACTCCTCCATCTGACAGTTTGTTCATTGCCACATGATTATCATTTGGAGCCTTTGTCGGGCCTTCCAAGCAGAAACAGATATTTTCCACTCACTGACTGCAATAAGGTTGATTGACATGGTGTGTTCAGGTCAAATGCACTGGATGTTTCGGCAGAGAGGCCTGGGGCTGTGCATGTCCAGTGCTTATCTAATTCAATAGCCCCAGCAGAGTTGGTTTGTGCAGCCAACACTTCTAAACTCCCTCACTCCAATGATGCATCCATAACCGATCCTGTTTAAGGCCATTCCCGCAGTTTAACAATTGTGAGTTGAAACATTGCTGTCATGTGTTATAAGATTCTACTCCCCGAATGGGAAGTGTTCATAAGTACTTATAACATTCTGCTATTTCAGGAAACGTGGGACACTAATCCTATAATTTACGAAGGTTGCATGGTTTTTAGCAACCTACAGTTCCTTCTTAGTCTGGGCGCCCGTCTGGTGGACTATGCATTTGGATTAATCGTTTGCTTGAAGGTCATGCAGAGTCGTTAAAAAAAAGGAATATATTTTTCAATTAAACAGAAGGGAGATGGGAGCACACTGCTTCACCTCCCAGCACAGTTCACCCATTTGCATCCTGGTAAATGCAGTTCAATTTAAATGCTTACTTGAAGTTTTGCAGAGTGTTTCACCAAAGTTGTTGCAGGTTAGTGCTGTTAATCTCTAGACACATGTGTTTCTGTCTGGATTTTATCCTTCATCAGTAGAGATCAAACAAAATTCATCTGGGGTTTGCTGAGAAAGCTGCCACAATCCTCTCAGGTCTCTGTACCTCTCCCTGGCGCACAGGTGCATCTCCAAGAGCTCGTCAGCTCAGTGGCTCAAGGAAGCCTTTTTAAATAGAAGGGGGATGGGAGCACACTGCTTCACCTCCCAGTACAGTTCACCCCTTTGCATCCTGGTAAATGCAGTTTAATTTAAATGCTTACTTGAAGTTTTGCAAAGTGTTTCACCAAAGTTGGTGCAGGTTAGTGCTGTTAATCTCTAGACACATGTGTTTCTGGATTTTATCCTTCATCAGTAGAGATAAAACGAAATTAATCTGGGGTTTGCTGAGAAAGCTGCCACAATCATCTCAGGTCTCTATACCTCTCTTTCGTTTTATCTCTACTCTATCTCTATTGTGGAGCAAAGGTAAATGCAGGTCAACAACTGTACGCCAAACCCCCAATCAGAAGCAAACATTATATCACAAATGGGGATGCTGGCGAGGACACAAGGGGTAAGGAGTTAGAGGTATATGTTTATTTATTTGATTTGTTGAATGTAATTGTGATAGCTGGATTAGATAATTTAGGGGTGCCTTCTTTCAGAGGGAGAAATTGTGTTTATGTGATTCATTATGCATTTGTCTCTCGTAATCTTACAAATTGTTTGTTGCATGGTACCACTATAGCTACTTACTTCGGTGATCATAACCCTGTTGCAATATTATTAGACATCCTACCCAGAAAGCCTCCCAAGTTAACATTGGCCGTTGTAGGTTATGGCCATCCACAGAAAACATATGATTATGTTGGTAAATGCCTGATCCCGCGCAATTCATGAAGAACGTAGTAGCAGAGATTACCGATCTGAATATGGGGCTTTTAGTAGAGTCTGGAGGTCAGGCGATGATAGTTGGTTCTTTCGTAGGTCTATGCTATGAGGTTATGAAGTCCCTTTGGAAGCCCCATGGACCAGTGCCACAGTGCACACAGTGGTTTGATTATGAGTGCCCTTTAGCAAACCGTTTGCTGTGTAGAACCTTGCCTAAGAACACTAGAGACAGTGCCGAGGTGGCCTTTTTGAGGAAAGAGTTTAAACTTGTTATCGCACACAGGCGGAATGAAGTCATTACCCAACAGTGGGATGTTCTGACCCATAAACCTCATGTCAAGAACAGTAAATCGTTCTGGAAAGCAGTGTCTAGCATGTGTTCCCTATATCAGACATCCACCCCTATCTGCTGTCACACAGAGAACGAAGCATGGATTGAACATGTTGCTAAGATTTATTCAGACATTGACCCTAATTCCTCATTTTTTACTGTCCAGGTTGCTTACTCTTCGAATAGCTTAGGCTTTTTCTCCACTAATTTGTCCTAGCTATTCAACATAGCACAGGGGGTAAATCTCCGAGCCCGTTAAAGTCCCCATTGATTTAATAAAATCCAATTTGGATATATGGGATCCCTGGCTAACTGAGGTTTTTAACAGCTTAAGCCACTACACCATACCAAATTCATAGGCTAACTCCTTTATAGTCCCTGTTTTTAAAAAAGGTGACGAGGCCCTTATACATATACCGGCCTCGCTCCACACAAACACCACAGCAAGGGTACCTGTACGGTCAGAAAGGTGAAGTGTCACATTTCATTCAGATTAAGCGTGGAGTGCATCAAGGGTGCGTACTCGCCCCAATGCAATTTATTTTATATATTAATAATCTTAGCACTCACTGCCATCCATTGCCTGGACATTACAAAGATAAGTGGTTCCCCACTTCCCCCACTTTTATACGCGGATAACGTGGTTCTAATGGCCCGTACACCAAAGGCTGTGTGTACGTTAGTTCACACTTTTGCAAATGTTATGGCCAAGCTTGATTTATCAACTAACTTTTCAGTCATTTATAAAGTTGTGTGGCCTAAAGAGATCCCAAGCTCCCAAAATCGTAATTGGCACAAACATCTTAGTAACTGCAAAAACCTTTTGTTATCTGGGTTTCACTTTTAGCTCGACAGGTTCTTGGGTACCGCATATTTGTCCAGGTCAATGGGTTCGCTTCTTACTCTTCCGCGTCCCTCTAGTGGTGGTCATTGGCACCATTGCTCCAAATTTATGATGCACAATGTGCGCTGACAGCTTCCTAAGGGGCGATTGTTGGGGAATTTTCTGACAGCACGGCCATACAGAGGGAGGAAAATACATTTTGTAGGAACATTTTGGCTGCTCACGTGGCCTCCTCAGATTTTATCTGTAACAGTGATTTGGGTGTGACTTATTTGAGTGAATTTATTCGGGCTAGACCCCTTTATTGTGGATTTCTATTTGGCGAACTGAGGAAGCATTTTTAACAAGGGCTGTAATTACTGACAGTCTGGCATGTGATAAGGGCTAGTCAATTTCTTGGTTGGCATATGTGTAAGATTCATTTGATGGGATCGGACTTTCGTGCACATTTTCTGACTCAGCATCATTATAGTTATTGATAAAAAAAAACAGGTATCTGTGCTACTATTAGTCCTATTGCATTAAAAGAGGGTTCTGGATGAGTCCCAGAAAACAACCATTGCAAATTATTTGATGATAAAAAAGGGGAGCCAATTCAGACCGTTATCTGTGGAAACCAAGAAGGAACTGGGGGCTCTCTCTTTTATTTTGTTTTAGCCAGATGTAGGTAATCTCAATTTACCTATTCTTAAATACCGAATCATACTGATTCGGTATTTAAGAATAGGTAAATGGGACGTAGGTAATTTTACTTTAAAAATTACCGAATCTGTAAGTTTTGGTAATTACCGAATCGGTATTTACCGATTCGGTAATTGCCATTCATTCCTATGGGCCTGGTAAAAGGGGGAAAACATTGAAGGGTGGCAGGGTGTCACTTTGACACCCTGTTGCACCCCTCAATTGTGTATGGGTGCACATGTGGCACACATACATGCCCTAAGGGCATGTATGTCTGCCACATCGCACTGTTGGAAAAGCAAAGAAAATGCTTTTTCAAAGGTTTTCATTATTTACCACCAACTTGTAGTTGGTGGTAAATAACGAATCCTCAACTGAGGAATGCACCAACTGAAGTGCTCCCTACATCCTGGATTCGGTAATTTACCGAATCGGTATGTTAAGAATTCGGTAATTTACCGAATCCTTAAATTACCGATTTGGGGCCCGATGTAGGTAAATCCCATTTACCGATTTAGAAATACCGAATCTTACCGATTCGGTATTTCAAAATCGGTAAATGGGATGTAGGTCCCAACATCTGGATTCGTTACCGAATCCTTAACAATTCTTTAATTACCGATTCGGTAAATACCGAATCGGTAATGCCCATTCATTCCTATGGGCTTTGAAGCCCATAGGAATGATTAGGCATTACCGATTCGGTATTTACCGAATCGGTAATTAAAGAATTCACAAGGGTGCAGGGGGTGTCACTTTGACACCCTCTAGCACCCCCAAAACGGGCATGTGTGCAATGTGGCACACAGACATGCCCTAAGGGCACGTCTGTCTGTCACATGGCACATGTGTACATGCACAGATGTGCATGTACACAGGAATCGGTATTTTACCATGGATTTGTATTCCATGGTAAAATACCGATTCTGTAAGCCATGTGCCAAAGGTAAATTTTCTACCTACATTGCTTTTTCGGTAATTTTAACGAATCGGTACATATTACCGAATTGGTAATTATTTTACCGATTCGGTACATATTACCGAATCGGTAAATATACCGATTCGGTAATGATACCGATTCGGTAAAATTACCGAAAATGTGCCCCTACATCTCGGTTGCCCTTTACCGATCGGAAACGGCCGAAAATCAGTATTTTCGGCCGATTCGGATTGGTAAAGGGCTATCTACATCGGGCCCTATGTAACATACCGAATCCTAAAAAATTGCCACCTACATCTAAAAAGCCCAATACCGGTCAGTAACGACCGAAATTCGGTAATTTCGGCCGTTATCGACCGGTATTGGGCGACCTACATCTGGCCCTAAAAGTTTTCTGGTCCCTTTTATGAGACTAAGGAATTTAAAGCATTGGTTCTAGCCTATCATTTCCTTCACCAAATCTCAGACAAAGAGACTTGTATTTCTTCATGCTGCTGTACATTCACAGGGCACTATGCACCTTATTTAAATCGTGATAATTGAGAGCGTGCTGATGTTTATTATTCAATGTATTTGCTTTTCAGTGCATTTTCAGTCCATAGAATACTGTAAATACTATTTTGATCAAGTCAATTTAATACTGAATTTTATTGACAGTCTTGCTTTCGATTAAAGCAACACTAACTATCGTTCTATGACATTATTACTAATGCTTGATTCTGATATAAACAAGTAGTATAAAACTGTATAAGGCTGTATACATATGGAAAGAAAATTACAAAAGAATGAATGGTAAATACTTCACGAAATAAAAAACATAATTATAAGAAACAGTATTGCACAGTGCTTGCATGATATCATGCTGTATTGACCAAGTTCTTCCTTTGTGACTTATTTTTATACAAAAATCCATAGGAAAGCAAGCAGTGGCAGTGAGAATACTGTGACATTCATGACCACTGAAAGGCTGACTTGCTTGTATATAATTGTTCTATTTAATAAGGTTTTACAAAAGTGTATGTTCGCTCCTGAAGGTAATCCATATTTTATATAGTTAGCAGTTGCCAACAGAGGCTGGGTGACGTGCACTAAGAAGCTCAGAATTAAAAAAGATATCTAATTGTAAAGATGCTTGCCTTGAAATAATAGCTTTGGCCTCATTTGACAAATCTTCATGAAACTTTACAAAAAAAAGGTTAATCTACTGCAGATCCTTCTTGGAAAGTTTTGGTGTGATTCCTCAAGGGGGGGCCTAAGAAATAGGGTGTCCCAAAATGTTGTCACGTCATACAGGAAATTTGGGGAAGCTATACAGAAAAAAGCCGCTACCTGGAATGACACCAAATTGAGGAGAAAGTTAGCCCTTTACTTAGAAACAGTGCTTTTCATCATATGGTGTTAATCCATCCAGCCCTTTTTGAAAAATTAGAATTTAAAGTGTTGCTCAGAATGGGCTTGAGAGAGCTGAAATTTTAGTGACATCTTCACGCTTTGTTATGTGGGAGTCCCATGAATTTGCCCTTTCACCACATATTGAAAAAACAACAACTTCTAATTCTCCAGGGGAACTTTTTCCTGTCAGCTGCTTTGGTACTGCAGGACCCTTACCATTTCCTCAGTACCAATCGATTTGATTTGGCTGACTGGAACTTGAAGAAACATTTTGCAACCGCCATAACAGGACATGGGGACTTAGTCCATGTGGCCTGAAATTCTCTACCAAAAAAACATACAGGCAAGAACGGAGAGGATACCCTGAACCCCAAGAATGTCTGGGGGCCCACATGGAGCTCCGGAGAGGCCTAACATTATATTGAATAAAAAAGGAGGCATGGATACCAGGGTACTCACACGGGAGCAGGACCATGGTACCACTGAGGTGAGTTTGACCAGAAGTACCATAAGACAACTTTTGTACTGCAAAAAAATAAATAATTCAATAAATATGTAAAATGTGGGGTGGAGGTGTGTGGGGGTTGGCCACCCGCAGAGGGTGAGTCACAGAGCCAAGCCCTACAGTCAACACGATGCTGCACAAGGCAAACGTTTGTACGCAGCTGGACCTTAGCCACCTGTGCAGGGATTGGCTGCCTATAGGGGGCTGGGTGCAGGAGGTTTTTTTCCATTATGATATTCCACCATCATGGCATGGAATGTTCTAATAGCCTTATAGCCCACTAAAGCAGGCTATCCCACCCATTAAAGTCCCTCTCACTTGCTATAAGCAGTAACCATCTGCCTGCTTTATCACTCTGCATATGCTATGTAAGATCTCCAATGTACTACCCCTACACACAAAATGCTCCGTGGCTACCCCTACACACGAGACACACTGTGACACAGGCCCTCATCATCAGCTGACTGGACTGTGGCAATGCCCTCTATGTAGGAATCACCTCACACCCCCTACAAAGACTTCAGACTCATCCTCGACCTTCCCCGACGAACTCATATCACACCCAAACTCAGGCAACTCCACTGGCTCCCCGTACAGAAGAGATGCCAATTCAAGCTGCTGACCCAAGCACACAGGGCTCTACACAACCAACCACTGCCTGAACTTCCACCAACCATTGAGAAGACTACTCTCCACCTTAATTTCACTTGCCCATACTCCCTGCATCTACCCACGCAGAAGTGGAGGATGCTCCTTCTCCCACATCGCAGCAAATACCTGCAAAAGCCTCCCCATGCATCCCCGGACCATCACCTCACTTCTGGAATTCTGAATGGTCCTCAAGACCTGGCTTTTCATATAAGCCTCTGGGACCTTCAAGTGCTGCTGGATACCCTTTATGGTGATTAGCTGCACTTTTATAAATCCTGATTGATTGATTGACCCCTGGATAGTGCCTATGACACTGGAGCAAGCGTTTAATGACCAGTATAGCCCACTATGAAGGGCTGTAAGGCTAAATAAGGACATTCTGTTGTCACAGAACTGAGTGTTCTTATACCTTTATTGTCCACTGTAGCAGGCTATTGGAGCCATTAGAGTACTACTCCCTTGTTATTGGAATTCACTTTAAGCTTGAAATCATGACACTAGAATAGAGTTATATGGCCAGTATAGCCTGGTATGGTGGACTATATGGACATATTTAATTTTAATAGATAGACAAGACAAACAACATATACTCTTCCCCTGTCTTTTGACCAAGAAAGGTGGTTCTAACAAGAACCTTTTTTCATGTTTTTTAAACAGTGTTTAACTTTTTTTGTATTTTGTTAACATTTCCTGGAGATTGTGTTGTAAATTAGCATAAATGGGTTAGCGTTAGCAGAAGCCATTTTGCATTTAGAAGTTATCTTATCCGTTTTTTAGAAGCCATTTTAGTTTCTGGAGGCCATCTTGGCTACCATGTGCTGCCATGTGCTTACTATGTGCATTGTCCTACCTTCCTTTTAGCTGCGCCTGAAGTCTGCCTAGTAACAGGATATATTTAGCCTCCTCCACTTCCACGCATGCTCGGAAATGCCTGGTAGAGTCTGCATCTGTTACTGATTAAGTTTTACATAGGAATGTGTTCACTACGTTCTGAAACTGTTAGCTCCTCCCACTTGGTTCCACATGTCCTTATTAGGTATTCCTTGTGTGCTCACAGGAATACAAGACTGCCCCCTTTCATGTATGCTTACTGTGTAAGTCTGAAATGTATATAAGGCATCAGCCTTCTGACTTCCTCTGACTGCCTCATTCATTTGCCATGGCCTTTGGGCGACGCAGCCTCACTTCATGTAATAAACTGTCCTTTGATATTTCAGAGTTCTGTGTCAGCCTCTTATTGCTTTTAAAGGACTCCAAGGTTTTTGAATACCACAATTGGCGACCGCGACGAAGGGACTCATCAGATAGGTGACAATCTGGAGGAGTGATCAACTTGCCAGGAGGCAGAAAACTGCTGAGCAGCATGGGACTGGTTTCTGCAAGGAGGTATGCTGTGCACGGCGCGCTTCTGCTGATTTCTTGTGTCTGCAGCTCGGTGTGTTTTCTGACCTTCCTGACCTTTGGTCCTCCCAAGGATGTCACCCCCCTGACTGAGAACACTTTTGGCGTGAGTATTAAAATGTAACATAAAAAGATAGACTGTTAGATAAGACTTGGCAGTTAGAATTTGGACAGCTTATGTTTGGTAAAAGTAATTTTGCGGCGCCTGTTCTACGTTTTGAATGCCTTTGTATGGTAAGGTAGTCTTAGGAACGCTTACTGTGGCATATTTTGAATTTGTGATAGACTTGTCTACTTTGAATTGTGTGTGATCTTCGAAGAATATGATGTGAATATGATTTGATGTGATTTGATTTGATATGTATGTGTTGCAACTCATATAGGCAGGTAATGCGAGGATATTTCCTCCACCTTTGATAGTAGTGTATACTCTGCACTATTTTTTGGCATGCCTGTTGTCCTTGGTTAAGCTCACATGTTAAAATGTGTTGCTTCTGTGAAAGGTACCATAATGTGATGTGAAGTTAATGAGCCGGCTTCCCTTAGAAGGGATACCTAAATAGGTTTAGGTGTGAAAACATATTTCTTCCTTGGTGATATTGTATCCCCAGGGAACTAAAATATGGCCATAATACATGTAAGGATCCTTTTGTTCTGTGCACTTTTATGAATGGGGAATGCATAGCGATTCTTTGGTGCTCTGCCAGTTAAAACTTGTGAATTGAAACATCATTGCCAAACATTCCTTGTAAATATGACGTACAACTAGCATTTACAATTGGTTTGGTTTAAGATCTGTTTGTGGCTTGTTTTTTGGTTTCAGTCCTATGTGTTGATCTGTGGGTTCAATGTGTGTTTAAATGTGGGTTTTTTGTTCCTGTTAGTGTAATTTCTGCTTGTGAATAGCGTTGGCGCGAATTTATGAAACACATGCCTTAAGCGCTGTATTGTGTGTCCTGTATGTTTGAAATATTTCTGTTTCTGTGTGAAATGAGCTCAATGCGTGATTGTGGATTTCTTGATGTTTTCAGTCTGTTAAGGAAAATGTTGCATTAATTGATATTAGGTGAAAATTAAATAAGAATGCAGTAATTTGCCATGTTACCTGCAAAAATCGCTATATGTTGCTTTTTAAATTATAGACTAAACAAAGGCGCATATGTGCAAACTGTTGAAATGCTTAAATTAGACAAAGTTAAAATTTACATTCACTAGGAACATGAAAAGCCTCAAAATTAAATTGTGTGTTCTGTAGGGAAAAACGAATTTGAAGCCCTCCTTTGCTTACATGCATTTTCATACATGTAAAATGTTAGTTTCAGCTAAAAGTGAATTTTTGCTACGTTTAAATGTATTTTGTGGCACACACTTTTCTAAAAAAATGTCTGTTTCCTGAAAGCTCTAGGGTCAGCTTCGTGCAGGCCATTTCCTGCCTTGAGAACAGCATGTGTTGTTTTTGAAAGGCAATAAAAGACACTGGAATGTTTATTCAGGCCAGAGACTAGCTGGTAGTTTTAACACGGGCTGAATTTAGGAACTCAGAATAAGAGCTTTAAAGGGTTACAAAAGTAAGTTGCATTATTTTATATTAAAGGAAGACATTTCAAGTGTGGGTCTCCTCTCTTTTAATAAGTTTCTCAAACTATATTCTTGGGTTGTTGCTCAAATGTCCTCTTTTGAAATTCTGGCGCGGAAATATGTCTTGTTCTAAGTTAGGTGTTTGCGCATAGGCTCCTACATGACTGCATCTAAATTGATAGGCAAAAAGATGCAGTTTGGGTTTTAAATGTGGTTTTAGCAATTCAGATTGGGTTTGAGAAAAAAAAAATAATAAAGAAATGAAAAAATTCTTAAACATGGAAAAATTATTTGAAAAAAAAATATGTGTTTTTCAAAATCGTTTTTGGATATTCATAAAGCTTAATACTCACACTATGACCTCCTAAAATTAAAATTTGATTAAAGTAATGTGTGACTGCATAAATAGGCCATTTGCGTGTTAGGGTTTTACTTGGCGCACGCGTAACAGCTCATTTTTCTAAGGCATTACATGCCTTTGCCTCATGTTTGCTCTTTGCAACATGTAAAGCACATTCTAAGGGTGATTAATATGTAATGGAAGTGTAGGATTTTCATTTTTAAGTGCCCCAAAGTCAAAAGTCGAAAATCAGTTAAAATAGATCTTTTAAAAGCATTTTTTGCCAATTACCATAGCCTTGCAGTGTTTCTGGCTTTCAGAGAATGCATGTTTGTGTCTATTACAAAACGTGTGGGTTGTTATTATTTGAGGTTGTTCTTCATAGCTCAGTGAGTCACTGTGCCCGGTGTAGAGGTTTATGTTTAATATCAGGATTGATAATTTAAATTTCGGCAGGGCCTATTCTGTCTTTTATCTTTTTAGAGATGATAACTGGGTACCACTGAATCGGGTGGTAGAAAAAATTTATTATAATGCTGGTATGCTCTGTTGTCTTGTTCTGCAAATTGTTCACAGTAAATGTTTTACTAAATGCATTTTATCCCTGAAAGAAGTCATTTATATAACATGTGTTTTTCAACAGGGTTGATCTTGTAGCTTAGAATGAGTGGGGAATGGTTACTGGCTTTGTAAGTTTAAGGGAGGAAATAGGATCTAGGGCCTGAGAGGACCGCACGGTACGCCTGGCAGAATTTGACCTTAAGGTCAGTGAGAAGGGGGTTTTGGAGTAAGTGAACACAGATGGAGCAACGACTGCTTGGTGAAAAGCTTCTCTGATTAGCAGAATTTCAAGCTTGCACATTAGATGGGTTACATGAGGGTTTTTGTTTTTGAGAAGTGCATTCTTGACCAGCCTTGAAGAAAGGGAAAAGGCAGGCCCTCAGGGGCTTTGGGGAGAGGGGGGACCATGAGGGGCTCACAGGCTCCCAGGGCTATGAAGGGCCGCAGGCTAACAGGGCCATGAGGGGCCGCAGGCTCTAAGGGCCTTGAGGGCAGGGGGTCTGAAGGGGCCACATGGAAAGGCTGGTGCAAGGGATGCAGTGTGTCTGTGAAAAAGTTTTACAGTCAATATGAAAGTGGGTTAGCATGTTTTACAATCAAGATGATTGGTTAACAGTTGAGATTTACTCTGTTATGCGCTGTGTTAGTAGTATGTTGAAAAAAGATGGGTTTTATTATGACTTCTTTGAAATGAAATGTGTGTGTGTTTTTTTCATGATTTTGCATTTTTCCCTTCTGAATGGTTCTTGCTCACCCTTGTTTATCATAAGTGACACTGTAAGTTTATTGACCAGTTTGATAGCCAGCAACTGGTGATCACCTGGTAAAAGCGGGGTGTGAGTAAATTAAAAAGCGTAAGTTTGGTACAATTTGATTTTGATTTCGTTTTTGACAAATTAAGCAGGTTTGGATTTCAGGTTTTCAGTTGCATGAATGCATGTGTTTTTCTGCTTGATTACAAATGCCATTGTGCTTTGTTTGTGCTTTTTGCGCTTATTATACTGCATGTATATTTGATGGCTTGATCATGATGTTGTTTTGTTTTATTAGCTGCTTTTTGATATTATTACAAATTTGCCTGTGTTGTGAAGAGACATGTATGACGGTATGTGTCGCTCTACACCATGTGGTTAATATCTGCGTTTATACTAAATTTCACAGATATGATATTTGCATACTGTAATCATGAAAATACATTCGCCTCACCAGTGGATGTTAAAATTTGACCATAATAGTATTGAGGTAAAATAAAAGAGATATACAGGAAGCCACAATACAGATACTGCCCTTTCTCCCTTAAGGAACAGGCAGGCCTAGATTTATATACATATCCTTGATTGGACCTAAGGATGCAATTATAGATTCGTGGCTCTTGTTAAAAGGTGACCTAACTTTTTCATTTTTTTCTACATTTTTCATTTTTTCCCTTGAAGGAGGAACTGGACCATTAACTTAGATTACTGTGTATGGTGTAGCGCTTCTCCCCAGATGTTGCATTGTGTCCAGACTGCAGAGATGTAATAGGAACAACAACATTATGCATAATTCCCTTTAGTATGACCTGACCAGACTGTTTCTTTCTCTTTAGACTTTTTCTTTAGGCCTATATTTTTGATGCTTTCCAGTCTGACTGTCAGCTTAGTGATAGACTGGTTAACTGATTTAATAATATAAAATAAGGAAAGTTTCTCATCTCAATAGGAGACACTGTATGTTCATTCTTGAATGTGGGAAAAAATGTAATGCCCATTCTAATTAGGTTCTCAGTTCTTTTAGCTGCTGTTTTAATGTTTGATGGACCACATGTGTTCTAATAATGGAAACATTAGGAGTTTGTGCTCTTGTTTTTTCTCTGTTTTCACATTTTTGATAAATTAGCCATTCTCTGAATGCCCCTGATCATCTGTAATGTGATTTTGCTTTTGAGTTGTTCTACGATGAGGGTTTTTAGAACACTTAGATTTACTCATTTAGGAAAATGTTTAGCCCATTAGATGATGCCCATATATGTAAGGACTTCCATTCAGATAGAATGTTTATGTAATTGTCTACCCTTAGATGATAGAAGACATTCTCTCATATGGAAACACAATTGAAGAGGCTAGAGTCATTGCTTTGCGTTCTATGAGAATGATAATGCATTTTAGATTATGATAGACTCATGGCGTATGACCACTCTCTTGAAGATTGTAGGGTAACTGATTGCAATCCCCTTGTTAAATATTGAATTGTTTTTGTACAACAATTGAAGGAAACTAACAATTGTGTCGTATCTTCTACATTGATAGGTTCTGCAGGATTCTCCAGAGTCAAAGGGAGAGTGACACCTGCAGAACGAATGACAAAGATGAATTTGAATTCCTATCCTTGACAGCCATAGATAAAAGCAGGAAGTTTTGGTTTATAGTCCCAGCACCCAGTAAGGAATCTGCACGCCATCAATGGTATACCCTAGTTCTTTGTTCGCTCTACTGCCCAGCGTTCCACGACAGAAGAAAAGGAGTCTCTTTGGTCTTGCAACAGAATTTGAATTGAAAACAAAAGCAAAAAGGTACCTGTTATGTACTGGCAACCTCTGACAGTGTACAGCCCCTTGAGCCCTTGGCCTAAGTTTTGGCCTGAACCCCTTGAGTCCTTTGGTCTGTGTCTTGGCCTGAGCCTTGGTCTAAGTTGGCCACACCGTTCCCTTTTTCACCTTTGCTCCAACGAAAAAGAAATGAAATGGAGAATTTGAGATTGTCGAGAGGCACTATCTCATGGTGCCCATGAACGAGCAGCTTGAGCGTCCTCTGACACTGAACAAGGAGTGTTGGAGTTTGAAAGTGCTGCTGATTTGCTGAAGGAGTTTTCTTGACAGTGCTTGGATCTGCACAAGATGCTTTGTGCCCTTGATCACGAAGAGTACATCATTTGTGGTGTCTGCCGTAAGTGTCTGCCGCAGATGAGAGACACTGTTGCACTGCCTTGAGCGACTGAACTATGAGTGTTTGCCAAAAAGGGCACTCCAACGGATGCTGAGACACATTTACATGGAAGGCCTGAAATGAGAGGCCCATGTTGCGATGGATGAGGAGATTCGATGAACAATAAAAGTCTGCCAGAGAGACTTGGAATTGGACTCTGGGCATAAGTCGTGGGTATAGAAGTGATTCCTTAAAAGTTGAAATACTGGGTGTTGTGGAATTAATTTTTATTGTCTTGCCTGCAATATTCTAGAGTAGTGTTCTGTTTAGTTTAGGTAGAATAAAAGTTCATTCTCTGTGGAATAGTATCTATACCCAACTTGAGAGCATTGAAGGATTGCATTGACACTATTTTACATGAGTATATAGTGTTTTCTGAAAGATTTTAGGATTTGCTATTGCTTAGGGTTGTGAAAATGCTAATTTTCTCTGTAATAGTGGTCATTATTTCCTCCTACTGTTTGTATGTATGCGTATGACCTAATGTCCCGTTCTTTAGTATTCCTGGTCATACCCTTGCTGAAATGTTTAGAATGGAAATGGTTATCTAGCAATGAATTAGAAAATTGACGAAATTATGTTCAAATTAATGAGCACCTGTTTTCCATGTTCCTACTGAATAATACGAATGTCTTCAGCAAACGCTAAAACGGCCGTCTGTTGTAAATTAGCATAAATGGGTTAGCGTTAGCAGAAGCCATTTTGCATTTAGAAGTTATCTTATCCGTTTTTTAGAAGCCATTTTAGTTTCTGGAGGCCATCTTGGCTACCATGTGCTGCCATGTGCTTACTATGTGCATTGTCCTACCTTCCTTTTAGCTGCGCCTGAAGTCTGCCTAGTAACAGGATATATTTAGCCTCCTCCACTTCCACGCATGCTCAGAAATGCCTGGTAGAGTCTGCATCTGTTACTGATTAAGTTTTACATAGGAATGTGTTCACTACGTTCTGAAACTGTTAGCTCCTCCCACTTGGTTCCACATGTCCTTATTAGGTATTCCTTGTGTGCTCACAGGAATACAAGACTGCCCCCTTTCATGTATGCTTACTGTGTAAGTCTGAAATGTATATAAGGCATCAGCCTTCTGACTTCCTCAGACTGCCTCATTCATTTGCCATGGCCTTTGGGCGACGCAGCCTCACTTCATGTAATAAACTGTCCTTTGATATTTCAGAGTTCTGTGTCAGCCTCTTATTGCTTTTAAAGGACTCCAAGGTTTTTGAATACCACAATTGTACAAAAAAATGAGAAAAAGGGTAATCTAAACTTGGACCACAACATGTTCAATACTTCTTGCACACTTGCCCACGTGCGGTCAATTAGGGTCCCTGACTTGGAACTTTGCTCTCCAGTATGAAAAATGAACTGCAGACAGTACAGTACAATGCAATATTGTTGTGGAGGGGCTCAATAGGGGGTCAAAGCGGGAGCAGCATCAGAAGAAGCAGTGTCTCCAAGCTGCATACTGTGCAGTGGAGCTCTAGATGTTGAGGATCCTTTGTCCTCTTGCATCTTTTTCTTTGCAGCATTAACCTGCTTGATGTACCTGTGAGATGTTTTAAAATCCTAGAGGTACCAAATGAGTATTTGTTTCCAGTACCTGTTGAAAAATAATTGTTGCACAGGATTCAGGTCACCAGGTTGCCAGAGTCTTTTTTTCACCAGGTGTTATCTTGAAAAAGTGCCAGACAGTGGATTGAAATATGGTCTGGGGTTCCTTCTGCTACTCCTGTTCCTCTTCAGACTGGTATTCTGGGACTTCTCCTGCAGATGCCATTTATTTTTTGGGGGGTTGAATCCCCTCAAAAAAACGTGTTTACAAAAAGCAAAGAAAAAGCCAACAATAGTGAATAGTGCAAACTGCCCCTCCCTAATAACAGTATGAGGGTGGGAACTTCCAGCTTGTTTATATGGGGAGTGGGCAACACATGACCCCCAATGAGAGTATTGAGGTTGTAATGGGTGGGCCGCAGAGCACCCACCTTTTACAAATGTGGGCCCCAAGGGACGGTGCCCCAGCGCTGATAATAGCATGGGAAGGGGGTGCATGATACCTCTCTCCTTTTAAAAGGCCCTGAGGGACGGGGTTGCTAGGGTCTAAAGAGGTTCTGGGAGGGGATCTGCACCGCCCTCCTCCTCTTTTTCATATGTTTGTACAGCCTTGGGGTATGGTGTCCCCAAATGCCCAAAGGGGCTGGTGGAGGGTGTTTGCTTGGCCCCCTTCACTCTATTTGTAGTAATGGCCCTGGTGGATGTGGTCCCCAGTACGAACAAGGCTTTGCCCCCTCCTCTTATTTTATAGAAATGGTCTTGGCGATGGAGTCCATAGGGTATAAAAAGACTAGGGTAAAGACGGATCCCCCCTTTTAATGAAAATAAACGACCCTGGGAGATAGGGGTCCCCAAGACCTAATAGGGCTCAGGGAGGGACCTATAAAGGTTCTGCCCTTAATTAAAAAATGGCCCTGGGTATGGGGTCCCCTAGGCTTGAGGATAAAAAGAGACCCCTTCCCTTTAAAATAAATGAGGTCCTGGGGAATGGTGTCTCCAGAGCCAGGCCAACCATCATCTCATGCAGCCAAAGGTCATGTGCAATGTGGGTTTGACTGCCTTTGGGGGTGGGTTTGGCCATGGGCCTAGCAGAAGGCCAGGTCTTTTGGTAAGACCCCCAACATGCACGGCCGAAGGCTGTGCACAGCATGGGGTTGGCTGAATGCAAGGGATTTGCCACAGGGCCAATCCACCGCCGTGCATGATCTAAGGCCCTGCATAGTGTGGGGTTGGCTGTTTTTATGGGGATTAGCCATAGCCATGTGGGCTTACAATGACATATCGTAATGAAATATTACTTTATGTAAAAAAAAACTAGAAATTCACTGAAAAAATAAAGGTTAAACTAACGTTATAGTCAGGAGAATTAGTCAGTGACAACATTAATGTTTTGAACTAAAAAAACACAGGAATACCCCAGTTATAATTAGCAATGCTAATTATAACTTGCGCCCCGCCATGCGCTGCTTATGACCACACACAAAGAAGCTGTATGCAGGATCGATGACAGGGAGGACGTCCCTCTACCATAAGACTATTGTCTTATTGCCGATACGATAAGACGGTCAGAATACGAGAAGATAAAGATATAGAAGATATTCATCCTCCTATACCTTCACAGTACAAAGAGAATAGACCGCCAGACTCCATGATTGGATCATATTTGTTACCCAAAGAAGAGCTTTGTCTTATCGATCAATTACTGAATCAGCCATACGGTGGTCATCCCTGGTACAGCTTCCATCCACATCAATGTAATTTTAAACCACAGGTGGATGTTTAATAGACTCACACCAACTCCAGACAACAGCGCAAATGATTAGGCAGCTGTGTCTTTTTCTCAGATGTATACAATTCTAAGACTAGTCCCCAAAGACTAGAGATAAAAACCGTCCTGAAGAAGGTGTCTCATCTTAACAAGCACCGAAATGCTGCGTCGACATTTTGTTTTTTTAAATTAATAATTTGTATTACGGTTTCGTTTTTATATATTGACCACAGGGTCATGCCTTGTATGTTATTAATAAATAACGGATGTTTTTAACATTGACTTTTTAGTATTTTGTATTGTACAGTTTTCCCTCTGACGTTATATGTATTTTTCTCAAATTCATATTGGTTTTAGTTGATGTACCAATTGTCAGGTACTTGTCGCCTACTGCCCTATACAGTGTTACTGTAGCAGTTGGTAATGCGACCTTTGTGACATCTTACTAATTGACATAGGGACTTGTGCGTTTTTTCAGTATGACCACACACAAGACTTCACTCATAACATTTTCTGTGATATAATTTATGACATCACTCATGATATCATCCATTGAGTGTGTTAGTTTGTTTTATAATTTACATAGTGACAGGTAGCTACTATAATACTTTTCTACCTAATTTTTTACACCCAGGTACTGTTTGTAAGTGTTTACAAAACGTATGTGCTTCTAATGAATTATATGTGAGTAGAGGTAATGAGCACCTTATAAATCTTTGTATTGAAGAGTAATCTTGTGTGCAGATGACAGATGAGGAGTTCTGTCCAGTGTGTTCTACACAAGTTTTTTGACTCTGCACAAAAAGTTTCAAACAGGGCAAAGATTCTACGTAGTAGATTCTGGCGGCATATTTACTAATATGTCATGCATCTCAGCAAGTAACTTTGCTGCGATGCGCTGAGTGACAGGAAAAGTGCAGGAATGTACGGCATTTAACATAATATGGTACATTCCTGCCTACCGCCTGCATAGTCACTCTTGCCCCATGGCATTTTCCTCTTTCTGTGTATGCTGAAGAATGAGGGGAAAATGAAGAGAAATAAACATATTGGGAGGTGTAGAAGTTTTGGTGAATTCCCAGGTCTACCACGTCTGGTAAATCTGGGACTGTGTCAAAATCCATGGGTTTATGCATGTAAACACCCACCCACCACCCATGGAATGCCTCCTTGGGGCAGAGTAAGGAATGCAGTGATTTGCACCGCATTGCATTATTCTGGCTTTATCAAACCTTTCTGGGCCATGCAAGATGGCCTAGTGTGGCTTGATAAATCTCATCATAAGGGATAGATCAGTGATGTCATTTGAGATGTCATCTGTTAGACCTGGCATCCTTGGCGTGGTTTCCCCCTATCTTTTTGCCTCTACCTCCTGCATTTTTTAAGCTGTGCTTAGATGCTTTCGGCACATTGCCACTGCTGTTCAGTGTCAAAGTGCAAGTGCTCCCTGTGTAAATAGATATAGTGATAGGATATCCATGATTGGCATATTTGTGTCACCAAGAAGTCCCTGAGTGTGCCAGGGCTGGTGATAACAAATGATACTAGTGGGCCTGCAGCACTGATTGTGCCACCCACATGAGTAGTCCTAAAATGGTGTCTCAGGTCTGCTACCGCAGTGCCTGTGTGCAGTCTGTGAACTGCCATGTCCTCCTGGTCAGTTTCCACACTGGCCAGGCCCAACCTTTTCCTTTCTGTACACATTGGTCACCCCTATGGAAGGCCCGAGGTACCCCCTTGGGCAGGGTGCAGTGTATGTGAAAGGTAGAGCATGTGCGTGTGCAGGTGACATGCTCTGGAGGTGAATTACAGCCATTTTCGTTTTTCACTGCTGCAAGGCTATCTTGCTCCATAGGCTATCATGGGGGATGCTGGCTACAGTGGCTACCGGCATATCTTCCCATAGGAACAAGATAGGACATAAAAGTCTGGTATACATGAACTCAGAATTTAATAACACATCTTTTAGGAAAGGTTGTTTTTAAATCCTGTGTTTGAGAACAGCACTTTTAGAAAGTTGCTGTTCTCTTGTCTGACCCTTCTGTGTACCTTGGCCTGATTGTGAATTGGCTGTCTGGTTTGAGAGTGACAGGGGCTGGGAGCCCCCAGGAGGCTGGCTGGGTCAGCCCTAGGCTGAATGACTGCATCTGCATCTTGAGTGGTGGGAGGGAAGAGCACCTGGGCCTGAAAAGGCTGCGCCTGCCTTCCACAATGCTGGCTCCACCCCCTGCTGGGCGTCTGACAACCCTGCTCTTCTCCCTGAAAGGAAAGGAGAGTTCAGGAAAACAAAGTGCTCAAGGAACACCCAGAACTGGTTCAGACCGGGCTCAGAGTCCTCCTGCACAAAGGGATCAAAGACTTTTAGGGGTATAAGTACAGAACCCCTGACTACAGAAAGTTAGATCATCCTGGAAACAAGAAGGAACCTCTGCCAAGGAGAAAGCTGGAAGACTGAAAACGAAGGACTGCTCTGCTGTGTGTTGCTGGACTGATCTGCAGTTGCTTTGCTGGCTAGGAGAGGGGAAGGACTTTGTTGTTGCTTTGTCCCCTTACTTGAAGGAATCTCCAAGGGCCTGTTGTGAGCTGGCTCTCTGTTTTGAAGTCCCAGGAACAAAAGGACCTCACCACCAGTTTCCCAGAGCTCTGCTGAGAGAGCTCTGTCCTTCCTAGAGTGCTTGGGCCACTTGTGTTGTGGTGCCTTTGGAAGTTGCACCTGTGCTGGGAAGCTGGAAACCAAGATTTGAGAGACTTTGCTACAGAAAAGTTATCGCATCGCTAGCTTGCGGAGCGCATCCCCGACAGCGCGAGGAAATTCCCACCGCTACGAAGGCCGAGTTCATTGCAGCTCCTGTTGCCGCTGCCGGAGATGTTGCATCCTTCGTTTGCGGGAAGATCACCATCGCTGCGAGCATCGTCGCAGAGCCTGTCATCGCTGGGTGAGATCCCAGCACCGCCTGCTTGCGGACCACATCACGTCGCTGCGAACATCGTTACAGAGTCATCGCATCGAGGAGCTGCAAGAGGAAGATCGCCACTGGATCACGCATCGACGCCCCGGAGATCGTTGCAGCCCCTACAGATCATCGCATCGTGCCTTTGCGAGAACAAACTTCCTATGGAACCTACGCACTGGAATCCATACACGTCATCGCCTTCCTCCCCATAAAGACTGGATTCATCGCAACACACCCGCTGCTGCAGCAGGACTGTCGCCAACGCCTCCCCATGATCTCAGGAGCAACGCATCGCTCGTTTTCCACCACACCACCTTCTGCTTTGGAACTTTGTCGCTCTTAAAGGTACTATTGGCTAAACGTGACGCAACCGTGAACTTTTCACGCAACTGTGGATTATTTGATCGCAACTTTAAGAGCTCTTTTGCAACCATATTCTTGAACTGTATTTTTGTCGTTTTGGTCTTGTGTAGTTTAGATTAAATACCTTTATTTTTCTAAACTGTTGTGGAGTCAGTTTGTGGTGTTTTAACTGTGTTACTGTGAGTGTTGGTATAAATACTTTACACATTGCTTTTGGATCAGCCTGACTGCTTGTGCCAAGCTACTAAGGGGGTAACAGAGGTTATCTAAAGAGAGTTTCCTCCTTTCCCTGGCTAGAAGCAAGGGTCCCTATTTGGACAGTGGTACCTACCTCTGCCAACTAGAGACCCCCAGTTCTAACACCATCAGTGATGTCACCAGTGATGTCACTGACCATGTCATGAGTGTTGTAATATGCAAGGTCATTAGCAGTGCATTGCAGGGGCGTAAGTTATATTTAGCTCAATAACTGCTGAATTTCACTCTTTTTGTATGAGTGATATCTGAGCCTAACTTTAACATCCCTGTAACCTTCATTTTTTTTCACTGAATTTCTACGTTTTTGAAAATTCTGGGGCATATTACCAACAACTAGCGATAATTATCGCTATGTTGGCTTAGCGGCAAAATTTTTATCGCCGAGCTGCGGCGATTTTTATCGCTTAGGAGCCTTGCTATTATCAAGGTATATCTCCTAAGCGATAAAAATCGGCCGAAATGCATGAATATCGCTGAAAATTCAGCGATATTCATGCATTACCGAGCTAATGCTCTTAGCCATGTTATCCACCTACCATTGGATAACATGGCTAAGAACTGCTCAGGGCAGGTGTTAGCTTTTGGAGATATTCGCGCTTAGTGCGAATATCTCCAAGAGTTGGTAATAGGCGATAGCGATGTTAGCGACTGTTTCCAGTCCCTAACATCTTGGCACGCCCACTTTGCATGTCATTATTGATAAATATCACTGACATGCAAAGTGGGGCCCAAGATGGTCGCTATCTCCTACTAGCTGTCGCTAACTGGTGTTAGCGACAGCTAGGTAATAGGGAGATAATTTTATCTCCGCTTTCTTGGCTTTTAAAGCGGAGATAAACCCCCTTGATAATATGCCCCTCTATTTCTTAACTATAATGTCCCTTGTCCCTGTAACCTTTGGTTTTTTAAGTGAATTTTTATGGTTTTTTAACTAGTAGTCACGTTTGCAGAGTGGTGAAGAAAGGGGGCGGGACCTCTGACTAGCTCTCAAGAATCCCACTGTGGGTGGTAGAAGGAGGACTTCTTGGCACCCAAGGTCCTTAAGCAACCAAGAGGACTTCATCCCCAACCGGTAGCGTGCCAGGAGGTGCATTTGTAGAGTGGTGGAGAAAGGGGGCATGATGTCCGAAGACCTCTCACCAATCCCTCTGTGTGGGACTTACTGGATGTAACGGGAGGAGTAGTTGGCCCCCAAGAATCCTTAAAAGCCATGGGGACTTCATCCCCCAACTAGTAGTGCAGCAGGAGGTGCATTTGTAGAGTAGTGGAGAAAGGCGAAATGGCCTCCGACACCCTCTCAGCAACCCCACTGTGTTGTACTTAATGGTGGTAACAGGAGGGGAAGTTGCCCCCCCATGGACTCTCATGAGTAGAGTGGACTTCCTCCCCCAACCAGTGGTGCACCACAAGGCACGTTTGCAGAGTGGTGGAGAAAGGGGGCGGGCCTCCGAACAGCTCTCAGCAATCCCCCTGTGTGGGGCTTACTGCAAGTAACAGAAGGGGTAGTTGGCCCCCAAGGACCCTCTGCAGCCAAGGGGACTTCTTCCCCCCAACCTGTTGCGCACTAATAGGCGTGTTTGCAGAGTGGGGGTGAAAGGGGGCGGGATTCTGATGACTTGCTGTTCTGGCTTTTTTTTCTAAAATTGTTTGTGGTTTATTTGGGAAGGGGCTGTGTGGCCTCACTTCCCTGGGTTGATTTCGGCCCGGGGACCCCATCCTCTGGGGCCCGGCCATTTCACTTTTTTTTTAATTAAAGGGAGGGTGGCAGGGTAGCTCCCCTCCCCAGGCCAATTGTGGATCTAGATACCCCATTCCACAGGGTCCAGCCTTTTTAAAAGAAAAAGAAAATGAGTGGAGGCAGGCTATGTAGCCCCTCTCCCGGGCTGATTTTGCCACAGGGACCCAATCACACGGTGCCCGGCCTCTACTCTTGGTACCCTGGTCCCACCCCGGTCACCCAGTCTCTTTTGCTGGGGACAGCTGGGGGAGCCTGAAGGCCCTTGTGGTTCCTGGCAGCTCCCTTCCTCCTGCGGGAACCAGCATTGTTTTTAGACATAGGGAACTCCCTGTTTCTAAAAGCAATTCTGTTCTGCTTTCAGCGCTTGCTGGAAGCATAGTATTTGCTGTGGCTTAGTGGGAGCTGTAAAGCTTCCACCAAACAACATTAAACAGCTATGTCCCAGGGGTGAGTACCCCGGGACAAATGCAGGAGCTGGCTGTTGGGGGTCTGCCCCTCTTTCTAATTTGTAGGGCCTTCCCCAGGAAGATGGCAGTCCCCCGGGGAACCGGTGGTCCCCAGGGGTCATGGGTCCCTGAGGCCCCCCAATACAAGTTCATTTTGGCCCCGGGGAAGTGGTGGTCCCGATGGCCAGGAAGGGGTCCAAGAGGCCCCCACAATAATGTATCAATCCTGGGGGGTTGGTCCCTGGCGCACAGGGGGGTCCAAGAGGCCCCTCTTCAATTTCTTACTGGCATGTTGCCCCGGGGAGGTGGTGGTCCCCGGGGCATTAATAAGCCCAGCAGAGGGGCCTAAGGCCCCCTTCCCTTATTATCAATATTTCCCCCGGACCTGGCCCACTCGGGGATGATAAATCATGAAGTGTGGGAACCCGCAATTCATTTTTGGAGGAAAAAATCAACTGGATCCATGGATCCCTGCAAATCTGTGTTAAACAAATGCTTTTTTGGCCCTGCAGGGTCCCAGTGGAACCCCCCTCAAGAGGCCTTTTTTGTCAGGGTATTACTATCCTGCCCTCTTTTCTTTTTTTTAAATGTTTTTTCTGGGAGTTGTCTCAAGCCGAGTCCCAAGATGGCTGCCACCACTTCCTGGTTTGAAGACTTGGCAGCCAATCAGATCTAAGCACAAGATCAGAAAGGGTTGCGGCTCCTCCGCATTCTTGGATATACAATTGTAAATTTCTTTAAATAATTCTGCAACTATTGAACAGATTTACACCAAATCACAAAAGGCACTTCCATGAACCAACGTCTATCTTTCTGCCAGATTTGGTACAATTCCGTTCAGCAGCTCAAGCTGTAGATGTGTCTAGAGTTCCTACAGAAATTAACATGGTAAAAACAGGATTTGGGACCCCCCCTTTTTCTCAGTCCCCGCTTAACGGATCGCCCCAAAACTCTTAAGGCAGCAGGTGAAGTGAGTGACAAGCACATTTTGAAGAGTTATTGGCAAATAAAAAAACACTCTTCCTATGGAAACTACTTCCTAACTATAACTACCTACTAGCAGTTGCCAGTAGGTAGTTATAGTTAAGACCATTTGCCATTAACTTTGGCTCCATTTGATGAATCATAACTACATTTTCGAAAGGAATATGACGCTCACTTCAGCTGCTGTCTTGAAAAGTTTTTGGTGATCCATAAAGTACGGGCCGAGAAAAGGGGGGGGGGGGTGGAAAGGTAGATATTGGTTGGGATCTCTGGGGCCAAAATCGGCATGGAGAGGGGGGCCGCGATCCCCCTTCCCCTATAATAAATATAATTAAAAAAAGGTTGGGGCACTGGGGGTTGGGGTCCCCAAGGCAGAAATCAGCCTACCTCCGGTGATGAACATTCTCTTTTTTAATAAAGGCTGGCCCCAGGGGAAACCGGCAGAGGCCCCACACCCTTTCTAAACCTCTCTGCAAAGGGGCCTATTGGCACACAACTTGTTGGGGGAATGAGGTCCCCTTGGCTGCTGATTGTCTCTGGGGGCCAACAACCCTCCCTGTTGCCTCAAGTAAGCCCCTCACAGTGGGATTGCTGAGAGGTCATCCAAGGCCTGCTCCCTTTCATCAACACTCTGCAAACGCACCTCCTGGTGCACTACTGGTTGGGGATGAAATTTCCTTAGATGCTGAGTGTCCTTGGGTGCCAAGAACCGCTCTTGTTACATCCAGCAAGTTCTACGAGCAGAATTGCTGAGAGCTCGTGAGCGGCCGGCCCCCTTTCTCCACCACTCTACGGTAGCACCTCCTGGTGCACTACTGGTTGGGGAAGAAGTCACCTTGGCTGCTGAGGGTCCTTGGGTGCCAACAACCACGCCTGTTACGTCCAGTAAGTCCCACAGGGCGCAATCACTGAGAGGACTTTGGAGTCATGTCCTCTTTCTCCACTACTCTGCAAACGCACCTCGTGGTGCACTGTTAGTTGAGGGATGAAGTCCTTTTGGCTCTAGAGTGTCATTGGGGGCCAACAATCTCTTCTATGCTCACTCACACACACATTCACATACCCATTCACAAGCCAATACCAGTACTCACATTCCCAGTCACATCTCTATAGAGCCATTCGCACACCCACTCAATCACTCATACAGCCACTCACACAACCATTCACTCACCTATACATCTACTCATACAACAAGCCACTCACACATCCACACACTCAGCCTTACAGCTACTCACACACCCACTTTTTCACCTACATAGTCACTCGCACACCCACTCGCTCACCCATACAGCCTTTCAACACAGCCATTTACCCATACAAGCACTCACATCCACACAACCATGTAAATACCCGTTCACACATCCATACAAGTGCTCACTCATCCATACAGCCATTTACACAGCCACTCTCTCACCATACACCCACTTACACACCCAGTCACTCACTCATAAAGCCATTCAGACACCCACTCACTCACTGACCCATACAGTCACTCCACACCCAGTTACCCCCCATAGAGCCACTCACACCGCTACTCACTCACCCATACAGCCACTGACACACCTACTCACTCACCAATGCAGACACTCACACAGCATCACACTCAACCACTCAGCTACTCACACAACCATCTATACAGCCACTCACACACCCATACCATACACACATGGACGCATACAGTCACACAGCCTATGTGAGAGTTTCACTCAGTAGTAGTGCACTTAATATACTAATTTAACTTTTGTAGTAGTTTAGTATATATGTTTAACACCCATACGATCTTAAAAACACACTCCCTTGATGATGTCATGAGACGTCACTGACCATGTCATGAGTGATGTAATATGTGAAGTTATAAGCAGTGCATTGCGGGGGTGTATATTATAGTTAGCTCAGGTAAATATAACTGCTGAATTTCACTGGTTTTGTATGAGTGAGGTGAAATCTGAGTCAAACTATAACACACACACACACATATATATTTATATATATATGTCCACAAAGCCTCCACAACGGAAGTAACAGGGCCTCACACCAGCAGGAATTGTATCACGAAGAAGTTTATTTTCCAAGATTATTTACACAGCATGAAACAAAGTCCATGCATTCCGGTATCTCGTAATACCTTGTTCACATATATATGTGTGTTATAATTGACTTGTGTCTCTCTTTTCCCTGGCTGGGATGTCCATGTTGCTCAGATAGTGTGAGTGGTAGAATGCTTGGTGACATCATGGAAAGTTTGATGCCTGGCCTGTGTCTGGAGTGGCAGTTGATGGCAGGCAGGCTGAGTGACAGGGAGGTCGCTCCTGGTGGGGTTTTCCATATTTCCATCTATCTTATGCTGATGAACTTTAATTGGAACTTAACTCAATAAACCTATCCTGTTTATACACCTGGCTCAAGGACTTTCTATTTACAACATTTTTGGCGACAATTTAAAGGATTTTCACGTGAAGGAAGGAATCTATCTATGTCTAAAGGAACTAAAGAACCTACAAAGAGGAAAGAAATTGGAACTACTGAAAAGAACCTACAGCTTTGAAGAGAGACTGTGTTTAAAGAAGCCTACTGCAACTAAGAATCTAAAAAAAAGGAAACGCATTGCCCAAATCCCACTAGTGTCCTTTGCCATCTGGACAGCCTACAGCCCAAGGCATTTGACCATTTGCAGCAAGTTTGAGCTGTTGCTGCGGGGATTGCCATTCAGGGAGTAACAGCCTGATTCATGTACGGGCCGTTTTGCGTGGCCCTAATAGCGAATCATAGCGACTCGCTATTGAGGACACGCAAAACGGCATTCATGTAGGAATTGCTAAATAAATAGCGATTCCTACATGTTCTCTATTTGCGAGTAGCAATTTGCTACCCGCAAAAAAAGGAATAACTCCCCATTCATTCCTATGGGCCAAAAGGCCGATAGGAATGAATGGGGCGTATCCCTTATTTGCGAGTAGCAATTTGCTACTCACAAATCAGATAGCGATTTTAAGGGTGCCAGGGGTGTCCAAAGGACACCCTGTAGCACCCCTTAAATGCAAATTGTAACAGTTGATGCGCACACACATGTCCAAAGGACATGTGTGTGTGTAACATGCAACTCAGAAAAATGCATTTAAATGCATTTTTCTGAGTTTTCGCAATTTACAGCGAGGTCTGACCTCGCGGTAAATTGCGCCTAGAAATAGCGAAATCGCAAATTGAAATAGGATGTTGAATAGCATTTAAGGAATCTCAAATAGAGATTCCTTAAATGTCTTTTCCTCGCACATTTGCGACATCGCAATTAGCGATTTTTGCTTTTGGGATGCTGAATCCCAAAAGCAAAAATCGCACTCGCAAAGGGCCGGATTCTCAGAATCCGGCCCTTTGCGAGCCGATTTAGCCTTCATGAATAAGGCTGTAAGTGTATTCGGGCGGAGAGTGCCCAGGGGGTGAATGGCCATTGATGTTTCTGTCACCCTCGTCTGCAGGGTTTTTCTCCTGCCTTGTTCCCTTTGGCAACTGATACTTTGGAATTGACACCAGTGCCGTGAGGCATTACACTTTGATGCATTGTTGACCGAGGCTGTTGAGGATTTTCAGAGATGCGGCGTATTTAACGTTTCCTTGTGTATTTTGTTGTTGGTGTCAACTTATCCTATGCAGCTATTTCAAGTGTCGACACCACAGAGGAGTTTTGGGGATTCCTTGTGAAAGTATTGGCAACGCGGGAAACTACACTTTTATATAAGGGGCACAGTATGCGAGTATTTTGTCTTCTCCATTTTGGCGGTGACTGTTGAACTGTTGTTATTTTTTCAAATATTTCTCGAGATGAGCGCGTGCTCCCTTAACTGCGTCTTCTTCTTCTGCCATTCCTCCGTGGAAAGCCCTCTGTGACGAGCACGGTGATGCCGTGAACCATCCGGCGCGGCATCACCGATGCGTGCCGCCATTTTGTGTTGGCAGTGTACTCATACTCCGCTTTGCCAACCACGTACTTTTCTGTTGATCTCTTCATGGCAGTCCTTCACACTTTCACGAGGAGTAAAAAATCACCGGTATGTTCTAAAAAACTGGTGAGACTTACGACTTATCGTTGCAGGAAGAATTTGGTGAGACTTTTAAATTTCTCGTTTCCAGTCTTTTAAGCACTCGCCATTAACGCGCAATATCCATGGTCTGCACTTGTGATTCTTCTTGCTGACTCTACCATCTAAATCTGCTTCCAAGAACTGTTTTATTTTCCTGTCAACCTTTTTGAATTTGAGTTGAAAGGTGACAGCTGCATGCAGCATTTGGACTAGAGTTTCTCTGTGGGTCTGAACGTCGGGTGAGAGATCGCTCTCCGGGGCATGAGTCTTTCACTTCATCTTGCCATTTTCTCACCATAAAAGTTGTTGTATTTGACTGTGTTATGTTAATGTACCTACAATGTTTTGGGTGGTTAGTGCCACTGTACTGTTTGTTTGCGTGGTGAGTATTAATTTACTTACTTGTAGGCTGATAATTACTTTCATTGAGTGAGGAATATACATGGGTGAGTGCCCTAGGTCAGTGCCCTAGGTCTGTTGTCAATGGTATTTTGCGCTTAGTGCTTCCGTTTTGCCCTCATAGAGAGGTGTTCCCTGTTTCAGCGGTTATGCGGTGTTGTTGCTAAGTGCCCCAGCTTAGTTTTTTTTATTTAGTGGTGTGTGAAGTTGTGGGAGCTGTGTGCCCCAGTTCAATTTTGTGAGGTTGTGGGAGCTAAGTGCCCCAGTTTAGTTCCTAGAGTGGTGAGCGCCCTTTTGCAGTGAGATGTGGAAACTAAGTGCTCCAATTTCTGTTCTTAGGGTGGTGAGTACCCTTTTGCGATGAGGTTGTGGGAGTTCAGGTGTCCCAGTTATGTTCCACAAGCGCTATGTACCCTGTTACATGTTGGTTGTGGGCGATAAGTGCTCCAATTTTGTTCCACAGGGTGGTGCGTACTCTGTTACGTGTTTGTGGTGGGGCAATGAATGTCCCAATTTTGTTCTACAGGGTGGTGTGTACCCTGTTACATGTAGATTGTGGGGCGGTTAGTGTCCCAGTGCTGTTCCACATGTTACATGTTGGTTATGGGGCGGTGCCTACCCCGTTCTGTTTCACTGCTTTGTGCGGTTGTGTTGTGGTTTTCCCCAAAGGAGGGGGATGGGGCTAATCTCAAATGTTGTTATTTTTGAGAATGCAATGTCAATGTTTTCTTTTAGAATGCATTGTATATATTCATGTTTATCTTTCTTTCCTTAACTTCAGTTTTGTTGTTTCCCTAAGGAAGGGGGATGTGTTATAATTGACTTGTGTCTCACTTTTCCCTGGATGGGATTTCCCTGTTGCTCCGATAGTGAGAGTGGGAGAATGCTTGGTGGCATCATGGAATGTTTGGTGCCTGGCCTGTGTCTTGAGTGGCAGTTGTGGCAGGCAGGCTGAGTGACAGGGAGGTCGTTCCTGATGGGGTTTTCCATATTTCCATCTATCTTATCCTGATGAACTTTACCTGGATCTGACCCCAGGACACCCCCCACGCCGCACGGCTCACCAGCTGTGCCCCCTCGCTGCTGCTCGTTCTTCCGCTCTGCTGTGGCCTTAATTTCGTGCTTTTTGTGATTGTACTTTCTTTTTTACTCCTGTTAATTAGATAGTGGGCTCTTCGTTATTACTGTACCCTCTGGTGTGCCCCCCCGCTCCCAGCTTCCCACCGCTGCTCCCTCGTGGCCCACCCCCTTTTCTATTCTGTACCCCATTGGCTGCCCCGCTCCCGCCTCCCAGCTGCTCCTCCCTCACACTTGGCCTCATATGGAGCCCGCGCGGCACAGGCGAGTGTGACCTGACCCCAGTACACCCCCCACGCCGCCCGGCTCGCCAGCTGTGCCCCCTCGCTGCTGTTCGTTCTTCTGCTCCGCTATGACCTTAATTTCGTGCTTTTTGTGATTGTACTTTCTTTTTTACTCCTGTTAATGAGATAGTGTGCTCTTCATTATTACTGTACCCTCTGGTGTGCCCCCGCCCCGCTCCCGCCTCCCAGCTGCTCCTCCCTCCCACTTCGCCTCATATGGAGCCTGCACGTACGCGCAGCGTTCACACGCAGCGGGCGCGCCGATTGTGCGCCGAGGGCGCGCCAAAGGCAAGCCCGTCTATGGTGTCCATGCCTGGACCAAGCCCAGCGCCAGGACCCCTGGTCCTCGATGATGCCAGCGCACCCGACGAACTTACGACGCAGCCATCCTCCACCTAGTGGAGAAGTGTGGCTCAATGCTTAAAGCGGCAGACCTTGATGCAGAACGCTGGCCAAGGACCAGGGTTCGATTCCCGCCTCCACGGGTTTCGGGCTTAAATTCCTCTGACTGGATATTCTCGCCTCAGTGCCGATTCTAAGCATGGGTCCCACGCTGCAACTCTGGGCAATAGCTTGCTTATTCTCCACAAAGGCCCCCTGATACACAAGGGATGCCTGGTTTCACCATGGGATGCCCAGGAGTGGACACCCCACAAGGAAAAGCCTGGAGGGGTTCCCTTGTGGTAGGAGTACAAGCGCCGGGATGCCTCCGGGTCACTGTTCGCGCTATACAAATACGCCACATTTACATTTACATTTACACGCACTCAACACCTGCCAGAACCCCGCCTGCTACCGAGCCACCCCGAAGCGCACCCACGGACCCTTCACTTGCCAACCCTGCAAATTCTCCTGCTTCCGAACCTGCTCCGCAGCCGCCAAGCCGAGCACCAGCAACAACCACCTCAAGTGCATCCCGCTCAACACCCGCTCCGTCCACAGGCACGCCGTCAAACTCTGGAACCTCCTCGACACAACATCACCAGACGTCGCCTTCCTAACAGAAACCTGGATGAACGCCTCTTCAGCCCCCGACATTGCCATAGCCATCCCGGAGGGCTACAAGATCACCCGGAGGGACCGCATCAACCAAACCGGAGGAGGCATCGCCATCGTCCACAGATCCACCATCCGCATCACAACCAACTCCAACAATGCCCTCACCGCCTCCGAGCACCTTCACTTCCAGATTCACACCGACCCCAAAACCAGCCTCAGAGGCACCCTCATCTACAGACCCCCGGGACCACGCACACAATTCAGCGTAGCCATCGCAGACTTCGTCAGTCCGCACGCCCTCACCTCCACAGACTAAATCCTCCTAGGGGACCTCAACTTCCACCTGGAGAACAACAAGGACCGCAACACCGCCGGCCTGCTGGACAACCTTGCCAACCTCGGACTCAAGCAACTGGTGAACACCCCACCCACTACGCCGGCCACACGCCTGACCTCGCCTTCTCCTCCAGCAAGCACATCTCCTTCAGCCACTCCACAAGACTACACTGGACAGATCACAGCTGCGTCCACTTCAACTTCAGGAGAACCATGACCCACCACCACCCGTAACAGGTTCCCCGCAGAAGCTGGAGCAAAATCACCGCCGACCAGCTCACCACCACCACCACCCTCAGCCAGAACCCACCAACCAACACGACGGACCCCAACGAAGCAGCCCGCAACCTCACACAGTGGCTCTCCAACTGTGCCGACGAACTCGCACCACTGAAAAATCCTCCCAGCAGACCCGGCAGCAGGAAAGCCTTGTGGTTTACCAATGACCTCAAAAACTCCAAGAAAACCTGCCGCACCCTCGAGAAAGCCTGGCACCACGACCAGACAACAGAAAACATGACAGCCCTCAAGAACGACACCCGCAAACACCACCAGCTGATCCGCACCACCAAGAAGACAACATTCAAAGAACGACTGGACAACAACACCCACAACAGCAAGGAACTCTTCAGCATCGTTAAAGAGCTCTCCAACCCCAGCGCCTGCAACAACGACATCACACCCTCACAAGACCTCTGCGACTCACTCGCCTCGTGCTTTCACCGCAAGATCGCCGACATACACAACAGCTTCGGGCACACTGACCATGCACCCAACCACCGAACCAGCGCCCCCCACCACCACCCTCTGCACCTGGACCCCTGTCAGCACCGAAGACACCACCCGCCTGATGAACACCATATACTCCAGCTCCCCTACCGACCCCTGCCCACACCACATCTTCAACAAAGCCGACTACATCATCGCACCCCAACTCCGGAACATCATCAACAGCTCCTTAGCATCCGCCACCTTCCCGGAGAGCTGGAAACATGTCGAGCTGAGCGCCCTCCTGAAGAAACCAACCGCGGACCCCACGGACCTCAAGAACTTCCGCCCCATCTCGCTCCTCCCCTTCCCAGCCAAAGTCATCGAGAAGACCGTCAACAGACAACTCTCCACCTTCCTCGAGACCAACGGATCCCTCGACCCCTCACAGTCCGGTTTCTGAGCAAACCACAGCAGCAAGAGTGCCCTCATCGCAGCCACCGACGACATCAGGTCCCTGCTCAACAACGGGGAAACTGCTGCCCTCATCTTCCTGTACCTCTCAGCAGCCTTCGACACCGTATGCCACTGCACCCTGATACAGCACCACAGCAACACCGGAATCCAAGGAGCGGCACTGAAGTGGATCATCTCGTTCCTCGCCGGAAGAACCCAGAGAGTCCGCCTCCCCCGTTCCGATCCGCGGCCACCGAAGTCATCTGCGGCGTTCCGCAAGGACCTCACTCAGCCCCACCCTCTTCAATGTCTACATGAGCCCTCTCGCAGCCATTGCTCGACAACACAACCTCAACATCATCTCCTACGCCGACGAGACCCAGCTGATCCTCTCCCTCACCAACGAACCCGCCACCGCCAAAGCCAACCTACAGGAAGGAATGAAAGACGTCGAAGAATGGATGAAGATCAGCCGTCTGAAACTGAACTCTGACAAGACGGAAGTCCTCATCCTCGGTCCATCTCCCTCGGCCTGGGATGACTCCTGGTGGCCCCCTGCACTGGGCACCGCAACCATGCCAACGGACCACGCATGCAACCTGGGCTTCATCCTGGACTCCTCCCTCACGATGACCAAGCAAGTCAACGCCGTCTCGTCATCCTGCATCAACACCCTGCGCATGCTCCGAAAGATCTTCCGATGGATCCCCACCGAAACCAGGAAGACGGTCCCCAAGGCCCTCGTCACCAGCTGTCTGGACTACGGGAACACCCTCTACGCTGGAACCACAGCCAAACTCCAAAAAAGACTCCAGCGCATACAGAACGCCTCTGCACAACTCATCCTGGACATCCCTCGCCACAGCCACATCTCTACCCACCTGAAAGACCTGCACTGGCTCCCCATCAACAAGAGGATCCCGTTCAGACCCTCACCCACGCACACAAGGCTCTCCACGATGCGGGCCCGAAGTACCTCAACAGCCGCCTCACATTCTACACACCCACCCGCCAGCTTCGATCTGCCAGCCTCGCCCTCGCCTCCATCCCACGATTTCGGAAATCCACCGTCGGGAAGATCCTTCTCCTACCTGGCAGCCAAGACATGGAACTCCCTCCCTACTCACCTACGGCTGACCCCGGACCATCTCTCCTTCAGGAAACAACTCCAGACCTGGCTGTTCGAGCAGTAGCTACCCCCCCCCCTCCTCAGCGCCTTGAGACCCTTACGGGTGAGTAGCGCGCTATACAAATTTTGTTGAATTGAATTGAACTTAACTCAATAATCCTATCTTGTTTATACACCTGGCTCAAGGACTTTCTATTTACAACAATATATATGTATATTTATGTGTGTGTGTGTGTGTGTGTGGGTGTGTGTGTGTATATATATATATATATATATATTCGAACACTTTTCCACTCCCAATCCGGGCTGAAAGATGGCAAGCACACAGGTTTCCTTTTGCAAGATGTTTTATTACAAACCCCTCACCCCTAACAGATGCGTTTCGCTTAAAAAAGCTTTGTCAGTGTCAGTTTGTGTGCACATAGTGACGCCATTTAAAGCCACGATATGTTGTACATTCATCAACATAGAAAATGGTGCTCAGTGCCTAGATTGCATTCGCAGTGGCCATCTTATAGTGTGTTACTACTAATACAATTCATGTGGTTATGAAGGCGTGTTTCAAATAAAGTGCTCTAGTACTAACCATTTAAAAACATGTGACAACAGACTGAAAATGTTCATAGTAAATACTGGCTTTGAACAAAACAAGGGATAATTTGTAAAAACATATTGCACAATAAAAATATATATTTGATAGATTGTTCCCAATTCTTTTCTCCCATAATATGATTTAGTACATTACTTATCCCTTTCTCTTTTCATGATGCTTTTGTAGCCTTGAATAGGGTTATCCCTTTTGTTTTTGAATTAGTTTGTGGCCCTGAATGGGCCTAGTTCTTAATCAGTCTCTACGGTTACAGGCTGTCATTCACTTTGAAGAGTTCATTTATGAGTGTTTAGGGTGTCTATTCCTCTTATTTAAATTCCTCTCTCAGTAGCCTATCAGTCGGGGTTCTTTTATGATCAAAAGATTCAAGATTTACAAATGGACCCACATTTCTTCATCATTATTGAGTCCCCATAGTGCCATGGTTTTGAGATCAATTATGTGTTTTGATTCCAGAGTACGTAAAGCCTTCACCCTGTCCCCCCCTCTTTCTGAGCGGTCCACTTGATCAATGCAGTAAAAGCTCAACAGATCCCTGTTGCTTTGATGGAATTCTGCAAATGGGTGTGCCACTGGATAAGATTTATCATTTTTTGCTATGGCACGCATGTGTTCTAGAATTCTTAACTTTGTGGGATTGATGGTACTCCCTATGTAGCGTTTTCTGCAGGGACATTCTAGGCAGTAAATGGTGTACTCTGAATTACAATTAAAAAGCTTTTTGATCTCCCTATTTGGTTTGTTTTCATTAGTTCTTCCTGGGTAGTTTCAAACCATTTTGCTACCGTTACAGGCCTTGCAGCGCAGACATGGAAAGAACCCTTTGGCTTTAAAGAGTTTGGTTGACGGAGGTTTAGAGGAGAAGTGGCTGTGGACGAGGTGGTCTGCCAGAGATTGACTACGTTGATAAGTAATCAACGGTCTCTCTGGATGAACTCTTTTAAGCGCATGATCAGTGGTCAGGATGTGCCAATTCTTCTTAAAGATTTGCACTATTTTTCCTGCTTTTGTACTGAAATTGGTGATCATTCTTGTTGGTTCTTCCAACTTCAGTATTGGTTTGATTACTAAAAGATCTCTTCTATTTATTTTGGAGGCTTTTTCTTCAGCTTGTTTTAATATGCTATTCGCATATCCCCTGACTTGGAATCTTTTTTTGGCCTCATTTTAAGCTAGTGTGAATTCTTCTGTCGCCGAGCAGTTACGTTTCAGGCGTAAGAATTCACCATAGGGAACGCTCTGTATGACTTGCTGCATGAAGCATGGCATTTCCTGCCGTTGGTTTCCTATGGAGTCTCGATTGAATCCTGTTGTTCTCTATGTAGACCTCCAAGTCCAAGTAACAAAACGCTATTGTCACTGATTGTGCTTGTGAATCTTAGATTCCAGTCGTTGTCATTCAGCGCGGAGATGTATTCCTCGGCTGAGGCCCGATCCCTGCGCCAAATCACAAAGAGGTCATCTATGTACCTCGTCCATAAGAGAATTAAAAAAATATATATATATATACTTATATGTATATGTATACCGTGACCAGTGATGTCACTGACCATGTCATGAATGATGTAATATGTGACATCATCAGCAGTGGATTGCGGGTGCGCGATATATAGTTATTGCAACTAACTATATATGCGAATTTCAATGGTTTTGTGCGAGTAAATTAAGGTTTTGTAAATGCTAATCCCTAACTATATATGGTCTATAACCTATGGTTTTTTCAGTGAATTTTCAAGGTTTTGTAAATGCTAATTCCTAACTATATATAGTCTATAACCTATGGTTTTTTCTGTGAATTTCAATGGTTTTTTAATAGCAAATATCAAAAGCTGTAAAATGTCAAGTACGTGGTAGGTAAAAACATTTTCGTATTTATGCACGCTGATGTGCTTTGAACGCTGCCCCCCCCCCTCCTCTTTTCTTTTAGGAGTATTCTCTCTTTGCAGATAGTGAAGGGTAGGTAACGTAAGCCTTTGCCCCCGTTGTAACCCGTCGTGCCTGCTTCCCTCTCCATTTGATTGATTGTTATCCAAGCATTTACTGTTTTAGAATTGGTTCTCTTTGGTTCATTCTCTATTTTCAAACAAGCACAGAGACGCAATACTCTGTTTAGTCTTTGCAGATAGTGAAAAATCGTTTAAAAAAACAAAAGGAATCGAGCTAAATCAGTAGGCCACTAATGGGATCTCTTTTTGACCTCGCTAAAATAGAAACATTAGGAACAACCCCTCATGAGAAATACGAAACTAGTGAGATAAACTGAGCTCGACACCATGATGGCTGCAAGACAGCTCGGCTCCGCCGCCCACCCCGCCCAAAATAACGACAAACCCTATGCAAATATTATAAATATATACAACAAACCAGCAAAGTAACAGGGTAAAACGTTTTATTAGATAACTATTTACATGGCAGCCTGCTGCAACATCCATCACTGTTCCTGTCGAGGTAGCATAGCTGGCGGCCTAGGAGTGGAGGACCGTTGTGCAAATTGCCCCGGGACGACACCATGCGCCAAGACTCGTCCCCAGTACATGCAGAGCTGATGTCCGACAAGTTGTGTGTGAGGATGCCTTGCTGATGCCGCCACCCCCACCACCACCTTTTTGTTGCCTGATCCGGCTAGCTCAATCGATCGAGCATGAGACTCATGCACTCTGATCTCCTTGGCCTCAGTCAAGCATCAATAGTAACATTTTCATACGTGAGTGTAGGTTCATGGTTTTCCATCCACAGACTAAAAGCCTGGAGTGGGAGTGAAAGAACCATAACTAGGTAACAAGGAAGGCAGACGCTGTGGGAAGGACTCTGGATATGGTATCTTCCTTGGTCCCTGAGTTGCTTCGATGTCACTGCCTTGCACAAATGGCATAAGGCCTGGATGTTGGGTGCCATAGTAGAGGGTTCCGAGCAGCGCTTGTAACACTGTCTGAAGTTTATTTGCATCTGCTGCAGCTTCACTATTCTCAAAGTAAGTGGGGGCTGTTTGTGGACCTGACTGCATTGGAAAACAATGTGATGCGGTGCCTCCCTGAACCACTTGACGGAGGCCCCCGAGATAATTGCCCCTGCTCCACACCTTGTCCCACAATCCGTTTGACCTGAAGACACGTCCTGCGGTGCCCTGGTCCGACCATCACATATACCTGCGCCAGGAGACGGCGTGGGGTGCAGTAGAAGGGAGAGGCGGCGCGAACGAGCCTCCCCCACCTCCCCAGGTGGAGGTTTCTCAGCTACACCCCAGCGCTTCACTCGACCAGCTGACTTGCGCCCGCTCTTGCGACACAGTGCCTCGCTCGGCCAGCTGAGTTCCGCCCGCTCTTGCAGCACAGTGCCTCACCCTCCATCCAGCTGAGTTTCTCCCGCTCTTGCGGCTACAGCGTCTCGCCCACCATCCAGCTGAATTGCGCTTACTCTTGCGGTGCAGCGAAAGGCGGCTGCAACAAGACTCTCAAAATGGCGGCCGGCTCTTCGGATTTAGGCCTGGTCTACTAAAATGGCCCTGGGACACCGTGGAACTCGGACGCTTGACTGCTAGGGCATGGACCCCATTCCCAAAAGTTTCCCCTCAGCCTTGAAGATTTTACAAAAGTCACCGGGGCCCCCGACTCCCGCAGACTTCCGGTGGCGAGCGACTGCCATGATTGCTCGCGGAATGGCCACGACGTAGCCACGGGGTGCTCTCATGCTGACGCCAGCTTCAATCTGAAACATCCAGAAACACTGTAGACTACCAATTCGATCAGTTCCGGTGGAGCTCCAACGTGACCCGGTAGAGAAGAACTTGCCCTCCCCTCTTTGACTGATTGTTCTTGGTGCCTGTCCCTTCTCTTGTCATTTAACAGAACTTTTTGGACTGCTGAAAGGGGTTGTATTCCGACCGCTGGTTGGTGGAGACATTTTGACTATATTCTGGACCTGCGTTGTCGCGTAATGCGTCATATGACGCGCCACGTTAGCGCACCCGGAAGTGCTCCGGCACGCAAGGCGCAGCTTCCCGGAAACGATCCAGAGCGCGGCGCGCAGCGCATAACGTAAGCATAACAGGTCATGTGACTTGTTAATAAAACTTTTCATTGGTTCATTTTACTTTTGTAATTCTAATGATGAAAGGCTTGGTCATATGACCTAAAAATAACGCTTTTCATTGCTTTCGAACATTTTTTTTTTCCCAAATGATGAAAGCCCCACCTTTTGTTTTCTCACTCTGACTTGTAAAGCAAAGGACCCAGATGCATTTACAGTTTATCACTAACAATGTTCCAGGCTAATGTATTTTCCCGGGAAATTTACAACTGTCCTGCAAGTAAAATATTCCTTTTTCGAGAAAAAGGGCGTTTCTTCGTCGCATGAGGGAGCCGTTGAGCAAAGGAGGCTCGGCCTGCTGTCTTAGTCGCTGATAGGCATGAATATCAGATTCTTATCGATCACTTTATGTTGCAGGAGTAGGAAACACAACAGCCCTTGACCATTTATCGTTACTGGTTTCCTGCGTATTATACCTTTTAACAGTCATGTAATTGGACTGCTTTATTTCACTTGCCTTTTACTGATTCGAAAACAGTGGCTATTATTCAAAACTTTACCAATGTAGGTACTACTACCATGTTTTTTTTTAAAAACCTTTATTGTGAAAATGTCAGTATACAAATACGGGCCTATAACCACGTGGGCCGGCCACGGAGCAAACTGGAATCGTATATGATGAGGGAACATTTACACTGTAGAAGAACGTAACGGGCGACCCATTAGATTGCAAGAACTAAGGTGTCTAACATTTGCGGAATCGGTGGACGTACATTTTATAATTAAAGTACGACAGGGCCAGTTACAATAAAATTATCTAGATATACATTTGCGGGCAAGTACCATGGGTGATGTTAATTCGAACTTTCAATAGTACAGTAATCAATAACACATCAGAACTTAATATCAATAGGGATGTCAAAATGTTCAATCAATTCTCGTCCCCGCCCGCCATGTGCTTCAAAACTGCATACGTATCTCGTGATATCAACGTTGGGCAACCAGTACACAACAAGGAGTTACGAGTCCCATTTATACCGGCGCCATTTTGGGCGAGGCCGGGCAGGTCCAGGATATAGTCAAAATGTCTCCACCAACCAGCGGTCGGAGCAGAACCATTTTCGGCAGTCCAAAAATGTTCCGTTAAATTACACCAGAAGAAATAGGCAACAAGAACAATCAGTCAAAAGAGGAGACGCTTTCGTGATGGGGCCCATGCCCTAGCAGGCAAGCGTCCGAGTTCCAAGGTGTCCCAGAGCCATTTTAGTGGACCAGGCCCAAATCCAAAGAGCTGGCCGCCATTTTGAAAGTCTTGTTGCAGCCGGCTATCGCTGCACCACAAGAATAGCCGCAATTCAGCTAGAAGGCGGGTGAGTCACTGTACCGCAAAAGCGGGCGGAACTCAGCTGAAAGGCGAGTGAAACGCTAAGAGGAACCCCACTGCAGATGAGATGCCTCCACCTGGGGAGGAGGGAGAGGCCCGTTTGCGCTGCCTCCCCCCCCCCCGGGCACCCTACGCCGTCTTTCGGCGCATCATTGTAGGATGGCCACACCAGTGAAACTTGCTGGACACCACCTCGGTGCCATCCGGATCTCGGCACGTTCGAGTCACTGTACCGCAAGAGCGGGAGAAACTCAGCTGGACATGCCGTCTTTCGGCGCAGCATTGTAGGATGGCCACACCAGTGCGGCAACTTGCTGGACACCACCTCGGTGCCATCCGGATCTCGGCGCGTTGTGCTGCCTTCGGCGTACTGTAGCAGCAAGAGTGACCGCAACTCAGCTGGACACGCCGTCTTTCGGCGCAGCATTGTAGGATGGCCACACCAGTGCGGCAACTTGCTGGACACCACCTCGGTGCCATCCGGATCTCGGCGCGTTGTCCTGCCTTCGGCCTATTCGCACATCGGTCCGCTACTGACGCCGCCTCACAGGCCAACTGATTTTGTAGGCTTTTTATAGCCCAAAGCCGCATAATAGGTCATGTGACTTGTTTATAAAACATTTCATTGGTTCATTTTACTTTTGGTTTCCTAATGATGAAATGCTTGATCATATAACCTAAAAATAACACTTTTCATTGGATTAAAACATTTTTTTTCCCAAACGATGAAAGCCCCACCTTTTCTTTTCTCACTCGGCAATCCAAAAAGGTTCCGTTAGATGACAACAGAGGGGACAGACAACAAGAACCATCACTCAAAAAAGGGGAGGGCAAGTTCTTCCCTACCGGGTCTCGTTGGGGCTCCACTGGAACTCATCAAATTGATAGTCTACAGTGTTTCTGGATGTTTCAGACTGAAGCTGGCGTCAGCATGAGAGCACCACCATCTCGTAGCTCCGTCGTGACTATTCCGCAAGCAATCATGGCAGCCGCTCCCCACCGGAAGCCTGCGGGAGTCGGGGGCCCCCAAGACTTTTGTAGAATCTTCAAGGCTGAGGGGACGCTTTCGAGAATGGGGCCCAAGCCCTAGCAGAGAAGCGTCCGAGTTCCAAGGTGTCCCAGGGCCATTTTAGTGGACCAGGCCCAAATCCGAAGAGCCGGCCGCCATTTTGAGAGTCCTGTGGCAACTAGATGGTGAGCAAGACGCTGTAGCCGCAAGAGCGAGCGGTAAACAGCTGAATGGCGGATGAGGCACAGTGCAGCAAAAGCGGGCGGAAAACCGCTGAATGGCAAGTGAAACGCTAAAGGGGCGCCCAACTACAGCAGACGAGCCTCCACCTGGGGAGGCCCGTTCACGCCGCCTCCCCCCCCCCGCCCCCCCCCAGGGCGCCCCACGCCGTTTTTCGGAGCAGCATTGTAGGATGCCAAAACCAGTGCGGTAAGTAAAGAACATCACCTGGGTGCCGTCCAGATCTCAGCGCGTTCTGCTGCCTTGGGACTATTCGCACAACAGACCGCTACTGACGAGGCACAGTGCAGCAAAAGCGGGCGGAAACCGCTGAATGGCAAGTGAAACGCTAAAGGAGCGCCCCACTACAGCAGACGAGCCTCCACCTGGGGAGGCCCGTTCACGCTGCCTCCCCCCCCCTCCGGGGCGCCCCACGCCGTTTTTCGGAGCAGCATTGTAGGATACCAAAACCAGTGCGGCACCTGGGTGCCGTCCAGAACTCAGCACGTTGTGCTGCCTTCGGACTATTAGCACAACAGACCGCTACTCACCATTGTTGCTTCTGTTTAAAAAAAAAATTTTTAACGTGTTTACTGTTTTTGTTGCGCTGTATATATTTATAAGTTATTAAAGTGTTATAATCCTACTACTTTGTTGGAGTGCTATATATTTTTAATGTGACACATAATTGTGAAGACTTTGATGTACAAAAAGGCATCCCTGGAATCTTCTGCTTCAGGCTCGGTCCCACACACCCTCACAGTGAGAATCCCCTCCCCAATCACAATACAGGATCGTTATCAGATAGTAGGAACGCGTGTGGTGTGACGGATCTCATCAGGTGGGTGTAAAGTAACTCAGCCCGAACATCAACTGACATTCAACACACCATTCGAACATTCATGCAATCAACATTCATACACACGCGCACAGGCTGAGCAGCACTCTACAGTGGGGGCCTTGATCTACTGTAACTCCTTTGAAGAGGGGTGATTCTTTACAGTTGAGGCCATAAACTACATCCGCAGGGCTAGGTGATAGCCTGGGACCGGCCTGGACAATCAGACACAGAGGAAGAGGAGTGTCAGAGGGTGCGGTAGTGAATAGGGTGAAAGGGAGGTGTCGGCCAGGCACAGGGTGTGATTCTCAGTGAAGAGCAGCGCAGATGGGGGGAGGTTTATGGCCCATGCATAAGACAGAGAGCGGGGGTGACCAGTGCATGGGGGAGATGCTTGCGAGGGTGGGGAGCCATGCTGAGGATCGGCGGCGTGCAGAGAGTGGGTCAGCTCAAGGCATCTAAAATGGCTGCCGTGCACGACAAAAGTGTGGCATTGGAAAAAAAGCAAGATGGCGCAGACAATGTTATCAATACGAATTAATTTATAACAATTATTTTTAACAATATATTTACTCGCAGTGTCAAAATGGCGGTCAACACTTCCTGATTTCCTTCGAATCGAACGTTAACAGACGTCACGATCGGCGGCATGCAGAGAGTGGGTCTGGTCAAGGCATCTAAAATGGCTGCCGTGCACGACAAAAGTGTGCCATTGGAAAAAAAGCAAGATAGCGCAGACAATGTTTATCAATACGGATTAATTTATAACAATTATTTTTAACAATATATTTACTCGCAGTGTCAAAATGGCGGTCAACACTTCCTGATTTCCTTCGAATCGAACGTTAACAGACGTCACGCAGCAAAAAAAAAAAAACGCTCACGCGCAGCCGCTGGAAGACAAATATCAACATATATGAGCATCCTCAGCCACCCTCAGAAAACATAGGGGGTCAGGATACGTCTCCCGTACCCCCTTATACCCATTTCTCACATTGTTTTTCCTCCATCTTGTAATTTCATTAAATCGAAACACAAAATGGTGAATTCCCGTTTCGCGTCCCGGTTCACTACCCGGTTCGCGAACCGGAAAGCGCTTCTACCGCAAAAAATCAATATTTTTTTATTTGCCCCACGGGACCCTTTAATAACCCCAACATCATTCCTAGGGGGTCAAGAAGGGTCTACCTTGCCCCCTTTCATTAAATTCCCCCTTCGTTTTTCTCCTCCTCTTGTCTCTCGATCCTACCGAGAGACAAGATGGCGGCTGCTCCGGACTGTTTAGAATGTTGACAGACACCGGAGAGCCAATCAGCTTCGCTACGCAAAGTTCCGTTACGCGAAAAGTTCGCGAACCGGAGCGCTATCCGGGACGCTGTCACAGATATATCTGTTTTTTAAAACGTTAATTTCTCAAAATCCACTGGAGCACATATATTGAGACCCAGCAAAGGCACATCGGGCTAACAGTCCCTACAATTTTGCCAAGTTTCGTGCAAATCCATTCAGCCGTTCGAGCTAAAAGTGAGGTCAACCGCCCTATGGAAAACTCAATGTTAAAAACGCGTTTTGGGACCCCCCTTTTTTCTCTCGGCCCCCCCTTGACGAAACCCCCCCAAATTTTCAGGGGCTGCTCAGAAACAAGATGTGTCATTTTCCTGAAAATTTCAGCCGATTCCGTCCACAAACGCCAAAGTTATTAGACATAGAATTTTCAAAAGTCCCATAGAGAAAAAATCCTAACTATATATACCTACTGGCGACCGCCAGTTGGTAATATATATATATATATATATATATATATATATATATATATATATATATATATATATATATATATATATATATCTATATATATATATATATATATATATATATATATATATATATATATATATTTATTTATTTATTTTTTTAACAGCCAACTGGACTCTGTCTTTTTACTGAAGCATTTCTAGCACTTGATACAGCCAATCTCGCCGAAACGTGCCGTGGATGAAATAGCTGATGATCATGAAATCTTTTTCTAAAAACTACCCTGTGATTGCTCCAGTTTTGTCTAGAGGTTGCAGGCGGATTTCCGTCCTCACAGTGGATGAAAGCACCCGTCCTGAGTTTGGAGCGAGTGTAACCGATATATAGATATATATATATATATATATATATATATATATATATATATATATATATATATATATATATATATATATATATATATATATATATATATATATATATATATATATATATATATATATATATATATATATATATATATATATATATATATATATATATATAGCTATCTGGTCTGCAATGACTGCCTATGCAATGGGATTACATCATTTGCTTTAAATGCTGTTACGCTTGTGCTGCCTTGTTTGTAAGCACGCTTGAAGAAGGCTCCTGTAGACGTGCGTCCTTGCGATGTAATCGTTTGAAATTGGCTCTGTGAGTGCAATTTGTCTCCTTAGGGAACTGTGTGTGATATATAACATGAACCCACCTCCATTTAACAACTGCACCTTTCCCTAGGAGTGCAGCAGGAGCCTGAGGTGGATTTGTGGAGCAATTTATTTGAAAGCAAGCTGGCTAGACGCAATGGAATCTCGGCACCCCCGCCGGATCAACACTTATTCAAACTGTTGGACGTACGGCCATTTGGTTTTATGTAAATAGAACTGAACTCGCACCAACTGTGGTGAACTACTTTTTACTCGTCCATCTACATGCACTACATGTACCAGAGTGCTACGGGGGGACCCGGAGGAGAGGCTAGTGGTGTGTGATCCATCTTGGTTGTACTTAAACGGCTCCCGTGAGCCCTGAGCCGACGAGCTCTTGGAGACGCACCTGCGCGCCGGAGAGGCATCAGGGCCTGTGACGGTTACTTGGCGGCCTTCTCATCCACCCCAAACACTGCTCTGCTGACGAGGGAAACTGTCCCGAAACCCGGGCCATGTCTCGGGTCCAGAGAACTTGGGGATAATGAGTAACTACTCGCACCAACTGTGGTGAACTACTTTTTACTCGTCCATCTACATGCACTACATGTACTAGAGTGCTACTGGGCGACCCGGAGGAGAGGCTAGTGGTGTGCGATCCATCTTGGTTGTACTTAAACGGCTCCCGTGAGCCCTGAGCTGACGAGCTCTTGGAGACGCACCTGCGCGCCGGAGAGGCATCAGGGCCTGTGACGGTTACTTGGCGGCCTTCTTATCCACCCCAAACACTGCTCTGCTGACGAGGGAAACTGTCCCGAAACCCGGGCCATGTATCGGGTCCAGAGAACTTGGGGATAATGAGTAACTACTCACACCAACTATGGTGAACTACTTTTTACACGTCCATCTACATGCACTACATGTACCAGAGTGCTACGGGCGATCCGGAGGAGAGGCTAGTGGTGTGCGATCCATCTTGGTTGTACTTAAACGGCTCCCATGAGCCCTGAGCTGACGAGCTCTTGGACACGCGCCTGCGCGCCGGAGAGGCATCAGGGCCTGTGACGGTTACTTGGCGGCCTTCTCATCCACCCCAAACACTGCTCGGCTGACGAGGGAAACTGTCCCGAAACCCAGGCCATGTCTCGGGTCCAGAGAACTTGGGAATAATGAGTAACTACTCGCACCGACTGTGGTGAACTACTTTTTACTCGTCCATCTACATGCACTACATGTACCAGAGTGCTACGGGGCGACCCGGAGGAGAGGCTAGTGGTGTGCGATCCATCTTGGTTGTACTTAAACGGCTCCCGTGAGCCCTGAGCTGACGAGCTCTTGGAGACGCACCTGCGCGCCGGAGAGGCATCAGGGCCTGTGACGGTTACTTGGCGGCCTTCTCATCCACCCCAAACACTGCTCTGCTGACGAGGGAAACTGTCCCGAAACCCGGGCCATGTCTCGGGTCCAGAGAACTTGGGGATAATGAGTAACTACTCGCACCAACTGTGGTGAACTACTTTTTACTCGTCCATCTACATGCACTACATGTACCAGAGTGCCAAGGGGCGACCCGGAGGAGAGGCTAGTGGTGTGCGATCCATCTTGGTTGTACTTAAACGGCTCCCGTGAGCCCGGAGCTGACGAGCTCTTGGAGACGCACCTGCGCGCCAGAGAGGCATCAGGGCCTGTGACGGTTACTTGGCGGCCTTCTCATTCACCCCAAACACTGCTCTGCTGACGAGGGAAACTGTCCCGAAACCCGGGCCATGTCTCGGGTCCAGAGAACTTGGGGATAATGAGTAACTACTCGCACCAACTGTGGTGAACTACTTTTTACTCGTCCATCTACATGCACTACATGTACCAGAGTGCCAAGGGGCGACCCGGAGGAGAGGCTAGTGGTGTGCAATCCATCTTGGTTGTACTTAAACGGCTCCTGTGAGCCCTGAGCTGACGAGCTCTTGGAGACGCACCTGCGCGCCGGAGAGGCATCAGGGCCTGTGACGGTTACTTGGCAGCCTTCTCATCCACCCCAAACACTGCTCTGCTGACGAGGGAAACTGTCCCGAAACCCGGGCCATGTCTCGGGTCCAGAGAACTTGGGGATAATGAGTAACTACTCGCGCCAACTGTGGTGAACTACTTTTTACTCGTCCATCTACATGCACTACATGTACCAGAGTGCCAAGGGGCGACCCGGAGGAGAGGCTAGTGGTGTGCGATCCATCTTGGTTGTACTTAAACGGCTCACTTGAGCCCTGAGCTGACGAGCTCTTGGAGACGCACCTGCGCGCCGGAGAGGCATCAGGGCCTGTGACGGTTACTTGGCGGCCTTCTCATCCACCCCAAACACTGCTCTGCTGACAAGGGAAACTGTCCCGAAACCCGGACCATGTCTCGGGTCCAGAGAACTTGGGGATAATGAGTAACTACTCGCACCAACTGTGGTGAACTACTTTTTACTCATCCATCTACATGCACTACATGTACCAGAGTGCCAAGGGGCGACCCGGAGGAGAGGCTAGTGGTGTGCGATCCATCTTGGTTGTACTTAAATGGCTCCCGTGAGCCCTGAGCTGACGAGCTCTTGGAGACGCACCTGCGCGCCGAAGAGGCATCAGGGCCTGTGACGGTTACTTGGCGGCCTTCTCATCCACCCCAAACACTGCTCTGCTGACGAGGGAAACTGTCCCGAAACCCGGGCCATGTCTCGGGTCCAGAGAACTTGGGGATAATGAGTAACTACTCGCACCAACTGTGGTGAACAACTTTTTACTCGTTGATCTACATGCACTACATGTACCAGAGTGCCAAGGGGCGACCCGGAGGAGAGGCTAGTGGTGTGCGATCCATCTTGGTTGTACTTAAACGTCTCCCGTGAGCCCTGAGCTGAAGAGCTTTTGGAGACGCACCTGCGCGCCGGAGAGGCATCAGGGCCTGTGACGGTTACTTGGCGGCCTTCTCATCTACCCCAAACACTGCTCTGCTGACGAGGGAAACTGTCCCGAAAGCCGGGCCATGTCTCGGGTCCGGAGAACTTGGGGATAATGAGTAACTACTTGCACCAACTGTGGTGAACTACTTTGTACTCGTCCATCTACATGCACTACATGTACCAGAGTGCCAAGGGGCGACCCGGAGGAGAGGCTAGTGGTGTGCGATCCATCTTGGTTGTACTTAAACGGCTCCTGTGAGCCCTGAGCTGACGAGCTCTTGGAGACGCACCTGCGCGCCAGAGAGGCATCAGGGCCTGTGACGGTTACTTGGCGGCCTTCTCACCCACCCCAAACACTGCTCTGCTGACGAGGGAAACTGTCCCGAAACCCGGGCCATGTCTCGGGTCCAGAGAACTTGGGGATAATGAGTAACTACTCGCACCAACTGTGGTGAACTACTTTTTACTCGTCCATCTACATGCAAAACATGTACCAGAGTGCCAAGGGGCGACCCGGAGGAGAGGCTAGTGGTGTGCGATCCATCTTGGTTGTACTTAAACGGCTCCCGTGAGCCCTGAGCTGACGAGCTCTTGGAGATGCACCTGCGCGCCGGAGAGGCATCAGGGCCTGTGACGGTTACTTGGCGGCCTTCTCATCCACCCCAAACACTGCTCTGCTGACGAGGGAAACTGTCCCGAAACCCGGGCCATGTCTCGGGTCCAGAGAACTTGGGGATAATGTGTAACTACTCGCACCAACTGTGGTGAACTACTTTTTACTCGTCCATCTACATGCACTACATGTACCAGAGTGCCAAGGGGCGACCCGGAGGAGAGGCTAGTGGTGTGCGATCCATCTTGGTTTACTTAAACGGCTCCCGTGAGCCCTGGGCTGACGAGCTCTTGGAGAATCACCTGCGCGCCGGAGAGGCATCAGGGCCTGTGACGGTTACTTGGTGGCCTTCTCATCCACCCCAAACACTGCTCTGCTGACGAGGGAAACTGTCCCGAAACCCGGGCCATGTCTCGGGTCCAGAGAACTTGGGAATAATGAGTAACTACTCGCACCAACTGTGGTGAACTACTTTTTACTCATCCATCTACATGCACTACATGTACCAGAGTGCCAAGGGGCGACCCGGAGGAGAGGCTAGTGGTGTGCGATCCATCTTGGTTGTACTTAAACGGCTCCCATGAGTCCTGAGCTGACAAGCTCTTGGAGACGCACCTGCGCGCCGGAGAGGCATCAGGGCCTTTGACGGTTACTTGGCGCCTTCTCATCCACCCCAAACACTGCTCTGCTGACGAGGGAAACTGTCCCGAAACCCGGGCCATGTCTCGGGTCCAGAGAACTTGGGGATAATGAGTAACTACTCGCACCAACTGTGGTGAACTACTTTTTACTCGTCCATCTACATGCACTACATGTACCAGAGTGCCAAGGGGCGACCCGGAGGAGAGGCTAGTGGTGTGCGATCCATCTTGGTTGTACTTAAACGGCTCCCGTGAGCCCTGAGCTGACGAGCTCTTGGAGACGCATCTGCGCGCCGGAGAGGCATCAGGGCCTGTGACGGTTACTTGGCGGCCTTCTCATCCACCCCAAACACTGCTCTGCTGACGAGGGAAACTGTCCCGAAACCCGGGCCATGTCTCGGGTCCAGAGAACTTGGGGATAATGAGTAACTACTCGCACCAACTGTGGTGAACTACTTTTTACTCGTCCATCTACATGCACTACATGTACCAGAGTGCCAAGGGGCGACCCGGAGGAGAGGCTAGTGGTGTGCGATCCATCTTGGTTGTACAAAACTGAATTAATCCAATCCATCAGAAGGACAGAGGAGGCTTTGGTATATGATCCCCTGACAGAGGACCATGCACCTTAGGTAAAGACCACGGCCTGCCTGGCGGGTAATTCATAAGTCTTCAGAGAAATCATTACAATAGTGGATGCCCTGATGGCTGAAGATTTTGCATAGCTGGCACCATGTTGTTTCATTTTAAATATAGACTTCCAAAAGAAAGTGGTCTTGTAAAAAAAAGGAAAACAAAATGTCAAATGGACGTTTCTCCATGGGTGTGGGGGGTCACGAAGTAATTTCTCTGCATGGCAGTACCAGGAAGGGAATGGTAGTGAAGGTTGCACCAACTATCACTATGATCTTGCAGCCCAGAAGCAGATGTGCTGTAAGTCGAGATTTTCCTCCAGTGGTGCTAGCCTAAATTACGCCAGTGGAAACCCATTGTCCCCCCCCTCGCCCATCTAAATAGGTTAGAATTAAAAATATTAAGGAGGGTCAAGGAGGAGAGAAGGTAAGAGAAAGTAGACGGGTATATAAAAAACTCCTGGTCCATGCTAAAACAGAATGGGAGGAGAACCAGTGGGAGGAGATAAATAATTCCCTTGTGAAAGGAGACCACAGGATGTTCTGGAGAGTAGTGAATGGGGGGTCGGGGAATCTCCACTCAGCTATTGAGCCTAACATCGCTCCAGGGGTATGGCAGATTCACTTCCAATCCCTTTATAGCTCTGAGTTGGGAGAAACCCCGAAGGATGTTGGGGGTGACCAGGCAGTATATGAGGGGGAACCAATAACAGTGGGAGAGGTTAGGGCAGCAATAGCAGGTCTGATATCGGGCAAGGCGCCGGGATTGGACGGCCTACCTGGGGACTTGTTTAAGCAGGAACCCGACGTATGGGCCCCCTACCTTGCTGTTCTGTTTAACGGAGTTTTGAGCGGCATGGAGGTTCCAAGTACTTGGCTGGGGGCAGAGGTGGTCCCCATATATAAGAAGGGCTCGCCTCTGCTCCCAGCCAACTATAGGCCAATCAGCCTAATTGATGTACCTCAGAAGTTGCTCGGCAGGGTATTGCTGAACCGACTGCAGGAGTGGGAGGAAGAAACAGGAGTCCTTAGCCCCTACCAGGCAGGATTCAGAAAGGGGGTTTCAACAGTGGACCAGGTTTTTAGATTAAATATGATCTATTGGAGGGCAGCGATATTCGATGGTGGCAGCTTATACACAATATTTGTGGATCTGAGGGCCGCCTTCGACTTGGTGCCCAGAGGTAAACTTTGGAGCGTCCTCTCAGAGATGGGTGTACCCGCGGACATTTTATTAATCTTACAGAGATTACATCACAATAATTATGCCCGAGTGAGGTGTGGAAAGTCAGGGGCATTGACGGATAGATTCCCTGTTGACAGGGGGGTTAGGCAGGGCTGTGTGCTTGCACCGACCCTGTTCTGCCTCTTTGTCAACGGGGTAATCGCCCACCTGAATGGTACTGAAAATACTGATGCCCCAAAATTGAACGGCAGCAGGGTGCCTGCAATTATGTTTGCAGACGACACCCTGCTCCTGCCCAAAACCCCAATGGGGATCCAGCGGTTTCTTGACTCTTTTGTGGCCTTTTGTACAGATAGGGGTCTAGAAATTAACGCCACAAAAACTAAATTTATGGTCCTGAATCCTAGTCAGAAATTGCGCCCCAACCCATTACTGGGAGCGTCAAGGTTAGAGAGAGTCTCCACCTTTGAATATTTAGGTGTAACCTTGAATGAGACCATGTCATGGGGGCCACATCAGACTAGAGCTAACCTCAAATTAGTGCAGACCACTGGGGGCATTGTACGGTTGATGAAGAGTTCAACATATCGGCCTCTGGGACCGCTCATACAGATTTATAAAGCACAGGCTAGGGGCGCCACTATGTATGGGGCGGAATTGTGGGGATACACACCAACTCGCAGTCTGTTGGCAACCGAGAACAATTTCATTAGACAGATAGTTGCCCTTCCGGTCAGCACCCCGCTCCTTCCTCTGAGGCTGGATCTGGGACTGAGACCAATAGCTGATGAAATAGGTCTCAGACCCATAGTCTTCTGGCGAAGACTGTGGAGAAGTGAAGATCTATCTGCCTATAGGGCGGAATTGAGTGAGCTTCTAATTCATCCTAAAGCTTCACAAATCCCCTGGGTAAAATACATTCAACAATCATGCACAACACTGGGGCTTCCTGATCTCTGGTCTGACCCTGCAAATGCTTCATTAAACATCCCACGTAGAACTTTGGTCAAGGTCTACCACGACCAGAAACTATCATCTGCCATGGACGGCCAGCGGGAGGGATCATTAACATCTGCATTCATGTTGAGCAAGGACTCATATAGGCTGGAAAGGGTTTTGGACGCCATGTCCCCCGTGTTGGCCAGGAAACTATTTCTCCAATGGAGATATGGAACATTGCCTTTCCGATCTTTCACCAGCTCCTGGACAACCCCGTCCTCTTCCAAGCAGTGTCCGGCATGCTCCTATGTGGAGGAGAGTGATTTACATGTGGCCCTGTTTTGTCCATCCTATATGAAAGCTAGGAAGTACTGGCTCCTACCACTTATCAGGAACTTTGGTTGTAGGGAGTACCTGCCAATGTATAGAATCCTGAAAACCGATGTTTCGAGTTTAACCGTGTTTGCAATGGCAAAATTCCTCACCAATGTCTGGCATACCCGCACTCGCATTATGAAATCTCAGGCTCTGAGTTAATCCCAAACTTTTTTTTAAATATGTAATTCTGGTAGTTTTAACTTACAGGAATGATTTTATAGTGTATAGCATGTGCTTTTTTGTTATTGTTGTGGATTTTATCATGGTTACACATGTTTTACTGTTGTTGCATATCTTTTATGGCTATATGGCTGAAATAAAGATGAATAAAGTAAAGAAATAGGTTAGGGGAACCGCAAGTTTGTTGGGGCACCTGAACTGCTATTTTGGGAGTTCTTCTGCTTCATGAATCTGTAAATGGCACCGTGAGTATCTATTCTTCAAATTCAGTTGCAGCGCAGCGCCAACTGTAAGCAAGGCCGATTAAGTATAGTTTGAAGTACACGTGGGATAACCAAGTCCCACTCTAGCACCAAATGAGAACGCCTTGAGAAGGGGGAGTAAGAAAACATATCAAATTTAAGTAAACATGCTTTTTCTTGTTTCTGTGCATCAATTGTATTTCTTTCATATGCACATGGTCATATATGCATATTAATTAGCTGTAAGGCCATACGATTTTATTATTGATTCTTATGATCATAAACATTCAACAAAAGACCCTTATGTTTAGAGTTGGTCATCAAAAACAATGTAAAGAAAGGTTATGATAAGGCACAATACATAATTAAGTGAGCGTATGCCACTTCATACTCTCAGAGGATCAAGTTCATCAAAAGTAACTGTGGGTCACGAATATATGATGCCATCCCTCAGTCTTTCTCCCCACAGGGAATCACAACGCGGTGTGATACCGCATACCATTACTCCGCAAGTCAGAACAATGACTTGCGGAGGGGGGCGCTGGATGTTGGAATAGCATAATTTACTATTCCAACTCCAGTCTGTGCGGACAATAGGGAAGGTGTTGGATTTTAAATCCAACACCTTCCCCCCTCCGCAAGTCATTCTTCCGACTTGCAGAGTAATGGTATGCAGAATCACAACGCGGTTGTTGTAACAACCGCATTGTGATTCCCTGCCTGGAGAAAGATTTGTTGTTAACGACATTTACCGTGGGTCAGAGGTGTCAGCGAAGCCAACCAGCCTTGCTTTAGCATTGGTCTGGCAACATTAAGCTCTCTGCACTCAGAGCAATATCCATGTTTTTCTGTTAAGGTAGTAAGGGAAATATGGGAACATTTAACACTCTGCTAGGCTACTTAACTTGCTACAGATAATGTAGTGGTTTTGGCAAATTATTGCAAACCAAGATGAAACCCTGCAGCACGAGGCATTTCTTTTTTTATTCTGTTTATTGGTTACAATCATTGCCACTATGTTGTTTGTATTTATAGTGAACACTATACATGTACTTTACACTAGAAAGTAGAGTTTGAAATAAATAAAATAATAAATAATACAGTAGGCTAAAATATTCCTAGTGACATTGCTGAGTTTGTCTATTTATGGTGAAAAGAAATGTGTAATCTGCTATTTATCCCTCTGAGTCTCACAGAATTGTTGATTGTCTAGAAAGTATCATTCTCATTTTAATGCAATAGTGATACATGGGCTGAAGTGTACAGGTCCTTCTTCTCAGAATTAGTATTTTGACTGAGTTTGTATTTACTAAACCGTTAAGGGTTCCCAAAGTAGGATTGTGGTTGTGGCTAGAAGCCAAGAAACACAACAAAAGTAATATGGGACTGTCAACGGTCCTCTACCGTAAGCCAGACTAGACGGAGACTAGGAAAGAGAGCCACTAGCCATCTTTCTCTATGGGTTTCCTGTTCCCCAACTACCATTTCATATTTAACTCTGGCCATCACCACAGCATCTCTCTGGCCTGCTATTTCATTGATCCTGCCATTCATTCAATTGGAATTGTCTTGTTCACCAATGCGAACAGATCTGGCTTCCCAAAGTCGAAACAGAGGCCAGAATACAACTCAAACCTAACGTCATTCTGATTTCAAGTGCTAAGTTTATCTCAGGATTTTTGCCAAATCGTGATACACCATCAGCATAAACTAGGCACAACAGTTGCTGATCTTGGAAGGTCAGGCACTTGTGTGAGAAAACTGCCCCTAATTTGCAATGGCTCAATGACTTTTGTGAACAGAAGAGTGATAGTATACACCTGGGCCTAGTAACTTGCATTTTTTCAATGTTTCTATGTCATCAGAGTGCATGCTGTTGATTTGGACTTTCTCCAACGGTTGAATGTAGAGCATTTAGATGGTTATAGCCAAAATTAATAGGGTTGCATACCTTCACCATGAAGCCCTGTTCTAGTGAATCTAATGCTTTCATAGCAATAAAACAGCTTGAAATTGTGGGTCCTCATGTTAAAGGAATGCAAAGAATATACCCAGTTTAAACAGCACGAATCTTATCAGCACAGACTACCTTGGTCCAGTAATATCAGGGACAGGGGCTTGTAGGAAGAGCGTTGGGTGATCTTCATACCTCTCACATGGTCAATGTTAGCACAGTGCCAGCTCTCCACCTCAGTGGGAGTGCTGAGAATATGTCCTCGAGCACGGAGGGGGCAGGATGGCAAAGAGTGTGATGGGTATGGGTGGCAGGACCCCAGATATATATTTTTTGTATTTCACAGGAAATAGAGGAGAAAGGTAAATTATAGAGAATAGTTGGGGTGGGTGACAGGAGGTCATGTATTACTTAAAATTTGGATGGTGGAGAAGGTAAATGTAGAGGGTGATGAAAGTGAACGGCAGGAGACTAGGTATTTTTTTCCAAATTCGGTGGCGGGGAGAGGAAATATAGAGCTTGGTGGAGAAGGGGTGGCAGGAGGCCAATATTTTAATCTCTGAGAATGTTGTGTCTGAATGTTATACATGATTCTCCCATCACTCCTTTGCCTTTGCCCAGATGGTAAAGGGAGTAGAAGATGACTGGGAGTAGAAGAATACAAAAATGATGGATGGGTAAAAAGTGAACAGCAGGCACTTCTGGTCAAGATGGCGGTGGAGGAGATCGCAAGAGCTCTCTACCTGCCTACTTCTCCCCTGAGCACAAAGGCACTTCTGATTATGAGCTGTGGGCAGCAGATGAGGGTGTTTCGACTCCAAATCGCTGGGGGGCTTGGTGAGTCCAGAGACCCATCCACGACTCTGAATCCCTGACCCAAGACTCGGGCAATGGATGTTGGGAGCAGCCTGGGGGTGGAGCATCAGTGCTGTATCTGGCTGCCCCATACCAAGTCAGTCAGTGCAGGAAGACACATGCACCCATCAGTGAGCACGGTCTGGACCTGCTCCTGTCCCCCAAACTGGTGTTGGATGGCTTAGGGAGAGAGAGCCATGCCCTTCCCTTGATGCAGTGAATTTGGCTAGGTGAGGAGAAATATTGGTGCAGCTGCTGGGAGCCGTTCCCTGGATGGCGTTTTTGATCGCAGATGAGATGCAGAGGCCCCCTCCCGGACACATGAGGAGTTTGCAACAACCTGCCTGAAGGTGTACTGGGACCACTGAGCGCAAACCAAAACACAGGCACACCTATTAAGCTGGAATGTGTGTCTATGGGGTCGTCAGGCCACAGCACGCAATAGATGGTGGGCGTTTCTGGGATCCTTAGGGATGGGTGTGTGGTTTCAGCCAGTGCTGCTCACATGGTGCTGGGTCTCATTGAAGTACAGCCAAATTGGAACGCAGGCTGGGCTGATGATCAGGCACATTCTGACCCTTGACCCCAGCCAGCTGCTGGACTCGCAAATGACAGAGCCTAGGTCAGTGGCAGAGAGATGAACCCGTTGATGGCACTAAGGTTTCTGTAACGGGGGCAAGCAAACAAGCCCTTGGAGTGCACTGGTAGGGCATAAAACAGGAAGCAGGCAGCAGGCCAGAAAATTAGGCAACTGCAAAGTGGCAGTCCCTCCTGCAGCCCAGCAATCAGTAGACAACAGACCAGCACAACAAAGCAGATAGCCCAAAAGTTGGTTCCTCCAGCAGTGTCTGGTCACAAGTCCCATCCAGAATCTAAAAATATGGGATCAGAGCACCAGTACTTATACTTTAAAATGTCTTTGTTGAAGGGTTGACTTCAAAGGAAACCTTGGAAGTGTTCAACAATCCCTTTCAACCCAGCCCTGACTCAAAGACAATCAATGGGGTAAATCAGCCCTTTGTGTGAGGGCAGGACACAACCTATACAAATGTTAAGTGTGAGCCACCTTTCTTTCTCCCAGCCCAGGAAGACTATGAGTGTGCACCGCTGTGTAATTCTTTTGTATTTTTACTCTATTTCTCATTGTCTGCATACTTGTTACCTGTCTATTTTGCTTGTTTCGTTCCCCGTGTTTTCACCCGTTTTTCACTCCCCCCACCCCCCTTTGGTTCTGTGCCATGTCTTTCCCGCCGCTGCCCCCTGCCGCCACGACCCCTCGCTGACCCACTCCCGCCTCCCAGCTGCTCCTCCCTCCATGCCTTAAATGGCGGCGGCCGCCCAACAGTAGAGGTGACCCCTGACCCTGCTTGTGGGCCGAGTCGCCCCGCTACTGCCAAGCAGCACCACCTGAGTGTGCTCGCCCGCTGCTGCCTCCACCGCTCCTAGCGAGTGTTCCAGTCTTGTGTGCCCCAGGAATCACCGCTATGTAATTCTTTTGTATTTTTACTGTATTTCTCATTGTCTGCATACTTGTTACCTGTCTATTTCGCGCATTTCGTTCCCCATGTTTTCACCCGTTTTTCACTTTCCCACCCCCCCTTTGGTTCTGTGCCCTGTCTTTACCCGCCGCTGCCCCCTGCGGCTACGCCCCCTCGTTGCCCTGCTCCCGCCTCTCAGCTGCTCCTCCCTCCCTCCACGCCTCAAACGGCGGCCACCGCCCAGACGCGCAGTGGGCACACCGATTGCGCGGCAAAGGCAAGCCCATCTGCGCCCGTCCGTGCCTGGACCGTGCCCAGCGCCAGAACACCTGGACCCCGCGCTCGCCACATGCCAGAATCCGATATGACACCAACACTTTCCACGCTCTCAACATCGGCCGAGAGCACAGCTGCTTCCAGGCCGCCCCGAAGCACACCCACGAACCCTTCTCCTGCCACACCTGCAACTTCACCTGCGACAGAACCACCAAAGCTCCAAGGACCGGACCCAACCACCTCCGCTGCATACTCCTCAACACCTGCTCCGCATGCAAGCACGCCGTCGAGCTCTGGGACCTGCTCGACACCACCGCCCCAGACGTTGCCTTCCTAACCGAGACCTTATGGAACGACTCCTCGGCACCTGACATTGCCATAGCCATCCCGGATGGATACAAGATCTCCTGCAGAGACCGCACTAACGGAATGGGAGGAGGAATAGCCACCGTCCACAAGTCCTCCCTCCAGGTCCACACCCTTGCAGATGACTCCCTCAACTCTGCCGAACACCTGCTTTTTTGGATCCAGACGTACCCCAACACCACCCTCAGAGGAACACTCATCTACAGACCTCCTGGACCCCGGGCCCTCTTCAGCGACTCCGTCACTGACCTTGCCAGCACCCACGCACTCGCCTCCACAGACTACATCCTCCTCGGAGACCTGAAATTCCACCTTGAGAACAACAACGACACCAACTCCACCGCCCTGATCGACAACCTCGCCAACCTCGGCCTCCGACAACTCATCACCGAACCCACCCACGCCGCCGGCCACATGCTCGACCCCGTCTTCTCCACAAGCACCCACGTCGCCTTCAACAGCACCACCGAACTCCACTGGACCGACCACCGATGCATCCACTTCACCTTCAAGAAACCAACCACACACCACCGCAACCAACAGCTGCCCCGCCGCTGCTGGAGCAAAGTCACTGAAGACCAGCTGACCTCCACCCTCTCCCAGAACCGACCCCGCCAACACAGACATCGCCGCCCGAAACTTCAGACAGTGGATCGACGACTGAGCCAACACCCTCGCCCCGATCAAGAAACCCTCCATCAACCACCCCAGCAAGAAAGCAGACTGGTTCACCGAAGAACTCCTGACCTCCAAACGAACATGCCAGAAGCTGGAGAAGAAATGGCTCCACGACCGCACACCAGACAGCCACGCAGCCCACAAGGACGCCGCCCGAAGACATCACCACCTCATCAGAACAGCCAAGAGATCGTCCTTCAAAGCCCGACTGGATAACAATGCACACGACAGCAAATAACTTTTCAACATAGTGAAGGGACTCTCCAACCCCAGCGCCAACACCAACGACATCCCGCCCTTGCAAGAGTTGTGCGACTCACTGGCCACCTTCTTCCATTGCAAGATCGCCGACATTCATGACAGCTTCAACTCATCACCTGCCCAGACCGCAACAGACCACACCCCGAATGCCACCTGCACCAATCAACTGACCTCCTGGTCCCACGTCAACGAAGAAGAGAATCGCAAGGTCATGAACTCCATCCACTCAGGATCTCCAACAGACCCCTCCCCACACCACGTTTTGAACAAAGCTGATGCAACTATCGCCCCCAGCTACGAAAGATCATCAACATCTCCTTCGATTCAGCGACATTCCTGGAAAGCTGGAAGCACGCCGAACTCAACGCCCTCCTCAAGAAGCCCAAGGCGGACCCCAAAGACCTCAAGAATTTCAGGCCCATCTCCCTGCTCCCCTTCCCGGCGAAGGTCATATCGAAAATCGCCAACATGCAGCTGACCCGCCACCTCAAGGACAACAACCTCCTAGACCCATCCAAGTCCGAATTCAGATGCAACCACAGCACCGAGACTGCCCTTATCGCCGCCAAAGATGACATCAGGCGCCAGCTAGTCAACGGCGAAACCACAGCCCTCATCCTCTTGGACCTGTCAGACACTTTTGACGCGGTCTGCCACCGCACACTAAGAACACGCCTCCAAGAAGCCGGAATCCAGAAGAAGGCCCTGGACTGGACCAGGTCCTTCCTCTCTGGCAGAACCCAGAGAGTCAGCCTCCCGCCCTTCCGATCCAAATCCATGGACATCATCTGCGGCGTACCCCAGGGCTCAACCATCAGCCCGACCCTGTTCAATGTCTAAATGGCCCCCCTCGCTCAAGTGACCCACCAGCACGACCTGAACCTCCTACGCCAACGATACCCAGCTCATCCTCTCCCTCACCAAGGACCCACACACCGCCAAAACCAACCTCCACGAGAGAATGAAGGCAGTCGCCGAGTGGATGAAGAGCAGCTGTTTGAAAATGAACTCGGACAAGACGGAGGTCCTCATCATAGGTCCCACCCTCTCTGCGTGGGACAACTCCTGGTGGCCGACCACACTGGGAGCAGCCCCAGCACCCACGGACCATGCACGCAACCTGGGATTCACCCTCGACTCCTCCCTCTCCATGTCGAAGCAGGTCAATGCCATCTCCTCCTCCTGCTACAACACCCTCCGCATGCTCTGCAGGATCTATAAGTGGATCCCGACCAAAACAAGAAGGACAGTGACCCAAGCCCTCGTCAGCAGCAGGCTGGACTACGGCAACAAACTCTACGCAGGTATCCCAGCCAAACTCCTGCGACGACTACAACGCATCCAGAACGCCTCAGCCCGACTGATCCTCAACGTACCCCGCCGCAGCCACATCACCTCCCACCCAAGAGACCTGCACTGGCTCCCCATCAACAAGAAGATCACCTTCAAACTCCTCACCTACGCACACAAAGCACTCCACAACACCGGACCAGCCTACCTGAACGACAGACTCAACTTCTGCCCCCTCCGCCAGCTCCGCTCCATCAGCCTCGCGCTTGCCGCCGTCCCACGGATCCAACGTACGATCTCCGGTGGCAGATCCTTCTCCTTCCTCGCCGTCAAGACCTGGAACCCCCTCCCACCCATCTACGGCAGACCCAAGACCTGCTCACCTTCAGAAGGCTCCTCAAGACCTGGCTCTTCGAGCAGTAGCAGCACTGCCCCCCCCCAGCGCCTTGAGAGTGCGCTTTACAAATTCACTGATTTGATTTGATTTGTGCAGATGAACATAGATGTGTCTCTTGCCACACCCAGCTCTTACTGTGTTGTGGCTGTCTGTAAAGTATGCACCAAGTATAGCTGTCACCCAGTCCATACTTGTATTGGAGTCAGACTGCAAAGCACAAGAGAGTCACAAGCAGAGTGAAATGCCCACTTTCTAAAAGTAGCATTTCTAAAATACTAATGTAAAATGCAACTACACCAGTTAGCAGGATTTATCACCACAATTCTAAACATAGCAAACATTGCAACAGCACTTATTTCTGATCAGGAATTACCATTTAAAAGTATATAAGAGAATTCCCCATGCTAGGCTATAAGAGGTGTACCCCTCATAGCAGTGAAAGAGGAAATTGGCTGTTTGTCACTACCAGGACATGTCACACATAAAGGCACTTGTCCTACCTTTTAATTAAACAGCACCCTGCCCAGAGGGCTACCCATTGCCTACCTTAATGGTGATCTATGTGTAATAAAAGTGGAGTTTAGGGCTTGGCAAACAGTTTGGAATGCCACGTCAAAATAGCAGTAAATTGGGCACACAGGCCCTGCAGTGGCACAATTTAATCTACAGGCACTGGGTATATGGTATGCCACTTTACAAGGGACTAACAAGTAAATCAAATATGCCAAACATGTCTTAACCAATTATACTATGTCCAGAGGAGGGAGCACACACACTTTAGTACTGACTAGCAGTAAGTGGTAAAGTGCCCAGATTCCTAAAGCCAACAGAAAAAGGTTAGAAAAATAGGTGGAGGAAGGCAAAAAGTTTGGGGATAACCCCGCAAAAAGGGCCAGCTCTAACACTTGCCCATATTTAACCATTACTGTATTGTTTGCAAGTAATGATATAAGCACCTAACCATTTGTTTCCAATTTCTGAATCATTGATGGTCCTCTCTAGCTCTCTAGAAGACCCAGTATTGTGAAAAAGACTGATTTTATACTTTATATTACACTGTTTGCCAGATTCAAAATAGATGTAGAAAAGTTTTCATCTAGGCATGCATCTACACATCTAAATGACAGATTTGCATTCACAATCAGGATCTATAGTAATTAACTGAACAGATGGAACTTACAGCTGTGTAAAAACTGTCAGGTCGCTGCGTTTTCTGTAGGTAAGTGAAGGTGTAATAATGTAGGTGTTCCCAGTGGAGGACCAGGATGATAATTGCGAATCTTGGTAACTTTCACAGAAGTTTGAAGGTATTTACAAAATATTGTGATCAGACCCCTGTTGGAGGACCACTGGGCTGACAGGGGCAACTCAGCTTAAACTATGGGGGATACATCATTTGCTACTGATGTTCATGCTTCTATGGCTCTGCAAACTAGGCAAAGAACTACACTTTTAACACCTGACTCTCAGTGATAGGGATGCTGAGCAGTCACAGACTCCTCTATGAAGTAATGGGGGGGTGCTCAAGGTAAGTGTTCAACAATAATTCAAACATTCAATGAGTGAATGTCCAGACCAGAGTTTATCTTTTCAAGAAAGAAAGTACTTTATTGCACAACAATATACAATACTATATGCTACTAGTGCAAGAAATAATTTAAGGGACTATTCACAAACTGCATTTTGTATGTATGTTTATTAATACTACAGTCGTACTACAAAACTCTATTCACAAGGCAACACGTATCTCATATCTTTTCTATGGTGCAATCTTCTTCACATATGTAAGTGTACTACTTAGGGCCCGATTCTGATGCGTGTTGGAAAGCTTCCCGATCGAATCGGTTTGGAAATGGTTTCCGACCCACTCGGATCGGGAGAGTCCGACCGACGGAGTACGATACATCCGGATGCTTCCCGATACGATTTGCTTGGACTCCCATTGACTTCAATGGAAGCATATGTTCCTAACCGCATCATAATTGGGCCATCGGTTGGTAAGACATGTTCCCGATCCGATTTGGAAGGAGCAAATGCCGTTAGGAGGCCTTCCTAACCAAATCAGAATCAGGCCCTAGGTGGGAATACTTTCCTAACCGCATCACAATCAGGCCCTTATTAGTAAATATTGGAGCGACTAGGGGAGTGACTGGAAAAAGTGGCTTATTTACTACTAAATTGGAATGATTTAGACAGGAGTAAGGATGGGATTAGGAAGGGTTAGTGAGGTTTTACAGAGAAACATGCACAAACCCAAAAAGTAAGCATATTACTATTCGCAAACTGCACTTCTAAAGTTACTGCCGAAAATAGGGTGCCAAAACAGTAGTAAATTACTCCATCTCAGAGCTGGAGTATGTCTAGTACCACACATAGCTAATCACTGGTACAGCAACACCCACCAATAGAAAATAATGGAAGTAGGGTCTTGAAATAAAATTCCACAGGAAATCTTTTTAAATTAAATTGTTTAAATTAGTTACGAATATAAATAAAGGTAAGTTAATGTTCAAACTAATATCTAAAAATAAAACATATTTTTTATTTAATTATGAAATATTTTTAAACTTTTTTATTTTATTCTAACATTCTTTTTTTATTAAAATGTAATTATCAAATACTTCGCTCAAGTCAGATGGGGGAATTAAGAGAACTGAGGAAATGCATGTCAAAAGAGAAAGGGGTACTACAGAGGTGTGTCCTTGTGCCAGCATTGTTCTCCTTATATATAAATGATGTAATTTGATTGATTTATTTATTTATTTTATTTATTTAACTTGTAGAGCGCACTATCACCTTACAGGTATCCTGGCGCTATGCAACTCAGAGTACAGGAAAAGAGTGTGTCTGAAACATAGGCAGGCAAACTATGCCTTGGGGAATAACCAGGTTTTCAAACTCCTTCTAAATGGGAGGAGCTCCCTAATTTGTCTAATCTCCCACGGGAGTTTGTTCCAAAGTTTGGCCGCTGCCAAACCAAAAGATCTACCACCTGACCTGACCTTCCTAAACCTCGGTACCTTCACCAATCTTGCTGATGAGGAACAGAGACTTCTCATGGGGACATACCATTCAAATTTTCTCCACATGAGAACACTCTGGATCAAGGGAAGGCTTCTTAAGCAGAGGTGTCACCAATGCTTGCTTCCATTGAGAAGGAACCACTCCGCTAGCTAGAGACTGATTACAAATCAAGCGGAGAGTTGGAAACAGCTCTTCCTCAAACTCCTTCCAGATTTGATGTGGTACCGGGTCCAGAGGAGAACCAGAGGAGATACCCCGTGCCAACCTACTGAAGTTCTCCGCTGCTAAAGGCAAGAACTCAGATAGATAGTTAAAGTCCAAACAAGCAGGGATAGTACCCACACCCTCTGAACCACTCACCATGGAAGTGTCAGTGCCCATAGCCTCAGAGGCTACAGCCCCTGGTGCCAGATGGTCCCCCCCAAATCTTCAATCATCGATTTAATTTTATCATGGAAGAACCTCGCCAGGTTCTCACAAAGTTCTTCAGAGGGGGGTATTACATTCTTAGAACAGTCAGGACTAGTAAGACTGATCAGAATGTTAAAAATATTTCAGGAGCTATTAGAGGCATTAAAAATTAAGGAAGAAAAGTAATTTGCTTTGGACCTTATGATCTCCTTCTTATAGCCCTCAATTTCAAATGTCCACATGAGCTTGTCCTTCTCCTTGTAACCTCGCCTCCACCTCCTCTCAGCCTGCTTGCGCGCTAATTTCAGATTTTTCAAATTATCGTTAAACCAAGGGGCTGAGGGGCTGCCTCTACATCTATGTTTTTTCAGAGGAGCACAGGAGTCCAAGACCGAGGTGATCTTCAGGCACAAAGAGGCATAATTCTCCTCGACTTGCTTGTCTAAAGAGAAACAGCCCCAACCTTGAACAAAGAGTCAGAGCCCCTCTTCCGTAGGAGAGCCTTCCAGTCTCTACTGATGTATTCTATCATAGAGCGAGGTGCCTGAGTGTTATGGGTGCTAGAGTTTGCAAAAAATGTAATCAGAAAATGATCCCTCCTTTCCATAGGCAGAATTTCCCCAATATGCAAGAGATGAATTTCTGAAACAATTTAATCAAGAAGGTGCCCACCTTTATGAGTGGCCTTGGAGACCTGCTGGAGAAGGCCAAGACCTTCACATGAGTGAAGTACATTATAAAAACCAGAATCAAGAGAGCCATTTAACCACAAATTAAAATCACCCAGAATCACTAATCTACAGTGCGCAGCTGCCATATTAGTGAAGATATCCAACAGTGATTGCTGCTGATGTACACTGAAAGTCCCGGGAGGTCTATAACAAATGATCCCCGTTAAAATAAGACCATAATCATTCTTAATGACCAATTCAAATAGTCCAAATCCTGTAACCACATCAATATCAATAGTCACCAACTTCAAAGTGTCTTTATAAATCACCTCAACCCCGCCTCTCCTCCAATTCAGCCTAGGTCATGATGGATTTTATAGAGCCGGGCGGACAAACCCAAACAGAGTCAACCTCACAATCTGGGTAGGTCTCTGTCATAAACAGAACATCAAGCTCGTGTGATTCCAGCATCAGCTGAATTTCCACACTATGCTTGGACAGAGACCTAACATTTAAAAGCCCACAGGCTAAAAGACCTTTGTCTAAAAAGTCTTGTATAGGAGCAGCCGACTCAGAGAACCAGAGAACCCCCTTATCTCTGCCTGACTCACCAATATGATAAAGCTCATCACTAGAATAGCTTATGGGACCATATCCCACATTAGATCCCACACTAACGCCAAAATGGGCAGCATGTCTGGCACTGAGCGCGTTCTTAGCGTGGATGGGCGCAGACGGGTTTGCCTTTGGTGGGCCTTCGGCGCGCAACCGGCGCGCTCTCGCCATCGTCGCCTTTTATGGAGCCCTGACGTGAGGAGCAGGAAAGATCTAGAGCACTAAAAAACGCTGACTCCAAGATTTTCCACAGGCATATAAGATTCCCCACAGGATGTCAGCTCTATTCTTTGCGGATGCCCCACTACTGAAGTCAAAACCATCTAAGGGACAGCAAATCCTCTTAGATCAGTTTGTGGACTTCTGCATTCCGCGAGGACTGGAAGTCAACGCTGCAAAAAAAAAAGTACAATGCTTCTAATGGGCCCAAAACCTATCTGGGAACACTATTGATGGGTGGATCTAATCTTGAAAGGGTAAGAGATTTTGAATATCTGGTGGCAAAAAATATGTCATGGATAATGGAGATCAGCAAAAGTGGCCGAGAATTACAGCAACACATATCATGGATTTCAGAATATTTAAATCAACAACTTTGCGATCAGTTGCTCCAGCTTTATAAATATACAATGTTAAAGCTTTGGGTTAATGCACTATATGGTGCAGAACTGAGAGGACACAAAGAGGTTAAAAATTTAACAACATTAGAGAATAAATTCCTGAAGTCCCTGATCAACTTGCCCCAGACAGCTCCATTCATTGTTGCCATCATATATGGACTTGGAGGTGAAGCCCATAGTCCTTAGAGTGTATATCAGGCCATTGCTTTATTGGCATCGAATTTGGTCCTCAGAAGAACTATCATTTGACAGAATAGCCTCAGAGGAGGTAATCACTGTAGATAGCTATTGTAAAATAACCTGGCTAAAATACTTATGATTGCTGTTGTACTCATTCAGACTGGAATAGCAAAAGCATTACCCAAGAGATACTTCAATGGTAAATATAGAACAATTAAAAGAAAAATACTGCTCATACACTGAGGAAAGGTGGTATGTCAACCCTAGGCATGGACGTCTCATAAACGACTTCTTAAATTTTAAATGTATAGCTTTCTTTGAAGCTTTCACTCTTCCCATTGCTATTAACTTTACAGTAAATTTAGATATGGCGTATTCCAGACTTTTGCAGGAGGTGATCCAATACCTTTTTTCTTGGCAAATGTTAAATTGGCAAAATTGATAGAGAAACTGAGGCTCACTCATTCTTTTGCAAAGCCTATGTACATCTTTGTAGGAAATGGGCTAATACCATGTGTCTTCTGAATAGGGCGTCACAATATGCATCGGCCCTACGGATAGTAAGATCAGACACAAGTGGAACTATAGTTTTCAGCTTAGCCACGTTTGTTTATTCTACATGGTACTTCAGAAAGAAGCATATTTCAAGGCTGGTGCCTAGGCCTTGATAACATTTACACTTTGGGCATTTTGTATCTTTTAACATATTTTATACATGTTCATAGATTTGTGTATGAACAATGCAAATGAAATGACATTACTGTTTTTTGTGGTTTTAATCGCGTTAATCCCAGAACAAAGGTTTACTTGAATTTGAATACATTTAATTGAATACTTTAATTAATTGTACACAACACTTTTAAGAATTATTAATATACTATAAAAAATAACATAAAAAATGTATATGGGAATTTATTTTTCAATGTAAACTTCGGATAACATTTTTATTTAATTGAATGTATTGAAATTAAAGATTCCATTCCAAATTAAGCTAATAGTGCTGTAGCATTATATTTAAAATAAATCTATTCTATTAATTTACATTAATATTCCTCAAAGGTGGTAGGGATTGTAAAGGGTTTTGGGTGGCAAGAGTCTGTTTCGAAAGGGACCATATATGTTCTTCTGGTTTTCGTAAATTTAATAAAATCTACTGAAAAAAATGCAATCAAAGTATAGGAGTCTGTACAATGTGCTCATTCATGAACCATCCCTTGTAAAGTATGATACATTTTAAGATAGAAGCAAATATCCTTCACTCATTTTTTCTTTAGGTTCCAGGGACATAGAAGAGAATGTGCCTGCCATACTATTCTAATGAATGTCCTAAAATAATACGAGCAGAGGAAAAAGTCCACCTGAAAATCCATGATTTTTGTAGCCTTTGGAACACATTTTTGGAGATCTTATGGCTTTCAAAAATGAATAATCGAGTATATTTGGAACTGTTTTAAAGATTCGTGCGGCAGTTTAGGGCTTAGATGCACTGCTTTTACTTCCTCTGCAGGATTCTGCACATGGAAGCCGTTTGTCAGTCACACATTTGCTCCTAGCTCCTGTAATTGGTACACTTTTTCTGAACCTGTTACCCATCTAATTTGCCTTATACAGTGTCCTCCTCGTGACCTCAGTACCCTTGTGACACCGAGAAGCACATTTTGATGGTGTTTCTCTTATGACACTGATTGCTGATGCTTATATCTGGTGGTCGTTCTCTGTCTTAATTTCACTCGGCATCAATCAAAGCCTTAATACTACTCTTGATATATAGCCTGGTTCGCTGTGTATTGCTTTATGGGTGTAGGTAGGTTCTTAATCAAATGGCACCTAACAGTCCAAAACCTGCCAAGAATCCCTTGACATTTATTTAAACTACCTCTTGTTATTTTCCTCTTCCAATTGTTCTACCCGGAAACAACTCCTAGTCTCCAGCAGTCAGTGTATTTGTTAGGTTCGGAAGTAAAGTTCCATTTTGAATTATTATATATTTTATTTCTACATTTACAATAAAGGGAGTATGCTACCTAACAGAACGTTTAGAGGACCCTTTAAAATTCGAAATAGGGAAATCTTGGCGGTGAAGGTTCATTTAAAATTATACATTTGATTTCTAATTTTTGTTTTTAACTGAGAAATAGCTTTTGACGAAAAACACGTTGTATAGCAAATCAATAGTCAAGAATGTAATAATCAAGCAGAATAGCTGCATAACTGACAACAATCCGGAGTAACAATGTAATAGGGATTTTTTCCGTTTATTTGGTAAATATATTGAGAAATAAACCTACTACTGTAAATGCTGGCCCCTTCAATGTTTTCTTAGTTTATTAAATAAACTGGAAACCCTAAACTAGTACATCCTACTACTATCTTCCAGAACAATCAACCAACCCGATCCCTAAAATAATAATAATTAAACGTTTAACATGTGTGTTTATGTGAAGAAGAAACAGAAGAAGGACTCAGTTAACAAGGAGAAGAACATAGACAACTTAAACACAGAAAGCATGAGGGAGCAGTGTAAAAGCACGAGCTTTCAGAAGAAACACAAGCGTGGCCGACGAGCTGGTGCTTTGTTCTAGTAGTGGGGATAGTGGACTGAAGAGAAGAGGGTTAAATAGGTGCAGAGAAACCAGAGAAGAGGCAGGAAGGAGAACAGATTTACAGGCAGGCGGACCTTCAGTATCTCAACGAAGGAGCCCTAAGACCTGATTTAGAGTGGGGAGTACTGCTTAAACTTCATCAGGACCTAGACAGAGTGTCAGTCCTCCTCATTTAGATATATATATCAGACCTGCGGACATCACTAGTTATTGGCAGAAACCGCCATCATGGTGGGCGGACCGAGGGTTTGGCGGAGAGGCCCTAAGTAGCTTGAACTCCTCATTTTGCTGATCGACCAAAAATCTTGTGATTCTTGGGCAGTTTGTTTGTACCTCAAGTCGCAAATAGGTCTAAAGTAAATACAATGCAATGTGCAGTGTATTGCCTAAATTACAAGCCTGTATCACACGCCTATATCACATGCAGTTTCTGAAAATGGATTTCACCAAACATCACATATGTCATTATGTTGTGTTTAGTGCATCATATGTTTGAGGTGTGCATGCTAAAAAACATTTTCTATAAGAGTCTGCTTCTCATTAGTGTATATACAACAGGAGTATAGACCCTTCAACCACGTTGGAATTGGGGTAGATATTAGCAAAGAAGTATCAGAGGGTCAAGAATCCGACAGGCAACTATTTAGGACAGAGAAGGTGAAAGTGAAATGCTACCTCTAGCCATATGACTGGAAATATAATGGTATTAAAGGGGCCAGGTCAAGTTAGTGTCTGGTCTCCGGCACCCATCAGTCACCACTCGGAACCGCCCTTCATCATTTGGGGCTCCGAGGACCAACACTGTACCTGATCTTGTTCTCTAACAGAAAGAGATCTTTAAAACCATCATTTACAAAGCAAGCATCACCAGCACCCTTGCTTATCTTGCAGACAAGCTCACCATCTCTGGTGGAACTCGTCACACCGGCAGTGAGGACACCATCAGACTGCAGACTAAGAAGTTTAACAAAGAAGAAGACTTCAGGTATTTTCGATCTATGCACCTAGAATCTGGAACAACATCCCTGTACCGATCAGGACCACCCAATGCTGCTTCAACAGGAAAGAGTTGAAGGCTCACCTAGTTAAAGAGCATTACATTAAAAAGCATCAGCCTTACGCAACCCGTCTCCATTTCCTCTTACGCGCTGACTTTATGCTTGTCCTTGACCATGTACAGCACTCCACTGACTTTTGGCCAGGTTTGCTATATACAAATACCATATACATACATTCTCACTACAGTGTAGCCTCATCGCTCACTCATGACTCTCTTCCTTGTAAAAAGAAGCTACGTTGTTGGCCTGTTATGGAGTAAACCCAAAACGCCACAGCAACACTCTCTCTGAGGGAATAACAGTACATGCAGTTGTTTAAAGAAATAACCTGACAATCTTAACCTTCATGTTTTTTCTGTGACCTGCTGGCCTTTCACGCTCACTAGGTCCAATTAAAGAGCAACCCGCAGAGAATGTTGGCACTTTCTGGAAGACTTCAGAGATTAGAGAATATTCAGGGGAGGAAGGGTTGGAAATCTGGTGTTGAAATCTGTGGCAGGCTATTCTTAGCTTTACTGAAGGCTGAAGATCCCTGCTTGCCAGACATATCAACTGCTGTCTGAGCAGCTGGCCGCCATTGTCAATTGAATGTCAGCTTCACTGCAGCAGGGAATCAAATGCACCAATCACAGAAGGTTAAACAGCCTGCCCAAGATGTCGGAGGTGTCAAAATATAATGGCAGGCTTATGTTTGTGACGATGAGTTGTATTCTCTCGTTATCTGCTTCTATAGCAGGCGCTTTGGTGATTTGTATGTATCCGTACCACAGGTTTCCTTAAAACGATATATGACAGAACGACAGAATTCTTAGCAAGGTTTAGGCTACGTCCTCCATAGAATTGTCTGATTTTTTAGTATTCTTTTAAAGCACAGATTTAGCACCAGGGTGCAGCAGCGCTTTATCGAAAATATTTGTACTGTGCCAGGCGCAACTCGAACACAAGGTAATGTACACTGAATAGTTTGGCTTGATACCTAGTTTTCGGTAGCAGCAGCAAGGGAATGGAAAAAAAACTCCCTGTAGAACTAGGCGTAATTCTAACTATCTCAGAACTGAAAACACTTCTTTTTAATCAATAAATTATTGCCTTTCATTTTTATTTACCCAGGTTGTGTTATTATCTTATACAGTGCCAAGAAACCCTTGGTTGTCAAACCCTTTACTTATAACATAATATTTAGTGTGGATGGTGTGACGTACAAAAATCTCCCAAAACCGTATTTGATACAGCAGACATAATTAAAACAGTGCTTTTTTACACATGCACATTACATATATTTACAATTCTAGTATATTTAATGTATTCATTATTTATTTAAATAGTCGGCCATTATTTTTAAGAGATGTACAAAAAATACGGTACAAAATAGTGAAAATACCACAACGTACAAAAATATCAATGTAAAAACGAAAATATACATTCAAACGAAATGCACTAAAACAATTTTTAAACAGGGCTTATGCATTACAATAATTGACACAGAGCAAAATCTGCTAGGAAACACTTCTGGCAGAGGTGGATGAGCCCGACATTTTAAGAGAAGAACAGACCCAGTGGTCCAGCATGTCTATAAGAGGCAAAGCATGAGCCATTTTCATGCTGTAACTGGCCTGAGGTGTCATACGTGGTATACACGGGCAACTGATCCATTCGTGGATATGGACTTGCTGTGACATGTTGGTGTCCCTGAAAAGCCAGTAGTGCAGACATTCACCGTCCCCCAAAGTCACACGACTGACTCCGTGCCCAGCACTAACTTTTTCACATCAGTCTGTTGCAGTCTTGCCTCTCTTTCATTGGTTGCCGTCTTCCCCTGCTCTTTCTCTCCTTTCTCAATTCTCCATGCTCCTCATGCCAAATTTCTTCGCCTTTCGCACGTATTTGTCCCTCACTAGGCTGCCATCTATCTCCCTGCCTCTTTCTAACCACTGCCCATCATACGGCAATCAGGCATTGCCCAATGGGTTGGAATGACTGCTCTGTATGTGGGCCATTTTTACGCTGCTTATGGACCCGTTTCATTGCCTGCTAGGCCACTTTTGCTATTGATATCCCAGATATTAAAACAAACATTGCTGGCATCATGCTCAAATCCATGCAGTCTTCTATACCTTCCAAAACACTTACACAGCGTACTTTTACAAGTTCAAAACAGCCCCTATTTGCGAACAATAAGTACAGAATGCAACATTTTTGCCATGAATGGTCCAAGTGCCATACACATTGTTAGACCAAGTAGCTTTGCTGTGGTTTCCCCTAACTTTTTGCCTTCAGCTCATCTATTTTTGCTGACATTGTTTTTGCTGGTCTTAGGGCTCTACACACTTTACCACTGCTAACCAGTGATAAAGAGCTTGTGCTCTTTCCCTAAAACATGATAACATTGGCGTATAAGGGGGAGAAGCCAAGCCGGCGACCGCAATGGCCGCCTAGTCCCTCGGCTCCGATCATCGTCTCCTGTCGAGACTACATCCTGCGTGAATCGCCGCGGCACAACGGAGGGTACGGGGACATGAAAGCATCCGATCATCGAGGGTGCAATCCCGAGGTCCGTACCTGCTTCCGGAGGCGATTCCAGCGGCCCGCAGCAGCTCTAAGACCGGGGACTCGGCCATCTTGCGAGGCTGGACCCCAAGTTAACAACAACGGCCGCCGCTGACCTGGAGGGACCGTTCTGCTCTGAGGGGGCGTGTGACGGCGCTTCTCCTGACTACAAGCGAAGACTGGGACTCTCCCTGTGCCCCCGCGTCCCCGGACAGTGCAACATTGTATCCGCTCCGCCCAAAGGTATTCTTCTAAACATCCCGGCTTTTGCGGGAGGCTCCCTAATTTCTTGCGAGCCGCCCTTCACCTGCACTAATCCTAGCGGCGCCTTTTGCTAGCTCTCGGTGACCCCGCCGGGGGGGCTACATTATTCGCCGCCTTCCAGCCCGCACCCCGGCCCCACACCGGCCCTGAGCTGCCCGCGCTAATATGGTGAAGGAGACCATGCCGCACGGGGTACACAGCACTGCTTTGCGCCTCGACGCATTACTGGCTTCTTTGGCTGCCCTCCGTGAAACCTTGGTGCAGGGCGCCCTAATGTTGGGGGGCAAGTTGGGTACCACGATCCTAGCGGTGGAGTCAATGATATCGGCTGGCCCGCTCGTGTACAGTGAGACGCCGTCTTCAGCGCCAGGAGGTTACAAGATGGCGCCTTTCACCGCAGCTAGATGGTCGGAATCACGGCGTCTTCGGACTTTCCATATGTGTACTGTTGGAAGCACTGGGCGTTTTGGACATGCTAGTCTGGATCTGGCTGCAATATCCTTCCCCAACGACCTGCCGCTTGATGCTCTTGCGCTGTTCCTGCTGTACTTTAACATTGAACTGGGGCTCTCCTGTGTTGCTTCGTGGAATGGAGTTTGGAAGGGCTGTATCACTGACTGGTTTCACACGCCGCACTTGCTGGAGATTGGTACTGTCGCTGATTCTGGTACTTTACGCAAGACTGGACAAGGATAACTATCCCCCCTCCGGGTCATCGTCCTCTGTGCTAATACTGTGAGGGCTGCGTGACACGTTGACCTCCATGGTGCTGCGCCGAGTTGACTTTGTTCCCGGATATGCTACTCTGACCTGGTTCTTGCTGCTTTGGTTCATGTACTGTGCTCAATAATTTCATGTACGAGAAGGGCCGAGGGACTGCTAAAGGCTGGCTTCCATTCTTGCTTGTGCTTTTGGTTGCAGGGGGTATTGCTTCACGACATCGCTACTACAGTGGGTATGGATGCTTTGGGAATGCGAACTGTACTGCCTTGTGATTAATCCTGTTTTCGGTGTGTTAATTCTCACGCTCCGCTCGTAGTTTTCCCTACTGTGTATACATTGCTCAATGATTACCCCTTGTACTGATATGTTCACTTGCTGGCGAGGGGGCACTGGGTGGCCGGGAGCGGGTTCGCTCCTCTCCTCCTCCACTCTTTATAATTTCCCTACTGTGGGGCAGTTCCGGGGCGACAGGCACGCTGTTAGTGGGTTAGGCCGTAGCCATTACAGGGGTGCAGGGTGGCGGGTGCGGGGGGGGTTTGTTGTTTTAGTTTGTTTTGTTCTATGGTCCCTATCGCTCTTTTCCGGCTTTGGGAGGGTCTTCCTCTTTAGTGGGGCTGACTGTCACGGGGTCTCGCACCTTTGTTCTTTTTCTATAATTGGCATCTCAATATTTCTCTATCCCTCGCTTTTTAGGGGTGGGCTTTCGGGGATCGGACTTGGTAAAGTTGCCCTCTATATCGTTGCTATTGTCCAGGTTTTTGCGCTATGGCTGCTTGATTGTAGAGTTGCTTACTTATAGCCCACCACCGAATATTATTGGGGTTTATCCCCCCTGCTTCCTTTTTTTTTGTCTTTATGTAAGGTGTGTAGTCCTTGTTGTTGCAGCCCCCTCTCTTCTTCTAAATTTAAAAAAGAAAACCTCACATCCTATGTCACACACCCCACAGTCTTTATAATGTACTTTGATGTATCCTGCTAGTATATTGACCTATTGCATGCTACTCTCCTGTTCTTATTGACTGTCTTTGCAGCCGGCCATGATGGTTGTGGGCTTGCGCATGTATATCCTGATTTTCCAATAAAGGTTTTCAAAAAAAAAAAAAAAAACATTGGCGTATAACCAATTGGCACACATGATTTACTTATAAGTCTCCACTATAGTTCACCACATGTTACCAGGACCTGTAAATTAAATGATACTAGTGGGCCTGCAGCACTGATTGTGCCATCAACTTAAGAAGCCATTTAAACATGTATCTGGCATGCCATTGCAGAGCCTGTGTGCAAATTTACCCTGCCATGTCGACCTTGCAAAATAAACCTTTTGCCACTCCCAAACCTTCATTTTTAATACATATAAGTTACCCCTAAGGTAAGCCCCAGATAGCCCCATAGCCAGGGTGCAGTATGTCCTGATAGCGAAAAACGTGTAAACTAGTTGTCACTACCGTAAGGCCTATCTCTTACAAAGGATAACATTGGAGCAGTCTTTTATATTTTATAAGTGTAACTCCCAAATGAGAAGAGATTACTAGTTCAGGTTTGGTGTCTCTGGAGTCCTTATTTAAAGTACTAACTTATGATGAAGTCAGACTTTTAAATTACAATTCTGAGAATGGCACTTTTAGAAAATTGACATTTTCTTGCCTTAGCCATTTGGTGCCTGCAGCCTGTCTCTGTTCACACGATTGAGTGTTGTTGGCAGTAGGACTTTGTGTATTTCTCTTAGATAACCGCACACAACAGGAGCTTAGGTAGGACTAGATGGGCCGTCACTGGCAGGATGGGAGGGAAGAGCTGGGCCCTGCCTCACTTACACCTGAATAGGCTGTGTCCTGTCTCCACACAAAGGAGCTACATACCCGCTATAGTTAGCCTGGAGACCTGGAGTGCATCTGTGCACTTCAAAGATATACCTCTAGAAAGGTTCTCCCCTACTTCAGAGGCACAACTGTGTATAAAAGTAGGACCTCAGACACCACAACTTCAGTTCACTTCTGGACCTGTGAATACTCTGTCAGGAACACGGACTGCTGTGTTGCTGAAAGAACAGCCATCCTGCTGCCTGCTGCTTTCTTGCCTGGGAGGGAAGGGAATGGACCTGCATCTCTTTTTTTTTTAAACAAATTATATTGGTCTTTCTATTACATCCCATCCTTACATCTCAGCAGTTCAAGTCACTTTGTCTGATATGGATCTTCTCCTAGCTTTTATTCTTTATTTCATTTCAGGTTCATCTGAGAAGTCAAATAAGATTAAAAACTGTAACAGTAACTATACCCCGTGAGTCATTAGGACAGTGGATCGTATGTGGGATACTGAACCAGCGCTTGCAGTGATTGATCAGAATGTGTTTGTAGGGCAGTGTGATACAAGCTCAATTAGTTAGTCTTCAGTGTCTCATTTACATAGGAACTATTTGGATAGGCCGTTTATTGTTAGCATGGCTGCATCTGGGGCCCTCCTTACAAATCTTCCTTCTAGTTCCGGGTGTGCTAGATCACGTATAAGGATCTCCCAGGATCTGGCTACCTCTATTTTTTGCAAACCCCACTTAGTTTCCTGCTTCAGTATTCACCCCTCACAACCCACCCACTTCAGGAGTTCTCTCTTCCAGGTGAAAAGTCTGGGGCCTCCCTTTGCTTGCCAGTTTCTGGGTATTTTGTGCTTCGCTATTTCGAATCCCTGGTCTTGGAATTTACTTGTGACTTTGGTTTTCACTGTGGGGGGAACTACCGGAGCAAGCAGTGGGATGAAGAGAAGGGGAGCTCCCTATCAATGATCAGGCTTATTGTCTGTAATACTCCTTCCCAAAAGTCGCGCAGGTGGGGGCAGTCCCAGAACATGTTAAGGATGTCTGCTCATACTTTGCCACAGCATGGGCAAGCTGCCTCTTTTTTTCTGGAAATATCTACTTATGTGTTCAGGGGTCAGGTATGCTCTATGAAGGACATAGTCATTTATCAATTTAAAGCATGCATTTCTAGAAACATTTGGCCTCCCTGCTAATACATTGTCCCAGTCCTTTGCCAGGATTGGTGTGCCCAAGTCCTCTTCCCATTGGAGTCGCAGCATCTCCAGTGGGCGCAGTCCGCCTGTGTAAAGTGCACTTTACAAGCAGGACACTGCTTTAATGGTGGTGCACAGACAGAATATCGATGTTGAAATATCGATTTGCATGAATATCGAGTAAAAAATATCGATGGTGGAAAATATCCAGGTACATTTTTTCGTTGTTAAACATATTAATTTTTGTGTAATGTAGGAATATCGATTTTGTAAATATCGATGGCATATGTATTGGGGCATATTACCAACAACTAGCGATAATTTTTGTCTCTAACTTGGTTAGAGACAAAAATTATCGCCGCACATCGGCGATTTTTATCGCAGATAAACCTTGCTATTAACAAGGTTTATCGCAAATGCGATAAAAAACGGCCGAAATGCATGAATATCGCTGAAAAGTCAGCGATATTCATGCATTATCGAGCAAATGCTCTTAGCCATGTTATCCACCTCCCATTGGATAACATGGCTAAGAACTGCTCAGGGCAGGTGTTAGCTTTTGGAGATATTCCCGCTTAGCGCGAATATCTCCAAAAGTTGGTAATAGGAGATAGCGATGTTAGCGACTGTTTTCAGTCTCTAACATCTTGGCACGCCCACTTTGCATCTCATTAGTGATAAATATCACTGACATGCAAAGTGGGGCCCAAGATGGTCGCTATCTCCTACTAGCTGTCACTAACTGGTGTTAGCGACAGCTTGGAAATAGGGAGATAATTTTATCTCCGCTTTCTTGGCTTTTAAAGCCAAAAAAGCGGAGATAAACCCCCTTGATAATATGCCCCATTGTTGTAAATAATATCAATTGTTTGTATTTTTTTCTTTTCGTTTAATATTCTTTTAAAATTGGAAGTAGTCATTGTATATGTTTTCATTTAAATATGTATGTACAAATGTTTGCTTTTACTGTATTTTCATTTATATTTAGGAGCTGGATTTAGGGTTTATAGGGGATAAGGGTGGGGAGTAATTAAAAAAATGTTGTTTAAAGTTTTAAATGATTTTAAGCTTTATGTAAAATTTTAGGAGCGGGATAGTGGGTTTATAGGGGCTAAGGGTGGGAGACATTTAAAAATAGTTATTGAAATTTTTAAATATTTTTTCAATTTTATGTAAAGATTTAGGAGCGGAATGTTGGGTTTATAGGGGATTATGTTGGGGAGTAATTTAATAATGCTGGTTAAAAAAAATAGTAATTAAAAAAATATTGAAAGATATAAATAATTTCTTCAAAAACAAAGTTCAAAATTTTACATTTTCAAAAATGGTGAAGGTTTATTTGGGTGCTTATTATTAGGTAAATAATGTATGATAGGTTAGTTATTTTTAAATGTATTTTTACATAATGCTTTAATGCTTTACTGTTTTTTTGTATTAATAAAAAAGTTATTTGGATAATTTTGAATTATTATATATTATTTAGAATGCAATATTTATATATTTTTTATTTTTGTGAGAAGGGGTGTCATTAATTGTCAATAATATTTTTTTCTAAATATTGTATTTTATAGATTTTTTTTAAAATAAATTACACATTTTTGGGACAAATTTAAAAAAATGGGTACATTTTTAATTTTGATAAAAAATATAAATTTTTAGAAATGTTTTTTTCATTGTTTTGAAAAGTTTTATATTTTTATATATTTATAACTATTTATTATTTAGTATTTTCCTTTAGATTTTATTGTTTTGAAGTTAGGTATAGTAATTTTTTAGGGTTCATTTTCCAACACTTTCCCTGAGTTTAGTTAGTTTTGGAGTTATTATTATTATTATTATTATTATTATTATTATTATTATTATTATTTATTTTTATAGAGCGCGTAGTCACCCGGAGGTATCCCAGCGAGTTGGAAATGTAATTTTATTTTGGTTTACTGTCCAGCACTTCCCCTGAGTTTAGTTGGTTTCGGAGTTAGAATAGTATTTTTTTATGGTTTATTGTCCAGCATATTCCCGGAATTTAGTTGGTTTTGGAGTTGGAACAGTCATTTTTTGAAGGTTATTATCCAGCACTTTCCCTGAGTATAGTTGGTTTTGGAGTTGGAATAGTAAATCTTTATGCTTTATTGTCCAGCACTTTCCCTGAGTTTAGTTGGTTTTGGAGTTAGAATAGTAAATATTTTTGGTTTTATTTGCAAACACATGTATTTTTGTTGTTGTTCACAATTAAATAGTTTTTATTTGGTTTTGTTATACAGCTTTCGGAAATATTGAAAATCATGATTCAGAAATGTTGATGGTATTTAAAATTCATTGTAAAGTATAATATATCTTTAGTATATATATATAGTATATATTGTTCATGTACATTTGCAAAATTAAAAATATATTGTTACATACATATTTTATTAACAGTTTTGAAAAATTGTACATTTTCTAAGTATAGTCATGTAATAGTAAATATATTTTCAGTTCTTTCATTATAAATGTTTTGATTTTTATTATTTTTTATCATTTTATTATTAAAAAAGAAAACAGTTTAGTCCATTCCGTTTTACATGTTTTAAGACATTTTATTTAACTTTATTTTTTATGTAAAATTATATATTATGTATTTTACAAAGTTATATTTTGTGCATTTTGTATTTATTATTCAGTATATTAAACATTATTATTGAGAACTGGTTACTGCCTTACCTCGGAATACCATTGGTGTGGGCAGGTGACCGTAACTGCATTTTGGGTGGTGCGTTGGATAGACATCCTCCGAAACATCGGCATGTGAGATCTACAGCTGGCTTGACCGGTTCTTGCTTTCTCGAGAGGTGTGTGGTGGTGTGGGCGGGACTGCAGTGCTGGACCGCTTAGTATCTGACCATGCCTCTGTGTCGCTAAAGTGGGAGCCTAAGAGGAGTAGGCCGAGAGTCCCATTATGGCGATTGCAGCCATCCGTACTATGAGACCAGGTATTTAGAGAAGAAGTTAGCAAAACCATTACAGATTATTTCAATGAGAACTGGTCCACCACAGAAACCAGAAGCAATGAATGGGACACAGGAGACGCTTGGAACTGGAGCTGATGGAGGTGGAGGAAAAGTTGACTAAATTACAGCAAGAGGGTTGTGCGGTGGATCGACCCTCAGAAGCACTTTTACAGAGGCTGCATATAGGTAGGGAGACTTGGGATAGACTGGATTGCCTGACCCGTAAGGAATATCGGCAATTATTCATGTGTGGTTGATAAAACGTGAGCTCCCACCCCGATGGTTCTTGCACTATGTCGCCCTGAGGGGGGAATAGCTGAGGGCGGTGACTTCCTTCAGGGTGTCCCACTCCTGCGACTTATGGACTAGCAGAGAGACAAGCTGGAGGCAACACTCCAGTTGGGTGACTTGCAGGAAGCTCTACGGGGTTTGGCCCGGTGCAAAGCGCCTGGCTCAGATGGAATGCCCGTCGAGTTCTATTAAGCATATGCTGGTATTCTCCTTCCACGCTTACTGGACACCTTGTGGGAGGCTAATCAAGTTGGAGTTCTTCCTTCATCCATGCAGGAGGCACAAGTTGTCATGCTCCCCAAGTCTGATAAAAACACTTAGGACCGTGCTGGTAGTAGATGCTAAAATATTGGCCAAGGTATTGGCCATAAGACTAGGGAGAGTGGTGACCTCACTGGTCCATGAGGACCAATGTGGTTTCATACCAGGGAGAAGAAACAGAGGAATCTACATCGTTTGTCGCATTTCCTACACTGTTTACGATTCCGACATTATTGGACCCGGGTGGAGCAATCTCTTCGCACAGCAACACAACAGCGGTGCAAATTGAACTCTCCATAAAACATTGCATCCTGAGGGTCCTTCCAATACACAACAAGGGGACTAGTGTGCGATACAAATTTGTACTATTAGAACTGGTTCTAGCGAAAAGATGGATGGCGATCCACTGGATACATCCATCCCCCCCACAAGGGACAGATTGAGGAATGATTTGTGTGAGTGGGGTGTAGCTGTGGAATGTCGTCTTAAAGTCATACAAACTGATGAGAATGCAGAGAATGATATTTTGGAATGGGGCCAAATGTTGACTGCAGTGTCTGCAGTAATAACGCAAAATGAGGAGGATACCACACGGGGTTTACCATTCACCCAGCCCACACTACAACCCGATGCAATAACAATGTAAGTCCCCTCTTGCATCATATTTTACATATATTATAAACTAGCCACATGTACACTGCCAGATTGACCTCATCAGGAACCAGTAATACCTGCTGGTCGCTGCCAGGGGAAGGGATGGGACAGGGGTGGGGGAATTTTGTTCCTCTTGATTGTTGTTATTATTATTGTATACATGTTTGAGCACAAGTTCAAAATGCACTGCTCTTCAAACCCAGTCGACTCACGGGTAGTGAAGGCGAAGGAAAAAGGGAATCATGTCATTATTTTATTGTAACAACACAATTATTGAAATGTAGTGTATGTGCAGGATGCCTGTTACCGATATCCTTGGTGCAGTGCTTAGTAAAAAATAGGTCAAAAAAATAGTTATATTATTACTAAAAAAAGAATACTTAATATATTAAATAATGTATATTTTTTTTACAAATATATTTTTGTATCATATTTCTTTTATTAAACATTGTTATATTGGGTGCAGGTTTACAATATTCTGATTGTACCTGTCACGATTCGCCCTCCCCGACCTCTGGTAAATCACTGCCTGCCTTGTGTGGAGAAACGGGATGAGAAAACTACATATCCCATGATCCTTTGCACCGCGCGCTCCTATGACGCGACGCAGTGAGGGATTATCAGGAAGTCAGGCGGAAGACGCGCTGCCGATTATTCCTGCTTGTGCCTTTGGTCGAGTACTTTGGATTGGTGTCTCATGATCTTGGTAATCGGTAGAGGCAAGTTTCGAATTGCGCTGAAGAGACACGCTGCTGTTTGCGTGTGGGTTCAGCGTTTCACGTCTTCAGAAAACACGTTTGTGGATTATACTGGTGGGGCTTTGGAAGCGCCTACAACGTGGTGTTCCTTGGTGTGTTGCCGCTCGTCTGTGGATTAACTGGAGGGGCTTAGGAAGCGCCCGTGTGTCCTTCCATCATTCAAACACCAGGTTTTTGCTCGGAACCGAGTGGGGCATTTCTAGTCCTATTATATCCGTTTGTTGTGTACTTACAGGGAGCGTCTTGCTCCGGTTAGCGCAGGACACCTTGTTTTCGGTGCCGCCTTACCTTAACGTACTCATTACTCACTTTGAAGCGCTTACAGAGCAGGATCTGTAGAGACGCTTTCCATTTACTTTAAGCTGGGCTTATGATTTGTTTTCACAACTCTTGTATTATAGGGAATGTTGGAGAGATCCTGGGGTAGTAGCGTCTTGCACACCCTGAGGTCCAGTAAATCAGCATTTCCTCGGAGGAGAAAGACATTGTTGTTATTTACCACCGTTACCAGGAATGTGATCGTTATTTTGTTTTCATTGAATGGTGTTCTGGGGCAACATTAAGCTAGCTGTATCCTTCACAAGGGTAGGTGTTCATTGCTGGCTTAATCTTTCAGAAACAAGGAAGGGAGGGAACCAGGGGGTTTGCTAATGATCTTTGCATTATATTTTCCAGTAGTATACCAGGGGATATAGAAGCAGCCCTTAGATCCTTCCTGCATAAAGGCACACCTGTGGGCTTCACAGGTGAGGTACAAGGGGTTTTGTTACATGATATTCGTCACGATTAAGGGTTTTGCAGTACTTATTCCTTGTTTCTGTGGTTACAGGTTACGGCTACAAGAGCCCAGCTGTTCTCCTCCGGACCCCAACTTTTCCCCCGCTTGATCGCCTTAACAGTCTGGGCACAATTACAGTCAGACTTGGGTTGATCTAGAGGTGGGCCCCCTTATAGCATCGACCCCATCCTGAGGAGCATCCTGAACGGACCTGACAGAATAATCGGCCTAAAAGTTCCGCTCCTCCTGGTTGGGTTGATACAAGGGATGGCGACCTTAAACGAGGTAGTGACAGCCCTAGGCTTAGTTCAGGCCGAGTTGGCCGCCTCTCGTCAGGAAACGGCTGCGTTGCAAGCACGCATGGATGCTATGCAGCGGAACCCGTTTGATGCAGGTAACCCTGCCCCTCCACCAACTTCATTGGTAGTCGAAATGCCTTCTCCAGTTCCTTTGGCCCCCCCAGAAAGGTTTATGGGAGATAGAAAGAAAGTACAGGTGTTTATGACACAGGTGATGATGCACTTCACATGTAAACCCAAATGTTTTTTGACCAATCAATCCCGTGTTTCCTTTCTGATCTCCTATTTAGGAGGGGAGGCAGCCCAGTGGGCTGTACCTATAGTCAGGAATAATGACGGAATCCTATACGATTGGGATCTGTTTCGAGCCGAATTCGAGAAAACGTTTGATAGAAGAGCTGAGACCTTCTCAGCTGATAAGGAGTTGTTGGTTCTTAAACAGGGCAATTCAGATATTGTGACTTATTTAAATCATTTCCGTAGATTAATCGCTGAAACTGATTGGCCTGAAGCCAAACAGATGGTTCTGTTTTACCAAGGGCTCACAGACAATCTTAAGGATGTAATAGCACAAGTTGAACCCCAGCCTACCACATGTGCGGCATTTATCGATTTGGCTTTGCGCTTGGATCACCGATTGAGAGAGAGAAAGGGAGAGACTGGAAGAAGAGACAGACCCCTGGTGGTAGGGGAGAAACCAACTAGTGGAGATAAAAATGAAGGTAAACCCGAACCTATGGACGTTGGGGTGGTGAGAGCATCCCTCACTACCAGTGAACGAGAGCATCGTCGCAAATTTGGGCTGTGTTTGTACTGTGGGAAGAAAGGCCACTTTTTACGAGAATGTCCGGTGAAACCGAAAGGAGGACGCTATCGTACGGGTCCCGGGGCTGTATCCACTGTCGATAAGAGTTCGGAAAACTCTGAGGCTTGAGTCCTAAAGAAGGGAGGGACTCAAGTGTACATTTCATCCCTTCGATTACAGAAGAAAACCGAGTGGGAAACCAGTTGTTCTTTATAGACATTGAACTATGGATTGATCAATACCCAAAAAATGTACGTGCCATGGTGGATTCCGGAGCAACAGGGTGCTTCATGGATTTAGTAGAAGCCCGAAAGTTGGGAGTGACTCCAGTAGACAAACCCGTCATGGAAGAAGTGTTTGCAGTAGACGGTCATGTGTTGGAATCCGGTCCTATCACACAGCATACCCCGGAGTATGAGATGTGGTATGGGGGTGATCATAAGGAACTGATTTCGTTTAACCTCATTCAGGCTCCTAATTATGGTATCATCTTGGGACTCCCTTGGCTGAAAAAACATGAACCACAAATAAAATGGAACGAACAATCTTTGGAGTTCTCCTCGTCCTATTGCCACGACCATTGCATCCAGGAGAAACCCCGACCATCTATGATATTGGCCGTCACTCACACCATTTCCACAGCCGCGGAAAAAGAGGTGGAATTACCTCAGTATTACCATGAGTATGAAGAAGTCTTCAGTAAAGCCAAAGCAGAAGTGCTTCCCCCACATAGGGAATACGACTGCCGCATCGATTTAACACCCGGGTCAGTGGTTCCTTGCAGTCGTATTTATGCACTATCCCAACCCGAAACAAAACACCTACGGGAATATTTGGACAATTTACTCGCTTTGGGATTCATCCGACCATCACGGTCCCCAGCAGCTTCTCCCCTTTTCTTTATTCCGAAGGCAAATGGGGAATTACGTTGCTGTATAGACTATAGGGCTTTAAATGCCATCACCATCAAAAATCAATACCCTCTTCCGTTAATTCCGGTGTTACTGGAACAAGTGAGATCAGCCAGGATATATACAAAACTAGATCTCAGGGGAGCCTACCATTTAGTACGCATACGATCAGGCGACGAATGGAAAACCGCTTTCAAAACCAGGTATGGGCTTTTTGAGTATCTTGTGATGCCTTTTGGGCTATGCAACGCCCCAGCCTCTTTACAATTTTTTCTCAACGAGGTGTTGTGAGACTACCTGGACATCTTTGTAGTCGTCTACATTGATGACATTTTAATCTACTCTAATGACGAACCAGAACACATCCAACACGTGAAACAAGTACTGGAGGCTTTACAGCAAAACCAATTATACTGCAAACTGACGAAATGTGAGTTTCATGTCACAACCGTGGAATTCCTAGGAGTCATGCTCACTCCGTCAGGGCAGATAATGGCTGAAAGGAAGGTACAAGCCATTGTGGAGTGGCCCCAACCCGTCTCTGTCAAGGATATCCAGAAGCTCCTGGGTTTTGCCAACTTCTACCGGAGGTTCATCTCTCACTTTTCGGATCTGGTGGCTCCTCTCACAAAACTAACCCGGAAGAACACCCCTTTTATATGGGGAACCGAAGAGCAAACAGCGTTTGATCGGTTGAAAACTGCGTTCACCTCTGCTCCGGTACTGATTCATGCGGACCCACACCTCCCTTTTGTGGTAGAGGCGGATGCGTCTGATCTAGCAGTGGGGGCTGTTCTCTCCCAGAGGAGTGAAGATACCGGTCATCTACATCCTATTGCTTTCATGTCACGCAAGCTAAATACGGCTGAACGCAATTATACAATTGCAGAGAAGGAATTGCTGGCTATTAAAGACGCCTTCACCGAGTGGAGGCATTGGTTGATGGGTGCCACACACCAAATCACAGTTTTTACAGACCACCGAAATCTTCAGTTTCTCAGAGCCGCACGTCATCTCACTCCTAGACAACTGAGATGGATGCTTTTCTTTTCGGAGTTCCATTTTGTGGTCACCTTCCGCCCGGGATGTGACAACCGGAAAGCTGATGCTCTTACCCGTCAAGAAAGCCACTCCGCAGTGAAGGAGTCTCCTGAATCCAGCATCATCAAACCTCAACAGGTGATCGGGGTGATCCATACGGCGGAATTCTTACACAAGGTTAAGAAAGGCATCCAGACCTTTGTTTGGAAGACGTGGATTCGGTTGCACCCGGAATGGAAGATACGTCAAGGTTTGCCAAGGAAGGGGTCTCAATTGCTTCTCCCCACTCTTGCATTGAGACAGCAAGTATTCAAGTGGTGCCACGATCTACCTTGTGCCGGGCACACTGGAGGGAAGAAAACCTTGGAAAAACTGCTACGTGCTTATTGGTGGCCCACCATCCGGCCGGATGTGTTTGCTTGGGTTCAACGTTGTGAGGTCTGTTCGCAGGCCAAAAGCGATCGTAGACCAGCATAAGGGCTGTTGCAAACAATGCCCACGCCTGTGAGTCCTTGGGAAAGCTTTTCAGTCGATTTTGTGGTGGGACTCCCTCAGGATCATGGGATGTCGGCTATAATAGTAGTCGTGGACTACTTGACCAAGATGGGCCACTTCATTGCCTGTAGAGGAGTCCCAACGGCTAGTCAATTGGCCCAGTTGCTGCTTATCCATATAGTGAGGTTGCATGGCTTGCCTAAGGTCATTGTTTCGGATAGAGGGGCACAATTCACCGCCAGGTTTTGGAGGGTCTGGTGTGATCGATTGGGCATTGCCTCGTCCTTGTCCACCAGCTTTCATCCGCAAACGGATGGGCAGACCGAAAGGTTAAACCAGACTCTCAAGCAGTACTTGAGGTGTTTTGTGGATACCTCTACAGAAGCATGGGTGGAGTGGTTATGGTCGGCTGAGGTGGCGTATAATGATGCCATACATTCCTCTACATTGTGTACCCCGTTTTTCTGTACTTATGGGTTCCATCCCAGATTTGTCCCATTGAGTGTGCCCAGTGTAGAAGCCCCGATTCCACAGTTGCAGACAAGATTGGTGCAGTTACGGAAACTGTTTTGCAGGCCAGAAACAATCTTGTAAAAGCTAAGCTTAGGTACAAAGCGCAGGCTGATAGGCATCGTAGGCCTTGTCCTGGGTATAAGAAAGGGGATTGGGTGTGGCCGTCCACTAGGAACATTCGTTTTAAGAGGTTCAGTGTTTTCAATCCCCGGTTCATCGGTCCTTATCAGGTGGTTCGTCAGGTCAACCCAGTAGCAGTGAAACTTAAACTCCCCTCACATTTCAGGATACACCCTGTGTTCCATGTTTCATTACTCAAGCCTGCCCGGGGACCGTGTCATACCGCCCCTGCGCCTGTGAGGGTGGAACAGGAAGTGGAGTACGAGGTGCGGCGCATCTTGGACTCCCGCAGAGTAAGGGGGAGGCTCCAGTATCTGGTGTCTTGGAAGGGTTATGGTCCGGAGGAGGATTCGTGGGAACCGGTGGGTGCGGTTCATGCGCCTAGACTGGTGCAGAGGTTCCACTTGTTGCACCCTGGTAGACCTGGTGGCAGTCAGTGAGTGTTGTGAGAGGGGGTGTACTGTCACGATTCGCCCTCCCCGACCTCTGGTAAATCACTGCCTGCCTTGTGCGGAGAAACGGGATGAGAAAACTACATATCCCATGATCCTTTGCACCGCGCGCTCCTATGACGCGACGCAGTGAGGGATTATCAGGAAGTCAGGCGGAAGACGCGCTGCCGATTATTCCTGCTTGTGCCTTTGGTCGAGTACTTTGGATTGGTGTCTCATGATCTTGGTAATCGGTAGAGGCAAGTTTCGAATTGCGCTGAAGAGACACGCTGCTGTTTGCGTGTGGGTTCAGCGTTTCACGTCTTCAGAAAACACGTTTGTGGATTATACTGGTGGGGCTTTGGAAGCGCCTACAACGTGGTGTTCCTTGGTGTGTTGCCGCTCGTCTGTGGATTAACTGGAGGGGCTTAGGAAGCGCCCGTGTGTCCTTCCATCATTCAAACACCAGGTTTTTGCTCGGAACCGAGTGGGGCATTTCTAGTCCTATTATATCCGTTTGTTGTGTACTTACAGGGAGCGTCTTGCTCCGGTTAGCGCAGGACACCTTGTTTTCGGTGCCGCCTTACCTTAACGTACTCATTACTCACTTTGAAGCGCTTACAGAGCAGGATCTGTAGAGACGCTTTCCATTTACTTTAAGCTGGGCTTATGATTTGTTTTCACAACTCTTGTATTATAGGGAATGTTGGAGAGATCCTGGGGTAGTAGCGTCTTGCACACCCTGAGGTCCAGTAAATCAGCATTTCCTCGGAGGAGAAAGACATTGTTGTTATTTACCACCGTTACCAGGAATGTGATCGTTATTTTGTTTTCATTGAATGGTGTTCTGGGGCAACATTAAGCTAGCTGTATCCTTCACAAGGGTAGGTGTTCATTGCTGGCTTAATCTTTCAGAAACAAGGAAGGGAGGGAACCAGGGGGTTTGCTAATGATCTTTGCATTATATTTTCCAGCAGTATACCAGGGGATATAGAAGCAGCCCTTAGATCCTTCCTGCATAAAGGCACACCTGTGGGCTTCACAGGTGAGGTACAAGGGGTTTTGTTACATGATATTCGTCACAATTAAGGGTTTTGCAGTACTTATTCCTTGTTTCTGTGGTTACAGGTTACGGTTACAAGAGCCCAGCTGTTCTCCTCCGGACCCCAACTTTTCCCCCGCTTGATCGCCTTAACAGTCTGGGCGCAATTACAGTCAGACTTGGGTTGATCTAGAGGTGGGCCCCCGTATAGCATCGACCCCATCCTGAGGAGCATCCTGAACGGACCTGACAGTACCACCGAACTCAAGAATTACCGCCCCATCTTGCTCCTCCCGTTTCCAGCCAAAGTCATCGAGAAGACCATCAACAAACAGCTGGCCGCCTTCCTCGAGACGAATGGATCCCTCGACCCCTCACAGTCTGGCTTCCGAGCCAACCTCAGCACCGAGACCGCCCTCATCGCTGCCACCGATGACATCCGAGCCCTGATGGACAACGGAGAAACAGCGGCCCTCATCCTCCTAGACCTCTCCGCGGCATTCGACACTGTCTGCCACCGCACCCTAGTGCAGCGCCTCAGCAACGTCGGAATCCAGGAGAAGGCACTGGAATGGATCATCTCCTTCCTCGACGGAATTACACAGAGAGTCCGTCTACCACCGTACAAGTCAGAGGCCACCGAAGTCATCTGCGGCGTCCCTCAAGGATCCTCGCTGAGCCCCACCCTCTTCAACGTCTACATGAGCCCCCTCGCGGCCATCGCACGCCAACACAACCTCAACATCCTCTCCTACGCTGACGACACCCAGCTGATCCTCTCCCTGACCAACGACCCCGCCGCCGCCAGAGCCAACCTTCACGAAGGGATGAAAGACGTAGCCGAGTGGATGACGACCAGCCGCCTGAAACTGAACTCAGACAAGACGGAAGTCCTCATCCTGGGTTCCTCGCCCTCCACCTGGGACGACTCCTGGTGGCCCCCCGCCCTGGGCAGCGCACCCAAACCGACAGACCACGCACGCAACCTGGGCTTCATCTTGGACTCCTCCCTCACCATGACCAGACAAGTCAACGCCGTCTCCTCGTCATGCTTCAACATCCTGCGCATGCTACGGAAGATCTTCCGGTGGATCCCTACCGAGACCAGGAAGACGGTCACCCAGGCCCTCGTCACCAGCCGACTGGACTACGGCAACGCCCTCTACGCCGGAACCACCGCCAAGCTCCAGAAGAGACTCCAGCGGATCCAGAACGCCTCAGCCAGACTCATCCTCGACATCCCACGACACAGCCACATCTCCGGACATCTGAGAGACCTGCATTGGCTCCCCGTCAACAAAAGAATCACCTTCCGCCTCCTCACCCACGCACACAAAGCCCTACACGATCAAGGCCCGAGCTACCTCAACAACCGCATCAACTTCTACGCTCCCAAACGACATCTTCGATCAGCCAGCCACGCCCTCGCCGCCGTCCCCCGCATCCGAAGAACGACAACAGGAGGAAGGTTCTTCTCCTACCTGGCTCCCGACCGACCTGCGCCTGACCCAAGACCACCTCTCCTTCAGGAAGAAGCTCAAGACCTGGCTATTCGAGCAGTAGCAGCACTCCCCCCCCCCAAGCGCCTTGAGACCCTCCGGGTAAGTAGTGCGCTCTATAAATGTCTGTGATTGATTGATTGATTATTGTAATTTTATATTTCAAAGGTGAATACATCAAACATACATTTAAATATATATTACATGTTAGTTTTTTTGTTTTTTGAAAATATAATATTTAGTACATATTGTACGTTTTGAACAATTTTTGTAGAATAAATAAAAATATACATTTTATTTTTTGTATTTTTTTATTATTTCTCTATTCTTGCTTATGGTGAGTCAGTCTTTTTTTTCATTTTTTTTATGCAGCTGTTTCTTTTCTCTCCATTTTCTCACCTATCTGTTTTCTTTTTATGTCATTTTGCAAGATGGAACCTCGTGGTTGGGAGCTGTGTATTGTCGGTTAAGGCAAGTTTGATTTAAGTTACTTCTAAGGTAGTTTTAGGGTAGGCTTGAGGTAGTAGTAGTGTAAAAAGATTTGTTAGAGAGTTAATTGTTCGTTTTCAGTGTAGTTAATTGCTGTTTTAGTAGTTTCGTGTTTTATGTGTTTGACGTAGTGTTGAATAGAAGTAGAGTGGTATGTAGTGTTAGTTATGTGTTGTTTAATATTGTTATGTTGTATTTAATGTTGATATTAATGCATGTGGGTTTGTACATGTTATTGTGTCTATCTGTTTCGTTTTTATGTCATTTTGCAAGACAGAACCTCACGGTTGGGAGCTGTTTTTCGTCAGTTAAGGCAAGTTTGATTTAATTTACATTTACAGTAGTTTTAGGGTGGGGGGAGGTGCTAGTAGTGTAATTAGATTTGTTAGGGCGTTAATTGTTCGTTTTCGTGTAGTTAGCTGTTGTTTTAGGAGTTTAGTGTTTTATGTGTTTGACATAGTGTAGAGTGTTCTGTAGTGTTAGTTATGTGTTGTTTAATTATGTTATGTTTTATTTAATGTTGATATTAATGCATGTGAGTTTGTACATGTTATTGTGGGAGGGTGTTGTTTATTTCATACAGGTTTTCCGCTTCGTGAACGTATGGTGCTGGCGACGTCTTTCTTTTTTTTAAAAAAGGAAAAGTAATTTTGTTTCTTTAAAATAAGTTACTTTTTTACATGTCCTTTTATTTATTGGGTGTATTGGAGCGTTTATTTAAAGTAAAATTATGAGGTTTTTAGGGTTTCCCTATTGAGAGGATTGCTTTGGAGCATTTTTTTCAACAGTTGTATTTTTGCATTTTTTGGGGGCTGTCTTTTCAGATAGATTCGTTTTTTGATTTATCTACTATGGATATGTATGTTTTCGAGGACCATTTACTGTGACATAACTGTAAGGTATTTTTTATTATTATGGGTAGTAAAATGTTTTTGGTTACATTTGGTTTGTTTCTTTTTTATTTTAATAATTATGTCATATTTATATGTACGTTTTTGATTTTTAAATGACATAATTATCATAATTAATTTAAAAAAGAGTAGAATTAAGTTAGTTGTTTACATTTATTGTGAATTTAAAAGGCTTATGATGTTTAGCATTGTTTTTCATTTAAAGTATAGATTTAGCAATCCGTGTGCCTCAACACCAAATGGCTAGACTACCTGGATTCCAGCCATTTGTTGTTGAGACACACAGGAAACCTCATCACCTCAGCCATCATAACAATCTTTGATTCATCTTAATGATCCTTGAATTCTCTGATGAATCCAGTACTACGATTGAACTAATGTTCACTCTCAGTGCTTACTATGTTTCCAAGTAATTCTTCTTAGTCTCTGGAAAGTCCTCACTGTCAGGCCCACACCTTAACTGGTGAGAGCCATTCAGTTCCCTGACTTTGATGCTTCCTCTCACCTCTTTATATCACCTCCCTTGGTGAAATTATCTCCTCCACTGGGTTTCCCATCCCTACCTTTATGAAAGTGATATGCAATATTCTCCATATACATGCTCTCTCATCTCTAGGCTCGAATCTCAAACTACTGGTTGGCCAAATTTTCCGAAAAATCCTGCAGTGCATTTTGATATATACATTTCAAACTAATTGGTCACCTCCACTGGACCGCACTTCGCAGCAAAATGAGAGCTTCTTTTTCCAATCTTCCAGTTTCACTTTCAAGTTCGACCTGAAAGCCCACCTCTTCCTAAATGACGACGATCACAGCTGAGAAACTACACCATCCTACCATCCCACGTCCAGTGCTGTCTTCCAGACCTTTCTTCTACCCTTGCTCCCATTTCCTGCATATAAATATGTATTATCTGGAACGGGAAACAACCTTTACAATGCAACTTTTACACTGCACTACCATTACAATGAAACTTTTACAACGCAACATCCATTACAATGCATGTATTTACAATGCAACCATTACAACGCATGACACTACAACGCACACCACTACAACGCATGCCGTTACAACGCATTCATTACAACGCATACCATTACAATGCATAGCATTACAACACATAGTACCCTTACACTATCCAACACTTACCCTACTGTTGCACCCCCTGGAATTAGAATAGTAATTTTTACCCCTACACTATCCAACACTTACCCTACTGTTGCACCTCCTGGAGTTAGAATAGTAATTTTAACCCCTACACTATCCAACACTTACCCTACTGTTGCACCCCCTGGAGTTAGAATAGTAGTTTTTACCCCTACACTATCCAATACTTACCTTACATGCAATGTAATGTTATGCGTTGCAATGGTATGCGTTGTAAACGTAGTATGCGTTGTAGTGGAATGCGTTGTAAAGGTAGTTTTAAAGAATTCGTTGTGATGGCATGCGTTGTAATGGTATGCGTTGTAATGGATGTTGCGGTGTAAAAATTGCGTTGTAAAGGTAGGCGTTGTAACGTCATACATCCATCTGGAACATCTGTCTTGTATTGGAACTATTGTCTGTCTTATGATCTATGGCACCAATTAACAAAAGCATTTATTAGTGCATGGAGAAGTACAGAAAGAGTCCTACTTCATGTACTCATAAATGCCTTTGCAAATTGGCTCTGAAATGTTCTGCTCTGTATTAGGAAAAGTGCAGAGAATGCACAGTCCTGTGCATTTGCAAAACCTGTATATGAATACTGCCTGAATATTCCACTGTTATTCCCATTTTAGATGTTTTGAGGCTAATTCATAACAGTATCTAAGAGTACATCAAGTAGTACTACTGGCATACTACTCTATGTACTCATACATGGTTTTGTGAATTGGCGACATGTTCCATTTGGTATGCAACATTGCCTTATGTTCAAATTATACATCAACTTGATATGTCAAGCGTCTCAGATCATTCATCTTTTTTAGTAAACATATACCTAAATACATAAATAAATAGATATTTCTATCAAAGTTGAACACTCTACACATACTTCTTTGTGCCCACAGCATACAAGCCTGGCAGCCATGTCAGCACATAGTTCATTCACCCAAAAGGTTTGACATACAATTTCTTGTAGCAAGATGTTCTAACTGGATTGCAAACCTCTCTTTATGTTTCCTCCTGTGGTTGCAGTATCATGTGTTTGTCAATCGTTACATTTGTTCACCTAGTCACAGCCCTTGATACCAAATGCAGTAGAATGAAACTGGGAAATAGTGTTGCAGATGGAAAAATGGCAACTACCATCTTATTACAAAAGTATAACTGAAAAAATACTTGACGAGTAGTGTAAAATATGCATTTGGGATGTGCACAATTGAGCAGCAGTTATACTGTAGGATAGGTATCAATAATTAGCCAGTGGAAAGCACTCTATTATACTTTTAGAATTGATTCAAACTATAATACAAATTGTCAGACCTATGGCAGAGCTCCAGCTCGGCCTTCCCTATTAATTTTCTTGTATGCTTGCCTCTATTTGCGACTGGGGCTTAGTACATAGGGCTGTCAGTCACTTGATAAAATAATTTGTATAAAGCAAGGATTAAAACTATGCAACCCTGCCCACCTGCACCAATTTGCCAACTCTTACATCAAGGCTTATTGTAGCAAAAACAAAGAAGAGTACGTGCAATGAAAATGCATTTAAAATAAGTGAGCCCAGGACAGCGACTCCAGGTTATTATATTGTACGTGAGCATATTCATGAATTACCAGAAAGAACAACCAGGCCCAGGTGAGACGGGCATGGACATAGCTTCAGAAGTGGTGTTTGTGGTGTGAAACCCCTAAAATGCATTCTTAGTTTGGTAGGTGGGTCTGGAGGCCATGAGTTGGGTCTGCTATGTTTGTATTGGTTTTTCCTGTTGGTCCCCATTCACTAGGAGGTTCTAACATGTCTCACTGACTATGCTATGCCTCTGTTCAAAGACGGCCATGCCTTCAGTAGAAGAAAGCAGGTCCATATATGATATTAAGGCAGTAGTGGGCCTAGCAGCTGCAGCATCACGTCATGCAATCCTTTCTGAGTGTCATTCAATGGAGGCTTAGCAGCCGGTACTACAGCCTTCACAGAATTTGCCAGAAGACATATGTAAGTGGTGTTCTTCCCTTCCCTGAGTGGTGGCATGCAACAGGATCCATCTTGAATGTATATACTCAAAGGGTCTCTAGATTTCTGTGACTGTTGCCTTAAGACCGACCCTGGGGTGTGTTGCTGTAAACTGAGGAAAAGAACAAGAGCGTTGCCGTACAGAAAAATGCTCTATCAAATCATGGAAAAACTAGTCGTCTTGTCAAAAAGTGTTGGTGCAGGGTGTTAGGAGGGAGAGAGAATAGGTTATGAAAAGTAAACAGAAATGTTTGCTAAAAAAAAGCAGCAATGGTAAGGGAGGTTGGAGATTGGGCGAAGGTTAAAGGCTAGTGGCTGTAGAGATGGTCCATTTTTATGAGACATTTGCGAGTAGTAAAGCTGTTCAAGGATACCTTCAGTACAAAGGATGGAAGTATTTGGAATTTGGGAAGTATGGCCTTGTGTTCTCACATATACTGAAGAAGATAATGTTGGAAGGAAGAAGCCTGGGTGGGATGAGTCACACAACTTTGAAAGTGCTGACAGGAAAGTTGGTTAATTCTTACAAGACTCACGTACTTACAGATTTACACTTCAAAATGCTATTTCTTTAACAATTGTTCAAAGACATATGGGGAATGTATTCAAGTTCAAAGCTTAATCGATTTGGACCAATTCTTCAAGCTATTTTGTTCATTATTTTCTATAAATATAAAACGGGAAGTTGTATGATATGGTTCTGTTCTTCAAGAGGAGACTTCATCGCTGCTGGTCGCCCTGACTCGACCTCTCTCCCTGCTTTGCAGTGCCCGGTCTCCATCCCGCCGCCGCTGTTGTTACCTTAGCGGCCGCCGAGCGGAGGGAGACTACAACTCCCAGCCTGCCCAGCGACCCGGATCCACTCCAGCGGGGTCATCGCGCCCTGAGGCGCTAGAAAAACGCTGCTCCCTCGGCAGAGCGGGTGTTCTGTTCTTCAAGAGGAGACTTCATCGCTGCTGGTCGCCCTGACTCGACCTCTCTCCCTGCTTTGCTGTGCCCGGTCTCCCTCCCGCCGCCGCTGTTGTTACCTTAGCTGCCGCCGAGCGGAGGGAGACTACAACTCCCAGCCTGCCCAGCGACCCGGATCCACTCCAGCGGGGTCATCGCGCCCTGAGGCGCTAGAAAAACGCTGCTCCCTCCGCATCGCGGGACGCGAGCGGGACGCCCGGACGAAGCCCGGACAAAGGGCGGGCCGTCTGAGGCCGTCCGAGGCTGGACAAGGTTGGGTTGGGCCCGTTACTCTGCTAGAAAACCTGATTTAAGGAGGTGAGCCTGTGTTATAGCTGGGGGTTATTTATTGAATTACTGACTCTTGGAGCACCTGTTTACCCCGTACTTTTGAAAAGTATTGTCTGTTAGTGAAGTATGCCCGGCAAAAAGTTATCCCCTGCAAAAAACACTATGGACAACTATATCTTTCAGGTAGTTGCCAAAATCAATAGTGACAGGAGAACTTCGCTTGGCCGGAGTTCACCGTCTGCCCTGAGTTCACCAACTTCGCCGGCTTCAGCCTGTGCCGAGTCCACGGAGCAACCTACCTCCTACTGTCCACCTGTAAATGAATCTGACCAAGCTGATATCGTTGTAATGAACCGGTCGGCTCTGATTGAGTTAGACAGCGAGAATGAGATGGACACTGATCAACAATTACCCGAGGACAAAGCCCCCACTCCGGTGCCTGCTCCACGATCCACCAGAGGGGCTAAAAAGCCACAGCCACAGCCGAAACGATTTGGGCTCAGATCAAGCCGCAAAAAGATTGCATCGCCCCCTAGCAAATCCGCAAGGGAAAAAGAGGTCACTCTGGATGACGTTTCTATGTCTCTTACTAGTGGTCAATTTAAGAACTTACTGAGTATGATAGACACTAAGATAGAGGACATTGTTAATCCGTTGTTAGGCAGAATTGATAAACTCACTAAGGAAGTGAATCGCCTTGGGGGTTTACTGAATCAAACCTTATCTGAAGTAGGCAAACTACCAGAAGCTGTTTCTAGCAGGGTGGAGTCCAGTAAGGCCTCTTCTTCTTTGGTGGGTGGTGGGGCTTCCTCACTACCAGTTCCTTCGGTGGCTCCCTTGATATCCATTATAGATAGTGCAGAGAACAAAAACGTTCCTTCAGATACATCCTCCGCCCCAGAATCTGTAAATGGCTCGGTAGAGTTGATAGTTGAGGCCTCTCCATTGGTCTTGGTTTTAGCCAATGTTCCTCTTTTGCAGCCTGGTCAGGAAGAATCTACCTCATCCCTATTGTCTAAAGCACTTTATTGGCTAACAAATAACATGGTAATAACTCCTAGGGGTAGGCACCAATTGGCTGACGAATTAGTAAAGGCTAGAAGGGTGAAGTGGATAGGTAATAGTACAAAGAAATTTCTGGGTGACTGCGTCATCCTACATTTTTCTGACCCAGAGGTTTTGGCCAATATTCTACCCAACCTTCTACCTCCGCAGCGGAGATCGACTGAAATCATTCCACTCACTTTAGACTTTTTCTATCCGTGTAGTGGGAGGGTCTCTAATAAAACAATGCTAAAAACTAAGTGGAACGTTGTCCCAACAAAAGGGCGGAGGGAAGTGAAGCAACCAGAGAGGGGTTTAAATCTAGAGAATAGATTTTCAGCCCTTTCCAATCTTGATGACTGTGATTGACTCTCTATAAATCTAAGTCAAGTACCACTAGCTAATGGGGATCAAAATTCGGATAGCTTATCTACCCAGAATGTTAATTGCCTTACTAATGATTTGTTGAATAACTTGGTTGTCCAACCAGAGGGTGAGGCTTGTGTACTAAACTCTTTTTCTGGATTACGCCAGGGTCGCTTGTCTGGAGTTGCTAACCTACTCTGCTGGAATATAGCTGGTCTGACATCCAAGCTCGATTGTGGGGACTGGCTTGGCTTTGTTACCCAATTTGATATTTGTATATTCCAGGAGACTTGGGCTTGCGATCCTGTCTTTGTATTAAGCTATTTGAATTTTTATGTGGCAGCTGTCAAGGGTCCGAAAGGTAGACCTATGGGGGGGCTTACTATCTGGATTCGACAAGCATTAAATTTCTCAGTTAAAAATATAGCTACTGGACACAATGATATCCAGCTTATTAGGATTTCTAATGACAGAACAGGGTCACTTGATATTTACAATATTTATATTAGGAGTTCCAAAGGTCGATCTGAAACATTATTAACCTTGGCCGACCTCATCGAGGAGCACTCCATTAAAAATAACATTGTTATAGCAGGAGACCTCAATAGGACGTTTGAGCCATTGGTTGTGGGAGATGCTTTCACTGGTGCTGATGAGGATTCCTTCTGGGGCATCCCTGAACTACAACTGAAACCAGTCTCCCGTTGGACAGAGGACATTATAGCTATTAATGCACTGTGTCTTGAAAAAGGTTTGAGAGCTATGAACGGGAGAACAGCTGGGGACAGAATTGGTTCACCAACTTTCGACAATGGGAGGCACAAAAGTCGAATTGACTATGTGATCTGCAGTTTGCATCTGTGGCCTGCCCTTTGTGATATGGAAGTCATCATAAGATCTGAGAGTGACCATAACCCCCTAAGTGTGACTCACAAATGGTGGCCTGCTGAATCAAACTTTAGCTGCATGAATGAATTCGTCCCTCCGCCCATTATCCCCGAGAACAATATGCGTAGGCTACGTTGGGACACTGTAGCGAGAAATCAGCAGGCTATTGATATTATTAACAGTGAAACTGATCAAGCCATTCTAGCTATGGAACTGGCTAATGCCTCTCCTAAGGATCTGGGTGAAGTGGTCAAAATACATGATACCCTCTTTGGTAAGATCAAGGCGCACTTTCTAAGACCTGATAAACATAAGGGGGTTATTACCAGAAAAGATGCTAGATGGTATAACTCTGATTGTAGGAAGGCAAGACTCGACCTTGGCCGGGCAATCAAGAAGCGAGACTGTGTGTCTGTTTCTCTAGCCAGGAAAGAATATAAAGTATGCATTGTTAAAGCTAAGAAGGATTGGGACGAGCAACACTGGTGCAAACTGAAAATGGCCAGTGACAGGAAGGATTCCAGAGTATTCTGGAATATTGTAAAATGGGGTTCTGAGAGAGCTGAAGAGTCACCAAGTAATAACGTCTCACAGGAGGCATGGGTTAAATTCTTTAGTTTGCAATACACTCTTAATACCCGGGTCTCAGTTGACGTCAGTACGGCTATGAAGTTTTTTGAAGATGACAATTTTAAATGCAAAGAGATTATGTCTGCTATCTGTGCAGTAAAACGCGGGCGAGCTCCAGGACAAGATGGAGTACCCGCTGATATATTCCTAAATGATAGTGAACGCTGGTGCAAATATATACATTTGCTTATAAACTCAATTGCTCAAGGAGCAGACGTCCCTGATTCATGGAGGGGTGCAGTTATTATCCCCGTGTATAAGAAGGGGGACCGAGCTCAGCCCTGTAACTATAGGCCTATTAGCCTTATTGACACTGTGCAAAAAATCGTGGGTCGCGTGGTGGTCAATAGGCTTCTCGACTGGGCTGAGGATTTTAATATTCTATCTCCATTCCAAGCAGGTTTTAGAAGGGCAACAAGCACGATCGATCAAGTGTTCCGCTTCCAATTATTACAGTGGAAAACCGTGGTTCTGGGGGGGTGTAGCCTGTACGCGGCATTTGTCGACTTGCGGGCTGCATTCGACCTGGTCCCACGTGCAAAACTGTGGCAGGTCTTGCATAGCTTGGGGGTTTCCGATGAGTTACTAACCCTGATATTGCGCCTCCACGAGTCTAACTATGCAAAAATTCAGTGGGGCGGTCACGGGATGGTCACTCCTGATTTCCGTGTTGAAAAAGGGGTCAGACAAGGGTGCTCAATGGCTCCTACACTATTTACATTGTTCATAAACGGGGTAGTTTCTCGATTGGTAACTGCGAATGTTGATGCTCCTTCTCTTGCAGGACTAAAAATCCCCATATTAATGTTTGCGGATGACACGCTAATTTTATCAAAAACCCCTAGTGGACTACAGCGTGCTCTGACAATTTTTGAGAACTTTTGTGGGGAACATGGACTGGAGGTGAATACTACGAAAACTAAACTAATGAGCTTCAAGCCGCAGCGTAGCTTTAAGTCCAAAATTATGATGAGTGGTGGGCCTTTAGAGTTAGTTAAATCATTCACATACCTAGGTATCCAAATAACTGATGACCACAGGTGGAGCCAGCATATAAATATTGCTATTTTGCGACACAAACAAATAGCTGGCACAATTAATTCTGAACACAGGAAATCGCTAACCAAACCTGTTAAACCAGCCCTATTGGTATATGAAGCAAAGGCTATTGGGTCTGCACTTTACGGCGCTGAAATGTGGGGCTTTGAAAATCTTACATCTCTACAAGCCTCTGAAAATAAATTTTTAAGAACTCTTACCGGTACACCTAAAAGTACTCCGTTGTTGCCTCTCCGATACGATCTAGGAAGGAAACAAATCAAGGACTTGGCCAGATTACGCCCGATCTTGTATTGGCGCAGACTCTGGACCACTCCTGAGCTCTCACATTATGCCGCGGGTTTTGTGGATGTGATCAAGGCTGATGGCTTTCACAAGATAAGCTGGCTTAAATCATTGAAATCTATATTGGTTGAGCTAGGGCTGAGTTCTTTATGGCAGGACCCTGCTGGGACATCTTTCCCTTCTAAGCGTGTCTTAAAAGATATTTTTTGGGAATGGATTGCTACTAAAACTTTAAATGTTGCAAGCTCTGGGTCCATGTCTTCGCATTTTCTTGAGGCCAAAATGTATCCAGTCTTGGAACCATATTGGGATATCATCTCCAAACCAGGTGATAGGAAGCTCTTATTCCAACTGAGAGCTGGTGCACTTCCTATAAAAATATTGACAGCTAAATGGGGTTCAGGTGGAAATAGCACCTGCCCAGCTTGTGGGTTGGGGGATGAGTCTCTGGGTCACTTTCTGTTTTCATGCGGATCATATGCTATTCCAAGACGAGTATGGTTAGCTCCAATGTGCAGGAACCTTGGGACATCAAGTAGTTCTGTAGCTATGCGAATTATTTGTACGACTCAACTTTCTTGGATCCTGATAGCTACAGCAAAATATCTGGGTTGGGCATGGATGCTCAGGCAGAGACTGCTAGATAAATAACTATTCTCTGCCCGACAATTTAGACGGAGACTGCTAGTTAAATAACTATTCTCTGTGTGACAAATTGGCCCTCATGAATTTGACATTACTGCTTTTTATTTATCAAGGACCATGTATCAAGATAGAGACTGCTAGTTAACCAACTATTCTCTGTCTTGATAATTGATTTTTTGCATTTGTATAATTGCTTTTAGACTCCAGCGTTTCTCATCTTGAAAAGTATTTTTATCAAATGTTTTCATTCTTCTTTTAACCAAATGAATTTTTTTTTATATGTAACTTATAGTGTTGCGTCAATGTGCTGGATTGTAAATTTAATTTGTTTTTAAAATTCTTGTGTATAATATGCTTTTATGAGTAACAACTCGAATAAAGCACTTTGACTTGACTTGATATTCTTCTTTTCATGCATGGTGGGGTTTAACCTTGGAGAAATTTGGTTTGATGCTATTGTAACAGTCAATTGCCTTGAGACCAAGGCAGGGGTGTGTTGCAGTAAATGTAACAGTGAGCTTACTTTGTTCTAATGTATTGCATACAATATACTTATGTGTCTTTAGTGTGGCATAGTGATAATCCCTATACAACCAAGCAAACCAAGCATGGCCTTTCCTCAGTGAGAAAGCATTTAAAAACAGATCTTGGAAATAATTTCACCTATTTCAGACACCAACTTGATCAAGCTGAAAATCGCCCAAAGAAACTTTTCGAAATTGGTCATACAGCAATCAGTGGTAGGTCCTAACCACTCTGATGCCAGAGGCAGTCCACCCTCTTGTGATGAACTTGCTGCTTTCTTCATGGAGAAATCAAGACTCATCACCATTGAACTCGCCTCTAAGAAGGCTCTACTGCCGTCCTCTGGGTTCGCACCACCCCTTGACCTCTTAGAAAAGAGCAAGGCTATCAGCCTGAACACTAAGAACAAAATAACATGGGGCACCTTTACCCCATTCAGTGTAAAAGACATCAACAAGATTCTTCAGAACATCAACCCATCTAACCACTTCAGTGACCCGTTGCCCCCCGGCGATCTTCAAAGAAATAAAGAATGTACTCATTCCCACCTGGACAAGGATTGTAAACGCTTCTCCATCACAAGGCACAATCCCAGATTGCCTAACAGCAGCTCAGGTGTCACCTATACTAAAAAAAACACTGACGCGGATACAACCACCCTCAATATATACCGCCCTATCTCCAACATCCCCACCTTAGCCAAACTATTAGAAAAATGCGAACAATCCCACGTTGTGCCCACATAGAGAATTTCCAACTCCTTGACCAGCATCAATCCGGCTTTCGGAAGGGGCACAGTACCAAATCGGCTCTCACATACGTTATGGATGACATTTTAAAAATGCTTGACCAAAATGATTCCTGCCTTCTAATCTTCCTTGACCTTTCCTCCACATTCGACACAGTTAATCATGACAACCTCCTATCGATTCTCTTCCATATGTATGCGGATGACACACAACTTTATCTGAAAATCTCATCCCCGGATAAGATCATCTTGCTCAACACTACCATAACGTCTACTCAAAATTGGTTAACTGAGAACCATCTCCTACTCAACACCTCCAAAACTGAATTCCTACTCATCTCTCCTCCGAATCATATCCCCAAGCTAGACCTTTGGTTGATTCACCTCACTGCTTTCAACTGCACCCCTCTCAACATAGACTCAGCCAAATCTCTCAGTATCACACTGGACAAGCACCTGAATATGAAAAATAATATCAGCAATGTGTGTAAGAGAGCTAATCATTTGATGAGGACACTTAGAAATATCAACAAAAGGATTTCAAGTAGGTGGTTCAAGCACTGGTCTTGCCATGGCTAGACTACGCCAGTGCTACACTCTGTGATCTTCCCAAATACACCCTGGCTCCACTAACGGCATCACTGAACGCTGCGGCCAGACTGGTCACAGGTACCAAAAGAAATGAGCACATATCCCCAGTCCTAAAATCTCTCAAATGGTTGCCCTATGAAGCTTGAAACAGTTAAAGATTGCCGTTCTGGTGCACAAAGCCCTGCATCTCAAAACTCCCGGGTACCTAGCGCAAAAGCTTGAATTATTCTGTGGTGGGAGAGCCTCAAGAAGTGCAGACACTTTCCTCCTGAAACCACTCATCCTTAGCAGAAAGAGAACTTGTCACTGAGCTTTCTCCGGAGCTGCCCCAAAGAAATGGAACTCTCTTCCACCGGATGTACGCAGAATCTCTTCAAGGACTGCTTTCAAATTGGAAGCCAAAAGATTCCTAATGAACAAATTCTTACATTCATTGGGTCTAGGTTCCTCCTGGTCGAATTCATTGATCCTACAACCATGTACCATCATTAGATGCTTCTCTTCTTTACTGCATTGTGTGCCCCCCTCCTAGCCCGCTATATTCCTGTTTAATGAATTAATCTCCTTGATTCGATTGTTTGGGAATTATGTGATTATTCCTCTTGTGTATTCTTACTTGATGTCGATATTGGATTTATGTCCTTCATTCCATTCTTTTGTAAAGCGCTCTGATATCCTTCGGGATCATGTTTGCGCTATAGAAAACTTTATAAATAAATACTTTCCGATTAAACAAAAGTAAGCACTCTCAAAAGTTACTTGGAATGGGGTTGGAGCGGACAAAGTTATGGCACCAAACATAATAGTCACAAACCATAGACCCTCCTGCTTGGTTTCAATGCCTGAGCCCATTTAAGTGGCCAAATCCAACTGGCCATCCTCTGAAAGAGCCCAGAGATGAACAAGAAGAAATGTAGACATTGGCCCGGTGTCCCGAGGATTATCACTGCCAGCCGTAATAGTATTAAAAATGATGGTAGAGAACAGCCCTGATTTCTGGCAGTGTAGAACCAACATGCCTCCTGTGGGATAAAAGTGATACGCCCACGGCCCACAACAAATTGGAAGGAGTGCTGGAAGGAAGCATACGTGAAAGGAATGAATGGGCGTGCAGTGGCGCGAACAGGTAAAAGTGCACCCCTGGCACCTACTGTCCTGGGTCACATGCTCAAGGCAGCTCTGTGGCCCGATACAGGTGTGTGGCAGTGAAGTGTGATCCTCATTAGAAACTACCATCCTGTTAGACCCAACAGCAGAAAAGGGGGCCCTCTGAGACAGGATCTTTTAGCACCAGAAGAGCTGTAAATGATCTGAGGGCCTGTGCTGCATCTGGTGGCTGTACAGCCTGTGGAATGGGAAAACTGGACTGAAATAGCAATGCTGGTTTCCACAGGAATTTAAGAAGTGGGCCATTGCATAACTTGGATGCCAGAATAAGAGGGTAAGGTACAGTGTGCTGCAGCAGAGTTGAGGATCAGAGTCTGCTGATTGACAAGCAACCTATGCATGTAATCTAATGGTAATGTAGTTCATGTTCCAACTTCTCCCATCAGAGCTTGTGCTCCTTGAACCCCCCTCAGGAACACTGGGGGACTGTGGAACATCCCCCTTTCAGCACCCATTAATACAGGTGGAAAATCCCATGCCAGATGAAGTGCGCACCCTGGTTTCATGAGCTGAGTTCATGTCACCAAACAAACACACAGAAAGGAGCATGGGATGATATTATCCCTCCACATGGACCCATTCCACACAAAGCACAGCAAATTGGTTTATTCTTAGCTGTCTAGATTTATAGAGGCCTTCACACAAACTGTGTTTTGTAGTACGCCAGTAGTACTATAATAGTCCTACTTATATACGAAAAAATGCTATTCACAAACCTCCATGCGGAGATTTTCATCTGTCCTATTTTTTTCTGTGCAGAGAGCTCTACCCGACTGCATAGATCTCTAAACACGTGTGCATACATTTTTATAGTAAACATGGGAGGGGCGGGAGAAATGGCTCGGAAATAGGGAATACTTATCGGCATGGGATTAGGGAGGAGTAAGGAGGAGTGAAGGGAGGGGCAAGGACACACAATCAAAAGAATAAGTAATTGCTATTCACGGACTGCACTTCTAAAGTTACTACAGCCAATGAGGACCCAAAACAGTAATGGGTGTACTCCAGCTCAGAGCTAGTGTAAGTTCAAGAGCACACATGCCCAACACCTGTTACTTCAACACACTCACATAGAAAACAATGAAGACAACAAATAACTATTGAATATGTATGAAAATAAAGGAACATGTATTTATTGATGTTGACTAATCAAATGAATGATCCATTTTCTAAAATCCTATGTAAGAACTATTTCATTTTTCTGATTTTTTAATTCTTAAAGTAAGTCCTGTATAATTGTAGATCAAGTGGAAAATATTTTTATCACCTTCACTTTTTTCTTAACAGAAAATCCTGTTTATGTTAGAAAATGGTGATTACTTTTTTATTCATTGAGTTTATTTTTCCCTAAAAAGCAAAGTCTGTAGATTTATATAGCAATCAGTGGCGGCGTCCTGTAAACGGGGTGGAATGAAAAAAATGTACTTACCTGCTTTGCTGCCACCTCCAACGCATGCCTCTCTCTCGCCTCTCCTCCGTCTTCTTCTCTGCTGGAATAAGCACCAGAAGCACCCAGGCGTCCAGACTCTGCCGGACAATCACAACGCTGCAGGAGCAGCGTTGTGATTGGTTTGAGCAACCTGTTTGGCCACTCAGGCAGTGCCTGGGGAGGCTGGGCATGTTCTCCAAAGGGCTGTGCAACACAGCCCAATGGAAAACATGCCAAGTGTGCATGACGGTTTGGCTGGCCCTGGAGAGACGGTCAAAGCATCATGCAGATGTAGGGAGCAAGTGCAAACCACTCCTAATCTCTCTGCGGTGAGTCAGGCACACCCTGCCCAACCTGGCTGAAGTCACAAAAAAAAGAATTATAATGACTTCTTGTCATTATCATTTTATTTTTATGTTCCACTGCTCAAAGAGCAGTGGTGCGACATTCCTCCGTGTTAGCGGAGGAGCCGCCACTGATAACAATGATTACAGCACTTGCAATAAACTTGGTAATGAAAGGAGTCATTGCTCTCCACTCTACCACCAATCTACAGCTGAAACACACTTCAACACCAACCAATCCCAGCCAGGCAGGCCACATAACAATTTACAGGCAATGTTTTAACATTTTTGGGATATCCATGAAAGTTGTCATTGACAGATAATGCTTTTCACCTGATGTGATCCCTAAAATGGTTGCAAACAGGAAGCAGGAGTTGATTCACTTACAACCCTCTGCCAGGCTATCCCTGCCGATGTCGGAATACTGGCTGCACTCCATTTCATGGCTGCCGGATCTTTCCAGTGGGTCACCTCTGACAGCACTGGCATCTCTTAGTCAAGTCAGTCTGCATCAACAGAGGTGTGCACCAGTTTACTACCATGACACAGTCAATGACGGAAACGCAAAGGGTGGCAAGAGAATTCTATACATTAGGCTACTTCCATTGTGTGCTAGGTGCCATCCTTGGCACTTCAGCCACCTCATCACACAGCACATCTTTTCAGTAATAGAAGCTGCTGGCACTCCATCAACATGCAATCTGTCTCCGATGTCAAGAACTGGTTCACTGCTGTGTACGCTCCCATCTCTGGAAGCAGACTTGTCAGCTTTATTTTCCAACAGTCACCTCTTTCAAGTCATTTTGTTGCTGGTGATTTTGGTGATATCTGGCTCACACGGTAAAGAACAACACTTCACACTTAGGATATATTTGCATCGGGCATGCCAACTCTAACTTACTCAATAACAGCTACATCACAATACATATTCATTACCCTCACATTTTACTACATGTTTGTAGGCATGATGTATCACAATCAGAATATAGGGCACTTTGTAAACATTCATGTCTTTGTTGCTGGTGTTGTCAGGTATACTCTCTCTCTCTCCATCTCCTCACACCTGACAGACACCCAACCACACTATTCCAATTGAGGTGGTATAGGGCACACATATGTATGCAAGACATTTTTAATGCACTTTTGGGTTCCCTTAAGTCGTTGTTCAGATTTCCGGACCATGCCGGGGAGTGCTGGTGTACTCCCCAAAAGTTGTGGATAAGAATGTTGTAGCCTTTTGCACAATATTGCCATGCAATGAGTATATGGATCCCGACCCTGATCTAGACCCACATCCAGGTACCACTAGTGGGATACAGAACAGAGGTCAGGGTCTGTAGTGTGGGATCGATTGAGGGTTATTGTTGTTAAAAATCAAACAGGTATGCAAGACTTATGCCTCAGCACTTCTTTGGATGCCTTGTACTCACAGGCTAGGTAGGGAATTCTGCAGCCTTAAGACTGGTGAACATGTTTTGGTCATTAAATAGGTCAAAACATGTTGGCAACCTGTTATGGTTGACTGAAATATTAATTTCACTCTCGAACCGTGTTTGGAATTGTTTTTATATCATATCAAGAGCACCCTGTAATAAAGAAATAATCTTGGGGTGTACCCGTAGGCATTTTTAGCTGAATATCTGTACCTTGTTGTATTGTCCTGTGTAATAATATCAAATAACTCCCAGTTCTTGTTGAGTCCTCTGGGGTAGTACCATCTTCCTCCAGTGTGGGGGGATGCCAATGGTGAAGCATGCCACGAAAACGTGTGGGTGACGTGACCCCTTAAATATCTACCCATTTAGGGAAGTACTCAAGCCCTTTAAGTATCAAATACCCAAGTACTAAGGCAAGAAACATTCTCAAAGAAATACAGCATGTTTACTGCTGTGAACTAGCATACAAGGGGGACAACTAAAACCACATGTACTCTTGTTGCGTGCCTCATAAAAAAGAGTTCCCAGAAAGTGAGCACTCATGGATAAATAGAAGAGGCCAGTCAGAGAGGTGATAAATGGGCTATTCTCTAGGGAGCGAGAAAGACATGCTGGACAGCATTAATCAAATAAAGCAAGCAAATATGAGTTACAAAACACAAAGCCAATGGTCAGCACGGTGCAGAATGCATTCCTAGAAAAGCTTTCAGCATGTCCCCAATATATCTTTGAGAATGCTGCATGGTAGGCCTTGACCTAACAACGGCCCACCGGACCATAAAACAGGCCCACAAACAGCCAAAACCATTCCCCAAAGGCACCTGTGAGGTCAGCCCTTTGGGCATTGCCAGTTTTCCCTATAGACCAGTCACACTCTGGGCAAGTATGCGAATGACTAGTGCTCTGTATTGACTATATACATTCAAAGAGTACAGAAGGAATAAAGGTGGCATCTGTTAAACAATGTCCCTGCCCACAGTGCCCCACGACTAAGGTGCAAGGTCTCATTTTTAGAGAGTGAGCCATGGTTACACTACAAGGCCTCTTTTTTTCTTTCTTCGGTATTTAAATTAATTAAGTATGTGCATGACTTGTCTCCAGCCATGTTGATACTGAACAAACCCGAGGTAGACCTACTGAATGAATTTTGAGACAATACCAAAATAACCTGAACCAACAGACAGACCCACTGCAGTGTCATGATTTGAACACGATTCAGCCCTTGCATTGTGTCTGAGGCAGGCAGCGAGACTAGCGAGCTTGCTGAAAAGCCGAATCTGAAAATGATTTCAACGCTGTCAGGGCCTCGCATGAAAATAGGCTCTTCATAATTCAAAACGCCAGCCGCTCCCCAGTGCCGTGGCCTCGGCAGCACTCCAATGGAGATGTATTGCGCTTTTACTGGCCGTTTGAGTGCATTAAAGATGCACTGTCGACCTATAATGATCTGCTTTTCCCCTCGTTTGGCATTCACTTCACACAAACCCAGCTCACGGCAGAATGAGCCGTAAGCAAGCAGAGCCGCTGACGTGGCAGCGTTACAAAACGAATTGCTCTGATCAAAATGAGTCCCTTTGCCCTTTCCATACCCTGTCTCCGATTTACAAATGTGTAAACGTTAGTTGAGGTGAGACAATTAAGCTGTACGGAAGCCGTTGAGCCACAAAGCATTTTTGAGCGACGTGTTTATCGAATGCTTTAGCATTCTGATGTTTCGACGGAAAGCTTTGCAGTTGGTTGTGGTTTCCATGGATGGCCACTTGCCCTGAAATTGTTATTCTTCTCTATCACACTATTGCCCACATGCATCAAAGTCAATTGCATTCGCAAACGGTGCGAATTGCAATTTTCGGCCGTTTGCGAATGCAATTGACTAATTTGGAATGCATCGTGCATTTCGCAATTATTGGAATCGCAACCATGTTGCGATTTCTAAAATTGCAATTGCATTTAAGAAATCGCAATTTCAGATTTCTTAAATGCAATGCATGATTATTTTTAAATTGCGAATTCGCACTTTGGAAGGGGTAAATTAGCATGAAGTTGAACTTCATGCTAATTTACCGAAAACTTTCAAACATGCACTAGTTGCATATTTGAAAGTTTTAATTTACACACACACATGTCCTTGGTTCATGTGTGTGTGTAAATTGCACTTAAAGTTAAATTACAGGGGTGCAGGGAGGGGTTCTTTGGACCCCCCTGCACCCTTGAAATTGCATTCACATTTTGCGAATCGCAAGTTGCAATTCGCAAAATGTGAATGCCTTCCCATTCATTCCTATGGGCCTTTTGGCCCATAGGAATCAATGGGAAGGGTTTTCCTTAATTGCGATTCGCAAATTGTGAATCGCAATTAAGGAAAAATACAGAATCGCAAAAAATATTGCGATTTTTTAATGCATAGCATTTTGCGATTTCTTAATTGCGATTCCTTAATTTTCGCAATTAAGAAATCGCAAAATGTTACAATGATGCATGTGGGTGTAAACCTCCTTCACCAGTCGCGCCTTTAAAAAGGCTCAATTACAGGCATCTTTTGCCCTCCACATACCATATCGCAGCTCAATTCCCACCTTCTACATATCTGTCTACGTCAATCCTTAGTTCCCCTCTCAAATTCTCGCTTTCGTGTATCTTTTTACTTCAGTCTCCAGTTCCCATCTCAAATTCTCGCTTTGCCCCTATTCTATGTGTTTGACACACAAGCTTCTCTCCTCTTCTCTTATACTCATAGATGCATCAAGGTAAAATCCGCTCACAAAGGGGTAGATTCTCAGAATCTGTCCCTTTGCGACCGGTATTTTTGCATTTGGGATGCATCATCCCAAATGCAAAAATCACAAATTAAGAAATCGCAAAATTGCGATTACTTGCATTTAAGGAATCTCAAATTGAGATGCATTAAATGCAATGCATTAAAGTTAAAAAAAATAGCCATTTCGCTAATAGGGCTGGCAAATTACCATAAAGTTGAACTGCATGGTAATTTGCAAAAACTTTGAAAAATGCACTAAAGTGCATTTTTCAAAGTTTCATGTTGCGCACATACATGCCCTAAGGGCATGTGTGTGCACAATATATGTGCACAGATCAATTTCAGGGGTGCAACAGGATGTCCTTTGGACACCCCTTCACCCTTGAAATCGCATTCTCAATTTGCGATCCGCTAATTGCGATTCGCAAATTGAGAATGTCTTCCCAATCATTCCTTTGGGCCTCTAGGCCCATAGGAATGAATGGGGAGGTATTCCTTAATTGTGACTCGCAATTTCCGAGTCTCAATTAAGGAATTTTAAGAAATTGCTATTTTTTGTGTGATTTCTTCATGCATAGCATTTTGCTATTCCTTATTAGCGAATCGTTTTTTTTTGCTATTAAGGAATAGCAAAATGGGTTCTTGGTGCATCTGGGGGTTTGGCTCTAAACCCTCAAATATCATCCCTCTTCCTATCGAATCCCTCTTAATTTCTTATCTTACACTGTCACTCCACACGTTATATTATCCCTCATCACAATCCTTTTCATTAAGGTTAGCCCATTGTCAAGTTCAGACTGAAAGCAATCAAAGATGATTGTGTTTGTCTTCAAACTGTAGCACTGTATAATCTGAATGCAATGTCCTAGCCCTGCCCACCTACAACCCAGTCACCACTGGCCTGGATACCATAGTCTACAAATCTTCCCTATTCTGTCAGAAGCCTGTGTAGTAAATGATCTTGGTGCTAGTACCTATCTAATTTGCTTGCCCTGGTGAATTTCTTTCCCACACAACCTTCCACCCCATAACTCTGATCCCTTCCCTGTAGACAGTTACCATGTCAAAAGTAAGAATACATTTTATTTCCTTTTTTCAACTGGAGCCTTTTTAGGTCTCACCTGCAGCTTTAGCAGTCTGTTTTTGGCATCCCCACGTATCAAATACTTTAAGATATATGCCCCGAGCCGGCTTTGTACCAGCCCACTTCAAACCATTGGCTTTTTGTGTTATTCCTGTTGCAGTCATTGGTTGAGACAGTGCTAATCATATCTTAGATTAGCTCCCAGGTAGATGGCTCACTCAACTCAATCTGGTGACTGTTGGTGTGTCCTTCTGCCTCTCATGGAGTTCCTGAATGCACTGCAGTGCTTGGAGGACTATTTTTTCTTCTGCCTCTCCCTGCTTGCAGCTGTTCTCCCACCTCCTCATAGCCCATGATTTCAGCTTTTTTTAGTGAGGGCCTGGAAGCTGCCCATTGCAACATGGCCTATATGTGTGAGGCATCCCATGAATGCTTTATTATTAATTGATTGCTGCTGGAAAATTGCAGTTTGCCATATTTTAACAATACATTAATAATACATTATAAGAAAGAAGATGGCTGTCCTAGTGTACATACATGTGCATGCTTGGCGACTGTCTTTCAATGCTTTTTGATGTCCGTTATCACATAAAAATACTCCATAATGGTTGCCATCAGTGCGAATGTGTATGCATATACAACAGTTGTCATAGAGTGCTTTTTGTGATAGAGTATAACAAAATAAAAATTGAAAGATGCCTGTCATGCATGCTCAAGTAAACAAATACACTGGGACCCTATTTCAATGGCTTTTGCCATAAACAATGACAAACAAAGAAATATTAGCTACGCTGGCAGCTCTGCACCCTAGTGTAACAGGAACATCCTATAGCTTTGCCAATAATTCTTTACATTTATTTAACCTTCTCTTGCTATGACAGAAGTCTTCAGACTTTTCATGGAGAGCCCTCTGAAAGAATAAAATAAAGATAGAAAATGCTGAAATGTGTAACGGTAAGCGTTACATACAACCAGCATATCCATTAAAGTCAAGGGGTGACTGTTTAGGGCTAAACTCTAAGAAGTAAACGTTAGAATCTGGGTTCTCATTTCCAGGTAGGCACTGTTCTAATTCTAGTGTTACTAACATCCAGTCATGGCTTACCAAGGCCCTAGACAGTATGGCATCCTTGAAAATATATATGCCTTCTCAATCCTGACCTTAGACCCCGATTCACTGAGGATCTTGCTGCCCATAAAAAAGCCTGTAAGGGCCTTCAATGTATTTGATTAGTCTACAATATTGCAGCAAAAATAGCTATTACATGGTTCCTAAAGCAAGGAAAAATAAGGTGAAATGGGACAATCATTTTTTCTCTCAGCTTGAGTAATGAAGGCTGTTCCACTTTGGAGGTTTTAATGTCATGGAAAGACTTCTTTTACCCTCTTTTATGTCCACTGGACGTCCCTCTGATTATTATTTTCAGGCACTCTCTGATATTTCTAGCCACTCTCAATGTTGTTTCAACACCTCTTATGGTTTTCTGAAACACTACAAGTGAATCTACTTCTCCCTGGATTGTCTAGTTATACTACAGTGATGTCTCTGATTTGCACCCACTTGAGTTTCCAACCTTCTGTAATGGGCAGCCTCACCATATAAAACTGTGCTTCGTGTATTGACTTTTATTTTGTTTGGTGTCAAGATGGAGAAATTAGGCAAGGAGTGAATGGAAGGTGCACAATTATATGCTCTGTCCGACTCAATTCGACAGGGCATACAAGTGCAATTGGGCTCCAACAATGTTGGCTGAGGTTGCTTGCAACTGGTGTCCTGGAGCCTGTCCTAACATGGCTCTGGTAACTGGCCCAAGTACAACGCTTTCCACATTGACTCTCAAAGTAGTGAGGATGGGAAGTCATATGTTTCTTAGGAAGGTTGCAAGGGGGACAAGAGAACAGAACTCAACAGTCAACCAACAGACACAATAACATAATGCCCAGCCCAGGGCTAATCTTTTACGTAAAATAAAAGTACTTTAATCTCACAGCAGAACTAAAAACTACACAATTTAATAGAAAAAGAAAACAGGCTTGCAAAGGCAAACTAAGGTGTATTAAACAGTGAGGTGGTACACCCTAATCTGCCCAGTACCTTCCTGGTATCTCCCTTCCTCCGACTGTGGTCAACAGGCTGTGGTTTCAGACAGAATAAAGCACAGGTGCAGATGGCTGAAATAATCTCAGATCAAATGTGTGACTCAGTTCAATGCTTTTTTACACCTTTGACACAAAGTCTTCATGTGTGAGTCAGCTGTGCACATGTAGCCTCGTGTCGCTGCTGCAGAATAAGCCCTGCAAATTAGCCACTGGTTATTTTAGCAGTTCTGGTGTGTGGTGGGGCGTATTGGCTTCTGCCCTCACAGCAGTGGCTCCTCTTCTGCAGGGGCCGTCCTAGCAGTCTCGCTCAGGACTTTTGCTGGGGTAATCGGCGAGGCATATCTGCATGGCAGCATTAGTCCTCGGCAGCGACTGTCTGCCAGGCCGGCTGCAGACAAGTGTTCTGGTGTGGCATTTGCAGCCACCAGGGCTAATCCTTCACAGTGGTGTCATTCTGACAGTTTTGACCACTTAGCCTATATGGATTTCCCACTCCAGTAGAGACACATCTTTAACTCACCAAAGCACCAGTCTCTGGCCCACGGCAACCTGGGACACGTGTTCAGTTACAGTGTGATGCAGCTCACATAAAAAAGTGGCAGACTTACTGAATGAGACCCCTCCATGACACAAGACACTCCTGTCTTAACTTTCTAGGCAAGTCAGCTTTCTCTGGGTGCTACTACACTGGAAACAGGGTAGGCTTCTCCTCCTCAACAGTCTCTCCTCCGAATGGCCAGGTACACTCCTCCCTCTCACAGCTGGCAGACAAGCATCTAGGCGCTTCAGGCAGACCCTCAACTCCTCCAAGAGAAAGTGCACACTTCAGGTGATGTGAGGCAGACACCAGCCCTACAAGCACAACAGCTCTTTGAATACTCTGTGGAGCACTAACGTCCTTGGTCAAGAAGAATTTGAGACTGGAACAAAGTGGATTGATTTGGATCACACTTTAAACACACATTTTCCAGACAGGTGATGTGAATTTACTGTCTGAAGAAATATAAAATCGGTACTATATAATGTTGTCTTAATGTATCCAATATATATATATATGCTATTCTGACAGAAACCCTTTGTAAATACACTCGACCCATGTATATCCAAAACCTTGGGCCCGAACTGAGCGAACGTCATCTTGGGTTCATTTTGCGGGGCCTCTTTCGTTAGTAAGGAAAACATGTGACATAATGCTGAGAGGAGAATCTGAAGGGTCGGCCCGGGCTATGAACAGAGCATTGATTCTAACTTAGGAAACTCAAGGTCACATCTGTCTTTCTTCTAGGATGAGCACAATCTTGCAGGCGCCATGCCTGTACTCCCGTGCACCAGAACGAAAGGGAGGCACCTTTACTGACCTATCCCCGGAATAGCTTGAGCTGAGTTTCGAATCAATCTATTGTACCTCATATGGGTCTTCCTGTTGGTTTCTCAATTACTGGTACTTTTCCATGTACGAGGTTTCAATGAGGTATGCCGAAAGTATATATGCACTGTTTTGAATGTGATCCAGCAGTTTCCTCTCCACACTTTGGGAAGTTGTGACGAGAGGGAGGCTCCCCTATATAGGGCTCTTTTGCAAAATAAACAATTGAACCTTCTCCATTGCCGGCTGACTTATTCTTGGTAATAAGGTATATGGGCTATTAGTAAGTATAGCTCTATGGTATATTTTTATGGTACTTCATGTCAAAGGTTTCAGAACCAGTTTGAGTTGGTTCTCTTTCAAATGTCATTCTCAGGCTGCTTTTTAAATACAACCTTTGTGCAAAGTGGAGCCTCTCAGAGCAGTGTATCAGTGGGGCAGGCTTTAAATAGCAGTAGCCAAACACGTGCAAAATGAAGTGTGAGATCTCTGTACCTGGCTGCCATCAGTGCTGAAGTCGAAAGCAAGGACAGACACAAGGGGGCACCGGGGGGGCCCACCCCACCCTAGTAACGTATTCACCTGGAACAACAGAAACTGCAGCCCCACTTCTTACATCCTCACTGCAACCATTCACCAATAGCAGTACTCAAGCAGAACTAATCAGAAGCCCCTTGCTTTTGTGTCTGTGTCTTTAACACCAGCTAAAAGAATGCAGGCTTTGGGGGAGCTGTCCTCATCCTACAACATGTGCCATGCTATAACCAGGGTCATCCAAGATGGATGCTACTGGCCACACTACTGAGAATCATACAAAAGGAGGAGTCCTACTTCCATACATGTGCTGCACACTCATTACACATACATAAACACTCAACATGCAGAAGAGACCAGCACAAGATTCTGGGGTCACATAACAATGGCACTTTACACCAGAAGCCATCAGCCTTGCCTCTCCTGAAACACATTAAAAAAGGCCTGATCACAATATGGATTCAAAGAACACAGTACCAAGCCTCCAGTGCTTTACATGATGTACCCATGGCATTGGCAGTAGACCAGTCCCCATTATGAGGGCTTGCTTGATGCGCCTCTCCAGGTCACAGAACAGGTTCTAGACCTCACATTACCTGGGACAGACCCAGCTCTCTGTACAAGCACTTGATTAGCATGAATTTCATGACCAAAATAATATTCAGGATATCAGTTTCAATCACAGACAGGCACTCCAGGCAGTTGTACACACGCACTCACCATGAAGGGGGTATTCCTGCTTCAACACACGTTCTCCTACCTGGTAGCCAAAACATGGAACTCCCTCCCTGCACACCTACGACTGACCCAGGACCACCTCACCTTCAGGAAACACCTCAAGACCTGGCTAGTCGAGCAGTAGCAGCACCCCCCCTCCTCCCCCCTCTCCCCCCCCCCACTCCTCAGGGCCTTGAGACCCTCACGGTTGAGTAGCGCGCTCTATAAATGGAGTGATTGATTGATTGACTCTTATTTTTCCACTGTTCCACTCTCTATCATCTATAGGTATACACACAGGCAGCAAAGCAAGGGGAGAGATCATAACACTCTAGTAGAGGGGCATTTAGCGTGAAGTATAGTACTCTGCTTCCAGGGAAGAGATGACTTCAGGCTCCTGCACCTGTCTGGGCCAGGATAAATTAAGGTGTTCAAACACAGGCTCTTCAGTCAACTCTTCCACATCACCACCCATTCTGACATTCTGGAGACAGAAATAAACCATCAAATGCAGATGTTAGCTAAAGGTGAATGCTTACTATCAGCACTGTACTCTGAAATATCAGCCCAATGTTGAATAGTAGATATTGATAGTTTTGAAAGACAAACATTGACCACATCAAAAAAATAAAAAAATAAAATAATAACAAATTAATATAATAAAGTGTAAAAAGGAAAGTAAAAGCAACCGACTAAATCAAGGAAGCAGAAGGCGAAGTCAAATGACAAAAGCGAAAGACAAATTAAATAATAGAAGGAATACCAGTTATGCTCGTAAGGCTGAGCAACAAAACCTACAGGTTCATTCTGTGGGTTTCATTAGGTGGAATGCTGTAAGGAGACTGTGAATGTAGGACTCTCGTCAGGCGAGGAAAGTAAGAGGGAGAAACTGACAAGCAAACCAAAGTAATTAACATAGAAAAATAAAAATAAACAAAATTAAAACAAAAATAAGTAAGCAAAGTAAAAGGTAAAGAAACAGGTTAGGTTCCTTTAACTATGTGACAGAATTACGTTACTATTATTCGGCTCATTAAGTAGCCTGTCTCAGCAAAAGCGTAAATCTTGAAATGACATCGGAGGGGGGGAATGAAAACAAATATAAATAGTTCTGAAAGATTTGAAAATTAAAAATCAAACTAGAGCCCAGATGTTCCATTTCTTGATACAGATATGTTTCCGACCAAGTAATACTAGTAAAGAGCAATATGCTTAATTAAGAGGAAACATTTAAATAAATGATATTAAAACAAACCGAAATAAAAATATTATAAAGAGTACAATGGAAATAAAAGACTAAAATAAAGAAGGTGAAGGTAAGGCAAGTATAGCCAGTGTGAATGGGTTAAGATTGTCTGGCAAAAGCAACGGCATGTATGCTAACACCTGAAGTATAAACAGGCATTTTTGCCGTTTGGGTTTCTTGGGAATCAAACCCAACCCAAAGATTTCACATGTATGTGACAGGGACAAATCAAGGACCAGTCACAGTCAAGACGTGGACCTTTGGAAGTCTTCCCAACTATCACCATTTCGGTCTAGAATGTATTATGAGACAAATATTCCCATCTACTCCCTGGCCTGCCTCATGTACAGTTGAAAGGAAACTGCAGAAGCCAGAAGACTACAAGTGTTTGGCAAAGGAGTCAATATAATTGTTATAATGTGGGTAAAGGACTGTGGGACTCTGCATTCAAGAATGCACGATTAAAATAAATACAAAGACAGGATAATGGATTGAGACCAATAGAAATGAAAACATTCTAGCCACACCAGAGCCGAGCTCACTGCTCCAATTACCTGTAGTCAGCTAAGAAAAGTAGGGTGATCTACTTTGTCAAAGGCCACCAACAGAATCAAGGCACTGATGAATGAACTTCTGTGTCATAACTCACACATGCACTAAACTGTGTGTTTGTGTCTTGGAAGGAGCAACAACACAACTTCTCTGAAGTGAATAAATAGTCTGACACAGCCTAACAAGGAAATGTTGATGAGAATGAGTCCTCATAGATGCAGTTGTGGCCTTGGTACAATACACAGTCTTGTTAGCCATCTATCAAATTCGTTTGGCAGCTAAATCTGGAAACAAACTTGTGCTGCTAGAAACTCCATTACTAGGATCTATTGCACTTTTATCTATACATTTCTCACTTAGGCAAAACTCTGGTGTACTCTGTTGAATTCTAGGTCTACCCTTTTGACCTTTAAGGGGCTGATTACGACTTTCGCAGTGCAGGAGCAAGGCAACCGCCCGAACCCGCACCACCAATGTCGACTGTCCCCGGCCCGCCAGATTGGGAGATTCTTCTGCTCTGGCAGGCGGTCCTTTTTCTTTCCCACGTTGGTGCCTTTGAACCACAATGGGAAACTCCAAAGGCAAAACAGTCCATGTCATGCAAGAACTGGGCATGTATGCAGACTGGGGACATACCATGTGCTCCCCTGCATGCATCCCCATGGTAGGAGGCACCATGTCCCCCTAGTTTCCTCACCACCAGCAGTTTCATGGCGTGAACACTGCCATGAGACCGCTGGCATTGAGGAAACTCGCAATATGCTTGGTGGGCCACAACGGCCCTGCCAAGCATATTGCAACGTCACACCACCACGCCACCGCCAGGGAATGTGGTTCCCTGGTGGTTGAGGAGGTGGAATGGCAGTCTGACCGCCAAAGTTGTAATACAGCAGTTGGACCGCCAGTGAGATGATGGCTGGACTGCCACTGCCACACCCCAGTGAGTGTGGCAGTCCTTGGACAGCCAGAATCGTGATCAGGCCCTAAGAGGCTTCAGGAAAGCGCACTCTTGACCCAAGACAAAGACTAAGGGATGGTTTCAGTAATACTACAGCCTAGTCAACCACTAAATGATGTGATCAATTCTATTCTTAATTCTTCTAAATTCTCAAGAAGTTCTGAGCCTACAGTTCTATAGTATTAGGTGATCCTCACTAACTCAAAGGATTCCTAGCTCTGTTTTTGTAAGAAACTGATCTTTATACAATTGTCAAAACAACTGGTAAAAAATCTCCAGTCGCAACTTATTCCAAAAAGATTTTTCGGTTTTCAGATATCACATTGCCTTCTCTTGAATGTCTAAACATTCAGTGTCCCAAAATACTCAATGTTCGATGATGCTAAAATTTTTCACAAATGTTCAGCCATGGATATTGCAACGGAAAACTCCCTACAGCATTGTAGTCAAGAATGTAATGAAAGTCAAAGAGGAATCCTTCCCCATTAAGTACATTGCTTGAATCCCAAGGGTGGGACCAAAGAGAGTTTACAATGCATTTTGCTCCAGGTGGTTCTCAGGTCTGTTTTGTTCTTACATGATATAAATGGTGTGAACACAATTGTTTTGAATGCTGGATTAGAGAGCTTGTCCTGTATCTTGTTAGTAAAAGAGCTCTGATGACATCATAAGATCATGCAAAATTTCAACTGGGTGTCACTACCATCCCAGAGGTTGGAAGTCCTACAACCATGGAAGTGAATGGGTCCTTAAAAGTTGTGGTCATGATTGGATGACACTCTGCTCTAAAATGTCCAGGGCAGCAAAGACGATCAAACACTGTGTTCTGCTGAAGGAAGGAAGTTCATTCAGATGACTAATAGCAGCTATGTTGAGGTCTGATGAGACTGGTTATTTGCCATGGATCAGTGAGAAACCAAACTTCATTTGGTAAGGGAGTCTTCCGACATATGAAGGTATCAGGTACAAAGGTATAAAATCTTGCAATGATTTCAAGCTTATTGTTCAATTGTTCACCATGTGAGGGACTTTAGAGCAGAATTCAGAATTGTGATTTTAATTGTTCCCTTCATAATGTTTGTAGCGCATCGTTCCTGTGAAGGAACTATGGCAGGCTGAATTGAAGGAAATTCATTAATTTTAATACTTTGAAACATCACAGGAAATGTGATCAGAATAGGTTTAATTGGTTTCTATGCAGCAATTGTTAAAGGAATAAAGAGCCTGTTTATGGTTGCCATTCATGGGTGTAGATCCTGAATATTGACTCCAGAATATCCTGTCTCATATTGAGGTCAACATTTTGTGACAACAAAAATATTGAAAAAAACACAGTTGATGGACAGAATGCAGAACAATGTCTTACATTCACCCCAGTACAAAGATCTGGGCCTAAATCCATCATTTTTTTGCACTCCATACCACCCTAGGTCAGACACTGGCTATATGCAAATCAGCCTTGACCCTGTGCCTCATGGGAACAGTCCAGCCCGAACTACCAAGCCATGTCTTTCCTAGACCGGAATCAAGCATCCAAGGACCGGTTTCTGGCTATCAGCCTTCTTCAGCCTGGATAGCTTGACTCCAGTGATGTGGAGACCTGGGACTCACGTCTGAGCGTACCCAGCCCACTCGGGGTGAAAATTGCAAAAAACACAGTTGATGGACAGAATGCAGAACAATGTCTTACATTCACCCCAGTACAAAGATCTGGGCCTAAATCCATCGTTTGTTTGCACTCCACACCACCCTTGGTCAGACACTGGCTATATGCAAATCAGCCTTGACCCTGTGCCTCATGGGAACAGTCCAGCCCGAACTACCAAGCCATGTCTTTCCTAGACCAGAATCAAGCATCCAAGGACCTGTTTCTGGCTATCAGCCTTCTTCAGCCTGGATAGCTTGACTCCAGTGATGTGGAGAGCCTGGGACTCATGTCTGAGCATACCCAGCCCACTCGGGGTGAAAATTGCAAAAAACACAGTTGATGGACAGAATGCAGAACAATGTCTTACATTCACCCCAGTACAAAGATCTGGGCCTAAATCCATCATTTTTTTGCACTCCGCACCACCCTAGGTCAGACACTGGCTATGTGCAAATCAGCCTTGACCATGTGCCTCATGGGAACAGTCCAGCCCGAACTACCAAGCCATGTCTTTCCTAGACCGGAATCAAGCATCCAAGGACCGGTTTATGGCTATCAGCCTTCTTCAGCCTGGATAGCTTGACTCCAGTGATGTGGAGAGCCTGGGACTCACGTCTGAGCATACCCAGCCCACTCGGGTGAAAATTGCAAAAAACACAGTTGATGGACAGAATGCAGAACAATGTCTTACATTCACCCCAGTACAAAGATCTGGGCCTAAATCCATCGTTTTTTTGCACTCCACACCACCCTAGGTCAGTCACTGGCTATATGCAAATCAGCCTTGACCCTGTGCCTCATGGGAACAGTCCAGCCCGAACTACCAAGCCATGTCTTTCCTAGATCGGAATCAAGCATCATTTCAACTGGGTGTCACTACCATCCCAGAGGTTGGAAGTCCTACAACCATGGAAGTGAATGGGTCCTTAAAAGTTGTGGTCATGATTAGATGACACTCTGCTCTAAAATGTCCAGGGCAGCAAAGACGATCAAACACCGTGTTCTGCTGAAGGAAGGAAGTTCATTCAGATGACGAATAGCAGCTATGTTGAGGTCTGATGAGACTGGTTATTTGCCATGGATGAGTGAGAAACCAAACTTCATTTGGTAAGGGAGTCTTCCGACATATGAAGGTATCAGGTACAAAGGTATAAAATCTAGCAATGATTTCAAGCTTATTGTTTAATTGTTCACCATGTGAGGGACTTTAGAGCAGGATTCTGAATTGTGATTTTAATTGTTTCCTTCAAAATGTTTGTAGCGCATCGTTCCTGTGAAGGAACTATGGCAGGCTGAATTGAAGGAAATTCATTCATTTTAATACTTTGAAACATCACAGGAAATGTGATCAGAATAGGTTTAATTGGTTTCTATGCAGCAATTGTTAAAGGAATAAAGAGCCTGTTTATGGTTGCCATTCATGGGTGTAGATCCTGAATATTGACTCCAGAATATCCTGTCTCTTATTGAGGTCAACATTTTGTGACAACAAAAATATTGAAAAAAACACAGTTGATGGACAGAATGCAGAACAATCCAGCCCGAACTACCAAGCCATGTCTTTCCTAGACCGGAATCAAGCATCCAAGGACCGGTTTCTGGCTATCAGCCTTCTTCAGCCTGGATAGCTTGACTCCAGTGATGTGGAGAGCCTGGGACACGTCTGTTCCCATGAGGCACAGGGTCAAGGCTGATTTTCATATAGCCAGTGTCTGACCTAGGGTGGTGTGGAGTGCAAAAAAACGAGGGATTTGGGCCCAGATCTTTGTACTGGGGTGAATGTAAGACATTGTTCTGCATTCTGTCCATCAACTGTGTTTTTTGCAATTTTCCCCCCGAGTGGGCTGGGTATGCTCAGACGTGAGTCCCAGGCTCTCCACATCACTGGAGTCAAGCTATCCAGGCTGAAGAAGGCTGATAGCCATAAACCGGTCCTTGGATGCTTGATTCCGGTCTAGGAAAGACATGGCTTGGTAGTTCGGGCTGGACTGTTCCCATGAGGCACAGGGTCAAGGCTGGTTTGCATATAGCCAGTGTCTGACCTACGGTGGTTTGGAGTGCAAAAAAACGATGGATTTAGGCCCAGATCTTTGTACTGGGGTGAATGTAAGACATTGTTCTGCATTCTGTCCATCAACTGTGTTTTTTGCAATTTTACCCCCGAGTGGGCTGGATATGCTCAGACGTGAGTCCCAGGCTCTCCACATCACTGGAGTCAAGCTATCCAGGCTGAAGAAGGCTGATAGCCAGAAACCGGTCCTTGGATGCTTGATTCCGGTCTAGAAAAGACATGGCTTGGTAGTTCGGGCTGGACTGTTCCCATGAGGTACAGGGTCAAGGCTGATTTGCATATAGCCAGTGTATGACCTAGGGTGGTGTGGAGTGCAAAAAAACTATGGATTTAGGCCCAGATCTTTGTACTGGGGTGAATGTAAGACATTGTTCTGCATTCTGTCCATCAACTGTGTTTTTTGCAACAAAAATATTGAAGCACGGAATATCGAGGATAAGTATAACTTTTTTTTAAACAATATTATTAAGGTATAAAATGTTTTACTAAAATACTGTGGGAATTATTGATGGAGCAGGGTTTTGAGAAAATGAAACCTGCTCGGATTAAGCCCCCAATAATATTTACTAACGGTGTGCTGCGAAGACAATGTCGAAACACACGAAAAAACATGGGGAAATTAAGCATGGGCGAATTTTGCGAATCTCGCGTTCGCGAATTTTGCGGATTTGCGAACTCGCAATCCGCAAAATCCACGAATTCTCGCGAATTTGCGGATTTTTTTTTGTGTTTGCGCGGGTTTCTGCCAGTTCGCGAGGGTTTTGTACACTTTCGCAAATTGCGAACTTACCTGTCGGGTCGCAAGTTTCGCGAACTTGTTTCTACGTGTCCAGCCTGTTTGGGACACTCTTCTTCATCACTGCCACTCTCTGTCACCACTGCCACTCTCTGACTACTCATGCCACCCTCTGGCCCACCCATGCCACCCTCTGTTTCATCACAGCACCCTCTGGTTGTCCAGTCAGTGTACATTATTGTGGCAACGCAAACACACCTTCCCTGCCTCAAGTGACCTGAATTAATTTGGGGCTGATTAATGTGTCACAGAATATTTTTTTAGCTGGCACCTGCTTCCTTAGTGCTTCCTGATTAGTGATCTTTTGCACTTGCTAAGTGCTTTCATTGTATCAAAATTAGTTACAACACCTGCCCTGCCCCAACTGACAATAATGAATTAGGGGCTGATTAATGGATTTGAACTTCCAGCCTGGCTCTGCTTGTCTCCCTTAGCTGTAATTCAGGACCTTTGTGGCATATGTGTAACTATTCTGAGGTTCAGAGCAGGGTCACATAATAGTTGCAACTGGCAACTGAACTCTGGAGGGGCCCCTCAGGAAGCACTACAGGAAATGGCTACTAATGATGAGCCTGAACTTTTGAACCTGGTAAGTAGTTTCAGTTTTGCTAAAATCGTATTTCTGCAATTTTGCACTTATTCGCGGGGCGCGAAGTTGTACTGGGAAGCCGCGAACTCACGCGAACAGTGCGAGCAGTGCGAGCAAAATCCGCTGCTCGCGGATTTGCGGATTTTGCGGGAGATTCGCGAATCTCGCGGATTGCAAATTTACCGAAAATCCGCAAAATCCGCGAGCGAAACGGATTTTCCGCCCATGCTTAGGGGAAATGCTTTGCGCATGCGTGCACTAATGCGAAGACTAATGCATAAAAGACTAGGTCGCATTTGCGTTCTGCTTTTGAATACAATAAAAATAATACTGCTTTTGCACATTAATGCTCTTGCTAGGAATATAACGTGGGATAGTGCAATGGTGGGTGGTAAACAGTGAGAAGTACATTTAGTGAAATTAATAATGTCTGTGTTTTGTTCACTGTAGTGAAGCAAGCATGGGACTACATTTCATCATGCCGGTGGTGGGTTAAAGAAATAAATACGAATAAATAAGCAGCCAATTGAGCTCTGAGAGAGAATGGAGAAGGCAAAGGCGGATAACCTTCAAGGAACGTTGCATGTCTGCCAAGTAACGGAAGGATGGCCATGAGAACGAGAGGAAATGAACAAACGTCTTCCGCAGAAGCGACAGAGATGAACAATGAAAGTGTAGAGACTTGCAACATGTTACTTGCTGGAAGAAATGTGTATTCATGAGACGTGTTTAACGTAATGCAAAATGTGTTAATCAAAGAAAGCTATGAAAATTATGAACGTGACTATAGTGGTATGATAGAACACCCCCCAAATCTGTCAATGAGAGACTGTGAGGTTCCGTGACAATCGTAAGTGGTGTTTTCGACTTGTTCGAATATGGTTGAGTCTGGTATCTATAAACCGCAAATGACGAGTTTAGTGGGTGTACGCGTTTTCGCTGTGCTAACCTAAACCATTTGTCTGTTTCGTGGGTTTCTCCATCTGAGCCCACGGGTTCCATCTTAGATACGGCATCCATTTTGTTTCTTGCCCTCAAGTAGCCAGCGAACGGACGCTGTCCGCTTCGCGACCCTGGGATTCCCAAACTCTTGTAGAAGACACGTGTTCCTTTGAGGGTGTCTTTATGATGAGGGGGATGACACTGTAAGGCAGATGGCCCCGCTGGAGGCTCATCATGCCGTGTTGATATATTATCTCAGTTGTGCATTCATTAGGCACGTCTCCTTTGATTCCTGCAAATCGTGTTTCCTGATACCTCCCCTTTTACACTCTCTTCGATCTGTTCGCCATCCTCGTCTTCCTCTCACCTGTTTTTGTCTCTTCCTTGATTCGTTTACAGTCGAACGAAATGCACTAATGGTGGGAAGATGTACTTTTACAGTTGGGAACTGCGAAATGCTACTGTAATTATGTTCCGGGCCCTGAATACATGAAAGCGACCCCCTATGATATTTACTGTGGGAACTGGGTTGTAACCTTTTGTCTGTCATGTTATCCTATGACGGAAAACTGTATAAGAAGAGCGATCCACAGATACAATTTGAAGCAGTCTCCTAGAATCTACACGTGTTGTACTTCTTGTGACTTCTGTGTTCCCTGTAGTAAATAAACCTCGAATCTTTGACGCCCAAGGAAGTGTCCCGTGTCTCTGTCATTTGTACGCCGGAACAGGTAACCCACGAAGGTTTCAGGTGTTATCCCTGGCACCGCTGGGTCTTAGAATAACCCAGTCCTTCAGTTGGCGCCCAGGTGGGGCTGCATCAGCGGTACCGGTCCAAAGCCCGATGATCGTGAGGAACTTCGTGTGAAATCTCCGAGGGAAGGTGCACCCCGCTTCATCGATCCTGTTGTCGAAACAAGTGGCCCGACGACTTTTCCCGCGAAGATCCCCGCCTCCTGACGGCTGCGACGGACTGCTGCCCTGACTGTAGACCTGTTTTGGCGCCTGGCGTAGACCTTGGTACAGCGAGACGATTGACGGGCCTTCCTGGTGACGCCATTGAGCTTTGAGTTAAGTATTTGTGGGTCGCTCCCAGAGTCCTTTGTTGTTGTGGGTGCTTAGTTGTTGCATGGTTCCATTGCATTTGTGGTTCTTGGTAATTTGTTCTTCGTTGTACTATTTGACGTCTGCAGTCGCCAAAAACCGAGGGTTTTTGCACTTTTGCAGGGACATTGTAATCCTATAACCCTTGACGTTTGTGAAACTCGGTTAGTGTGCACGATGCCTGGCCGTAGTACTTTGTTCAGTTGTTTTAGAGGTTGTGGCTCGGATTCCCGGTTGGAGGACTCGTGTCCGTTACCTCCGGTCGGAACTCCAACTTACGAATTATATAGTCGACATGGTTTGGGTCCTATCACATTCAATGATTGCTGGGTTCGTTACACTAAAGATGACGGTGTCCTTAGTTGGCCACCTCACGGTAGTTTTGAGGCCCCGATTTTAGATAATCTTGAAGCTAAATTGTTCCAAAGAAAAGCAACGCCGGCCATGTTTGATTCCTTTCGGTTATGGCGTAAGGAAGCCAAGCAGAAAGAAATCAAGCAGCTTAAACGTAATAAGAGAGAAGGTATTGTTACGACGATGAGAAATGCAGACCAGTTTCAGCGAGACAAAGAAGAGAAGGAAAAGGAAGTTTTTGATAGATTGCAACGCATGACAGTGGATAAATGTTATCCCGCTTTACCGACGGGGACGGATAAGAAAGGAGAGGAAGCAGTAGAGGACCCTTTGTTGTCTTATCTACTGAAATCGCCACCTCCATATACGCAGGATACCACAGCTCCTGTGATCCCTCCTGTTCCTCCACCTGCTGTTCCGGCAGCTGTTCCTCTACCTGCTCCTGTTCCTACTGCTCCTCCGTCTATACCTTCTCACACTCCTGTTCCTGCTACTTCCCCTCTTGTGGTTACTCCTGCTGTTCCTTCTGTTTCTGACCCTGCTATTGTTACCTCGTTGCTTTACTCTTCTACCCCGTCTGCTTGACGTTGTGTTCCTACTGTTGCTGCTAACTTCTTCACTTCTCTTGGGCCAATTCTTGGGTCCGCTGGTTCTGATGCTCCCCAAAGACGAAGTCAGCTTCCTGGTGGTAGGGAACATGACACGCTATATAATATGGCGAAAAATTGGATTAGATATCCCCTTAAGAATTCTTCACGTATAGTTGTTGAGACTTTCTCTCAATTCAATGAGCCGACACAAAGGCTCGTGTTTGAAGACATGTGTAAGCTCTTACGCGATGAGATATCAGTAGATGCGGCTGATGATGTATCGGCCGCTCTAACTGACCTTCAGCTCCAGTTTTCGAGCGGTATAATTGTGGGTAGCAATGTTCGACGTGCTGTCGAGCAGTTACTATCTTTTCGTCCTGCTATAATGCCTCGAGCATTGTTTAAAGACGAAACTGAGAAATGGATGGCTACGCCTGGTCAGTTTCCCATGCGCGAAGTTCCACCAGTGTGGATGCCTGGTGACGCACAGGCTAACCCTATTATTCTGCCACACTTCCAGAGAGTGTGGATACATCTCCCATGGAAACGATCGGAAGTTTTGCAGGTTAAGCAGACTTTGCCCGACCCTCGCAAAAATCCTGCAGGGTATTACAAAGAATTGTCGCAGCTAGTGGATGCTACGATAATGAATCTTGCCGACATCGATATGCTGTTCGGCAATGTCGTACCGCAACCGGTATGGGCAAAGATTCGCCAGGAAGATCATGCAGTAGAATTAGGTGGTGACTGGGCTGCACTTAGAGCCGCGGATGCCTTGCAAGTTGGTGGGGCTAAGCCTGAACAGTTGATTACGGCTTTGCCTCAGAGAATAATTACTCTTATGAAGACACTTATGCCAGCCATGAAAGTTAATTGGGACAAATTGTCCGCTTGTAAGCAAAAGAAGGACGAGAGTGTCTCCGATTTCTTCACGAGGTTTGAGGAGGCATTCATCGATCATAGTGGTCAAGATATGGGCACTGAGGGAGGTCAGAAATTGTTTGTGGACAAATTTGTGTCAAAGTTGTTGCCGGACCTAAGCAACAAATTGAGAAATTCTGAGAGTGCGTGGGCTGTTTCCACTTCGGCCCAGATATTGGCTACGGCTCAAAATTATGAAAATAGAGAAAAAGAAGAAACAGATCGAGCAGATAAAAAGACGAAGGAGCTCAAAACTAAAGTGTTGTTGCAACAAGCGTACCCTCCGCGCTCGAATCAGAATGATTCTCAGCAGCGGAATAGATCGCAATCGCAGTTATCTAGGTCACAATCACAAAATGACTTTTCTCCGCAGAGATCTATGCTTGGGTACAATCAGTGTGCCTATTGTAGGGGTGAAGGTCATTTGAAATTTGATTGTCCGGTTCTGCGTGATCGGAATAGTGGTAATTCATCTAGAGGAGGCCGTAGTGGTCCTCAACAGGCTTCACGAGGTAGAGGTCGCGGTGTTCAAAATGATCGTTCTAACGATTCCTCTGATTCTAATAATTGTTTCGATCAGCGTGGATCATCGTCAGGCAGATCCGCACAATACAATGTTGATGATTATTACGTCGATCAGGGTGCTGACGACGGTAGTTACTAGGACAGCCATAGACAAGGAGAGGGAGTAGTATCAGTTCCGGTTGATCAGAGAGGGCCTTAGGTTGCAGTTGCCACCTCAGGCGTAGTTGAGCCTTTTCTGTTGGACACTGGTGCAGCGAAAAGTTCCATCATGCATTCGAAACTCCCTGGCGCACCTTTGTCTGGCTTAACAAATGTTTCCGTTGGATTCTCTGGTGCCCCTGTTAGCAATCCGGTTTCTCGTCGTTTGCCCCTTACAATTGGGCCACGCGAGCTGAAAGCTCCATTGATTTTGACTACTGGTTGTGGTGAAAATCTTTTGGGCCTGGATTTGCTGAAACGTCTGTATGCGACTTTGTATTGTTCTCCTGCGGGAGTAAAGCTTACTTTGGGCGAGAGAGTTATCTCTCCTATGTACTTGTCCATCGATAAACTCCCACCGGAATTGAGTTCTCTTCCCGCATCTTTGTGGGCAACAGGTCCCAATGACGTGGGCCTGCTTGATATCTCCCCATATGTTGTTCATTTGAAATCGAATGTGCGGTTACCACGTATACCCCAGTATCGTATCTCCCTTGATGGTGAGCGAGCGTTGTTAGCGATCATCTACGATTTGATCGAAAAGGATGTTATCGAGGAGACTCGGGGAAACGTGTGTAATAGCCCTGTGTTACCCATCTTGAAACGCACTGATCCATCTAAGCCTCCTGCTTATCGTTTTGTCATCGATTTACGGGAGGTGAATAAAATTGTGATTCCTCAGTTCCCTGTGGTGCCTGACATTACGGCTTTACTGACTCTGATTCCAGCATCTGCATCCTGGTTTTCGGTGATCGATCTGAAGAATGCTTTCTTTAGCATTCAGATTGCTGAGGAGAGTAGGGACCTTTTCGGTTTCTCTCTCGGTGGCCGCAGCATTAGGTTTAAACGCGCTCCTCAGGGCTACTGTGAGAGTCCATCAATATACAGTCAAGCCTTGAAGAGCCAAGTTGACGCGTTTGTGTTGCCGACTGGTGCGGCCTTGATCCAATATGTCGATGACTTATTGGTGGCTGCGGACACACAGGACATTTGCAAAATTGCTACGGTGTCGTTGTTGCAGCATCTCTGTGACTTGCATCACAAGGTGTCACCTTCTAAACTGCAATATTGTTGCCAAGAAGTAACCTATCTAGGTCACTTATTGTCAAAGGAGGGAAGACGGTTGACCCCAGAGAGAATTGCAGCGATTGCTCGAATGACTGTGCCAACAACTCAGAGAGATGTGCGTGCCTTTTTAGGTATCACGTCATACTGCAGGCAATGGATTCCAAATTTTTCATTACTAGCGAAACCATTGGTGGCTCTTACGTGTAAGGAGGTTCCAACTCCTTTACCATGGACGGAAGAATGTCAGAGAAGTTTTTCTGAACTACGTGATGCGTTGTGTTCGGCCCCTGTGTTAGGTACTCCTGACTACAGTAAGCCGTTTACACTATACGTTCATGAGAGGGAAGGTTGTGCGTTGAGTGTTTTGACGCAACAATTCGGTGGTAAGCAGCGTCCATGTGCATATTTTTCCTCGACCTTGGACCCAGTAGCTAGAGCATTGCCGACTTGTTTGAGAGCAACAGCGGCAGCTGCGGTGTCCATCCGACAATCTGCAGGATTGGTCATGGATAATATGCTTACGGTGATGGTTCCGCATGCAGTTGGCACTCTTTTGAATCGTACGAAAACTCAACATCTGACGAGTGCAAGGTTGTCTGGTTATGAGTTGACGCTTCTGGCAAGTCACATTCAAATAAAACGCTGCAATGTCCTAAACCCGGCGACTTTGTTGCCACCCAATATGGAATCAGATGAGGTAGCTCCACACGACTGCTACTTACGAACTGAGGAGGAAACGAAGGGTCGTGTTGACCTAAAAAACACTCCATTGGAAGACCCCGATGCTACTTTGTATGTGGATGGTTCGTGTTTTAAGTTGCCGAATGGTGATGTGACGACTGCGTATGCTGTGGTGAGTACGGTTGTGGAGACTGCGAGATTGAATCAGAACTCTGCACAGGCGGCGGAGCTGATTGCCTTAACCAGAGCGTGTGTTTTGTCAAAAGGGAAATGGGTGAATGTGTTTACGGACAGCCAGTATGCGTTTGGTGTTGCACACAGTTTTGGACGATTGTGGAGAGAGAGAGGTTTTATGACATCGCATGGTACGAAGATTCAGCATGGACAGCTTGTGAATTATCTTTTGGATGCACTTACATTGCCCAAGCAGGTGGCGATTATTAAATGTAGTGCGCACCGTAAGGTGACGGATGATGTTGGTCGTGGCAATGCGTTCGCTGATGAAGTTGCTAAGGAGACTGCAAGGAATCTTACAACTAGAATGTATGTGACGAGTTCGGTAAGGTGGCCTGCAGAAACTGGTATGTGTGAAGACACTATCGAGAGTGTGAAAGCGATTCAGAATGAGGCCACTGAGACTGAAAAGACCAAGTGGACAGAGAGTACGGGAAAGCTGGATGCGAATGGCTGTTGGATTGATTTGTCCGAGAATAAAAGGTGGATGTTGCCGGATGCGTATGTGCTGGCCGTTGTGACTATGGCACACTGTTTGTCACATATTAGTGCGAAAGGTATTTGCAAGTTGTTGTCTCCCGTATGGAAGAATGATGGTATCGCTAAGTGTGCTGAGAGATTGGTCAAAAATTGTATGATATGTATGATGTACAATCCTGGCAAGGGAACTCCTACACCCCCTGGTCACTTTGCTCCTCCTTCATGTCCCTTTGAGGTGATCCAGTTGGACTTCATCCATATGGAGCGATGCAATAACCTAAAATACGTCTTAGTTGTGGTTTGCGCATTCTCCCGATGGATTGAAGCCTACCCTCTTAAAGACAATACTGCCCTGTCCACCGCAAAAGTCCTACTGAAGGAATACTTTCCTCGGTATGGAATGCCACGGATTGTATGGTCTGATAACGGAAGTGAGTTTGTGGGGAGTGTGATGAAGAGTGTGTGTAAGGGCCTTGGAATTACACAAAAATTCCACAGCGCCAACCATCCCCAGTCAGCAGGTTTGGTTGAGGGATACAATGGAACTCTCAAATTGAAACTCGCAAAGATTCAGGCTACGACTGGTCTCTCGTGGCCTGACGCTTTGCCCTTAGCTCTTCTGTCAACTAGGGCGACTGTACACTCTCGAGTAGGGCTCAGTCCATATGAGATTGTGTTCGGCCGTCCTGCCAATGTTTGGGGGGTCCCTAGACCCAGTGTGTTCGCTGATCTTGAGTACCCAATGTTGATCGATTATCTTCATGATCTGACTGCTAAACTGAGGTTAATTCACCAACAGGTCTTTGAAGCACTGCTGACGCAGACGGAGGGTCCAGGCCACCAGCTCCAGCCCGGAGACTGGGTGGTTACGAGGAACTTTGGCCGAAAACGAAATCTTGAGCCAAGGTTCATTGGACCCTACCAGGTGCTCCTTGCCACGAGGACTGCTGTTCGTTTGGAGGGTCGCAAGCACTGGGTGCACGCCACCCACACCAAGAAGGTCCCTTTGCCAGCGGACTCGTGGGTGAGGAAGGGCATCGCCTCGTCTGAGGGTGAGGTTTTACCGAACTTTGTCCCATTCAGCGACGCTCAGCCTGTTGGAGATACCTCCGTGCAGCCGGACAATACTGTTAAACATTTGTCATCAAAGAACTCAAGATCTGAACAATTGTCTGGTTGACAGGATTCTGTTTCATCATCGGACCAACTGTTTGAAGATCAGACACGTCCTGGGAGGAGCAGATATTTCCTCCGCTCCAACACTAGAGACTAATAAAAAATATTTTTGCTTCCTCCCCTGACATTCACGTTACCCCATTACCACTTTGAACATTTTTGAATAACTGTGATTTTGTAAATTCTGAGTCCTTTTCGGCATATGTGTTTGTTTCCACGGCTAGGAGATTTTGTATATACTGTTTAATTAAAGTACCTTACATCCGGGTGGACCGTAGGGCCGTGCGGGTACTTCCTTCTGGTTAGAAGGTCCTGACACTAGGTTGGAGACCGTCGGTTCCTAGGAACTCCTGGGGATTGACTATTGCTACACAGAACGAAGTGCGTCAAGAACGTTGCGGACGGTTTTAGAGGATGGTTTTCTCGAAGCTGTCGGAATTGGAAAAGAATCAAGCTCAAAGATTCGAATTGCATAGAATTGCACGTACAAAATGCTTCATGTTTCAGGTGTTCCTTCTATTCCTAACTGTTTCTTTGTTATTGGTGGGTGGGGTGTATTATATGATACAGTTGTTGTTGCCTTCTGCCTCACCTACCCCTTCTTCTGAACCTAAACCTACCTCCACTGTTTCTCCTCATTCCTTCCACATCTTACCACAACACGAGCAGGTTAGACGTGCGGAATTCATGAACAATTCCTTCGTTCAGCTCCTTCATCAGCATCAGTTGGTAATGAACACTACGAATTGTTGGGTGTGTGGGTTAATGCCACATACCACTGATAGGGGAATTCCGTACTTGGTCCTTCCTTACAGTTCCCAGGGTTCAGCTCGAGCATTCCAAACAATGTTTCGTAGCGCACTAGATTCTTACCCCCATCGAGAGCCACGTGCTCCGGGTCATGGTCCCGGCCCGCATCACAAGCCTTTGGCGAGAGCGATTGCCGATTTAGATAGGGATATTTTTGACGCATCGCTCATCACAGAGGAAGAGGTGCGAGCATACCAGGATCTGAGTGAGGTGGAATATAGCACATCAGTGGGTGATAGGCAGCTTAAGAGCTCGTCCCCGATCTGGATTGTACCCCACCTCTGCAATTTCTGTTTAAAAGGACAAGGTAGAAGTCCGCGAGCTCAGCTTGGGGAGAGTGCTTGTGTTGATACATACGTTTTGCCGACACTCTCTTCCCCTGTTCTTCTGGCTGCTAAGGGTACATACTTTGTGTGCTATGATTGCGCATATGCATGGTTGCCCTTTGACTTCTTGGGCACCTGTTATATTGCGAATCTGTTGCCGCCGACCTTTACTGTTGGGTCGGATTATCACAAGACCATAGTTGTGAGAGGCGTAATTAGCGAAGAGGACACTGCCGGTCAAGAAGCAGGAGACTTCTTTAAGGGTTTCCTGCCGTTTTGGGGACCTATGGTCAATAGTAGGAACCTGAGACAGTTGACTCGAGTGGTGGAATCGACCGCTAATATCACTGCAAGTGCCCTTGGTAACATCACAGCAGAGCTTCAGGCGGACAGGCTTATGACGTTACAAAACCGTATGGTTTTAGACGTTGTCTTAGCAGATAGAGGTGGAGTATGTAAGGTGATCCATTCGAGCTGCTGTATTTTCATTCCTGACAACGCTCCAACTGTCTATCAAGCCATCTCGAAGTTGCATAAGATCACCGAGTCCATACACGTGGACGTAGGGGATTGGACGCTACTAGGGTGGTTTTGGGGCCTAGTGTCGACTTGGGGTTGGAAGATTCTGATGATCATTGGGGTTGTTGTAGCATTCCTGTTCACGTGTTGTCTTTGTGTGCAGTGTGGTCCTGCCTTATGTGGCCTCTGTGCTACGACGTGTATAAGGCGGCCGCCTGTTACCAAAGGAACGCTGATGGATAGAATTATGTTGCAGCAGCTTCTGGATGGTCTGATGAATATCGAAATCGGTTCTGATTCCGACTAGTGCTTGCCTACATGAGGGCAAAAGGAGCGTCTGAGGTTCCGTGACAATCGTAAGTGGTGTTTTCGACTTGTTCGAATATGGTCGAGTCTGGTATCTATAAACCGCAAATGACGAGTTTAGTGGGTGTACACGTTTTCGCTGTGCTAACCTAAACCATTCGTCTGTTTCGTGGGTTTCTCCATCTGAGCCCACGGGTTCCATCTTAGATACGGCATCCATTTTGTTTCTTGCCCTCAAGTAGCCAGCGAACGGACGCTGTCTGCTTCGCGACCCTGGGATTCCCAAACTCTTGTAGAAGACACGTGTTCCTTTGAGGGTGTCTTTATGATGAGGGGGATGACACTGTAATTCCTTCATTTAGAATTTTTATTCTTTTTTATATGAGTTTGAGACTGTTTACATTAACAAATGTTCTCTCTCTCTGTGGTTAATGCATTGTTTGCCTTGTGCACCTGTACATGTTGAGCTCCTATTTTCCACATTATTTGGTAATAAACATTATTAACCTTACCCTGAGTTTGTGATTATTAAGAAAGATAGCTAGCTAGATAGCTAGCTAGCTAGCTAGCTAGATAGATAGATAGATAGATAGATAGATAGATAGATAGATAGATAGATAGATAGATAGATAGATAGATAGATAGATAGATAGATAGATAGATAGATAGACAGACAGACAGACAGACAGACAGACAGACAGACAGACAGACAGACAGACAGACAGACAGACAGACAGACAGATAGATAGATAGATAGATAGATAGATAGATAGATAGATAGATAGATAGATAGATAGATAGATAGATAGATAGATAGATAGATAGATAGATAGATAGATAGATAGATAGATAGATAGATAGATACATCTTATTATTACCATCAACTTCGCAACTTTAGGTCCATCTACCAGAGGAAAGGAGTTGATATGCAGGTTCAGTTATGTATTTAGAATGTTAGATACAAGTCTGTATAATGAACAACTGATTTTTATTCAAACTTGAATCACAGCGTCATTCAGTGGATTTTTGCATGCTGTTTTGGGTAAATGTGTATGGGCCTGTATTTTGCGCTATTATTGATTATCGATCCCTGATTGGCGCTGGATCATTATTATTGGCTTTGTATGCTATTTAGTTAGTTTTTTTTTACTTTTTTTGTTAATACTAATATAAACCTAATATCAAAATTTTACGTTTTTAGTTTTGGTGCAGATTTTTATTTAGTAAAAATCTGAGAAGCTTAGAACGGTTATGGAATATGTTCACACTGCAAGTCCTTCCATGACACAGGTGCTCTACTGCCTTGGTTAATTGAAGAAAAAAACATTATCACCAAATTAATATACGCAAAGATTGGAGAGGCACTCTGTAAGCAATAACGCAACCTTCAATTTGTCCGAGAAAAGAATAAGGGCCTCATTACGAGTCTTGCGGTCCACTGGCCACCAGACTCACGGAGGCGAGGCGGGTTTGGTCTTCCTACAGCCCTATTACGACCAGGGCAGTCGGGTCACCCTGGGACCACCACAACCAGCAGAGATCAGAGATCCCTGGCGATGGTGCAGCGGTCTTGAGGCTGCAGTATGCTTGATGGGACTGCCGCGGTCACAGTGGTATTCTTTAATCTGTCTTGCAATAAAAATGACTAACACAGCCATAATGCGAATGACGAACACAGCCAACATGTTTATTCCTAAATCCAATGCCACTTATTCAGGGTTGATGAAAAGCACATAAACGTAATAAGCAAATATTAAAATCTCATTCACTGAAATTGTGTTGAAAACATAACAAACATATTTAAAATATACATTGCTAAAACATGCTACCAATATAGTATATTGATTCACAAAGATTCAAACCATCTTAGGGCACATAACCCTACATAGGTGTAGCTCTAATTGGAAGCTAGGCATGAATGAATGAATGTCCAAACTTGTAGAGTGCATCGCTAGTTAGAGAGTGTCCTGGCACTGCAGGCAGAAGCAGATCAAGCAGCAGGATCATAGCGAACTAAACAAGTGATTTTCAACATTTTTCAAAAACACTCCTCATTCGGCATTATCCTAAGATACAAAGGAGGATGATTCCAGGTCTGGCAGCCAGGACAGAAAATGAATGCCCTCTTCTCATCCGTTTGGAACAAGTAACCACCAGATGACGGGTGTCACCAGAGCACAGAGCCTGGGATGGAAATATTGTTGGAACCTGCCAAAGAGATATTGTGGCCTGTGCCATGAAAAACATTGTGAGCTAAGACCAGAGCATTCATCTTTTTATAATAGGGAGCCAATGAGGCTTTTTCAAATATGAGGAAGTGGAGGTCCATCTGGAACGCTCAAATTAAACAGGGGCTGCCATGTTCTGCTCAAATTGCATATGCTGAATCAGATGATCTGGTAAACCCAGATAAAGTACCTTTGAATAGTTCAGTCGGGACATGATCAGAGTCTGAACAACTGATTACTGTGCTTCCCAAGAGAGAAAAGCCAGATTTTTTTTAGCGCTCTCATTATTATTTGTCATTCAAATATATAACTCACCACTGAAAACACCTGAGTCTTAAAGGTGAAGTGAGAATCAAACAAACCCCCCGATTTCTAGCAACCTCTGCAGGCAGGAGAGGCGCTGGACATTTCTGTGGCCAACTCCCTATCCATCCTGGCAATGGATTGGGGGTCAAATAACAGAACTTCTGTCTTATCTAGGTTGCACTGTAAATTAGTTCTTCTCAACTAACTCATACCTGCCCCCATAAAGGTTGAGAAAGCCTCCTTTGCAGAGTCAAAACCACCCTCATAAGAGAGCAATAGCTGAGTTTCATCCACATACAAGATGATTTTTCCACCAAAAGATTCCACTAATAGGGCAAGTGGGGACACATATATATTGAACAAGGTCGAATCCAGTGCAGACCCTTGCTGATCCTCAGGAGAAAGTTCTCAACGAATATTAGAGTAGGGCAGTGCTGTGCCATGGAAGAATTTTGGCTGAGAGGAAAACAATGGGCACCCTGGATTTGAGAATATCAGTCCCAGTCAATCAGGTCAGGAAAAACCCTTCCAAAGAGTTGCACCTTATATTGCCAATGGTTGGAGCCTTCCTTCCCCTCCGGTATTCAGTATATCCTGAGGTTGTTTCTCCTCTGACGGTTTTCCGTGTCTTCAATCTTAGTTTGAAGATGTTCCAACTGAGCATCATGACTTCCAATTGCCTTAACTGTTGCGGTCGCAGCCTCCTCAGTACGAGCAACTCTGTCCTGAAGCTCCATAACTTCCACTGTCAGAATAGTAATCTGCCCTGAGACATCATACAAAGATTGCTGCATTTTTGCATTGTCTACTCTAGCCTATAAATAGTATAGCTGAGGTTCTGAAGCCTGCCTCTGTAGGGCAGTCTCAGAATAGCTCTTAGCAAGGATTCCTGTTGTTGCGCTCCAAGCAAGCCTCCATGATGTTGGATGGAGGAAGGTGATCAGGAGTAGTATCTGAGGATATATCAGAGATATGACTAGGGTCTAGAGTAGAACATTCTCAGATTGAGTGTTGCGTAGTAGGCTGTTTATCAGCGACTGGCCCTGGAAGTGTTGCAGATATGCAGGAGATAAGTGATTTTCCCTCCCCCTTTGATGTAACCCACTTCCTAAGCGGGCTACTCCTGGCACCCTAGTCTCCAACCTTGCTAGTCTGATGCTGCCTTGAAGATTTGGGTAGTTGGTGCAGCAGAGCCTGATCTGTGCGATTCTTCTTCTTTTTGGAGCTGTCCTGTCACTGCTGAGTGGTATACCGCCCACTTCCCTGAGAAGATGTAGGAGCTATAGAGGAGCCGATATCAGTTGTATTTAGAGGGATATTGACATTGTTAGAGCACCTTGCCCCTGCTCCTTCATTATATTGTATTACATTGTCTACCTCACAGCCTGCATCCTCCAAAGCCTCTATGTCAGAAATGAATCCCACACCATGGGTCCCTGAGGTAATAAAACAAGTACTCACATTTGGCTCCAGTACTCCAGTTTGAGGGGCCTCAGAGGGTGAATCATACGGGCTGCTAGGCAACTTGATACTACATTGCTGTATGGTCACAATGTCTCCTGTGTCCATGAGAGATTTGCCTCCAGGTCCACCTTTCACCTGACCATCCTCAAAGGTCTTCACTGGAGCTCCTACTACAACTGGTACCATTATTGTGTCCGCCATCACTGACCCTTTGGCGGATGTGGCAGATGCTGTAGCTGCTGATTGCATGAGTTCTCTCATCATGCCTGACTGTAGTAGTTTTAGGATAGAGCGTCCAACTTGCATTGTTTCCAGCTCTAGTGGTGTAGCTGCCATAATTAACTCCCCCTCTTCCTATAGCTGCTCCTCTTGCACACCACTGGCTCCATTAGTGTGTGTCTTGGCACCACTCGGGCTCCATGGGCTCCCAGAGAAGCATTCCCTTTCTGTAGGGCCATTATTGTACCACGCTGGTAACCTCAAAGTTGAGAAATTAACATTATTCCCAGCCGCCAAAAGCCGATGGGTATGATATGGCTGTAGATCCGTCGGCCACACAACTGCACTTTCTGAGCTGAAGTAGGCGGTCGTCAGCGTGCAGCTGAGAAATCCTAGCACAGCACAATAGAGGAAACCTGTGCTCCGCACTCGTGAATTGCGGTACGATGAATGGTGGCATAAGACACGGAGTTGCAGGGTGGAGCGGCACTCAGTAGCGGGTTCAACCCGCATCTTACTCCATTTCAACAACAAGTGTCAAATAGTAACCATTACTGTTTGCTTAAATCCAGCCCACTATCTGATATCCAGAAGATGATGAAGGATACTACTTCAAAGGCCAGAAATCTATGGCTTTCTATGTTCGCAAGAATCCAAATACCTAAATTTGAAAACGCCAAGGACTCCAGTCCTCTACACCTTACCAAAAAAGCACAAACATTCATCATGCCACCACGGGAAGACCCATTGTACCTGGGTGGGGCTCTGTACTCGAGTCCCAATGCACCTCTGGCAAATTAGGATAAAACATTGATTGTGTTTTGTTCCTGTTGTAATGTGGACTACTTTACTGAATTGGAATCCCTTCACCATTGTGATTGTCTTTTGTTTACACTGATTAGTGATTGTATATGTTTGTCTAGTGAAACATGGTGAGCACAAACTGTTTGTTTGTAGATTGCAATGTGTTGTTATTTTTGTAAAAAATGTAATAATCATGTTTACTGTTTTGGGGAATTTCTTTTGTGGGTACCTATTTTTCTTGAATTCCTGTTTTACATGTTGTTTGTGAAACAATAGTTTTGCTTGAACCATTGTGGCTTTCATATTATACCGTTTCCAGCATAGGCTCACCAGAGTAGAGCAGGAGGCCTATTTCTCAGCAATTCACTGAGGACCACACCTACGCCTGCACCTGACTCTCATTGATCCACTGTTGAATACTACATTACCAAAGTTGTTCATTCCTTCAATGTCCCAATGAACCTTCTGTGAGATTTGAAATGCCATCCTTGGTTTAATGCCATCTGCACGTGCATTTCTTATTCTTGAGGATCCCAACCTTAAAATAAGCCACTACTAGCATAATGCTTGTTTTAGTTTAGCCTTTTCTGTCCCTACAGACCCAACCTCCACACAGACCCAACCTCTACACAAACCTAACCACCACACAGGCCTACACATGAGAGTCTCCTTACTTGATAATCAACTCTGGCGTGCTTATTCTCAATCCAACATCAAGCTCTCTACCACTGGTCAAATACATATGGCAGCTAGTATTACTTCCATTCTAGTACACGCAGACAGGATCCCAGTCAATAAACAGAAGCTCTCGCTGTTTTCATTCCAGCATTCTACTGACCAAATCCACAGCAAGATTGATCTTTTGACCAGTACAAAGACACTCTGCAAACTTCTTTCGATTTGTTCTTCTCTTATTGACCCTGCACATTAGCTGCCCCCTCACTGGATCACTCTGACAAGTCATTTGCTAAAAACTGTAGTGTGTGAGCTCCTTTGTTGTTGGCTCAAAACTCTGAAAATGTTGAGGCCTGCAAACTAAACCTGAACACACTCACCTCAGCTCCGGTTGCTGCCAGATTATCCTGGTTCCAAGACCCAACCAACATAATCCTTTCATTCTCATCCCCAGCACCATATTAGTACCATCGACAAACTGTACTACTTTATATCCTACTTTTCATAAAAAATACCCATCATCAGAACCTCATTACTATTCCAAGTTTGGTTTGATTGCACATTTTCACACCGGAAGTACTGGTTGTAAGTCAAAGTCCAACTCCAGGGGGCTTCATCCCCAGAACAGTCCTTTACTGTTAATTTTCTTTTTAGCCTCGTTCTCCAGTTCCTATACTGGGAGGAGAGATAAGTTATTTTCATTCATGCGTCGGCCTCACTTTATAAATGATCAGGCACTGCGTCCATGCAGCATTAAAGCTTGGCATAGTTGCCTTCTGCAGTTTGTACTAACATTTTCTAATAGATATCTTTTTATACTTTTTTTAACGTTAGGCTTTTTATTTGAAACTGCTTCAGTTTAAAAGGCTGCAATTTTGTTTTTTGTTATGCTCCTTCCTATCAGTTCATCATCTTCTTTGAACTGCAGGAGTGTTTGGCCCTATAAGGGTGACCACAGGTCCTTCAACTGTGCTTCTTTTTTTTGTAGCCTTGTTCTCAGTACCATTTTAGGAGGAGAGGTAAGACAGTTTTCTGCATGAGGTAATGTCTTTATTCCTGTACTGACCTCACTATATAAATGATCATACACCCACACAGCCTGCACAGGTAAGGTAAGTGCATGCCAAAGGTAAGCCCTTCTGGGCCACCCAGGCCTGGCAAAGACTTGGGGCTGGCCATTATGCCAGTTTATTACCCCAACACTCTTCTAGCTCAGTCCAACCTAGGATCCCATCTTCCATATTTTAGGACGAAATAGTAAGCAAGCTGCTATCAGTCAATACTTACTTACCTTCACCACCCAAAGAATACAGACCCTTCTGCTCCCTCTTCCAATAATATCGCCCGCCCTCTCTTATAACCATTGCAGATTAAAAAGACTCTGTAAAATATGTTAAAGTCACCTTAATCAATGCATGCTCTGGGGTTAAACACACTCCTGAGATTAGGAACTTAATCCTCTTGCATAGACTAGATTTATCAGGCATCAGCGAGATGTGGCACAAAGAATGGCTGAAGCCAATGTAATCTGTAGGGCGAAAACTAAAGTGTATTAACACTCAGAATATATTGATTATGAATGCTGAAATCACACTAGCCTCGTTTGCATTAATGATAATTATCCGTGCCCCAAGCCGGCATCTTATGGATGTCTCTACAGCTTTTACTTTGAATCGTGAATACTGATTTATTTGAGGTGATATCAATCTTTATTTAAATTTAAAAAAGGCACTAAGCAGTTGTTACATTCACCCACAAGGATTACTGTATATCGGGCAATGAAAAAACTCCAATCGTAGCTGCACGGAAACAGAGATGCTAGATCCCAAATCCACCCTGGCATCAAACCAGAGCTCGATATTAACAAGTATCTAGTCTGTTACCTCGGATGGAAGGGGGAAATTGGATAAAATAACAAACAAAAAAGAGACTTTCTTGGCTGGTTCCACTCGTCTGTCTGACCTGCAGACCGCTGGCGAATTAAGTAGAAACCTAAGGGAAAATAATATTATTAGACTCTTCTATAACTTCTCTACTCTACTCTGTTTTTTAAGTCTTTCTCTCACTCTCTTTCTCTCTAACCTACCATATTCTTCCAAGAGTCTTGCCTTCTCTTCTATCTCCTTAGAGGTGTAGACGCTGGATGATGGCTATTCACTTCCAACGTGGTATCTGCAAATTACAATTACATTTATGTAAATTGTGTCAGTATACTGCCTTTTCTTTTTCTAGTGATACTACTCTATTTTATTACTAACTTCGTTTTGTACACCTGTCGCCTTATTTCTTTCTCCTGTCTCTTGTTTTAGTCTGCTGTCAACATTACCTATGAGTTAATGGCACAAGGTTATTTAATAATAACTACACCGGCGAGTTGTTACTATACTAGCGTAATATTGACTCTACTTACTTGTTGACTATTCTGTCTTATCTTTTAATCTTCCTATTTGAATTATTTACTTCCTTGTTCTTCTTATCTTCTTTTTACATAGGTATTATGCCACTGGTTCCTGTCACTGGGTACACTCTGCAATTAGAATTCGTCCACAATCTTTTCTCTGGGTAAGTATTCACTACAATAGCATTTCTACATTGTTCATTACTGATTTACACGTTTTCAATTCCTTGTCCACTTAGCTCTGTTTTTCTTTTGTCTCCTACAACCGCTCCGCATTCAGCTTCGCCGCTCCTCAGGACTCGGGCTAATTACCGATCTAGCAGACTCCTCCCAGCTCCAGATAAAGTTCTTGAAAGCTTGTGGTTAATAACCATCTTCCTTTTTGGATAAATAAACATTATTGTACGACCCTCAAATTGGTTTTCTACTAAAATGGGGAACCGTATCCACCTTGTCTGCATTTTAAGATGCTCTTCAGATGGCTGCTGACTGTATCAATAATAATAATAATAATGCCCCGATCCTGTTGGACATGTTGGCAACATTTGACACAGTCTGCCGTTATATTTTGATCATGATAATACCTTACTGTGGAAATGCCCTGTTTTGATTCACTTTTTAGGTCGAGCGTAGCAAAGCTAGCGAAGGACCTTTTGTCGGCGTGTTCGGAGGAATCTGAGACAGCGTTCGGGGACGCGCCTCTGCTGTCTCAGATGTTAATGTTAATGTTAATGTTAGTAAGTATTTGTAAGCGCTCGTACGCCCGGGGGCTTCATGGCGCTGTAGAAAGGAACGAACGCAAAGGTCACAGAAAAGGGGGAGCAGCTCAGCAATGCGCCTGAGTGAAAAGCCAGGTTTTCAGGGAGTGTCTAAAACTGAGGATGTTGTCATTCAGTTTCAGATGAAGGGGAAGGGAATTCCAAAAACCAGCTGCAAGATGGTCAAAACAGCTGCCTCCAAGATGTTTCCTCTTATAAGGTGGGACAGTCAGAAGGGATTTGTGGGTAGAGCGGAGGTTGCGGGAGGGAATGTATCTCTTAAACATGTCTCTAATGAAAAGGGGGCCAGAGTCATGCAGAGATTTGAATAAAATACACCCCGTTTTAAAAGCCACACGCTGCTCCACGGGCAGCCAGTGTAGCTGTTTCAGGCCGGATCTAACAGACTGCCTCTTAGAGAGGTTCAGGAGGAGTCTAGCAGCCTGATTCTGAACCAGCTGAAGGTGTTTTAGCTCTCCAGCTTGAATGCCAAAATAAAGACAGTTGGAAAAATCTAGTCTGGACAGAACCAGGGAGATGACAATCTGAGTGAGGGCAGCTGGGGAAAAGAAGCTGGCTATTTTCTTGATTTTCTTCAGCTGGAAAAAACTAGCTGAGACAACTGCTCCTACTTGTTTTTTGAGAGAAAGGTCCTCGCTGATGTGTATACCCAGACTCTTGACCGAGGAAGACTTGAGTGGAGGGGCTCCCATACTGGAAGGCCAGAAGCTGGGGTTCCAACTAAGCGCACTCCGTCCCGGCAAGACCAATTCGGTCTTGCCAGGGTTAAGTTTCAGATGACTGCAGTTCATCCAGTTTAAAATGTGGGACATAGTATTTTGAAATTCAACCACAGCGTCCTTGGTGTTTAAAGGAAAAATGAGCTGCAAATCGTCTGCATAGTTGAAAATTGTCACTTTGGCCCTCCTAAGGGAGTGCAGAAGGGGGCGTAGATATAAATTAAAAAGCAGGGGTGATAACGAAGAGCCCTGCGGGACTCCACAGGTAGAAGGTATAGTGGGGGCAGTGAAAGGTCCCAGTCTGACAGCCTGAGTACGCCCAGTGATAAATGAGCGAATCCAGCTCAGTGCCAGGCCCATGAAACCTGCCTGCTCGACACGGTCGACCAAGATGTTATAGTCGACCGTGTCGAATGCAGCCGAGAGGTCCAGTAGCACCAGAGCCTGATGTATTCCTTCATCTGCATTCCGTCTCAGAGTGTTCTGCACCGAGAGAATAACCGCCTCAGTAGAGTGACATGGGCGGAAACCAGCCTGATTCGGTGCAAAATACTCTGTTTCTTCCAAAAATTTGGAGATGCTGTTACAGACATGAGCCTCCAAAAGTTTGGCACAGTAAGGCAGCAGGTATATGGGCCTGTAATTTTGCAGGTTAGCTCCTACTTTTTTTATCAAGGGAATGAGAAGGGCTTTTTTAAAGTTTTCGGGAACTTTACCCTGAGTGAGCGAACCATTCAATAAAGAAAGTATACCCTCAGGAATACTAGTTCCCACTTCTTTCAAGATGAAAGGGGGGCAGATGTCATCAGGGGAGCCTGATTTAACTTTTGCGAGGAGTTTGAGTAGCATAGTGCTGTCCACAGGGGGGAGCAAACTTAGGGTCGCAGTATTGTGAAGAGTGTCAGTCAATAAGAGCGGAGACTGAGTGATGGGGATGCTTTGTTTGATAATGCTAATTTTATCAGAAAAGAATGAATTTAGGGAATTGCAAAGCTCCTGAGTAGGAGCTACCGGGAGAGACGTTCTATCGCTAGCACTCAAATTCTCAACGATGTTAAACAACTCTTTGGATTTGTTATGGGCATTAAGGATCTTTTTAGAGAAGTAATCAGTTTTATGTTCATGAATGAGTTTTTGGTAGTCCTTTCGTGTCTTACAATAGTTAACTCTGTCTACTTCTAGGTAGGCTGTTCGCCACTTGCGCTCCATTTGACGGACTTCAAGTTTAAGATTTTTCAAAGAGGTGTAAACCACCTATGAGCGTCATTGGGGCGAGAGCGGGAAAAGTTGGTGCAAGGAGCATAAGCATCAGCTGCCTGAAGTAGCCACCTAGAAAATGCTGCTTCCATTTCTTCAGTATCCTGATCTAAAAGAGGACAGGAAGATGTTAATGTACCAATGAAAGCAGAAATATCAACATTCTTCCAGATTCTAGTTTTGCCTCCTATCTGGATCAGGGGTTTCCTACTATTTTCAATGGTCAAGGTGAATTTGATCATGAAATGATCAGACCAGATACAAGGCATGATGGAATTAATAGTCAGAGGAATGTTCTGAGACCAGATTTGGTCAAGACTATGCCCTTTTACATGAGTAGGGAGGTGAATCTGTTGAATGAGGTTCATGTCTAGGAGGACATCTTTCAGTGCAGCTGCCTGAGTACCTAACTCAGCCCAATCCAGCCAAAGATTAAGATCGCCTAGCAGCACAATTTTTTTATATGAAATTATTAAGGGAGCAAGCTGTTCTGCTAAGGCTGCCGCAAAACTGGGCATATTTTGAGGGGGGCGATATATGAGGATCATAAGTAGAGTGCAGCTATTGTTATCCATTTTGATAATCAGATTATCTGAGCATGTGAGGTCCAAGGACGGTAAAAGGGAGACTTTATGGGACTTACGAATAATCACAGCGACCCCCCCGCCCCTTTTGTCAGCGGATCTGTCCGCATGTAAGATGTAGTAGTCGGAAGGAACCGCTGCCAATATGTCGGGTAGGGAGTCAGCATTCAGCCAAGTCTCCGTGAGAAATAAAATATCAGGCTGCTCAGTTTGAAGATAAAGAAAGATGTCCAAGTGGTGCTTAACCATGGACCTAGTGTTGAGATATGAGCATTTAAGATTGGTATTTAGGTGGGAAGAGGATGGAGAACAATCTAGAGGGCTTGGCCTTAGAGTTTTAGCGATAGTAAACTCTGGTCTCAAGATACCATAGGTGGCAGCACGTTTTAAAACATAGGCAGGAAGGGCGAGTCCCGCACTAATAGAGGGTCTAAGTAACAATAACTCAGAAGAGGAGTATTTCTGTTTTTGACCAGGGGTTGTGGCCCCGAGCCCCGGTCTGCCGCGGACGGGCGCAGACGGGCTTGACTTATGCGCGACTTCGGTGCGCATTCGTCGCGCCCGCTGCGCTCGTCCGCTGCGCTCCTGTATACACATTGGTTATAAAGCCTGCCTCCCGGGAGGACTAGACCGCTAGATCCGGTCCAGCCCCACCTAAGATGGCGGCTCGCCTCACCCTCCACACAAACGGCACAAGCCGCGATGGACCAGGGCGGGTAGCAAAGATACAATCACTACAGTCGGTAAGTAAAGTAAATATAACTACAATTTTAAAAATGAGCATACAAAGATTCCTCCTCGAGGGCGCGCACGGCGCCGTGCACATCCCCTGCATCTCTCAATCACACACAGCCACACTCAACTCACGCATGCGAGCACACACACGCACAGCTCACAGACACACAGCCACACATATACATACATACGCACAGCTACACACGCGCGCACCCCCCCAACCCCACCCCACCCCACCCCACCCCAACCCCACCCCACTTACCGCATCGGTGCAACTCCGGAGTTCACCTGCCACTGCGGGGCTCTCCCTCGGGCATGGGAGCCCCGCGTCACCACTGCTTCTCTCCTAGCCAGCCAATCCGTGGACGCGGGCTTCCAGCAGGAAACGGAAGTCCCACCCCACTGCAGTTTTCCGCACGCACACGCCTTGTTTATCTTTGGGTTTGTTTTTCAGTACCGAGACGCCTATGGTAATTTTGAAGCTTTATAAGCAGTGACCTAAAAATGAAATTGCCGACCCGTATTAGAGCATTGCAAAAGCTATCGGTTTCCAATAGTAAAGCAGTACCGAAGCCACTAGCTCCTTTCTAAAGCGATACTGACTTCCAGCTGACCCACCGGCAGCAACACTACACTGTCTAGTCAGCGCTTTAGAACGGCAAGGCGATGGCACAAGCTCTCGCCCAGTACTAGGAGAAACCATCACACAAGCCCTCGATTCATGCTCTGTGGCACTTCTAAAGAACCAGTACTAGCGGTGAAATATTGTAGTAACATCCGAATTTGAGCCCATGAACCAGCCCGCATCTCCAATCCGTTCTTACCCCGTTCTATTGTGTGATCAAATCCTTTCTAGATTGGCGAGAGCATTTTCTTCCAGATTTACAGTTTTGAACTGTGGGTCGCGAACAGGTGTTTAATAATATTTTGACACAAGTGACTGGCGAATACACGGTTCTCGTCTTTAATTAGATCTGTTTTCGTTAGCTGCACATGATTAAAAACAGGCATGCAGAAGGGGTGCACGTGCATTCGACCTACTCTTTTCGAAATTGGATGAGCCAAACATTTGCACAATACTGGTTACCGTGTTGCCTGAGCTGCGTCAATGATTACAGCTTGTGCAGGATACCTAGTAATGCACCGTGATACTACGACTCACCTGCATTATACGTGATTAAGTAACATGCTCCCTGATCTCCTCCGTGTACTCCAAGACACAGTACTATTACAGAGATGCACACCTTGTGTGGCATAGGTCTGTAGACCGGCTCTCCTAATGCCGTGAGTTGAGTTGGATCTGATGTTTGCCACTGTTCGGGGCGCAGGGAGAGAGCGCGCCAGCCGCCACCTGCTCTACACTGGCTGCCTGAATCGCATTAATGTACGCACAGCTCCTAGACTTGAAGCTGGGCTCGAGGAGTAGGGGGGGGCATGGCTTGCTGTGCGTGGACAGCACAGCCAAGGTTTAAATCCGTGCTGCACGCTGCCCCCGGAGCTGAGTAGGCGCGCGAGCTTCCAGGAAGCCCTCGCGGAGCTGCTGCTGCAGCCGGGCCGAGCGCGCCGCTGCCGCCGGGTGTCGCGCGCCGCTGCTGCCGCCGAAGCCTCAGATGAACCCAGTCCCGAAAGAAGCCACAAACTAACCCGATCCTCAAACCGACGGCGAGAGGCTGTTAAATAAAACGTGTCCTTAATTAGCACTGACACCAGTCCTTAATGTGGATTCTGCCTGAAACCTTTCATTACATAGTGAGTTGTAGTACTGACACCTTAAAAGATTATGTGGCAGTTGTTTGGACACGAAGCTTTCGCGGAGTATAGTTTATTTAAGGTGTCTTGCACACACGCATGCGCACTTCGTTATTCCCACGCAGCGAAACTGGAAACCTGGTTTACAGCTGGCAGAGAAAGTGAGCAAGAAATGCTACGAGCTCTCGAAAGTGCTCGGCTCTAATACTGCTGTGGAGTATCAAACACGCCTAATAAATACTTGTTTTTTGGGTCGTGGGTCGTGACTTGTGCTGTAAACAAATAATATATATATATATATATATATATATATATATATATATCTCCGAAAAGAAATTGGCAAAAAGGCTCATGTGATTGTAGGTTGGTGCAGGTTTATTTAATTCACACAAACCCACTGCATTTTAAAATACCTGAAGGGGTTCAGACACCAGTTGCGGCGGTATGTGCATGGTTGCCTAGCAGGTTTCATTGGATAGTAGTGGTAATGTAACTGGGATCTGTGTGCAGATTAGTCCTTGGTTTCACCCATTAAAAAATAGTTTTAACGGACCTGCTTTAAAGCACGGTGTGTAAAAGGCATATGACAGACTTGTGCTTTATGTAAGTAGGTCCGCGGCATGCTTCGTCTGTTGCAAAAAAAACCCTGTGTATTACCTGCTGGTCATAAATGACTTTTTTTGTAATGCAGGTTAGTGTTTTTATCAAGCGCCATCAAGGAGCCGTATGTGCACTGTAAGACACATCGGGCCCTTCCAGGTGTTTTATCAATCTTTCTTTATTCAAAGGTTTTCAAAAAGAATTCTGTAGGATAGTAATAAACACTTACTAGAAGTGCTATATAATTTGACATTAATGTAAGTACTGGTGGAAGTGGATACATCAACCATTTTTACAGTGCATCCGTATATCTCACATATAGAGCACAAAAAAGTCAAATTCCGCCCTATAAATTTATAATTTTGTTCTTCAGCACATGTGGAAAGATACAGTGTTTTTTTTTCTTTTTCTTCCTCTTTTTCCAATGGCAATGACATCAGTGTAATGGGATCTCGGTAGCTCACAGCTAGGATGATTAGTTCTCGAAAAACATTACCAGAACTGCAGTACTTGTGACTTGAATAATAATGTTCTCGAAATAACTTGTATGCGCTTGACCCAAGGCGTCGCAAATTTCTGAACCTAGGCAATTATTTTATTTCACTAAGTTGCATTTTTAGGTCTCGTAGAGAGACCTATTGCAGTCAAACCAGAAAGCTCAGGATTTGTAGAAGTGCACATGCTCGTGAACGTGCTTCTATCCCCCTGCCTTGCTCTTCAAAGGCTCCCCTTACCATTTGCTCCTGCTTCCCCGCCCACTGCTTCACACTCGCATTTTTTTTCTCTGTGCCATCACCTCTCCAGCCCCTCCCTGCTCGCCGTGCTCCTTTCTTCCAGCCCAGGCCAAACTCATGCCTTCAAAACGTGACAGCATTGTACAGCCCGGCCGCCTATTGGTCTCCATCAGTGTGTCAAAGTGCATGTTCCCGTGCACGAGCTTGCCATTTGCTCAGGCATTTCTCCTCCCCCTAATTAGTCACCCCTGCTGTTGCTGCCCACGGCCAGCCGTACTTCGCTCGCATTTCTCCTCCCCCTCCCCACAGAAATGCCAAGAGCTTGTTTCTTTTTGTATCTGTTTTGTAACGCACGTAATCCTAAATCCTTATACTTTGCAACCAGTTCTTATGTAGATCGCTCTGACACCTTCCGGTAAAATTCGCGCTATATAAACTTGTATAATTAAAATAATATAAATAAAATAAAAAGTTCTGTGAGCAGCCACTTCAGGATATCCCTCCCACAGTGCAAGGCGCCTGTTGCGGATCTGCCCGCTCTTGAGGCCTGAGACGGCTGGCTATTCCCTGGCATTGTTGTTGGCTGGGGGGTGGGGTAGATGTTTCTTGGCCTGACTCCCTCTCGCTATTCTCTGAGGCCTCCTTTAATGCCCCACCTAATACCTACTGAAGCTATTCTACATACCAGTGGGCCTTGAGCCTTGGCCCCTTCATCTTTGTTATACCGGACGTCCCTTAATAATTGACTGTGCGGCCCCCTGCCCCCTCTCCCCCCCGCGGCCATCCCCGCATCCTCTACTGCACTCACCTTTCCCGACCACGCCCGACCCTGGCATTGTCCCCTCAGCACCCGCAGCACCAAACCCCATTCCTATCCGCCCCAGAAGGATGAAAGGCCCGTGCATGACGCCCATCCAAATCAGCTCCAAGCTTAAATCCCCCCGCCCCCCGCCCCCGCTCACTGCCCCTATTTATGTTCTGCTAGGCACCTTGGCACCCTTGATCCATCTCACCCAACGTTCTATTCTTAGTGAGTGCCTTTAATTTTTCTAAGCTATGTATACCCATATTACACTGACAAATAGGTAAAGTTTGTGATCTCTGCTATCAAAAACCTAAATACGTTTAAAGCAGAAAAAACAGGCTTATTTAAAGCAGCAAAATACAGAGGCCTAAAAATATATTAGAAAAAACAAAGCATTTTTTCCATTGACCAAATACATGGCAAGAAAATATAATCTAATAAAATATGTGAAAATAAGTTATTTGTTTTCACAGTGAACTACATAAATCATGATGATATACAAGATCTAGATCTCCCTATTAATGTATATATTTTTGCATGATTGTTACCCTCGTTTATATTTACGTTTGGTTTTAATGGCTGCCAGGGTTGCTTTGGGTTTACACTGAAGAGCTCAGTGCTGGTATGGAGTGGTAAGGTCAATCAACTGCCAGGTTAAGTTTGGCCAAAAACTATCTCAGGCTGTTAGAGCTGGGAGGAGCCAGTGATGTCAGCCTCATGCTACTTTTCGTGTACATCACCATCTATAATTCTCTGGCAGTCAGCGCCCACCCAAGCCTTGTCCACATCTGGTTTGTTTGTTACTGCTAACTCTTTCACACGTACGCATGCACGCACGCATACACACACACACACATTCACAGGAAGATATTTCTGTGTATTAAATGCTCGCTGCTGACATCTTTAGTTATGTAATAAAGGTCATCAGTTAACTTCCTGGCAGGACCAACTCACACACGTGCTATTTAGTGCTAATTCTTTCACACACACACATGCACGCACAGACACGCACACACACACACTCACAGCAAGATTTTTCTGTGTTTTAAATGCTCGCTGCTGACAATCTTCAGTTACGTAATAAAGGTCATCAGTTCACATCTTGGCAGGAATAACTCACACATGTGCTATTTAGTGCTAATTCTTTCACACACATGCACGCATACACACATTCACAGCAAGATTTTTCTGTGTTTTAAATTGTCGCTGCTGACATCTTCAGTTATGTAATAAAGGTCATCAGTTCACATCCTGGCAGGACCAACTCACACAAGTGCTATTTAGTGCTAATTCTTTCACACACATGCACGTGCGCACACACACACACACACACATTCATAGCAAGATTTTTCTGTGTTTTAAATGCTCGCTGCAGACATCTTCGGACATCTTCAGTTATGTAATAAAGGTCATCAGTTCACATCCTGACAGGACCAACTCACACTTCCAGCTTCTAAGGTGGATGAATTGAGTACCGTTACATTGGGTAATAGTAGTTCATTTTCATTGTGTTGTGAGTGCACCTGCTGGTCAAAATAGGCTGCCACGTTAACGCATGCATGCAACACATAGAGTCAGTGGTTCAACGACTAGTGCTAAGGGAGATACATTTATCACTTTGTGTGCAGACTAATTACTGAGATTCATTCGCATCAGCAAAAATGGAAGCCTGCAGTTCGGCAATTCTCATCACATTCTCTGCCTCTCTTGTCATACCGTCACTGTAAATTGTCTGGAATGCGGCTCACACAAAACCTCCCTTTACCAGGGGAATGCTTCTGAGGAGAACGCTGCCCACAGCCGAAAATTATTAACTCACTCTATCTGTCTATCCATCGCACTCACTCTATCACCAACTATCTATCTATCTATCTATCTATCTATCTATCTATCTATCTATCTATCTATCTATCTATCTATCTCCCTCGCTCTATCTATTTTTCGCACTCACTCTATTGCATCCCCACAGCATCACTCAGCACCACCACAGCATCACTCAGGGGCACCACATCACTACTATGCTCTACAACAGCATCACTGAAAGCCACAGCATCACTCGACGCCACCACATCACTCAGCGCCACCACAGCACCAATCTGTGCAACCATTCAACAACAACTGGTTCAAATATGTTCTCTCAATGTTTCAAGCTTTATTACAAATGTCACAAAAAATGTTAATATTTCACTTCTGTTCTTGGATTTTAGTCACAATAAAATGCACTGAACATAATCTTCACAAAAGTTATTTACCAAAGTTTAAGCTATTGCCATTATAAATTACAATAACTTTTATTTGAGTATTAATTATTAAAAATAAATTAAAGCCATTGTTATTTGTAATATCAATATATCTAAGTCACGTTAATACAATACATATTGCATTACAAATGCTATAGGTGTCACATTTGCGAAAGTTAAAACTATTGGCATTGTAAATGACAAAGCTATTAATTTCGCTATTTTCAAAACCAACACATAAATAAAAAAATTGTCATTTACAAGACCAATAGCTCAAACTTTCCTAATGCGAGACCTATTGCATTGCAAATGCTTGTTTACTAGGCTATCTCTCGGAGAGTAATGGTAAATCACTTTGATCTCTCCTTCACTATAAACACTGGGGTCTATCAAGGCTCCATACTTTCTCCTCACCTTTTCAACATTTACAGTCTTCCTATCTCTTAGTTAATTGGAAGTTTTGAGATGCAAATTTAGTAGACATGCAGACTAGGGGTGAGCATAATTCATGTATTCCTTGTAGCGTAATCACGCAGAATTACCTAAGAAATCCGCAAGAATAAATTTGAATTACACAAGAAGAGTCATTCTGCATATAGCTCTATTTTGTAGCACAAAAATACCCGCTCACATCGAAAATGGAGGAGAGGATGCATTTAACGCTAAGAAATAGCATAAGTACAACATAACATGAATAGCGAGCATGAGCAGCTGCTTGCACTTGCTAAATGTATTTTATAGTATGATTTTCTCGCAACTTACTACCGGCATTTAGCAATATTGTCTTAGTTCAAAATGCACTCTTTGAGTCTAGGATTAATTTTGCGCTAAAAAATAATGCTAAATGAAGCAAATCAAGCTCTAATTTTCTTAATATTAAGTTAATCAAACATACTCCTTCACAAACCCTCTGTTCAAACTCATATAATTCCCTTTTTGTTCCAGGCTTTTGTTGCACCCCCCTCCTTTGGTGACAAACATTCCTTATTTCATTTCCCTTACCACCGCTATGGAATGGTCTTTAACTTGGCCTGAAACCTTACTTCTTCTTTAAGAAGAAAGGCAAAACCTTCCCCTACTTCTCTTTGACTCTCATTGACCACCACAGTGCACCCTATGTCCAAACACTAGTCATGATGATGTTGCTCACATACACTTTCATATACGTTTTGCCACACTAGCCATTACTCTTTTTTTCTAGCAGTACATTCTCGATTGATACATATGTCACCTTTTCGATCGTCCTTTAAGACTTTACTTGTGCGGATGCACAGATATTTTCTCTTAGTCCCACCATATCTAGCATTTTTGTTGCTTCTGACTGATCTCATCTGATCTTTCAACTCTTTTTTTCACCTACTGATTTTCAACTCACCACCCAGCTGGGTGGTTATTGGGCTTGGCTGAAGCTTACTGAGCTTACTTTCAAGCTTGTCTATCTGCAATCCCCATCTGAATGAAATTCAACTTAGTAAAGCTGAACTTTGACAAAACTAAGGCCATGTTGGAGGTTTAGGTCTTGAGCCCTTCACACTTTGATACAGAAATTGCCTATATTTTGGGCTTCCAAAATAGCTTCCTACTGAGCTGCAAGTGGGCAAATGTGGTGCTGATTCTTTATGAGACTTAACCACTGTGTCTCTATCTGCCTAAAACAGCTTTACTATATACTTTTTGTTGAATAGGCTACTTTAATTGCCTGGTATGTTTAATAAGACTCGGTCTTTCCTCTTCTACATTTTAAACGCTATACTAAAGTTTGCTCTTCTGCTATCACATCAGTTTTTCCAAAAGCTTGGCTAGTTGACCGTGCTTGTTCGTTTCACACTTTTCTCATAGTTAGATATGGGTACAATCACTCTATCTCAATTCAAATTAAAAACAACCATGTCGGGGGGCGTGGCTTGGCGCCCGGCAAGGACGGCAGCGCGGATGTGAGCGCTCCGGGTCGCTAAGGGTTTTCGCCGCTTCTGCCACCTTACCTGTTCCTGCAAGGCAAATTTCACCGACCGGAGACCGTCGCAGATAAGGGGCTTCCAGATGCGGTCCCTTTCAAGTGGCAGAATTGCCGTTTTGCCGACTTTTGTAGCGGACGTGACTGACTGAAAGTCGCGCCCGCCATTTTGTTTCCTGATAACCAGGATTACGGCGCTCCTGCCTCGCAAGCATGCAAGTCTGCCACGGAGCCCCACACATCATTAACTCTTCCTGATAAGGTACAGTTCATTGCTCTGCTTCACTGCTGTATGCGTTTGCCATATATCACCTTTCAACGGATTTTAGTGCAGTTTTACTCGCGTTTTTATCCGATTGGCGGCCATTTTAAGCAAGTGAACTTTTCTTCCTGAGGCATTCTCCCCATTCAGTCACCTCTACGCTAAAAGTGCTGCCTTCTCTCATGCTCATGTGTTTGGCGCTATCTACAATTTGAGGCAGTTTTGAGCACTGTTGCTGCACGCTCTCCTCTTCATGTTCCTCCTGCATTCATGATACCCTCTCTTTGACGGACCTCCTCTGCTCCATAACATGCTACTTATCTATGTGCATCAACATGGAGGTTTCACGCTCTCATCTTCACTGAGTTAACTCCTTCATTTAGCGAAAGTGTCGCTGTTTAACCCATTTTCCTCACTCCCTGGTTCACTTGCATCCTGCGCAGTTTGCCAGATATAGACTTCAACGCATACTCTTCACTGCCTCTGGATAGGCAATGACTATTATTGAACCTCACTAATAACTCTTTTCTGCTTCACTCTTATGGAAAAAAAGGCATTCCAACGCACCACCAAAACTCCTCGTCGTGTCTTCATTAATAACTCTAAAGTCTTCTCTGCATTGGCGCACCTCGAAGCTTCTCAAGATCTCGTCACTCAAATGTCGCAGTCTAATGCGGAGCGGCCCGCCCAACCTCCAGGGAAGATCACGACGAAACGCCTTAAAAAAGATCCTCCATCGCCAACGGGGTCCACCTCGACTGTCTCAATGGAGTTATTATTGGAAGAGATCCGTGCCCTCAGACCCTTCATGGAAGAAACAAATACTAAGTTGCAGGTTCTTACTGACAACTGGTCTCAGATGGATGCCAGAGTCACCACGGTGGAACAATCTCTAACTTCTCTCCAAGAGTCTTCCTCCAAAGTATCACACATGCAGTCTCAAATCTCCTCGCTTCAAAAGCAAGTTGAAGAATTGGAGAACCGAAACAGGCGCAACAATCTTCGTATCTACGGCCTGGCGGAGAATTGTGAGGGGAGTGACCCCATTGCCTTCTTCAAATCATTTCTACCCAAGCTTCTTCATCTACCTGAGGATACTGTCCTTAATATTCAGCGTGCACATAGGTTGGGATGCCTTCCCTCCGCTTCTTCTCCCTCTTCACGACCAAGAGGTGTCATCATGTACTTCTTAGAATACACTGACCTCCTCAAAGTTATCTCAGCGGCTCGTGCATCACCTCGTTTGCAATGGATGGGTTCCAATCTTTTCTTTGCGCAGGATTATGCAAGAGCCACAGCTAGCCGTCGCAAGGCCTTCTTGGATATGCGGCCAGAACTTCGGGCCATTGGAGCCAGATATGGTCTTTTCCATCCTTGCCTATTCAGAGTGACCTACAACAACAAAACTACGACATATGAGGATCCTGTTCGTCTTCGAAGCTTTTTGAATGCAATCCAAGCTTCTAATATGGACTTTTCTAGCTCCTCCTCAGCTTTCCCGCCATGATTCCTGCGTGAAGAAGCGTTGAAGTTTCAACCGAGCTGCATACTTATCTTGCACTGTTAAATGTATTACTGTTGGTTTATGCCACGTTTTCTGGCCATTCTTGTTTCCCTATTCCCCCCCTCATTCTCCGTCGTTTATCTTATATCCTTGTTCGTTAATTAGTACGATTCCCTACTGTTTTCTTCACTCACCTCATTGTAATTCATTATTGTTCTGTTCTCATCCTCTTTCATTCGTTTCACTCATCAGTGTTTTTTCCCCCTTTTTTCCTTGCAGGTCTCACAAAAAGTATGGCGTTTTCCCCCTGACCTGTTGGTTCGTTCGCGTCTGGCGCTTGCTTCCTCTGCCTGGCGCTCCCCCCTCATCCACTTCCTCGCGTATCCTCCCCCTGGTGATCAATCCTCCTCGTTTCTACCCTTCGTAAGTATGTTTTCCCTCTCCTCCCGGTTGTTCACTTTCCTTCTTATATCTTTTTCACCTTTGAGTTTCCCAATGTCCTTTGTTTCACAGGTGTCTCTCTCTTTTGGTTTCCGAACATTCTTCTATTCCTGTCTTCTTCCTATCATTCTAACTATTTCATGGACTACTCTATCATCTTCTTCAAACTATTCGCTTCTCTTTTCCTCTTTCCTACCCTATTTTCTCTTTACTTCTCCTTTTACTCATTATTGTACTGCACTGACTTTCATCGACTTCCTTACTCTCCTTGATCCTTTTAATCTTCTGGGTCTTTTTTGCACTTCCTTTTCCTCCTTCGATTTCTTCTTCTTCCTTGACATGATATGTCTCTGAAAGTACTCACATGGAATGTTAAGGGCGTCAACTCCCCTATCAAACGACAAAGAATGTTATCTCATCTTTCACGTTTGAATGTGGACATTGCTTTTTTACAAGAAACCCATTTATCTGCTGAAGAATCTGTTAAACTGAAAAGAAGCTGGGTGGGGGATGTTTACTACTCTCCTGGGGATGGTAAACGTAATGGCGTTGCTATTTTATGCCACAAAGCTCTTTCCCACTCCCTGCTTGCTCAAGAATCAGACGCTGAAGGTCGATGGATATATGCCAAACTCTCTGTCAAGAATGTTCCAATTTCTCTCCTAAATGTTTATGCCCCTACCACTGGTGATCCCACTTTTTGGCACTCATTTTCTCAGCACATCACCAGGTTCATCGATGATAATTTTATACTAGCAGGAGATTGCAATCAGCCCCTGGATCCCTTTCTAGATAGGAACTCCAAAGCACACTTTGTCCCTAACAAATCTCAAAAATCCTTCTCTCAAGCTATTTCCCAACACAACCTCACTGATGCTTGGCGTCTCTGCAACCCAGAACTTCAGGAATTTACCTTCTACTCTCCATGTCACCATTCCCAATCCCGAATTGATTACGTCTTTGTCACCCACAACATTGCCCAAACTCTCACTCATGCGGAAATTGGTCCAATTTTACTTTCTGACCATGCCCCCACATTAGTTCAATTGGACATCTTACCCAAATCAGCAGGCCCTAAACGTTGGCGTTTCAATAATTCTCTCCTCCTGGACCCTAAATTTACTGCCTCCTTCACTTCCTTCTCCCATGAGTTCTTCTTCCTAAATGATAACTCCCCTGTCCCCAAACATACCATTTGGGATGCCTTTAAAGCGGCGGCAAGAGATTTCATTATTGGTTTCGTTGCTAAAAAACGTAGAGCTGCTCGCGACTTTACTAAGGCTATCCTTTTGGATATTAAGAAATTGGAGCATTCTTATTTCACCTCCCGCTCACAGCAAACTCTAACCGCCCTGGTCAACGCTAAGATGAAATTTAACAAAAAATCTACGGACGATGCATCCTTGTACTTATTAAAATCTAGTGCCAAGTTCTATGGAGGCAAAAATAAGGCTGGCAAGATCTTAGCCAATTATCTCAAGGTGAAACATAATAAATTAAACATTGAATCAGTTTACGACACCAATTCAAATCTCAAACACACAGACGCAGACATCCTCACCGAATTCTCCACCTTCTACAAGACCTTATACTCTTCTGAAACTCAACCTTCTTCCCACTCTCTAGACACTTTTTTCTCCTCTATTCAAAAACCATCTCACTTTCCACTTGACCTCTCTCACTTAGAACTTGATATATCCCAACAAGAACTCCTCAAAGCGCTTCAGACCCTCCAAAAAGACAAGGCCCCTGGGCCGGACGGCTTCACAGTAGAATTTTTCCTCAACTTTTCACAGCTCCTTATCCCTAGACTCCATTCCCTTATTGGCACCTTCCTTTCCTTGGGTTCTTCCTCAGGCTCTTTTTCTGACGCCCATATCTGCCTCATACCCAAGGAGGGGAAGGACCCTCAACACTGCAAGAACTACAGGCCAATTTATTTGGTCAATATTGACTATAAGATTTTTGCAAAGTCTCTTGCGGCACGTCTTGACCTTCTTCTTCCAGACCTTTTGGGTGAGGAACAGTCGGGTTTTGTCAAAGGCCATTTTATCACTGATAACACCAGACTCCTCTTCAACATCCTCTCTAAATCCCGCCTATTACCCCATCCCCTTGCGGCCATTGCCCTCGATGCCGAAAAAGCCTTTGATAGGGTTGAATGGACGTATTTATTTCACACCCTCCGTTGGTTTGGTTTCGGTCCTGTTTTTATATCCTTAATCTCACTACTTTATTCTAACCCACGCGCAGCGGTTTGTGCTAACGGGCAAATATCTTCCTTTTTTGATCTAAAAAGAGGTGTTCGCCAAGGCTGTCCCTTGTCTCCCTTTCTCTTTAATTTGGCTTTAGAACCCTTCCTCTCCAAGCTCCGTCAAAACCCCTCCATCCATGGTTTCCAACTATCAGATTCCCACATCAAACTAGCCGCTTATGCGGATGACATCTTGCTATTTGTCTCCGACCCTTCCATTTCCATCCCTGCCTTTCTTACTGAAGTCCAGGCTTACTCCCAAATATCTGGCTATAAACTCAATAATGATAAATGTGAGATCCTCCCCTTGACTAAATTCACATTCCAACCCGATTTTGCCGCCTCTAATTTCACGTGGAAACCTTCCAATATCAAGTATCTTGGGATGCATGTTACCCCTACCGTTCCAGATACTGTTTCCCTGTGTTTGTCCAAATGTATTAAAAAATTAACGGATCTCACATCCAAGTGGCATCCCCTTTACCTATCCTGGTGGGGTCGCCTGGATACCATTAAAATGATGCTGTCTCCCCTTGTTCTCTACACCCTCTCCAATATTCCGGTCCCTATACCCTCCAAATTTTTCAAAAAGATCAACTCTATTCTAATCTCCTTTCTTTGGAACAAAAAGAAACCACGAATGTCCCTAGCACGTCTGATTCGTCCTAAATCAGAAGGGGGGGCTAACTTTCCAGACTTCCCAGCTTACCACAAGGCGTTCCAGTTGAGGCAGGCCTCTTTTTGGCTACAAGACCCTACCGCCCCATGTCCTTTATGGACCAAATTTGAATGCCTCCTTCTCTCTCCCTTCACCTTTGCTGAATACCTCTCCTTCTCTCGCAAACCCGCCTCTATCTCTACTCAGATCCATAAGTTTACCACTAAATTACTCCTCTCTTCCACTCACTCACCCCCTACTACCATTGCTGATTTCCTCTCCTCCCCCATATGGCACAACACATCCTTACTCATCCGTGACAGACCCTTTTTTTGGAAAACTTGGCATACCCGAGGGCTGCAATGGATCTCCCAACTTTTTTCTCACTCCTCTTTTTTATCTTTTGACACCCTTTGCTCCCTCTATGACTTACCCGCCTCCTTTGCCGGTAAATACCAATTGCTTAAAAACACAGTCCTAACAAAATACAATAACCTCTCTCAGCCCTGCCCACCTCCTGCTTCACCCACTTCCACCTCCACACTTCATTCCTTCTTACGTACTACACCAAAAGCTGCTGCAATTTACAAATACCTTCACACCGGTGAGACCCCCAGGTCTAAATCTAAAGTGGAAGAGTCCTGGGAGCATGATCTCTCTGTCTCTTGGTCGATTTCCTTCTGGGACAAAATCTGGATCAAGCTCCGTAAGTCTTCCAGAGCAGCAACCCTCACTCAGACTTTGTTTTTTATTTACAATAGGCTTCTCTTCACACCCTCTGACCTTCACAAACGCTTTCCTAATACTCCCCACACATGCTGGTCTTGTTCGTCACCACAAGCTAATTTATTTCATATGTTATTTTTATGCACTCATGTCCGTAATTTTTGGCTGCAGGTTTGGGCTCAAATTAATTTAATTTTCCACACCTCTATTCCTTTTTCTCACACACATATCTTTATGGGTAGCCTTTCCCCTTGTTGGGATGACGTTGATCTAAAGCCTCAGATCATTGACTTATTACTTGCCGCTGCCTTCCAACAAATAACGGTCAACTGGAAAGACTTCTCCAAAATTTCCTTCAAAGCATGGTGGTTTAATGTATGCCATAACCATAGACTCGATACTGCTCATGTTTTCCCGGCATGTATGGCTACAAAGCGCATGGACTTGTGGACTCCTGTCACACTTTATCTGGACTCATGTAGTAAACGCTTATTTCACCCTCCGCCTCCACAACAGGAAGTTCCTAAACCTCCTTAATTGCTCGATACATTCCACTTATCCTCTATTGTACCAATTTTTTTTTATTTTTTCCAACGTTCTCATGCTTTTCATATTTTATGCTTAACGTGTTTTCTCTTTGCCTTTTCCTTTTTTCTCATTTTTGTACCCAGATTCCTTTGATTATAATGTTTACATTTGTATGACTGTCTTATTCTGCTCAGATTCTTTAACTTGATATCACGTTGTACTTTGTTTTGACACCTGGTTTTCTCTCTTATTATTATCAAATAAAATTTTCTTGAACTTAAAAAACAACCATGTCTTTCTAAACAAATTACAAAGCAGCATATTCACTGCAATAGTATACTTTTAGCACTACTATTCTTAAAAACTCTCCGAACCCAGGCCTTTAAATATTTTCCTATTTGAAATTGTCTAACTGTCATGTTTTCCTGATATTTGATTGTCACAGTCAGCAGATTTCCGGAGCCCCAAAAGGAAAGTATGGCCTTTTCGGAGAAAAGGAATATTGTCAGGTGTCTCTCCCCACTCCCACTGAGTCATACTCTTGTGGAGTAGGGGGCTAGGACTCAGACAAATCTGTCCAAGAATCTCTTACATTTGAAAGTGATAGGCAGAGCCCCTCCCTCAATCCCAAAATTAGTATATACACAAAAATGGTGCCTTATCATTTATTAGAAATTATTATGTGCTATTCTCATATAAATCAGGTGAATGAGAAGTATGACCATAATAATAAGCATCTGTGCAATCAAAAATGAAATAAGGATGAAGCCTTGATACACACCCCAATCAATTTTGATCACATGCCGATAACCTTCACACTCAGATCCTGCATTTGTCGTACAGGGCAAAAGTCAATTCTCCAGGGAGTTTATTTGTAAGCAAATGTAAGTTACTGTGTGATTTATTTTTAATTCCGCTAATACGGGCATGCACAAGGTAAACCTGCAAAAAGATTTCTAGCTACTTTGAAATGCTGTAGAGAGTGGCTCTGACTATTGCAAAGTGAGTAGCAAAAATGCTTGACAATTTAGCATATGCCCTGAAGTTAAAAAACATGAAACTAAAGGCCTCTTTACAACTTCAGTGGTCCAGCTGCTGGACCGAAGAAGCCACATATGCCTCAAGACTGTAATTTCGGCAGTCTTCAAGGTGCAGAGTAGAAATATTGCCGCAAAAATATTGTGCAACAGAAATATTGCCGCAAAAATATCATGGGGAAGAAATATCGACAACAAAAATATAGTTGACAAGAATATCGACTGACAGGTAAGTAATATCAATTACATAAATATCTTTGTAATAAATATCGTTTACAAAAATATACTTTACAAAAATATCAATGTATTAATAACTAGCAGCCTGTCCCGACGTTGTCCGGATATGAATTGCTGCCGGCCAGTAGTATATTGTTTTGTAGGATTTCGTTTTGATAGCATTTCTTATCTGTGATAGGCCTGTGAAACGCTCCGATTCACAGTGCACTGCTGATGCACTTAAGAGTGCGCGTTCAGTGGTGTGTGAACTCGGGTTTCCCTACTTTGTTTTTTCTTGCAATATTATATAGCGCGAACTCGATAACATGGCATGAGCACAATTTACATTACAGAAGAACACATTCATTTGTGGTAGGCACGGGGAGGCAAAGCGATTTGCCTGGAATCACAGGATGTTGAGCTGATGCCAAGATACGAACGTAGCTCCCCAGCTCTAAAGTTTGCAATTCTAGAACTTGTGGCGGGAGGTGTGTCTAAAAGTGTATGTCGGTGCTGGCCGTCAATAAGGGAGACCTGTGCATTTTTCAAATGGGTGGTGAAAAAATATGAGTATGTTTGTGGAGATGTGGGCCGCCGTGCCACCAATGTACTTACCGTGGGAGGGTAAACACCCATTATTCCGCAACTTTCTTTCCGAATACCATCACTCCGCATACTTTCATTACGAAAGTACCATGACTCCACAATGCCATTATAACACATGGCATTACATTTTATATGCTTTTACCACGCATACATTTACAACGAAATTCGTTGTAAATGCATGAATGGTAAAAACATGTTTTTTTTTAAATGTTTGGATAAGGTAAGTATGGGTATAGGGGTATATGTTTTGGGGTACTGAGGTATATGTTTTGGGGTGTTTGGGTATTTTAAGGGTTCAGATATAGTTTTGGGTTATGGGGTACAGGGGTAGTTTTAGGGTTTAGGGCTAGGTATGGGTTTTGGGGTAAAGGTGTATTTTTAGGGTTCAGGGCTAGGTTTGGGTTTTGGGGTACAGGATTATTTTTAGGGTTCCGGGGTAGGTTTGGGTTTTGGGGTACAGGGGGTTTTTAAGGGTTCAGGGCTAGGTTTGGGTTTTGGGGTACAGGGGTATTTTAAGGGTTCAGGGCTAGGTTTGGGTTTTGGGGTACAGGGGTATTTTAAGGGTTCAGGGCTAGGTTTGGGTTTTGGGGTACAGGGGTATTTTTAGGGTTATGGGCTATGTTTGGGTTTTGGGGCTCAGGGGTATTTTAGGGTTATGGGGTAGGTTTGGGTTTTGGGGTACAGGGGTATTTTTAGGGTTCAGGGCTAGGTTTGGGTTTTGGGGTACAGGGCTAGGTTTGGGTTTTGGGTTACAGTGGTATTTTTAGGGTTCGGGGCTAGGTTTGGGTTTTGGGGTACAGTGGTATTTTTAGGGTTCAGGGATAGGTTTGGGTTTTGAGGTACAGGGGTATTTATAGGGTTCAGGGCTAGGTTTGGGTTTGGGGTACAGGGGTGTTTTTAGGGTTTAGGGATAGGTTTGGGTTTTGGGGTACAGGGTATATTTATAGGGTTAAGATGGGTTAGTGTTTAAGGTTGTTGGGGTATTTTAGGGAGTAAGGGTGGGTTATGATTATGGGTTGCAGGGTATTTAAAGGGAGCAGGGTGGGATTAGCACACAATATGAGACATGGCATGAAGGGCGGAATGTACCACATGCCCCCAGTGTTTGTCATGCCCCCAGCACACGCCCACAGCACAACGCAGACACACCCACAAGGGACTACTTTGCTGGCACCATTCTTTTACCTTTTAAATGTATATGGTAGGCGTCTGCATAGCCTATGTCTTTCTGCTGCAACTGCCCTTTCCAACGCTGTATTGGGTGTTGTGATTGGTGCTGTGGTTACTGAGATTACCCGCCTCAAAGGTTTGGGCTCTCTCTTTATTATATTAGTATGGATTTTATATATTATAGTGTTTTTTAATGAGAATTGTTTGTCATTTCATAATATGTTTTAGAGTTTTACTAGTTATTAATTTCTTTTAAGTTTAATTATGGGTTTTTAGTTCCGTAGTGGGTTGTGGGTTTATAGGGGAATAGGGTGAGAAGTAATTTAATTTTATAAAATGTATTGAATAATTAATGTGTTAATTGATTAAATAATAATAGTTTAATAATTAGTTGTTAATTATTTCAATTAGTCAATAAAAAACAATTAGGTTAATTGTTTAATTAATTTTAGGTGTGTGTTGTGGTGTTTATATGTGTAAATTGTGTGAAGAGTAGTAAGTAATTAAATGTTTTTATTGATAAATTATTAAAAACCTTTAAATTAATTACCATTAATTAGTTAGCAATTATTAATTGTAATTGTGTAATTAATTTTAGGTGTGTGTTTTGGTGTTTATATGTGTAAATGGTGTGAAAGGTCGTAAGTATTTAATTTTTTGAGGATAAATTAATAAATATTAATACATTAATTTTCAATTAATTAATTAGTAATTATTTAAATTTAATTGTGTAATTATTGTAGGTGTGTGTTGTGGATTTTATAGTGTTAAATAATGTGTTAATTTTTTTATTATCTTTCCTAATAATATTATATTTAAATGTATACATTAAATATGTTAATATTGAAAATTAAATTTAATAAAAATGTGATTGTTTTGTTTTTTATTGTTTTTGGATCCAGCGCTTTCCCTATTGTTGCACTCACGGGAGTGGGAATAGTAATTTTTAATCCTCCGCTATCCAGCTCTTTCCCTCCTATTGCACTCACTGGAGTGCGAATAGTACATTTTACCCCTTTGGTATCCAGCTCTTTCCCTACAGTTGTACTCATTTGAGTGGGAATAGTAATTTTTATCCCTACACTATCCAGCAATTTCCCTACTGTTGCACTCACTGGAGTGGGAATAGTCATTTTTACCCCTATGCTATCCAGCCCTTTCCCTACTGTTGCACTCACTAGAGGGGGAACAGTAATTTTTACCCCTATGCTAACCAGCGCTTTCCCTACTGTTGCACTCACTAGAGTGAGAATAGTAATTGTTACCCCTATGCTTTCCAGTGCTTTCCCTACTGTTGCCCTCACTGGAGTGGGACTAGTAAATTTTACCCCTTTGCTATCCAGCGCTTTCCCTACTGTTGCACTCATTGTTGTGGGAAAAGTAATTTTTACCCCTACGCTATCCAGCACTTTCCCTACTGTTGCACTCAGTGGAGTGGGAATAGTACATTTTACCCCGCTGCTATCCAGCGCTTTCCCTACTGTTGCACTCATTGGAGTGGGAATAGTACGTTTTTACCCCTACGCTATCCAGCGCTTTCCCTACTGTTGCACTCACTGGAGTGGGAACCCCTTCTCTATCCAATGTTGTTATAATTAGTTAAAATAAATAATATTTAATTTATTTTGTTAATAATATTAATATTATTTAATTTATTTATTTTAAGTTATGTTATTTTTTAAAAGTCGATATTTTTTACATCGATATTTTTAGGTCGAGATTACTGTAATTACTGTAGAGTTCTTTAAGTTGGAATGTACACTTGTTGCTATGGAATTGGAATGCTATTATTGGAAGCAAAGTAGTTGAGCTGTGAAGCTGATGGAGGATGGAGCTGGAGGTACTTGATGTTAACTCTTAATAAAGAAGACTAACTTACAGTTATGTGGAGATCATCTTTACATTGGCGACGAGGGAAACTGGAACATATTCTGCACAAGGGGCAAATTGCTGTACCTTCACCCTTGGATTATCAATACTTATCAAGGAAACCATCTTCTACATTGTGAGTACATTGATTAAATTTGTTTGTGACTGATTGGAAATGATGAAAGAATCATAAAACTGGGAGCATACCATCCTGAGGAGAGTTTTATTGATATTTTGATAGATTCATCATTTCCTATGGTGAATTTGATGCCTACAACATCTTTGTAGCACGATTGTTTGATCAACATCACCTACATTCTGTTGATTTTTTGGGCTGAATACTTGAAATTTATGGAAGACGCCTTGTGTGAGCTCATAACTCCAACTGCTGCACGGTATAAACGAATGTCATTACATTTGACAAGAGTCCTGTATTTATAGATCACTAGATGAGGAAGCTCAGATTAGTTTTTGAACTATTCAAAGTGCAGGGAAGTTGGAGTATTATCGTAATTGCTATTCAAAGTGCGAGGAAGTTGGAGCCATAGCGTACTTTTAAAAGATGTGTTACTGCTTATATGCATGAGCGAGGCTTGGCGCAAACTGGAATCTTACCAGAGTTTCAAAAGACACACTCTTGCTTTGGACTTTGTGAGCGAAGTTGAGCGCGAACACCAAGTGCGAGTGCCAAGTCTGTGCGCAAGCAGTGAAATTGAATTTGACGCTTCAACGTTCTTCTGCTAAGACCAACTGCCTTTAGAAGTCGGGCGGAAACGACGAAACGTGGCGACCATTTTATAACTTTGGGAAGAGTTCCATTAGATAACATTGAATACACCAGCACTTCAGAGTAGTGACCTCGATCTCACTTCCTGGAAATCATCGGTTTCAAACAATGGTTGATGAGAGAAGGCAGCTGAAGGCAATCTGAAGAGAAGAATAACTCTACAAGGATTTTATTTTAATTTATTGTATTAGTTAATTTTTTTTACTAACATTATTTTATTTACAGGAGAACTTACATAAAAGTGTCATCAAAGTCCTGCATTTTTCTATAATATTACAAAACATTTAAGACATCACAGTTAATGGCTGTTCAAGAGTTAAGTGCAGCACCTTCTTTTTTGCCAACTCCTGGAGACCCTGTAATTCCATGGAAAGAATGGAAAACATTGTTTTTAACATATATCTTAGCTACAGGTGCAGACAAATATGGTTCTGTACGTAAACAATCCATATGTTTACATAATCTAGGGGTAGAAGGACATCGTCTATACGAAAACCTTCCTGAAGTTTCGCTTGGGGTAGGAGATGAACAACCTAGTAATGTATGTGATATGAGCTTACAGATGTTAGAAGCAAGGTTCACTACTAAGATAAATGTAGTTCTTGAAAGACAAATTATTTTGCAGAGTTCAAAAAGGAGATGAAGGGGGCGTGGCCAAGATGGCGGAGTGAGAGGACGCTTCTTCTCGCAGCTCCCCGACCCGACTAGGCCCGAGCCCTGAAATATAGCTTTTTCTCCCCCCACCGTAACTTAACGGCACAGGGAGAAGCGGAGGAACCTGGAGAGATGACGCTGGTCGAGTCCTAGCCTCCGTTCAGCTTCAGGATAGCCCGTCGGACGGTGTTGGAGGTCCGGCCCGGGAAGCGCGAAGAGGAGGAGGCCGCGAAGAGGAGGAGGCCGACCCCAGAGCACGTTGACCGGACGCACGCCACGCCCATTGCCGCCTTGAGTGCGCAGCCGGAGGAGATACTGCAGCGCCACGACCGGGAGGTCCTGGGTGCCTGGGAGGTCCACCGAATCGGCCCCGTGGGAACAGCAGGTTGAGACGCGTGAGCCCCAGCCTACTCGTCTGTCCGCCCACCCGGAGAGTATCGGAGCAGCAAGGGTGTGGGCCCGGAGCCTTGCGCGGAGCCTTCCCTCCCCGGCCCCTCCGGTGACGAGACTCTACGGCTCGGTGAACGCCGAGGCCCATAGCGAATCCTGCGTCCTTGGTGGCCCCGCAGCTTGGATGGTCAATCCCGGAGCGATTCTTGGCCATTAGCTCTGTGACGCACGACGAAATTAGACGGAGGTGGAAGATGGCGGACTCGCCCGAGAGGCCTCTGTTGGCAGCTGTGGCCGGGGAGTCCTGCATGTTACCGGAGGGGTCTACAGCGTCTCCCCCTTCAGGAGTGATCGGGGGCAGAAGGAGGAGACAGTCGCCGGTGGTGCCATCCGGGCCGAGTGGGGCCGGCGAGGCCTGTAGAAGGAGTAAGCGTCCCATCATAACGACCACGTCTGGAGCCTGGCGTGACGGACCCGAGCAGTGTTTGGCGCAGTTGCGGGTGACGATCGCCGGTCCCTTGTCTGACCCGGGATACCACCGGCGGACCGAGACACATCGAGTGGAAGGGGACGGGAGACCTGGCCCGCTCTCAATCCAAGATGGCGTCGGGCAGAGGCGCCAAGCGGGGAGAACGCACTCTCCCCGACATGCTCAGCAGATCCCAGCAAAGAGGAGAAAGGGGGCCGCTATCAGCAAGCCCTGCTGGAGGATCGCAGGGTTCGAATGGAGGGGAACCGCCGGTCACCAGATCATTCCTTGAGTCGCTGTTCAGCACCCTCAGAGATGATTTTCAGACACTGAAACAGGAAGTGGCGGGTGAGGTCCGGGAGGTGAGCAGAGAGGTAGAAGAGATCGGGGAGCGAGTGGCCACGGTGGAGGGCACAAACCACCGTATTGATGAGGAGTTAGTCCTATTGCAACAGGAGGTGTTGCGCCTCAGAGAACAGCACTTGGATCTGCAAATGCACAATGAGGACCTTGAGAACCGCTCTCGGCGAAACAATATTCGGGTCCGGGGGTTTCCATCCTCGGATGAAGGCACAGATATAGCTGGCTACCTGAGAGACTTGTTCCGAGCTATCCTGGGTGAACCACCTGAATTCCCGGTCAGGATTGATAGAGCGCACCGAGTGGGCCCGCCACGACGAGCATCGGCACCCCCTCCAGACATTTTGGCCTTCCTCCCGGATTTCCCACTAAAGGAAAGCATCATGGCTGAGGCCCGGAAACAATCCACGTTCACTTTCTGTGGCCACTCTGTAGGACTGTATCAGGACTTGTCCGCCATTACTTTGCAAAAGCGGAAATCATTCAAGATCGCCACGGATTTTCTGAGAGAGCACGAAACACCCTATGCCTGGGGCCACCCCTTCCGCCTTATCTTTAGATGGAATGGCACGATGCATCAACTTAGATCGCTTCAGGAAACCTGTAAGGTTCTGGGGATCACGGCGGAGGAGGAAAACACCACCACACCGAACCGGAGGCGCGGCCCCAGAGACGGATGGCAGAGGGTGTCACGGAGTCGGGGATCGGCCAACCCCAGAAGGCCGGACTCGCCCACCATTAGAGCCAACATAGGGGATGCAGTCTCCGAGGCGACCAGACGCAACGCCTCCAACGGTGATGTGGCTCTTACAGCATAATGACGCTCTGGGGGGAGAACACCACAGCCTTACTGGAGTAGCAGGTTCGGGTCTTGGCGGGCGGGCGGTGGGGGGAAGAGGGAGAGGGGGTAAGTGGCCGGACGTCCACATTGGTAACTCACCACAGGCATGCCCGAGGGCCTGACTGGGACTGACATTTGTTTGGACTTCAGGGGTTTGTTGGGGGGGGTGGGAGGAGGGCACTTGGTTGCTTGCATGAAGGGTTGGTTGGGGTGTGGAGGGTGTTTGGGGAAGGGGGAGGGGGAGGATGAGCAGCTCGGGGGGCGTTTGAGGGGGATTAGGGGGGAGCTACGGGTACCGTCCAGTGCTACTGTGCCAATCATCACAGCCTCGCTGTGCTTCTATACATTGTCTACACCGCACCCACCTCTCTTAGGCCATGACACACTGCTTCTACCTTGGTTCTACCCACACAGATGACGGCTTTCACAGTAGTTACCCTTAATGTGAAGGGATTAAATAATCCGGTCAAGAGAAGGGCGGTCCTTTCCTTATTGGAGAATACCCACGCAGACATTTGTCTCCTGCAGGAGACTCACCTCCTAGCCAAAGACTGCCAGAAATTCCCATAAATTCCCCACGCAACTCTTCTCCTGCAATACCACTAAGACCGCTGGGGTTGCACTTTTGGTATCCAAAACGTTTAAGGGAGAGATCCTCCATAAGTTTGCTGAACAGAAGGGTAGGCTTCTGGCGTATAGGGTCAAGTACAGGGAACTGATTTTTACTATTGGATCGATGTATAGCCCCAAAGAACACCAAGAACGATTCCTACACTCGGTTGTGGTGGATGTCACCGCCACACCAGATAGGCACGTAATCATAGGGGGAGATATGAATATGGTCTTCGACTCTTCCCTGGATAGGTCGGTGCAACGGCGCCCGCAGACTGGGGAGATCTCGCAGACGGGCAAACGCCAACTAGGGGAGTCAGACCTCCATGACCTTTAGCGTTGCTTACACCCCACCGCCCGGGACTATTCTTATTATTCGCACGCCCACAAGACCTACGCACGTCTCGACCACCTATTGGTCTCAAAACCGGTCCGTGACTTGGCCATAGCGTCAACGATAGTTACGGGAACGTTCCAATTGCCACCGATGTCACCTAGGCGGGGAGTGTGGCGCCTTAGGGATACCTTGTTGCACAAACAGAAGGTGGTAAAGCATATCCAAGACTCAATTCGGGAATACCAGGAGCACAATGATAATGGTGACACTACCCTGGCAACACAATGGGCGGCGCTGAAAGTGGTGCTCCGAGGGGAATTTATTGCCATCTCCTCCGCTGAGAATAGGGAGCGTCAACAGAAGCGTGAGGAACTCACTGGCAAAGTGCAAGAATTGAAACAGGTCCACCAGAGGACGGGGGCTCCCAGAATCTGGAAGCAGCTTAAGGCTGCGAGGAAGCTTTTGGCAGCCTTAGATATGGACAGGACGGAATATGCCGCATTGCGCCTGAAGCATGCATATTATACAGGTGGGGACAAGTGCGGGAAACTCCTGGCGCACAAACTTAGGGAAGCACATCAGAGGCACTTAGTGAAGGAACTATCGACACCCGGTGGGGGGTCGGTAACGGAAGACGACCAAATAGCTGACGGCTTCCGCCGAGTTTTTGCTGACCTCTACAAGGGCGAACCCCCGTCATCACATGCAGAGGAGGGCTACCTGGCCTCGGTTGATCTTCCCTCTCTCACTCCGGAGCAAGCAGAATATCTCGAAAGGGACATTCGGGTGGAGGAGGTAATTACGGCCATCTCCAGGCTTAAGCATCGGAAGGCCCCGGGCCCTGGTGGTTATACTTCCCTCTTCTATAAAACTTTCTGCCCTATGTTGGCCCCGATCCTCACGCGCCTATTTAATTCCTTCTCCGTTCCTGGAGCAATCTCTCCGGATCTACTTAGGGCAACCGTCTCGGTTATTCCTAAGCCGGGGAAGGATCAGACGCAATGTGGCTCCTACAGGCCAATCTCTCTCTTGAATATTGACCTTAAGTTGTACTCTGGGATCCTGGAGGCCCGTCTGGCGCTTCACCTCCCGGGACTAGTCGAATCGGATCAAGCCGGGTTCGTTCCGGGGAGGCAGACGGTGGATAACACCAAGAGGGTGGTCCATGTACTGGAGAAAGCCTCCAGGATACCCGGGGAAAGGATGTTGCTAGCAGTTGATGCGAAGAAAGCCTTCGACAGGGTGCATTGGCCATACCTAGAGAAAGTTCTGGCGAAAGTAGGTATTGGCGAGAAATTTTGCACTCTGGTGTTTAACTGCTACAAGTTTCCATCAGCAGTGGTACGGGTTAATGGCTGCAGCTCCCAACAATTCGCGATAGAAAGGGGCACTAGACAGGGGTGTCCGTTATCTCCGCTTCCATTCGCACTTCATATGGAACCCCTGGCCCAGAGAATACGCCAGAATCCGAGGGCGCTGGAGATTAAGATGGGGGAATACACCCACACCATCAGTCTGTGCGCAGATGATATCATTCTGACATTAGCGGATCCGGGGAGGGCACTCCCTGCATGCATCGATGAGATGGAAGCCTTTGCTGCAGTAGCGGGCTTCAGGATGAATATGGGGAAGTCGGCGGCCCTTGACGTCTCGCTCACCACAGCCTCCAGGACTGACTTGCAGAGGCGGTTTCCAATGCACTGGTCGAGAGACCTGGTACCCTACCTGGGCATTCTTCTGGCACCCACGCTACCCGCTATGGTGACTGCGAACTACACTGCCCTAGGTTCGAAAATTAAGGAGGAACTGGGCCGCTGGAGCAAGGGCACGTTGTCCTGGCTAGGCAGAATTGCCGCGGTAAAGATGACCATCTTGCCGCAGGCGCTCTACCTGTTTCGCACCCTGCCGCTGCAGCCCCCGAAAGGATAGCTGCTGCAGATTCAGGCGGACATTGCGCGATTCATATGACAGGGCCGTAAACCTAGAGTCAAGAGGGCCTTGGCTACCCTGGCACCTGAGGCGGGGGGACTGGGACTTCCGGACCTCCGTAAATATTTTCAGGCGGCACAGCTAAGGTATTTGGTAGAGTGGAGCAAATGGGAGACCGACAAACACTGACTTTTTCAAGATCAGGCAGTGGCGGGCCGGACCCTGCAGGAGGTGCCCTTTTTGCGACGGACACATCGCCCTCCCAATTTATATGCATCTTACATCACACGGGTGCCCATGAGGGTGTGGGACGCCACGAACTTGACTCATACACTTACCACCTTCCCCTCTCCGTTCACGCCATTGATCGATAACCCAGAGTTTCACCCTGGCACGGAACCGGGGGCTTTTGCACGCTGGCGGGCAGCGGGATGCAGAGCACTTTTTCATCTATATGGCCCAGATGGCATTATTCCGTTCCCCGAGTTCAGGAAAGAATATCAGTTGCCGGAGGTGGAACGGTTGCGCTATATGCAGGTGCGCCATTGGGCGCTGCAGCCACAGATACGGGAGTCAGCAGATCGGAAGCTCCTTCCATATGAGAAATGGCTTATAACACGCACCTCAGACAAGAAACTTATCTCGGACTTGTACAAATTTTTGCCGCCCTTCCCTTTTAACCTCTATAACCCTGGTAGGGAACGATGGGAAAGAGAACTGGGGAGATCCTTAAGCCGTAAGGAATGGGACAGCATTGCCTATAGGGCTCGACACTCCGCATATCACACTGGGCTTACAGAAACATTTACGAAAGTGACAAAATATACTTATTCATTGGCGCACCAGCACACTCCCCTCCACCACAGGGTGGTTGCATAGATTATGGCATGTCCTGGGAATGGAAAAATTGTCGCTTATGGTGGCGGGTGAAGTGGAGCAATTTAATGAGCTGTGGCAACCGTTTCACTCATTGCTTGTAGGGGAATTTACAGAGCTTACATGCCCCAGATATCTCCGCCTGTTGAGGTTGACTACATTGGCTGATTCGGGTGGCCAACGAGCCTAGACAAGAGAGCACTGGGGAGGGAGGAGCGGTTTAGGGGAGGGGGGCGGGTGCTGTTCTGAGGCACTGGATGGGGCGAGAGGGAGGGGGAATGGTTGGGTTTGGGGAGGAGGGGAAGTTGGGGGGGGGTTTGTTCACTTTGGAGCGCCTTGTTGTAGCATACGCACCAGCCATCACATTTGGATGTACGCTACTCTTTACAGGACCCTAACGCGCTGGTGCGCTATTATATGATTGTATCAGACGCTTTGCTCCTTTGTGTTGACTGTTTGTTTTTCTTTTCATTTTGTGAATGCTCAATAAAATGCTTTAAACCTAAAAAGGAGATGAAGACATTGCAAGTTACGTTGCTGCCTTCAGAGGATTGTCTTTAACCTGTCGGTTTGAAAAGTTGGCAGATTTACTTATACGTGACCAGATAGTAAGGTGTACTAACAATAAAAGAGTGAGAGAAAAATTACTTATAATGGATTCTACTTTAGAAGAAGCTATACAAATAGCTAAAGTGTTAGAACATACTGACATGTGGATAAAAGAGATGGATAAATGTACTAATTCTGTTACAGTTAAAGATTCTGAATGTAAAGTTGCAGCACCCAAGGGCTCAGAGATTCAAGCATGTTTTTAAGAGACCAAAGTAATAAAAGCAGTTGTCAAATCTCAACAAAAACCTATTAGCAAGAATGTTGATAAAGGTAGAGATTCTTTTCAAACCAATAAGCCTCTTCCTAATTTTGGAATACGACCTATTAAGTGTTATCGGTGTACAGCGCCAGGGCACATAGCTTTCAGCACAAAATGTATGGGTAGAAATACCATTTTAGAGTATGTGGTAAAAGAGGTCATCTTGCTAAAGCATGTAGGACAAAAATGCTCTTTGTACAAGAAGTGTATGATTTTTACGATGATATTCAGGAAATTATACCTTGTATTGACAATGTTGTTATTTCTCGAGTAGGTTCTTGCAACATCATGCCTAATAACAATGTTGATAATAGTGTTATTGTTGCTGAAAGCATGGATAATTTAGAGAACCTGCATTATGTCATCAATTTAAACTCAAAGGGTGTGAGAATGTTCTTTGACTCTGATAGTCTATATCCATTGTTGTCCAAAGAAATTTATTTTGAGACATGGGGTGCAGCAAGTTATGAAGAAGATCGGGATGCTACTGATATCAAGGCAGTAGGCTATGGTGGGAAGACAATAGACATCTTAGGTCTTAAATGGATGGTGATTGAGTTTGAAAGTAAAAAAGTATATGGTTGTGTCTATTTAACCAAACAAGGATCAAACTTGTTAGGATGGCGTCACCAAAAAGACCTAGGGATAATGTTGAATACTAATGCTTCTGAACCTGTAAGTTCTATTGTGGTACACAATGTTGAAAATTATGATTCTCTGATAATGGAAAAATATCCTGGTGTCTTTTCTGAAGAGTTGGGAAAACTAAAAAACTTCTCTCACAAAATCATACTTAAAAAAATGCAACACCTGTCGTCCATAAAGTGAGGTCGGTACCACATCTTATGAGAGGTCCTCTGCAAGAGGAGCTTGATAAATTAATGAAACTGAAGGTAATTGAACCAATAGAAGCTTCAGAATGGTGGGTACGCACTGTTGTCGCACCAAAAGATGGTGCAAAGAAAATTCGTTTGTGCATTGACTTGCGCGATTTAAATAAAAATATATGGGTTGATCGCAGCCATTGCCAAATATTTCAGAAAGGTTGAATGCCATGGGTGGTGGTAGCGTATTCAGCATGATTGACATGTCTGCAGACTACCACCAAATTGATCTCAATGAAGACTCTAGGCACCTCACATAATTTGTAACACCGTTGGGGGCATTCCGCTACTGCAGAATGCCATTTGGGCTAGCGTCTGCCTCAGAGGTGTTTCAAAGAGTGATGCAAAAGGTTCTCTTGGGAATAAAAGATGTTCTTTGTTTCCAAGACGATGTGCTGATTGTTGGAAAAGATCATGAACATCATGACAAAGTGATGAATGCAGTTCTGATTCGCATGCGTCAACCTGGGTTGACTATAAAGAGAGAGAAATGCCAATTAAGGAAGGATAGTGTAAATTATCTAGGGCATGAGATATCCAGAGAAGAAATTAAACCAAAGAAAAGCAATGTTGATGCAATTAAAAATGCTCCTATTCCTATAAATAAGGATCAACTCAAACGTTTTTTAGGTCTGGCAGAGTATTGCTCGAAATTTGTCAGAGGGTTCACTCAAATCGTTGAACCGTTACGGGCACTAATGAACTCTTGTGTGAATTTTGTATGGTGTGATGTGTGTGAGAAAGCATTCAAGAGAGTCAAAGATGGTATTTTGTGTGCACCTAGTCTTGGGCATTTTGATGTCAAAGCTAAAACCTTCATTACAACAGATCAGATGCCTGTGCATTTGGAATTGGCGCAGTTCTGACACAAGTAATTAGTGATGAGGAAAGGATTATAGGCTTTGCGTCCAGGAGATTACATGGTGCAGAAATGTCATATTCTGTGATAGAGAAAGAGGCTTGGCATGCTGCTGGGGAATTAAACATTTCAGATACTTTGTTTGGGGTTTGCCATTTAAGCTTCGGACTGATCATAAACCACTTGTCCACTTGTTTAAAGGAGGAAAGGGATTGGAAGGAAGTGTGACTCCAAGAATTTCGAGGTGAATTTTATGTCTGCTTGAATATAATTTTGAAGTTGAATATGTGAAGGGGCTTAAAATACATTAGCAGATTGTTTATCCAGAATGCCCATTACTGTGAATGAAGAGGAATCTGAAGTTGATGTGATTTAATATAGTGAGGAGCAAACTTTTGACAAGGAAGAATCGGACGTTGCCATGAGGAATGATGAAATGTTAATAAAAAAGTCATGCATAGTGTGTCTACGGGCTGGGGTGGTGATCTCATTCAAGACTTGCGTTTTACAGCATTTAACAATATTGAGTCAGAGTTGAGCGTCAGAGAAGAGAAATTATGGAGAAGGCACAAGTTAGTACCACCAGAGAGTCTTAGATCTAAGATTGTCAATATTGCCCATGAAGGGCATTTGGGTGGAAACATGACCAAAAGACATGTTAGTCAGTCGTTCTGGTGGCCTGGATTAGATATAGATGTTGACGGTGTTGGTATGGAATGCTATGCTTGTGCCACAAGTGATAAAACCAAGGTTGTGTGCCAGCCTCCGTTTGCCTGTGTAACATTTCCTGTGCGCCCCTGGGAGAAGGTGGCAATAGATTTTCTTGGACCAATTTCCGGATTAGGTTGAAATTGTACGTTTTGATGGTTTTAGTCGATTACCATTCTAAATGGTTTGTTGTTGAAACAGCTGACAACATTATCACATAAAAAGTTATTAAGTTTCTTGATAAAGTCTTTATGAATGAAGGAATTCCTAAAATACTTGTGTGCGATAATGGACCCCAATTAGTTTCTAAGCATATGGAACAATATCTTTTGAAGATGGGTGTGAAGCATGAAAGAGTTGCCATGTTTAGACCTCAAGCCAATGGTTTAGTGGAAAGGACAAACCGGTTGATTATGGATAATATACAACTTTCATTATCCAATGGATTGTCATGGACGGATGAGCCTAAGAAGTTAATATGGTCTTATAGATTGACACCACATTCCGTAACAGGAGTGTCACCATTTGTTTCCCTTAAAGGGTGTGAACCAGGACTGAAAGAATTACCAGGATGGTTGAAGGACAGAGATTGTGTGTGGGTGGATCGGGAAAGAACTGATAAAGATGTCACTGAGCTGCAAGCTGTTGCTTCTAGCTATTACAATTGTGTGAAAGTAGTCAAATTTCCTAGTATAAAGATTGGTCACTGGGTGGTAGTAAAACGTGGTGGTGTTGTTACAAAAGGTGACAGCAAGTTTTCCAAACCTCATCAGGTAAAAAATGTAAAGAAGATTGATTAGTTGATTGATTATAATATTTATATAGCGCATACTGTCACCCTACGGGTATCCTGGCGCTTCAGACTAGGAAGAATTGACCAGAGTGGGATAAGTCAGAGAAGAAAAAAGGAAAACAGGAGGTTAATCCCTAGGAAAGAGCCAGGTTTTTAGACTCCTATGAAACTCTATCAGACAGTCAGTTTGTCTGAGGTTCAAGGGTAGTTTGCTCCAAAGGTGGGCACCAGCCACATTAAATGCCGTCCCTCCCGACTTGGAGCGTTTGAACCTGGGAACCAACAGTAGACTGGCACTAGAGTAGCGAAGCTGCCTCTTAGGCTGGTAAAACGTAAACGTTTCCTGCATTGGAACTGGACCCAGCTCGTGCACCACTCTGGATACCAGGCAGAGAGACTTAAAGTGTACCCTACCCTTAATAGGCAGCCAGTGTAAATCTCTCAGAGCCAAGGTGGTAGATGAACACAGCTGCCTATTAAGTGCTAGTTTTCCCGCTGCAGAATGGACTCTCTGCAATCCCTGGATGATGTATTGTGGAGCCCCCAGATACAGAGAATTGCAATAGTCCAGCCTGCTTATCACTGTACTTCTTACCACCAATGAGCGTGACTCTTTTGGTAGTAGCGGGAGTATTTTTCGTAACATACGCATTAAGGAGAAGCATACGTTGGCGGTCTTGTTTGCCTGTGACTCCATCTGAAGGTTGTCGTCAATCAGAACCCCCAGATTGCTTATCTTACTAACCGGCACTAGTGGCTTCTCCTCAGGAGTAAGTTCAAACTCAAATGGGAGGGGTTTAGACATCCTGGCAGAGGAGCAGTACAGCACCTCAGTCTTTCCGCTGTTAAATTGTAGGGAGTTTCTTCTGAGCCAGTCGGCCGTCCTACGCATACATTGCTGGAACACGTCCAGGGAAATTGCATGTTCACCTTCTAGGGAAAATACCAATTGTGTATCGTCTGCATAATAGACTAGGCTGACTCCAAAGGACTTAATAATGGGAAGCAGGGGCTGCAGATATACATTGAAAAGAACAGGACTAATCGCAGAGCCCTGTGGCACCCCATATACTAGCGGGGATTTACTGGAGGAAAATGGTGCTAAGGTTACTACCTGCTGTCTTCCTGCTAGATAGGACTTGAAGCCATTGCAGTGCCCATCCTTTCACTACTAACTTCCCCAGCCTCTCCACTAACATGGAATGGCTCACAGTGTCGAATGCGGCCGACATATCGAGAAGCACTAAGACAGTGGCATTCCCTTTGTCGGCTCGCATGCGTAGATTATCCATCATGGAGACAAGAGCCGTCTCAGTCCCTTGGCATGGGCGAAACCTGTACTGGTCTCTATCAAGCAGGTGATTATCCTCCAGAAAGCACGATACTGTTCTACTAACTGCTTTTTCAAGGATTTTGACCGGATATGGCAGAAGAGAGATGGGCCTAAAATTTTCCGGAATTGACGGGTCAAAGGAGGGCTTTTTAATCAATGGAGTCACCACCGCCTGTTTCCAGCATTCCGGGACAATTCTTTCTTCTAAAGATTGATTACAGATCTGTCTCAACCAGGGAAAGGTTTCTCGACCAAATGATTTCCAGATTTTATGAGGGAGGGGATCAAGGGGAGAGCCCAATGTCACACTGTGTGCCAGACTGTTAAAAGCAGCATCAGTGAGGGTCTGAAAGTTATCCAAGGTTGTTGACCAATGTGAATCCTCATCCATCAGTTAATATAAATTGTCTTGACCATCATTATTATTAAGATGGAAGGTACCGACAATTTTGGCAATCTTGTCCTGGAAATAAAAGAGTGTTGTTATTTTGGATCATGGGTCAGCTTGGAGTTTTGGAAATATTGCCAAATGTTGTAATCCACAACCATTATTAAGTGACTAATGGTCTTTATCAAATATTGTCAAATGTTGTACTCCACAACCATTAATGAATGATTAATATTCATTATCTTTTATTTTATGAAAATTGTTTTGCAAATTTGTATTGTAATCTTTATTTACGCTGTCCTTTAATTCTTAGTTGCTATGACTTTAATATATCATATAAATGACATAATGTATATAGGGGGAAGATGTGTAGAGTTCTTTAAATTGGAAAGTACACTTGTTGCTATGGAATTGGAATGTTATTGGAAGCAAAGTAGTTGAGCTGTGAAGCTTATGGAGGATGGAGCTGGAGGTACTTGATGTCAACTTTTAATAAAGAAGACTAACTTATAGTTGTGTGGAGATCATCTTTACACTTACCTGTTTAAGTATAGGGATTCGATATTTTTGTAATCAATATGTTTACATCAATATTTTTTTCATCTATATTTTTGTCATCGATATTTAAACATGGAACCAGCTGCATTATGACTGGACTGCTGGGCCAGTGGTCCGAGATCAGTGGTCCCACCGCAGCAGTATGGCTCGGCCAGTAAGTTAAGCCGCAGCAGATGCCGCTGAGGTGCAGCGCCGTCTGCACGCATATGCAATGTGTGTCATGCAACATGTTGTGCATGGCACACATTGCATGAATGAAGGTACACAGAAAGGGGGGCATAGCGTGTGCCCCAATGCACAGCCCCCCCCCCCCAAGGCTAAAATGCCCAGGGGTAAATTTGAAGCCCCTTGCTTCCCTTTATATCATATTTTTTGTGGCAGGGTTCCCGCCATGAAAAGGATGGTGGTAATGGAATTCGTAATTCCCATGCCAGTGCCTGCCTTGGCACCGCCACCTCCTTCAGCTCCGCCGCACCATCGGGATCCGATATCATGGTGGTGTTGATGGTGCTGCTTTGGGCTGGTGGCGATATGACCACCAGACTTGTAGTCAGGCATTCGGACCGCCATGGTTACGGCGGTTGAACCACCAACATTGGTACGGTGGCCTCAAGATGGCTGTACTCCTAATCAGCTTAGTAAGTCTCTTATGCTCTCAAATCCATTCAGTACACACATAAGGTACATGACAATATGCATCAAAACCTGTGCCACATGAAACATTATAAAAGATATAGAAAACATGTGTCACACTACATCTAATACAATTCCTCACTGCTGACCCCTCCTAATCCTCAACTACAGCTCAATTTCCTAACTTCTCTTCTCAAAAATGCTTGAATGTCTTCTATCAGTCACCTCACTACCTTTCTCACCAACTAGAATCAGCGAAACCCCCTTCATTTGATTGTTCAAGCTCTTCTCTCCACAGAAAATGCTCTCCCTTATGTTATATTACTTATCTCAACTACAAACATCTCTCATGTGAATCACTGACAAAATATCAACATAGAAAATATCGATCTACAGAAATATCGATGCAGGAATATCGAAGGCAAGAATATCGACATCCTATCTACAGCATGGTAAGTACAAAAACATCGAAAATAAAATATCGATGTTAAAAATATCGTAATTAAAAATATCGTTTTTTCTGTTAAAAACATTTGTAAAATAAAGTAAATAATACTTATAAATAAAATAAACATAGTTAAAAATATTCAATAATGTTTAAAATTAATAAATAATTCATATATAATAATAAAACATTAATTAAACATATACATAAAGGGGCCGATTCCGATTCAGTAAACCAATCGTATGACCGCATCGAATCCGTAGCCCTTTCCGTGCGACTCGTACAATTTCGTCCGAATCGCGTAGTACGATTCGTTTGAAAAATATACGACTGAATGGTTGCGAAGCGTACAAAAAGCAAGGGTAAATCCGTACCACACGGACCCTCACAGTGAACCATACGAATCGTAAACACGCTGTACGACCCGACAAGTATGATCCGGACCGGGGAATGAGAACGAGGTTTGTACGGAAAACGCCGTGTATGAGCGATTCGTATGGAGAGCCACACAATCACATACGCACGTACCCCTGCAATCATGGGGTGTACGCACGGTAGCCTTACGCACCGTACCCCTGCAATCAGGGGGTGTGCGCACCGTACCTCTATGCGCCGTATCCCTACAATCATGGGGTGTTCGCACCGTACCCCTGCAATCATGGGGTGTACGTACCGTACCCCTATGCACTGTACCCCTGCAATCAAGGGGTGTACACACAGTACCCGAGGGGGGTCCATTTCTTATGCGGTTCGAGTCGAAATCTGCTTTTCCGGATGTTTTGAGCTCCTGTAGAAAAAGAGTCGTACGGAGTGTTGATGAGATGAAGCGTACTTGCTGGGTCGGAAAATGCTGCTTCGATCCATATGGACGTTGCGTACTGCGTGTTCCGAATGCGAATCGTACGGATTTTTAAGTCGTATGGTCTTTTGTACGATTCCTACAGAGATCTGCTTTGGGTCCGAATCGTCCTTCATCGTACGTACGGGGATGTTTAAGGGTACGATTTGTATGGGAAATATGCTCTGTATTGCTATTTGTAAGGGATTTTACCGAATCGGAATAGGCCCCAAAATGTATATTATATACTTACTTAATAATGAGTTTTAATAATTATTTTAATAACTTATAAATTATTTAAAAATATTATAAATTACAAATACATCTACACACATAAAACAATACCATAAATAAAAAGTACATAATTATATTTAATACATTTAAAAAATTAAATAAACTTTCAATATTTTTTACATTAAATATATACTACAATATGTAAAATAATACAAAAAATATTAAGTAGCTAAATAAATAAAACTACTATCCAAAGTTCCAAAAAAACAACAGTAATGAAAACGTTGGATAGGGTAGGACTTTTAATTACTATTCCCACTCCAGAAAATGCAACAGTAGGAAAAGCGTTGGATAGCATAGGGGTAAAAATTGCTATTCCAACTCCAGAGAGTGAAACAGTAGGGTAAGTGTTGGATAGCGTATGGGTAAAAATAACTATTCCCGCTCCAAAGAGTGCAACAGTAGGGAAATCATTGGATAGCATAGGGGTAAAAATTACTATTCCAACTCCAGAGAGTGAAACAGTAGGGAGAGTGTTGGATAGCGTAGAGGTAAAAATTACTATTCCCACTCCTGAGAGTGCAACAGTAGGGAAAGCGTTGGATAGCGTAGGGGTAAAAATTACTATTTCCACTCCAGCAAGTGCAACAGTAGGGAAAGCGTTGGATACTGTAGGGGTAAAAATTACTATTCCAAATCCAGAGAGTACAACAGTAGGGAAAACGTTGGATACTGTAGGGGTAAAAATGACTTTTCCCACTCCAGAGAGTGCAACAGTAGGGAAAGCGTTGCATAACGTAGGGGTAAAAATTACTATTCCAACTCCAGAGAGTAAAACAGTAGGGAAAGCATTGGATAGCGTAGGGGTAAAAATTACTATTCCAACTCCAGAGAGTGCAACAGTAGGGAAAGCTTTGGATAGGTAGGGGTAAAAATTACTATTCCTACTCCAGAGAGTGCAACAGTAAGGAAAGCGTTGGACAGCGTAGAAGTTAAATATAACATACTTATAAATAATTTTTGTATTTAAAATAATTAATAATTAAATTTTTAAAGAACTCTGCATCATTTACAAATACCCATTAATAATTATTAAAAAATAATTACAAATGAATAATTAATTAACAATAAATTAACAATAAATACCAATAACATGAATGAATAAATATTAGTTACCAAATAATAAATATTAAATAAAATATTTTTCATAACAAAAAACATATTATTAAAAATGGATTACCAATTAAAAAATATTAAACAATCAAATCATTTTTTATACCAAAAAATACTTTATGAAACATGAATTACCAAATAATAAAAAATAATTTCAAATTAATAAAAATGATTTACCAATTAAGAATATTAATTGACAATTAAAAAAATTAATTATCAATTAAAAAGGTTAATTACCAATTAAAAAATGTAATTACCAAATAATAATGAATTAAAAATAAAATAATTATCAATACGAATAAATAAAAATACATCATTACTTAATTACAATTAAATTACTTCCCACCCAATTCCCCTATAAACCAACAACCCGCTACAAAACTTAAATGCAAAAATTAATTAAAATGAATTTATAATTCGTAAAAATGTATAATTAATTTAGTATAATTAAATTACTTCCCACCCTATTCCCCTATAAACCCACAACCCGCTCTGGTACTAAAACATTAAATTGACTTAAAAATAACATTATTAATATATAAAAATAGTATACTTATAATTCAAAACAAGTAAAATACTTAACAAAAAACATATGACACATACATATTAAATACATAATAAAATACACAGCAATAATACAAATATCGATATAAGTAACATCGAGATTAGTAACATCGATATGTTTGATATCGATATTACTAACTTCGATATTACTTACTTTAGGGTTGATATTCTGTCCAACGATATTCTTGACCTCGATATTCTGTAACTTCGATATTTCCAACTCGATATTTCTGTAGGTCGATATTTAGGAATCAATATTCAGGGGTCCATTAGGATGGCGGGCGGAAAAAGTCCGCCCGCCACCCTAACGGAGATCGGGACCGCCCGCCTAAAGGGCGGGGGTCCCGACATTGGCATTAGGATGCGCCCGCCACGGTGGCGGGCGCATTCCTCAATTTAACATTGTGGCGGGCGGTGCTCACTGCACCGCCTGCCACAATGTGATAAACAAATGCACGCATTTGCATAATTGTAGAGGCAGGCACCGCGCGGTGCCTGCCGCTGCTATTATGCAAATGCAGGGGGGTACCACAGGTAACCCCCGTGTGCCACCCCCCTTTGGCTGTCACTCTAGGGGCCCACAGGGGCCCCCCAATGTGAACACCACATGCCTTTCCGTGGCGGCATTGCCGCCACGGAAAGGCATCGAAAAATGCCTAATCTAATATGGCTGGCGGTGTCTGATAGACACCGCCACCATGTTATCCCTTTTCCGCCCCGGCCGCAAGGCGACTGGGGCGGAAAACAGGCGGGCGGTGTTTCCCACCGCTGCGGTCCCCTCCGCCATCGTAATATGGCGGGGGGGGATGCAGGGAAGGATGTCGGGCGGATTGCCTCCGCCAGGGTGGCGGTGGCCACCGCTACCCTGGCGGAGGCAATCCGCCCGACATCCTAATGGGCCCCTCAGACTGTGCACCCTTTCAGGTATGCGTATTCTCCTTAGCTTTTATAAAGCCTTGCGCTTTTTCAGCCGTATCACATCACTATTAACCCTTTCTACCCTTGCTGTATAGGTTGGTTCCAAAGTTATCCCTCCAACATCCCACTCTCCACCTTAAAGTGCTGCTGACTTACCAGTTCACATTTTCTAAACACCTGTATCCACTCCTATTCTTTCAGCTTCTCCCATTATTTATAAATCAATAATGCTCAAATGTGCCTCTCATTCCCAACCTTTACCCCAGCCGTCAACTACCAGCCTTGAATCTCTGACTGCATTTCAGCAATCTCCCTCATGCTGAAGTCAAAAAGCAAGATTTTAATTTTTTCTGCCCAGTCCACACTTACATCTGTTTCCATCCCTTTCACTTTCTCTACCTGTCACTGTCAGCAAAAAACAACCCACTAAGGCACACCAGAATCACATTCTAAGTATAAGCAAGATCCATCCATTCATCCCTTTCCTACTACCAAGATGCTGGTCATCGATCTAGTCTCTAACCAACTTGACTACTGCAACAGTGTGCTGATCAGTCTCCTAATGAACAGGATTCTGTACTTCACAATGAAAGCCATGTACAATCATCCCAATCACACCACTACCACCACTAGCTTCTGCTCAGCTTGTTGATCCTGGTATTCAGTGTTATCAGTGGAACGTCCCCAAATATCTTTCCAAACCCTCATCTACAGCACGCCGCTCGCGATCTAAGAGGAGCCAATGAAACCCTACATTCCACTATCGCACTTTGCTGCTCCACACCAAGGGTCTGATCATTCAACGTAATTCTCCCCCCTTGCCCCCAACTCTTTGGATATGCTTTCGGTCCACCAATGGGGGATCTACTCATTCCAGGCATTTAAGACCACAGTCAAAGCTCAGCTCTTTTCACTTGAATACGACTAACTGCATGTGGCCCCCAACGTGATCCGCTCTCTCTCCAGCTCCCAATCACTCCCAATATGAGTAATATGGTCAAAATATTAATTGTCCTTTCAGTATCTTCATGCTCCATTGTTCTCTCTATCTGCATATTTAGTCAGTCTGCCATTGCTCTGTGTACTCTTTTTACAGAAAAACTAAATACACAGAAATCTACAAAACAAATATACAGTGACATCAGAAGCACTATTTTAGCTGGCAGAATCATATACTCTAGTGTCACGTTTTTAATCTTTAAAAAAAGAATTGTGTGTGATGAAGGTAATAGTAATTGGGTGAACTGATAAAAGTGTATTCCTTCTAAAGTCCATTTTAGAAAGGTTTCTGGGAAGCTGGCAGGGCAAGGACATGATGCTGAACTGTGTGAACTCTGTGAGGAAGGAAAGGAATTGGGAGTTCTCCAGCAGATGACGCTCCTCTGGAGACCGCAGCAGAGGCCTGGGCCGCTGCCACTGCAAACTATCGATCCGGAGGAGAGCGGGCAGTTATAACACTTCCATCCAAAGCTCCCGGCTCGCCTTCTGAAGACCTTTTTCAGGTCCTCCCATAACGACAAGCGAGAAGGATGGGAGGCAGGGGGGTGTGGGGGGTGCGTTGGAATGCGTTAACAGGCACACAGTTACAAACCATCCAGGGTCATATGCTATAACTTTCCATGTCTCTCTACAAGACATAAATTATTAAAAATAAAATATGGGTGTGCAGTATTTATTATTGTCTAGAGGGCATTTAGTTCTGCTTTGTTATGCGACTATTCCTTCTCCACAAAGTGCTGCTCCGGTCCTTTTCTTTGAGCTGAAAAAGAGTGAGATAATTACAGGCTGCTGCTATGTGATTTCTATTTGGAACTTCAGCTTACACGCTGCACAGCTAATAGTGCTTGAAAACGGGAATTTCGTCGGCATATAAGGATACGTCGCTATGCATGTCGATTCAGTAATATGGCAAGGTATTGAAAGTTATATAATTTGCCCTTTGACCCTGACTGACAACACAGGAAGTAACATGATGACATCGCGGGAAGTAACAATGCGAACTTGAGTCAATATTCAATATTAGCAAGGGACCTAATGGAGCAGGGAGAAAAAAAACATCACTAGAATTTATTGCACCATGGACGAATTAGAAACTTCAAATAAAGAAAATTGAAATCCTAATCCTACTGAAGCAGTTCCTACCTAAATTACAAATGTCAAACGGTATCCTAAAATGTAGGGCTGCGGGGAAATCAATTATACTTGTTTTTTGTTGCACGGCAACAGCACTTCCGTGGGATGTGCGACCGCATATTCTGTGGAAATTAAAATCAATTAAGGCACAACATTACATTCAACGAGTGCACATATATTGGACTTATTCAGAATCGACTGTAACCACTGCAGGTCACAATAATAATTTGCTTTTATATAGCACTTTGCCCTGCACTTCTACCATTTCTAAGTGGAGTAAATAGGTTTTACAATTACCAACTTAAATAGTACTCAATTTACCAAAGTTGGGAGAATGTAAGTCTGTGTTGCTGGAATGTCAACTTTGCCAATTTGGACCTGGCGACAGTGGTGCCGGAACACTATTTATAGTGGGGGTGCAGTCATTAATGTTATATCACTGAACTCATAGGGACTGTAAAATATCCAAGGGTCATCAAAAACAAGTGTAGTAACGTCCATTCAGCAGGAGAGTGGTCAGGGTGTGATATGTAGCTGGTGGTGCATTTTGGAACACTAGTGAGGTACCGCATTGTCATTTACAGACAACACGTTTTCCTTGGAAATAACCACTAAATTTGCCTAGACATACTGTTTTGCTGGTAAAAAATATAGAGCGCAAAAATAAATATGTGTGGAAATCGGGCTTCAGTGAATATATATCACTTCCTCATCACCAAATAAAATGCCTTGATTTCTTTAGATACTATTAAAATGTTTGTTTTCATCACACTTCAGAATTACATTTCCCGATATTTTACTGTTGTTGTGTATTAGAAGAAAACAGAGGCCTGATAAACAAAGGGTCTTGGTGCGGAGGCCGCGCAGTTCTGCGGGCGTCTTTGCACTCAGGGCGGATTTTCTGCAATGAGATTCCACTTAACGTGCGAATACTGCACCATCACTGCGGGACCTCCTTCACCAATGGGGAGGCCCTTTGTGATTCATGCCCTAATATGCTACAGCCTTCCTTTTGTTTCCTGTACCCTAGCAAGATTGTCACCGAAATTCCTTTAACAAAGTCCACTCCAGTGTCCGCATAAGCAGAAGATATAGCCTTATATTTGACCTTTGTATTTGAAAACCCAGCAAATGTGACAGGATACGCACAGCATTTAAAGGCATATTTAGTGCTCATTCGCCTTCTGTACTCTAGTGTCGATACTTCTGGGGGTGCTGCAACAACCCTAGAACCCCTACTTCCAGCGCCTATGCCTGCAGGTTAATGAACAGTGCCATGTTAGGTCGAATCACTGACCTATCCTGTCGGCTAATTATTATGAACATAAAATAGAGAAAGAGAATAAGTTTGTGTTGTCTATGCAAAACCCCAGGTGGTCGCTACAACTTTGACAAGGTTGGTTAACATTTGGTCAGAGGATAATAGTGAGTCTGAGCTGTGCAATAATTTCTTTAAATTGGTGGCTGCATTAATTAGCAGTGCTATGCAAACAAATGATGGACGGAATTCTGAACAAATCATACATTCACCCCCAGTCAAGAGATCTAGGTTAAATCCATCATTTTTTTGTTCACCATGCTACCCCAGTTTAGACCCAGCCGTATGCAAATCAGTCTTGACCCTGTACCTCATGGGAACAGTACAGATCGAACTGCTAAGCCAGGTACTCTAAGCTAAGCGAACTCCCTAGGCCAGAAACAAGCATCCTGGTACCGGTTCTACATTCTGTCCATCAATTGTTCTTTTTGCCTTAATTAGCAGGCACAAAACATGTGGCACTCTGGGAAGTAGATTCCATTCAATGGGGCGTATGGACGCCCCAATCTGGACGCACAGCAGTATGCATGACAAAATTGCCACAGTTGTTCCATTTCATCAAAAGATTTATTCAAATGTATCACTTAGTGTACCTTTCACTCAAGTTGCTCCGTCACATGTAAGCCGCTAATGAATACATCATTTCCTTTAACCGCTGTAGGTATGCACGTAGCTTATTCCTAAAGCGTGGAATGTAACATAAGAATTCCTCCAAAGATAGCCTGTGTCACCCAATGCATTTCGAGCCCCTCTCGGCTCTTCTTCAGGGGTAAATCTACAAATGTAAAACATTTGTATCAGGTTGTACTTTCACAGAAATGTTATCAGTTTAACTGTGTTCTAAAAAACAAATGTAATTAATATAGCCAAGCGGCTCCCGCTTTTCCCGCCTTCAACGTTTTGCCCACTAAATTCAAATATCACTAAATGAATGCTGAGTTCGATATATCCCAGTTACCTCATTCTAATACATTTAGAATAACACGACTTAAACACCCACTGTTCTGTTCCCCGGCATGTAAATGACTTCTTCTAAGCTCAGAAATAGCCCCGGAAGCGTTCCACGCTTCTTCTTGTCGAAAATCGTTTGTGTTCCTTACGGTCTCATTCCATTTTAAGCCCCTGCGCGGTGGTCCCGCCCCTTCGTATACTTGTGATTACTTATCTCCAATACATTAAACTACAGGTCCCATAGAGTCTTGTAAAAAACGATCTAAAGCGAGTGTTCCCCCATCTGCGACTCACTCCAACTGCGACTGTTCACATTCACCTGAATCGTAACCCACATCCCAGGCATTATAGATAATTAAAAATAGAATTCCCCGCCCACCCATAGCTGTCATATTAAACGTTGCTGGCACAGTGTGTTAATTGGTCTCTCGTAAAGAAGATCGCTGTCTTTGCTGCTATATATAAAGCATTCCCACACAATGTGAAGTTTAACAAAAATGTCCAACCAAAGATGGTCTTGTCATTTTTTGTTTTAAAGCAGTAGTTCATCAGAGGAAAGCTGTTGTCATGTTTTACCATGTGACAATATAGTTCATCTGCTTGTAATATCAATGGTCCGTGGGTGCTACTCGTCAATTGGGCAGTAGAGAAATACAACATCAAAAATAAAAGGCAGAGGGCACTCCTTTTAATCCAATGTATCCGCTGTTGATTCATTTTTAACCTGTTTGCGTGCTCCCTAGACCGGAAACAAGCATCCTGGGACCGTTTCTGCATTCTGTCCATCAATTGTTCTTTTTGCATTAATTAGCAGGCACAAAACATGTGGCACTCTGGGAAGTAGAACTCTTCTTTTTGACCAGCAGCAAAAGGTCAAAGCACCACACAATACAGGTCTTCTCATTTCATTGGTAGGGCAGATTCCTACAGCATCACATTTCTAGCTATCATGGGCAAAGCTCAATGTTGCTGTTATGTCAGACATTGATTGGAAATTGCAATTAATGCTCGGCATCCAAAGTGAATGCGTAAAGAGCTTTTGTGCCCATCTTGCAAAGGCCATTTATAACTTTCCAAATACACCTTAAATTATTCTTATTTGCAATCTCTGTGCCTGACAAACACATGCAAAAACAATAGAGTAGAACATTTCCTCTCAACCGGGAAACCGATTTCCTGTTCACTTTCCCAAATGATTGTTAAAGACATGCTTCAACTGTTGTTTTGCCACTTCAGGAAGTGAATGTTGTTTTTGCTGAAGGTGAAAATTGTGAACCATTAGGGCGCCTTTTCTCCTCTGTATTTGTGAGTGTGGAGTGTGCTGATGAAAACGCCAGCAATCTGGTATAAAGCAAAAATAATGAGTGTAGTCTGACGAGCTCCGTTGTTGTAAGGCATTCAGTGCTTATTTTGTAAAAAGTGGGGTGGCCCAAAAGTTTTGCTCAGAAGTCCGTGGCCGACGCTATCGAATGTGGGGGTGCCGAATAGCATGGCAGTGGAGTCCCGATCCACCTAATGCCTCGTTCATCCTCTTTTAGACACTTCCTGTCCCTTTATATTTTTCTTTTGGGTCTTTTGCACCCTATCTTTGTCACATTTGTTTCATTCTTTCTCTTCCTGCTACTGTCCCTTATTTGTGTGTTTCTCTCTCTTGACAAAAGTGTGATGAGGACAAATAAGTTTTGGCCCCCAGATATGAGTGTCAGTGGGCCCCACCTGCAACCAACCGCTCAAATTGAGCATTGGAGGTATGTCAATATAAAGTATGTGAAAGAAGAGGGGTTATCTGAGAAGATAACCTTAAAAAGCTGAACTGATGCCAACCACTAGAACAGCTGACAAGTTCCCCAAAACTCCTGTGATTTTGACACCAGAGGAAAGGAAAACAAAAAAGAGGAAGCAACACTAAATCCCTCTGTGAAGGTAGTCAGACCGAATCGTGGTGTATCATAAATGCCCAAATAACAGTTTCATTAATACAGACGAGACCTCCATTACTGTGTTTAAAACATTTTGGTTTAGTAGCAGACATTAGGACCCACATGAATATTGTACAACCGCTTTTGCATGTTAACTCTTATGACTAACAGGGCTAGGGGGCGTTTTAAGGTTTGTCAGAAAGGGTACTCCCAAACACATGTGGCAGAGTACCTTGTCCACCCAACTGATAATCCACCCACTCTATTCAGAGTAAGGTTAACAGTCATGTTTCAAAAAGGAAGAAAACAACCCACCTCCAATACAATGCTCTAAATAGAGTCAAATATACAAGATAATAATACACTATCATTCTTCTTTAGAATGAATCACACTTTTATCTTTATTTTCACATTCATGATCACAGTCCATGTTTTAAGACATCATACCTTATGCAAATGGTTTGAAAAAGAAAATCGTCTCACCCTCACCCTCTAAAAATACCACCCACAAACTCACAAATTTCATACATACCACTCATACTGACACGTCTTCCAGTACATATTAAGACTATCTTGTGCCATACCCCAGTGATATATAACCAACAAAGATACAAAGAAAACAAGTACATAATCTCATAATTGTATTGCCATATAGGAATATGCCCTTATATATTTCCAAAAGACTCATCATTCTCATCTGAATGCATCATATTCCTTTGTCATGTCCCAGGGGCACTATTACCAGGATAACACTGGCGCTTCCCAAACCAAAACAGTTCTTTTAGAGAACTGGAAGGATTTTGCCCTGTGTTTTCACCCCTCCTTGTTTCTACTTGTATGGAAAATAATTGTGTCCTGAAGAAGGCATGTGGCCGGCTGTCATGTCACACCGAAAAGTGCATCAGCCCCTGCGCTACTGCCCCTGGGAAATGAAAAAGTAATATGATGCTTCTTGATGAGAATGATGATTATCAAGAATCTAAAGTATAAATATCCAATGTATTCATTGTATGGAGATATGCTCTGTGAAGCCCTGTAAATGTTTGTGAGGTCAATAGTCTTTTGGAAATTAATAAGGATTTATTCCTATAGGGCACCTCCTTCATACGAGGCACATTTGATGCACTGGTTATTTAGTTAACAAATAGCAATGCAGTTAATGAGCTATGTTTCTTACTTGCCCATACCATCCCAATTCCAATATTATCAATTTAGTAATAATGTAGGTACTAATCCTCTATGATCTTCCTCAAAATCTACATGTACCATGACATAAACAACCATAACAACAGCACTATGGTAAAGAAGTTGATCCTTACACATCAGACTTGTATAGTTGGTGGACTCCTAACACAGCTAGCCAGTGAAGGTGCGACAATGACAGGAAAATATAGGTGTTCATTTAGTCTTTGGCAGGTAGCGCCTAAGTCCAGCAGGTCAGTGGAGGTTCTGGACTCCACTTCCTTGGCGGACCTGCCATATATAAATATCCCTGTCTAACTTGCAATACATCTCTAGACTTTCAGTGCATATTTTGGTTTGGTGAATGGATTGTAGGCATAATTTAATGCCCAGTGGGTACCATGTTTCTTTTAGCCTCACTCCACTTTCTTTTTTGAGTTGTCAATCAAATTCGCAAAGTGGAGTACATTTCATGAAACCAAAGAAGTCAATGACACACATATGTAGAGTTTTGCTACTTTGCATCAGAGTGAGTGGCTATTTTCTCTGTCTAGAATGCCATGAGTCACATTGCAGCCCTGGACAGATAAATACAATGACAGTTGTCCCACCCTAAATGGGAAAGCGTGGCTATTATGGTGACCTGGTGGTGCTGTGGCAACAGATCGCTGGGTCAAACATTTCTATCAGCATAGCTGACTGTTGCTCTACAGGCATAAGGAATAACACCGTCCAGTTCCTCAAATGGTTGTATGGCAAAGTATTGACAACAACAATGTCGAACTACAGTAAAATCGGCCAAAATATTGAATAAAAAAATATCATCACCCTATATTTAAACAAGAAAAACACTATTGTCTACTAAAATATCTAAAATACCATATCAAACACAAAAAATATAGATACAAAAAATATTTTCATACCATTAAATGTATGCAGCACAACCAAAATATCAAAAACAACAGTATCAATCTATCACTCTTGTCTAAAATCGATTTTTTTTAAATGTACTATAACTGTTTGCAGTGTCCTGGTTAGTTGCTTGGTTATTCCAGCTTTGGGGGTGCTCCCGTTGTCTGGATTGCTGGTGACGAGGGCGGGGGTAATGTATTTCTTGTTTTTTTGGGGAGCCGCTGTTGGGGATTTACTCTGGTGGCCTGAATCTTATGATGGCCAGTAGATGACAACTATCTTCAAGGCAGTAATACTATTTCCCATGACCTGGTGATTGGAATTGCTAGTCAGATAATGAGCCTGCCACATATTGACTCACATCAACCTCACTGTTTATCACCTTGTGCATTGAGTACTTCTTGAGTACTTCTTCTTTACTAATAATGCCATCAACACACTATTAGAAAGTCACTTGTCCCCAAAGTGTTCAGGGAGTGGCAGCTCACGATCTGTTAAATCCTTTGCTTACTTTCTCTGACTGTAGGGGAGAGGAGTTGACCTAACGGCTAGAGCGGTCGACCTAGAATCTGGGGAACTGGGTTCAAGTCTGGGCCATGAGGCTGAACATCCTGTGATTCTGGGCAAATCACTTAATCTCCCCATGGCTAACAAAAAGGAATGTGTCCTCGTGTAATGCAACTGGTGATATGTGAAGCGCTCTGATACTCGATTCGGGCCAAGTTCGCGCTATATGAAACTCAGTAAAAAAAAGTGTCAATGGAAGCCAGTTTGATGCTGTTTTTACTTTAATTGGGCACATGCTTGCCGTTAACCAGTATGCCACTATGGATTTTGTTAGCTAGTGAACTGATTCTAGAGTACAAATTACGACGTCTTCTCTGCACTAAGGGGCAGATTTATGTTAACTGGCGCATCCCCAGGGATGCGCCAGTTAACATGCGCCACAGTGCGCCACTGCTCCGCCACCCATGGTGCGCCGCATTTATGATGCGGCGCACCATGGTGCAAGTTAGTGAAGATGCGTGACGCATCTCTTGGCGTACGGGCGGTGCATTGCAGGAGTCATGTCGCAAGTGCGACATGACTCCTGCAATGCACAGGAGCCACCTCTTCAACGGGTGAAGCAGGCGTAAGGAATTGACGTAGAAAGTGACTGAGTGAAATCTCATAGATTTCACTCAGCCACTTTTAGGAGGCGTTCCTGCGCAGGAACGCCCCCCCCCTGCGCAGGAACGCCTCCTCATGGCGCAGGGCTTTCCAACGTGACGCATCTCCTAGATGCGTCACGTTGTAAATAGGGCGCATTGTTTGCGCCGCCGTTGCGTCACATTAAGTGACGCAATTGCGGCGCAAGGAGGCGCACAGGCCTCATAAATCTGCCCCTAATTACTTTGGATAGTATTGAACAAATGATTCTTAATTGGCAGTCCTACCAATTGACTGGTGGTTCTTGATTCCTTTACCTAAATACATCTGAATTGAATGGGTAGAGTATAGGTCTGATTTTGGCTTTGGCAGACGAAATATCGTTTGTCAGGATGGTGGAGGACATTACCTCCACCACCACCTTGATAAGACTACTGCCCTCAAAGTTTATGGATGGCCACTGGTCCAGCAGTCATCACTGTACCTTGAAAGGAACTGCAGTCACTGTGGTTCCCTTCAAGGTACAAAAAGTTTGGTTTGTTGGCCATCATTGGCTTTAACGTCTATCCACCCAGTGGCATAGCTAGATGTTGTGCCGCCCTTAGCGGTCCCTGCATTTGCCCCCTGGTGGCCGCATTGAAGTACAGAGGGTGAGCGCTGGCGATTCCCGCCATGGCTGCCCCACAGAGCCGCAGGTAAGATTGGGGGTGGCACCGCCCAAAAAACTCATGCTGCCCGCGACGGACCGCCCCACCCCCCCTTGCTACGCCACTGCATCCACCAAACTTTAACATAAATTGTTTTTTCAAAACAAAATCCCAAAGTGGTAGTTTGTTTTTGAAAATCAACTACTAATAGCCCCACACCCTGGAAGTTTTCTCCTAGGATGTGAGGTCATTATTCTTTTTCTATTCCTCACTGCCAGGTTTTTCTAGGCCATGAAAAACAGAAAAAAAGGGTGTTACACCATTCAACCTAAGTCGGGCAGGCACTGTAAAACCTTTCCTCCAATGAGCCATGCTGTATCAGAGGAAAGTTTCTGTCAAAGAGCTGACGAGGGCTTCAGTCGCCCGCCGCTACATGAGGTAGGCAGATCGAGAATATGGGGGCGTGGTGCTCACAGATTCACAAAATTAAGACTATCAGATTTTTCAGAACAGTAATCCATTTCCTGAACGGGAAGAACTGTTAGTATTGTGTTTTTAAAAGTGTAAAAATTGTAAGGTTAGATTCTAGGAAAATTCTAGGGAACATGGATTTTCCCTGGTGAGGACCTGGGGTGTGTGCCACTGGAAAAGTGGTGAACACACAAAGATCTGTAACTTTTAGGGTATGAACAAACATCCCAATAATTTTTGAAGCCTAATGCCGATATTTCATGGGCCAAGGAAAAGGGAGGCAAAAAAGAAAACATTTTCAGAAACAATGCACATATGTGCAAAGCTTATTGCTGTGAATGTACCACTCTGCAAAACGCCTCCATGTAAAAGAATGAAGTAAATGTATGACTGCATATTTACAGTTTGCGTATGTTTACGTGCATACCTTTGTGGTTTTTATCAATGTATTTGACTCATAGACATGCTATACCTATTTGGAGATTTTTGTTTTTTAGTGAATTTACTCCATAGTTTCTTCAAATTTACCTTTTTTAATTGGGAACTAGACCGACAACTTATTATCATAGAAGCAAAGTTTCCATTACCCCCATTCATTGCGAGGAATGTGATAAAGTTTAAAATCAGATTCATATATTAATTAGCATTATGTCGAATCAATAACCACTTAATGCTACTTTCCAAGCTCCTAACTCAATCACATGCCAACAGGTTATTGACGCTATTTTGTATGATGTCACCTGTGAGTCGAAGCCTTAAATCCTTGAGGAACAAAAGAAGTGTTTTCTTTCTCAGCTCACACTGCAGGAAAAATTGGCAGAGAACTAGCAGGTCGATACCAGTAATATATATAGCAGCGCTTGGCATACCACATTATTGATGACCATTTGAAAGTAGCGCTGCTCCAGAGGGATGCAAAGTTAAAAAAGGGCAGGAAAGGTTCTCTTTTTTTTGTCATAGCAACATCCAACCAAGCACTATATTGATTCACTGTAAATGTGGAGCTAAGTTCAGCTTGCTATTTCCAGGTGTCCTACATAGGCAGAAAGCCTGATGCATTTACCTCTGCTGCTGCCTGCGCGTGGCTATTAGAAAGAGTACAGCAGTAATGCTGTCATGCCCGTCAGTGCAATCATGCAAAAGCTGGGGATATCAAATGAAATTCACAATTCCAAGCACATTATTGCATCCAATGCATGTTGTAATGCAGACAACCATCATGGGATACCCAGTGACAATAGTATATATTGGCACTTTTGGTTTTGATTCTCCACATGGGAATCTGCACCTGTAAAAAGATTATTTGGATTTATATCAACATGCCAATGGTGTACTTTTACAAGGGAGTGGTCTCCACACGGAAGAGATTTTATGACAAGTAGGTGAACACACACAAACTTGTAGTGTTCTTGGGTTTGCACACCCATTTGCAAAGCACAGTCCCCAAAGGATAGTTAGAGATGTTCTGCTGTCTGGGGCAGTATTAAAGACAGTGTGAGGAATAATCTTTCCCTCCACCCATAATTGCTGAGGTTATAGCTGAAGATGTTTCTTTATGTGGAAAAATATTTACTCCCAGGAGAACATAAAACTTTTAATGTGCAAGTTCATGTTTGTAAAGTATTAACGAATGTATAGATAAATTCCTGTTTTTCATTTATGTATGTGAAAATGCGTACACGTGTGATAACTCCTGGAAAGTGGTTTACTAATATGTGCACGAATATGTGTGTGTGATATACGAAAAGCAACACTCGAACTCCACTCCCAGAAATTCCATACTAAAATAAAGCAATTACATCGGTACAGCATGCCATGAACTAACTTCAACACTCCTTCTTCATATCAATCAAATTATATAAAAAAAAGAGAGAGGAAACAAACTGTAACCAATGACAGAATCCTTTAAACGACAAAGAAAAATTACACTCCTTGACGGTCCTAGATAATTTATAAAGTTATCTTACTGCCTCAGCCGACCTCCCACAACCTCCTTCTGCACACACGATTCTACACCAAGATTCTCCAATAAGGATGTAAAGCATCGCACAATCCTGATTATGCACATTCATCATTCATCATTGATATGAGTTCCCTTACTCCAGCAGGGTTCACCCACTTTTGCTAAGTCGGGATACAAGTGACTGTCAGTAACAGAATCCTCCAAGGTGTTTGCTATAATAATATCAGTATGAATGTCTTCCAAATGTACCAATCTGTTCAAACTCCACCAAACTCTGTTTCTTAATAGCACAGAATTATTTCTCGCAACAACCACCTTTAGCTCTGCTAGCCTTGAACAATTTGAGTTTTCTTTCTCACATGCCCTGTTTTGTATTAAGGAGAAACGGATTCATTCCCAAATGTCCTACACGAGCATACTGAACCAAATTATCCTTGAGACATCCTGGTGGCACAAATCCTTTACCTCTCAAAACGATCCCATATTCCACTATAAACTCTGAAGCCACTTGTTAAAATCCATGTAAAGTCTTCAGCATATCGAATCTAGTTCTAGAGCAACCTATGTTATGAAATAAAGTAATGTCTGATGATCACTATCTTCCTGACAAATATGTTTCCAGCATTGGTTACATGATATGTATCAATGTATGCCACCACTCACGCATCATTACATTTTTACACAAAACTACCTTGATCAGCAGGGTGGAAATGGGGCTTTTTATAATTTAGTAGACTGGTTAATAAGGGGTGCTTCTACCAAAATTTGACTTAACAAACAAGTGATAACTGTCAAAACCGTATACTTTTGGAGTTGAGCCGTTGTTGTTTTGTACATGTTTACCGCAACAAGTCATGTGGATTAACCCCTTTTTGTTTTCCAGATCAAAAGACCCTTGGCAAAACAAAGAGAGTCGGCACGGGAAGTCCATGAGTTTATATTTAAGTAACAATAATCCTCGCAGAGTGGACACGCCTTAGCGTGCGGAGTCAGGGACTCAAATTGGTCCTGATGAATGCTGAGCGGACTTAGCTCACAATAGCAGAAACATGTTGACCATGATCATGAAATAAGGACACATTGGCTCAACATTACTCAGCCATTGGGTCCGTTAGCACTTTGTTTTTATTGTTGGTCCACTATCCCTCTATTAAAATTGGTACAGGGAATTGTTGGCTTTCTTTTAGCTTCACTGGCACTTTTTTCTTTAGGCACATTCACTATGCCTTCTTTGACGAAACAGAACCCGATGATGAAACCAATCACCAACTTTGTTGGGAGATTAGGGTTCTTATTTTTGTCAGAGTCCCTCCCACTAACACTTTGTATTAATCCTTTGGGCTATAAGGAAGTAGTATCCTTTCACCCGTATTTGCAATCTTCACATACATCCTGCAGTCGGTGAGTAACTCACCAGGACACCTATTGGAAAACGTAATGAGATTAGAGATGAAAGAAACACGGAAAGTTACTGAATTACTATTTAGTGTGAAACCAAAACTAGGACATGGGCTTATGCGAAACGTGGCTCGCCACTCCCAGCATTCAAATTTTTCAAGTTAAGGATATATATATAATATCAATGTTTAGCAAACAAAGGACACTCACTGTTCATAAGTACACCATTGAGGCACCTCCTCCATTGCATGATTCTTTTCGCCCCACACCAGCCACAGCCACACTTTAGAGCCAGTCTCCACAATGCCGTTGGCATCATGGCTAGGAATGGGGCAGCATCCAGTTTGCGAGATCACATATTGTCAAAGCTTTAAAGAGATTGCATTGAAAATAACTGCAAAAGACGTTTTCCGTGCCACCCCCAGTCCAGCCTGTGATGTGGTCCATCCAGGTGGCATGTGGAGTCTGCTGGGCATGGAGGAGGTAGAGGGAAGGCTCACTGCTGGCGGGCTAATTGGATCATGGCCCTTGATATTCGGTTCACTGGATGGGGTTGGAGAGAAGCACATAGCTCTCACCCTCTCTGGGATCCGGATGACACTGACAGCAGCACATGCCTTTTCTTTACTCCATTGAGGGACTGCTCCAAGGTGTTATTTCTCCCTGTTCCATCACTTTGATGCTAAACACTGATGCATCAAAATGGCATATGGAGCTGCTACAAAGTCAGTCAGTCTGCAGGAGCTGCATGGACAGCAGGCAGTAAGGCAGGATTGCCTTGTAATTCCGACTGCAAAGAAGAAAAAAGGATGCCTTTGCACTTTGACTCGCACAGCGACGGCTCGTGGAGGGAGTTACGGTGGGGCAGGAGGGTGGGGAGGGGGAGGGGCAGGGTGGAGGTTGCTAAAAACCAGCATATGGATAATTGCAGGTAAGTAAACAATTTAATTAATAAAACGAATTTCGTAGCTCGCACTGCATTGCATTTTGCGATGCAAGGCGGACTACGAAATTCGTTTTATTAATTGAATTGTTTACTTACCTGCAATTATCCATATGCCGGTTTTTAGCAACCTCCACCCTGTTCCTCCCCCTCCCCACCCTCCTGCCCCACCGTAACTCCCTCCACGAGCCGTCGCTGGACTCGCAGATAAAGAGGAAAAGTGTCATCACTAGTGATGTCTTGCACTATTAGCTGACCTAAAATGTGACTGAAGAGGTTGGCCCCCTGAACCCACTCTATGTATACTTTTCTGTGACTGAAGCAACATGTAATTGACATGTATTCTAAAGACCCTACAGCTCCCCCTGCCCACCCCCACTCCCGCCAAGGGTGCGGACCAGAACAACCAAACCCGCGCCATTCCCCACTCCAAACGATTCTCAAGATTATGTCTTCCTTATTTCCGCTAGGAATTCTCCTCCCACTCCTACACTCCCTCCGACATCCCTCAAGGAGATCCTGCCGCCCCCCTCCACCCAGTGTGCATCACCCACCTACACTGTGTCTCATATGCTAGACAACGGCAGAGTAACAAACACCCGCCCCAACAATCCCCCGACCAACCCGCCAAACGTGCCTAGCCACCCACAAACCACCCCTCTAAGGGTTCACAACACAGGTCAACCTAGCCCCACTGCCACGTTACCAGTGTTTGCCAACAGAATCGCTCCTAAACCATTGACCTCCTGCCCGCAATCTCTTCCCTCTGACTTGGAGATTGAAACTCTTCCAAGGGTCTATATCACAGGTCGACCTAGCCCCTCTACTATAAACCAGCACTTGCTGTTAGAATCGCGCCTGATCCATCGACCTCCTTCCCACAAGAGTTTTCCTCTTATATGGATATTGAAACTCTGCACCACAGAGCAGCCAAACTAACTCAAAGCATCCATAACTCCATTATGGAACTAAAGAACCTTCTTGACCTCACTGAACTCTCCTCCTCAAATTTCAATCTCCCGCGTAACTCCAGTCCACCCCCACCCTTTGAGCCCCCCTTTACCACTATCTTTGAGACACCCTCGCAAGCAACCCTGCACCTCTCGGAGAAGGAAATTATAGCTCTCCTCCTCTCCTACAACTCTGCCCATGTAACCCCAAGTCCACATGACCTCACAGAAAAGGAAATTCTAGCAATCCTCCTCTCCTACAATTCTCCCCCAGTAACCCCTAGTCCACCAGACGTGAATGTCGAACATGCTATCCACATAATCGCGATCAACCCCAACAGATCAGCTACCCTCCACACTACAAACAGAAGTGTGGTTGATAGCAACCTAGTGCCAGTACCCCTGTCCGCCCAAACTCACGTCACTCTCTCTGACCCTCCTCTTTCTGGCCTCATAATTAACTGCCGCTCAGCAGTTAAACATGCTGCCGATATCGCAGATCTCATCCTGGGCCAAAAGCTTGACATAGCAATCCTGACCGAATCATGGCTCAATGAATCCTCATCTCCCTGCCTCGACCTCTTAGTCCCTCCCAACTATAACATTGCAAAGCTGGACAGGCAATCTTGAAACAAAAGGGGGCGGCATTGCCTGCATCTACCGCTCTAACCTCCTCATCACTGAACTCCTGGCAGATTCCACAGACTCCTGCAAATACCTTGCACTTTCCATATGCAGCAACGCCACTCAACTGTGCAGCCTGCACAGCTTCTACCACCCCCAAGGCATGAATGGCAGCTTCGCTGCCCACCTCCTGGAAGTCATCACAGCCAAGGCTTCCTCCAACTCTGAAGACATTTTCCTTGGTGAGTTCAATCTGCACTGGAACGACCTCAATGTTCCTCAGGTTAACGCCATAAAAGACCTCCTGGCCGAACAAGCCCTTACACAAGCCTGCTCACCCCAACACACTCAAAAGGCGCCATTCTAGATTGGATCATCGCTAAGGAATCAGCAGTCAAGCTTATCTTTATAGAAACATGCGACTGGTCTGACCACCATGCTATCACTTTCCAATTACCAGTTACCCACAATACAAGGGCTCTGCAACCAGTGATTCTTAAACGTTGGCTCAGAGACACCAAGGACCTGGATCACACGGAATTGGCGGCTCGCTGCAAGTGTGACCTCTCCCACCACCTATTTCACTACAGTCAATGACCTCAGCGATCATTACTCCGCGACTATGACTAACATTCTTGATGATCTTGCCCCACTTAAATTAAAAAGAACCCAAAAGCGAGAGGAAATCTCTCTGTCAGACAGAAAGAAACTGGAGACAGCACCCTACTGCCGCTCATTTAAAACTTCTCGGCCAGTCCAGAAATGCCTATAATAGTAACATCCTCAACTCAAAAAAAGAATTCTTCCGATTGGAACTGTGGAACCCCAAGAACAGACCTTGCAAGCTTTTCGAAATGGTCAAACACCAATCTAACAAACTGGCCAAAACCTCTAAAGAAACCCCTAAATCCCTAATATCATCAGAGGAATTCTCCTCCTTCTTCTAAGACAAAATCACTGCCCTAGGAAACAAACTTAGATCCGCCACCTACTCCCAACCCCTTCTGGATCTGCCTCCTCCTTCTGCGCTGCACCCCCAGGCATCACCCAAAAACTAAGCGCACTGGACCAACTTCAAAGTGTATGACGAGTAATCTGTCTTGAAAATTCTATCCTCCTTAAACCCGAACAACCACTTTAATGACCCACTCCCCTCTAACTGCCTAGCTGCCGCCGCTCAGTCCATCATTCCCAGTTGGACTGCAATAATTAACGCCTCACTTCCACAGGGGTCGAAACCTGACTCTCTGAAAGCCGGCCAAGTCCTCCCCATCCTAAAAAAAACATCGCTGGAACCGGCTTTTCCTGACAACTTTAGACCTATATCTGATATCCCACTCTTAGTTCTGGAGAAATGTGTGCAACAACAGCTGAGTCAACACATCACCAACTTCCACCTACTAGGTGACTTCCAATCCGGATATAGGCTTGGACACAGCACTGAAACCACCATTCGCCACATCGTGGATGATGCCCTCCAAGCCCGCGACCAAGGCAAAACCTGTCTCCTAATCCTCCTAGATCTATACTCGGCTTTCGATACGGTCAACCATGAAAAACTACTTGAACGCCTCAAACTCAGGATAGGACTGGATGGCCCTGTCCTTGAATGGTTTAGGTCCTTCCTCCAAGCCGGTCACAGAGATTCCTAATCAGCGGTAACCTGTCCGCTCCCTATCCGATCACGGTTGGAGTCCCCCAAGGATCAACCCTGTCCCCCACCCTCTTCAACCTTTACCTTGAACTGCTAGCCGAAGTACTACGCACTGCAAATATCTCCTACCACATGTAAGCATGTAAGCCAACGACACCCAGATCTACATCAAAATCTCTTCTCCTGAGGAGATTATCTCCCTGAATGAGGTCTTGAAATTGACTGCCCAATGGTTCACTTCCAACCAGCTCAAGCTCAACGCAAAAAAACAGAATTTCTCCTAATCTCCCCACCCAAAACCAACCCTGACATTCAGGAATAGATTAGGGTGATCACAGCTTTAAACTACTCATCGACCAGTCTGCCAAATCCCTTGGAATGACCCTTGACTGTAGCCTGAACATGCATGACCACATCAACTCGATGGCCAAATCAGCCAGATTTCTCCTGAGCTATCTTAGGAAACTGAAACCTTTCCTCAACACTCCCGCCCTAAAAATGGCAGTCCAGGCACTAGTCATCTCTAGACTGGAATATGGTTGCTCTACCCTCTAGTATTTAGCCATGAACTCCCTGGCCCCATTAAAAGCCTGCCTCAACGCAGCCGCCAGACTTCTAACAGGCTCAAGAAAATTCGACCACATTTCACAGCACCTGAAAGCTCTGAGCTGGCTTCCTCTTGAGGCCAGAATGCAACTTAAATTGGCATGTATCACACACAAGGCTCTATACTCAAACTCCCCTGCATTTCTTGCCCAGAAACTCATGGTATCCGGAGGAGCCAGAAACTCCCATTCCGCCAGAGACCTCTTGCTCCAACCAGCACACTTGCGGAATTTTTTTTTACAATCGGGCCTTCTCTGGGGCGCACCAAGAATATGGAACTCACTCCCGCCCGCCATTAAAAGAATTCCATCTTTGGCACGCTTTAAAAAGGATGCCAAAACCTCCCTAATGGGCAAATTCCTCTCCTAAATTTTGACCTGAAATCACCTCAGCGACCTTGTCCTGCTTCCTTTTACTGCTTCCCATTGGTCTAGCCGGATGCTACCCACCCGGCACCTCCGGGCATCCCACCCTGGGATCTGGGACCTCCTGTTTCTTGTAAATGGTTTTACTTGTGTTTATCCCAAATGTATCCACCCCCCTCCCACTCTCTTGTATACAACTTGTGAATCCTGTAACGCGCTCTGATACCCTAACGGGTCAAGTTTACTTGTGTTCATCCCTAATGTATCCATCATCCCCCCCGCTAAGTCTCATGTGTACAACTTGTGAATCCTGTAAAGCGCTCTGATACCCTAATAGATCAAGTTTGCGCTCTCTAAAACACAAATAAATAAATAAATAAAATGTAACTGACACTTCCAGCAAGAAATAGCTTAAGGGGTCTGAATCCAAAGCCACTCTCTATGTAAGATATTTTTCATCATTATATGGGGTGTAGCAGACTTTTCGCCAGACTTAAGAAAACGTATTCAATTTGTGGGCCTTAATTTAAACTTGTCGATTTTTCTAGGTCTGAAAGTTTTTCTCATTTTGCAACTTCTTTTTGCCCCTTTTGAGGGATACTGAGAGTGAAGGTGTACAGGTTTTAGCACAGTCTGAGCTGTCTACACTAAAGATAGTGGGGCATATTACCAAGCAATAGCGATAATTATCGCTATTGCTTGGTTAGAGACAAAAATGTACCGCTGAGCTGCGGCGATTTTTACCGCAAATAAACCTTGGTATTACCAAGGTTTATCGCAAATGCGATAAAAATCGCCGCAATGCATGAATATCGCTGAAAAGTCAGCGATATTCATGCATTACCGAGCTAATGCTCTTAGCCATGTTATCCACCTCCCATTGGATAACATGGCTGTAGGAAGGTACATCCTGACTATGGTTGCCCCCAACTTTTTGCCCTGTGTTTTAGCTGGTTTTGGACATAGTCGACCTGGGACCCTGCCAATCAGGACCCCAGGCCTACTGCTCTCTCTTTAAAATGGATTCCATGTATCCTAGGTGCATTACCAATTGGTACTGGGCCACCTTATCAGACCCTGTAACTCAGGGCATAGGTGTACCCAGGGCCGCCAGGGGCTGCAGCATGTATTATGCCACCCCTGGCTGGCCTCCTAAATTTGACACAACTGGCTGCATGACAGCTGGGGCGAAGTCGTGTAATCACCCTTTGCTTTAGGTATAGTAGCTCTATATCTAACCATACAATGGACACCCGAGTTCCTATCAGTCACTCCTATGGCAGGCCTTGACAATCCTGAAGGCAGAGTGCATGGGCTCGTGTGAACTGTGTTCTGGCCCGAGCCGAGCCGGTTGCAGCTTGCGGAGAAAAGACCCAATGGCTGTTCCATGATAACGCGCGCCACATCGGTAACTACGGTGTCGCGTTATCAAGACATGTCGAGTAAGGTGTCATACGAATCGGGGTGCTACCCTCTCACCAATTCTGGCGATGAGGTTAGCATTCCACCCTTCTAGAGGGACACGACATGTACGTAACTGTGAACCCCGGTTAAAGTTAACTAAAGCCTCAGCTCCACAAAATGGATGCTGCCACCACAGACACGAGTCTGACCTCCTGCTGCTGGGAGTCCTTCCAGCGAGGAGCGCTTGGACAAAGGGTTTCCTGTCGAGGGCGGTGTTCGCACCGTCCCAGACAGGGTTTGTGTATTCTGGGTAGGTAGGGCTTTTGCGAGAAGGTGACTGCGGAGTGGCACCCCGGTGCTCACTACGCATCTGCCGGTTAGAACCAGTTCCAGGGGCGACAGCCCTGGCCTGGGGAAAGTCCGGCAGGGGAGAGGGGTGTAACTACCCCCCTTCCTGGTCCCACCCTTAGGGCAGGACCTAGTCATGTACCCACCCCTTCCTTTAGGATAAAGGCCGGAGCGGGGACCCTTCCAAATTAGATCATCTTTGAATCAAGAATACTTTCTACGAAAGGACTTCAAGACTCTTCTCAAGATTTCTCCCTTGTGGCTAAGGAGTAGTCACCCTGCATCAGCGGGCACCATCTAAGAACTCTGCGGTTTGCTGTAAGTCCTTCCTCAAGGAATCCGACGGCCCAGCTCGACGAGAACCGGCTTCCCTGGCACCTCTGACCTCTACCCCCGTCATCAGCTCAGCTGTGATCTGTGGGTGCGACGAGACCTCGAGGGACCGGCCATCATCAGAACCTGCACGCTCTTAAAAACCAGCACGACCATCGAGGTAACTCTCTGGTGAGTGCTCTGGGGTCCGAGAAGCCCCGACCCTGAGCCGCTCCAGCTCCGAAGTGCAGTCCCCCAGCATCTCCACGATCTGCGTGGGGCCCTTCTGCTCGCTGCTCAGCACGTTGTCTGGTCACTTGCCGCTGGCTTGTGTCCTTCTGTGACGACATCCGAGAATCATCACTGCCGGTCTGGTTGCTCCAGACTGGCCCTTGCTTCCATCTTTTCGAGAAGCACCCCGGACCCTCCTGGTCCACTCAAGACGCCGACAGCGTCATCCTTCGTGGGACAGCTCGCACCTCCACCGTGGTCGCCGACAACGCCTCCTGGTCCGTGAGACTGCAGAGCCTAGCGTCGCCCACTCACCTGGTCGAGGTGACGGCCAACTGGTGCCTTCCTGGTACCCTCTGACTACTGGCTAGTAGTACGAACTTGGTCCCCTCTGCTTTCAGGTTTCATCAATCTCCGATCCAGGCTTGGATCTCTACGAACTATTCATCACTGGTCGCCGGCCAGCAACTCCTTTTCTTCCGGCTCCTGGCTCGTCAGCGAAGACCCCGACGCCTGTAAGACTTGTGCAGCCGCAGCCCTCGTGGCTAGGTAACTCGGCATTTCAGTGCCTGCATAGCCTCCTTACTCTAGGGTCCCGAGTCCCTCGCTTCCGACTTGCCTTAACCTTTCCGTGTCCTCGGACACGTGTTTTAACTGTGCACTTAAAGTATTTGCTAAAGAGATTTGGTTTGTGCTTAGTACCCTGTCCTCATAAAGAGTACAGGGCTGTTGTGATTCTTAATAAATATACTGTTTATTTTCATAACACTTGTGTGGTGTCCTTTCACTGGGTGTTCAAGGGGTACATGTGTGGTAAACAGCTGGCTTAACGCGCCCTCTCGAGTCTTTAGCCTTAGACTGCTCGTATCCACGCTACTAGGATTGCTGGTCTATAGGTTGACTTACAACCAAACACCATAAGGGTCGTTGGAACGATACATAGCGGTCGCTAGAATAGCGAACGTTGCATATCGGGCCAACTTCTCACATTGGTGGCAGCGGTGGGATTTGAGCTTGCTGTTGTTTTACCACACGTATCCTAAGAATATCTTGTTGAAAGATCGCGCAAGTACTGTTAGTACATATAACTAAAAGCTTAGAATACTCTGAGTTCTACTGAACCAGCTGTTGTAGCTCCTCAAGGCTTAGCACACCTTGGCTACAACTCTTAGCAAGGGATCAGTAGGAAAACACATAGTGTAGGTAGGTGCATCACTTACACCACACTAGAAACAGTATGTCGGGCCAAGGAGGAAACTCTGAGTCTCCCCTTGTGTCAGTTGACCCTCCACAGGTCATCCCTTCAGGATATACTGTGCTGAGCTTCAAGGAGTTAAGACGACTGTGTCACTCCCGGAAGATTCAGCAGGGGTCTAACCCCACAACGTCCTTTCTGATTGGTCTCTTGGAGACTTATGATGCCAGGAGAGCTGAGAAACTTCGTAGCTCTTCTAATCCAGAAGGAGACATGCCTCCCCTCGAGGGAACCCGAGATGATCCTGACCTCATCCACCTCGTAACTGAGAACGAAGAGGGAGAGGAGGACGAGGATGAGGATCTCTCTGGGGACGAGGCAGATAAGGGACAGGTAGAAGTCGTCAGACTAACACGGTCCAACTTAAGCAGACACGATAGTGGTACTGGGGGAACCCCGGCGCTACTGTCGGTCCCGCTTAACCTGGGGAATGGACGAGCCCGATCTCTGTCAAGAGACTCTGGCAGATCCCTTCATACCAACGGCTCTCACAACTCTTCTCAAAGAGGGATGACGTCCCCTCAGAGGAGAGTGTACGAAGCGAAGGAAAGGGCAGCTAATCTAAGGATCGAAAGGGAGGAACTTGCCCTGGCCAAGGAAAAGCTTGCTTTCGCTAGAGAGCAACAGTTAAGTGGGGCAATCCCCACTGGTGGCAGCAATGTACCTAGTAATAGGGAAAAGAGTTTCGATACGAAACACCTTGGGAAGATAGTGCCCCCCTTTAAACAAGGGGACGACATCCACAAATGGATTACTGCTTTGGAGAGGGCCTGCACTGTGCAGGGTGTTCCCCAGAGTCAGTGGGCAGCTATCTTGTGGCTCTCCTTTGAAGGAAAAGGAAGAGACAAGCTCCTCACCACAAGGGTAGAGGACGCTAACAATTACCAAGTCTTGAAGAATACACTCGTTGAAGGGTTCGGCCTAACCACTGAGCAGTACCGGGTGCTGTTCAGGGATACCCAGAAAACGCAGGCTCAAGATTGGTCTGACTTTGTCGATTGTGCCACTAAGGCTTTTGAAGGCTGGCTACTGGGTAGTAAGGTTACTGATTTTAAAGGATTGTATAATCTGATTATGAGGGAGCAAATCTTAAATAATTGTCAGAACCAGCTATTACATCAGCACCTGGTAGACTCTGAGTTGACCTCTCCACAGGAATTGGGTAAGAGGGCAGACAAATGGGTCAGAACCAGGGTTAGGCCTAAAAACCAGGGTGGTGACCAGAAAAAGGAATCGACCAAGCCTCAAGAGAAGGGTGGGGATAAATCCACAGAGAAGACTTCCCAAGGGCCCCAAAACTCCAACAAGGGTGGTGGGTCCCAGAACACTCCTTCCGAACAGAAGAAACCTTATTGCCATACCTGTAAACAGGTGGGCCATTACAAAAGTGATGCCAAGTGCCCTAAAAATAGCAATAAGGAAAACATACCCCCAAGTAACACTCCCAGACCTCCTGTTACCACTAGTGGTAATCCCCCAGGTGGTGGGAGTGCCCCCAAGAATGTGGTGGGCATTACTTTGGGTCAGCAGGAGGACTATGGCCTAGCCAGGTTCCCTGACCACACTCTTGTCTGTGAGACTGGCATGGGGTTTGCCAACTTCGCTACTGGACCCCACATTCTGGGGAAGTATAGACAAGAAGTTTTAGTGAATGGTCAGAAAGTTGAGGCATTCAGAGACACAGGGGCCAGCCTCACCATGGTGAGTGACCATCTGGTCCCCTCTGCTCAACTGACCCCTGGTTTTACTTACCAGGTGACCGACATTCATGGAGTGAAGAGAAGGCATCCCATGGCAGTAGTCAAGCTCAGCTGGGGTAATGTCACAGGGCCCATGAGAGTGGCCGTGACAGATAACCTACCTGTAGATTGCTTACTGGGGAATGACCTGAAACTCTCAGCATGGGCTGAGGTGGAGCAAGAAACTCACTCCCGAATGATAGGCCTATCCAGTCAGGTTAGTGGGGCAGTAATAGCTACAGCCCCAGCCCAAGCACCATTCCTCCCTGAAAAGGTTGGAAGGGCAGTGGTAGCCACTGCCCAGGCTCAGACAGACTTTCCAGAACAGGATAGGAGGGCTGTGACAGTCACAGCCCAAACACAAACTGAGTGCCCTCCTGAAGAGGTTGGCAAGGTTGAAATGGTCTCAGCCTCTACTCAAACAGATAGTGAGGTTGTGAAGCCTGAAACAATGGATCACTCCACTCAAACAGAGAGCATTGAGGAAGAAGAAGAGTCTTCCCCCTCCCAGACACTAGGTGAGAGCCGGCCTCCTCAGGGAACTGACTCTACCCCTGTTGAAGGAACTGCCCCAGAGGTAGTCAGGCCTAGCCTGGCAGAGCCCCTGATGACAGTGGACCCTTCCCAGGTGGGACCCAGTCTGGAGCAGGTAACCTGCACCTCTCTACCCTGTCTCAGTCAGCCCAGGGCTGAAGAGATTAGGGAGGCCAGTGGTGGACCCCAAAGGGCCCCCTGTCCAAAAGAACCCCTTAATCAGCAGATTAGGATCACTGAAGCTGGTAAACCTAGCCAAGTGAAAATAGAACAGACTCCTGAGGGATCCCCCTTAAAAGTAGTTAGGGAACTCCCACAGCTGGACACTGTTGGGCACAGCCAAACATGGGGCCTAAAAACCCCAGACCTGACCTGTCCCTCCAGTAAGCCAAACAGAGGGACTCAGCCTCCAGCTTTAGGTAGCCAGAGGTTGACCCTGAGAGCTCAGTGCATCTCAGCTAAAGAAAGGAAGGCACACATGATGAATGGTGATTGGAGGAAGTTGAGCCCAAAGGCAGAGGAGCCTCACTTCAGTACTCCATCCCAGCATCAGCCTTCTTCTTTCCCAAGACACACCAGAGACAGAGATTCCCTATGGTGGAGACCCTCAGATACCCTTAGGGTGAGGGGTTGCCTAGTGGACCATGACACAGGGGGAAACCAAGCCAGAGCTGGTCCTTCCTTATATGGCCACTTAGGTAATAGAGGCTTACCTGGACAAGGATAGCCTTATCTCCTTTCGTTTGGGGGGGGGTTGTGTAGGAAGGTACATCCTGACTATGGTTGCCCCCAACTTTTTGCCCTGTGTTTTAGCTGGTTTTGGACATAGTCGACCTGGGACCCTGCCAATCAGGACCCCAGGCCTACTGCTCTCTCTTTAAAATGGATTCCATGTATCCTAGGTGCATTACCAATTGGTACTGGGCCACCTTATCAGACCCTGTAACTCAGGGCATAGGTGTACCCAGGGCCGCCAGGGGCTGCAGCATGTATTATGCCACCCCTGGCTGGCCTCCTAAATTTGACACAACTGGCTGCATGACAGCTGGGGCGAAGTCGTGTAATCACCCTTTGCTTTAGGTATAGTAGCTCTATATCTAACCATACAATGGACACCCGAGTTCCTATCAGTCACTCCTATGGCAGGCCTTGACAATCCTGAAGGCAGAGTGCATGGGCTCGTGTGAACTGTGTTCTGGCCCGAGCCGAGCCGGTTGCAGCTTGCGGAGAAAAGACCCAATGGCTGTTCCATGATAACGCGTGCCACATCGGTAACTACGGTGTCGCGTTATCAAGACATGTCGAGTAAGGTGTCATACGAATCGGGGTGCTACCCTCTCACCAATTCTGGCGATGAGGTTAGCATTCCACCCTTCTAGAGGGACACGACATGTACGTAACTGTGAACCCCGGTTAAAGTTAACTAAAGCCTCAGCTCCACAAAATGGATGCTGCCACCACAGACACGAGTCTGACCTCCTGCTGCTGGGAGTCCTTCCAGCGAGGAGCGCTTGGACAAAGGGTTTCCTGTCGAGGGCGGTGTTCGCACCGTCCCAGACAGGGTTTGTGTATTCTGGGTAGGTAGGGCTTTTGCGAGAAGGTGACTGCGGAGTGGCACCCCGGTGCTCACTACGCATCTGCCGGTTAGAACCAGTTCCAGGGGCGACAGCCCTGGCCTGGGGAAAGTCCGGCAGGGGAGAGGGGTGTAACTACCCCCCTTCCTGGTCCCACCCTTAGGGCAGAACCTAGTCATGTACCCACCCCTTCCTTTAGGATAAAGGCCGGAGCGGGGACCCTTCCAAATTAGATCATCTTTGAATCAAGAATACTTTCTACGAAAGGACTTCAAGACTCTTCTCAAGATTTCTCCCTTGTGGCTAAGGAGTAGTCACCCTGCATCAGCGGGCACCATCTAAGAACTCTGCGGTTTGCTGTAAGTCCTTCCTCAAGGAATCCGACGGCCCAGCTCGACGAGAACCGGCTTCCCTGGCACCTCTGACCTCTACCCCCGTCATCAGCTCAGCTGTGATCTGTGGGTGCGACGAGACCTCGAGGGACCGGCCATCATCAGAACCTGCACGCTCTTAAAAACCAGCACGACCATCGAGGTAACTCTCTGGTGAGTGCTCTGGGGTCCGAGAAGCCCCGACCCTGAGCCGCTCCAGCTCCGAAGTGCAGTCCCCCAGCATCTCCACGATCTGCGTGGGGCCCTTCTGCTCGCTGCTCAGCACGTTGTCTGGTCACTTGCCGCTGGCTTGTGTCCTTCTGTGACGACATCCGAGAATCATCACTGCCGGTCTGGTTGCTCCAGACTGGCCCTTGCTTCCATCTTTTCGAGAAGCACCCCGGACCCTCCTGGTCCACTCAAGACGCCGACAGCGTCATCCTTCGTGGGACAGCTCGCACCTCCACCGTGGTCGCCGACAACGCCTCCTGGTCCGTGAGACTGCAGAGCCTAGCGTCGCCCACTCACCTGGTCGAGGTGACGGCCAACTGGTGCCTTCCTGGTACCCTCTGACTACTGGCTAGTAGTACGAACTTGGTCCCCTCTGCTTTCAGGTTTCATCAATCTCCGATCCAGGCTTGGATCTCTACGAACTATTCATCACTGGTCCCCGGCCAGCAACTCCTTTTCTTCCGGCTCCTGGCTCGTCAGCGAAGACCCCGACGCCTGTAAGACTTGTGCAGCCGCAGCCCTCGTGGCTAGGTAACTCGGCATTTCAGTGCCTGCATAGCCTCCTTACTCTAGGGTCCCGAGTCCCTCGCTTCCGACTTGCCTTAACCTTTCCGTGTCCTCGGACACGTGTTTTAACTGTGCACTTAAAGTATTTGCTAAAGAGATTTGGTTTGTGCTTAGTACCCTGTCCTCATAAAGAGTACAGGGCTGTTGTGATTCTTAATAAATATACTGTTTATTTTCATAACACTTGTGTGGTGTCCTTTCACTGGGTGTTCAAGGGGTACATGTGTGGTAAACAGCTGGCTTAACGCGCCCTCTCGAGTCTTTAGCCTTAGACTGCTCGTATCCACGCTACTAGGATAGCTGGTCTATAGGTTGACTTACAACCAAACACCATAAGGGTCGTTGGAACGATACATAGCGGTCGCTAGAATAGCGAACGTTGCATATCGGGCCAACTTCTCACAATGGCTAAGAACTGCTCAGGGCAGGTGTTAGCTTTTGGAGATATTCACGCTTAGCGCGAATATCTCCAAAAGTTGGTAATAGGAGATAGCGATGTTAGCGACTGTTTTCAGTCTCTAACATCTTGGCACGCCCACTTTGCATGTCATTAGTGATAAATATCACTGACATGCAAAGTGGGGCCCAAGATGGTCGCTATCTCCTATTAGCTGTCGCTAACTGGTGTTAGCGACAGCTAGGTAATAGGGAGATAATTTTATCTCCGCTTTCTTGGCTTTTAAAGCCAAAAAAGAGGAGATAAACCCCCTTGATAATATGCCCCAGTGTTTTTCTAGAACAATCTGCAGCGGTTTGTCTGGTTACTGGATTCCACCCATTCTAATCTAAGGGGCATAGTGTAAAAATGTCTTTAAAGGGTTGTCAAAAGGAGAGCTCCTTTGAAGAGAAAACTTAACATATGACATTATCGGGCAGGAATGAGTATCTCCATATTGTGCAATGGCATATTTACGAATGTAGGGGCATATTACCAATTATCACCGCTTTAGCATCCGTTTTTCGGGCACAAAGCGGCGATAATTATATCGCATTATTTACAAGGACACGCTAGCGTGTGTTTCCTTGACTTAGCTCCTGTTTTTCACACGCATTGCATCGATAATGAGATGCAAAGTAGGCGTGGCTGTGAAAACAACATGGGAAAATATTGTGAAGGCAGCTTTGTGATATTAACAACAAGGCGTGGCGATAATTTTAATCGCTAAGCGTTGATAATACAGCGCTAGCTTGGCAATATATTCCAGGAATAGCCGGCGATAACTAAAAGCGCGGTCAGCGATAATTATCGCTGGGGCTTGATTATATGCCCCATAATTTCCTGTTGTGAGGAAACAGAGGTGTCAAAGTAAAGAAAGGAAAGAGTGTTACCAAGTAAATAGTAATGTGGAATATTACTACTCATTCTGCTGGGAAGCAGAATGAACAGTTAAGAATGGGTGATATCTATAAATCTGGTCTGTTGTTTAATCTGGCTATTTTTTTAAGTCTTCCTAAATCGTGCAATATCTTCTCAAATGGTGAAATTCTCCATATGGGATACTTTTTTTTAGGTTGTGTGGATGAAAGCTGTGTGCAAACAATACTGTTCGTGGCAGTTGTCTTCCGAAGTATATATTTTTTTTCTGCTCGTCAATAAATATTTGTACATCGAGGAAGGTATCACTTTCTTTCCTGATTTCATAGGTAAAGTTTATCTTTACCTTTTTTCAATTTGTATATAAATATATTAATTTTCATCTATAGTATTCCTTGCCTTTTTAAATTATTAAACTACTTCTTTTACACTTAAACCTTCAATTTTTTAATCCTATATCCTAAGTTTTATTTTCTATTTTGTATATGTTAATTAAATATAATATATTTTTTATGTATTTAGTGTTAAAAAAAATAAACATTCTATAGCAATACTTCCATGTAATTACCTGTAAGGTAATCACTCCAGCGATGTTGTGACTCCTAATGTGAACATCATAAACCCTTACCTGTGATCTAGTGACTTCTAGCTTATGGACTGCTCTGTAATTGTTATTTTTGGTTTGGAACAAACAAAAAAACATACCTTGTTCCTCCACTAATTATTTCCATTGATATTCCCTCCCTCTGCGCTTTGAGAACTGCCAACCTCTCATTTTTTAAGGGATTCTGTACAGCATGACTAAAACCATTAGCAAAGCGAGCAGGTCCTAAAGGTGAAACCTACTGGATTTACCAATGCTTGTTCCACTTAGCATGTGTGCTGTACAGCACAACACAGATGCAAAGTTGAACAAATTTTAAGATTGTTAAAAGTTGCTCCACTCCTGTGCCTGCCCTGAGGTAGTGTCATTTTGGGTTGAAATCCTTCCCTAAAATGTTAGGGGCTTATTTACAAGCCCCTTGCGCCACTTTTGCGTCATTTTTCCCATGTTAAAAAATGACGAAAAAGTGGCGCAAGGGGCTTGCAAATGAGCCCCTCAGTATATAGGGCTTTGGTCAAACTCATCCTGGTTGCATGGTAACACCCATGTGTACACCTCCTTGATGCAAAGTAGTGCAGGACGGTGTAAAGAGAACCCTTTTTACTCTGTACTGGATGGCCCCTTTAACCATGTATGCTAGCTGGGATATAAAATCTCCACATTTCAAAATGACTAAATATGGTGGACGATGCATACTTTCGTCAGTAGAAAAGTATTTATCGAGCTTAACTGCTAAGGTCTGGAACCGCACCGGAAAATAATTTATAGTGAAAAGGTGAATAAATGCTTGGATGGAGATGACAAATAAAAGCATATGGCCTGAGACAGAAACTGTGTTGAATTGATGCGCTATTGACCACTACTATAGGTATTAATATTAAATGTAACCACTAATAATTATTCTCAGAACAGATTTAGACCGGCGCCAAACACAAGGAGGCATGACGAGGGCTGTTAAGGCCCGCAGCCTATTGGATTCGTTAATTAGCAAAGCGCCCCCAAAACTGCTCCTTAAAGGGACACAAGTCTATGTTTGCCCTGGCCTCGCTGCAATCTAGATCTCAGTGATACATTAGGTGATAATACAATGTTAAACTGTAGTTCAGGTAGCGCGTGTGCTTCAAGTGCAGGAAAGCGCTAGGTAGAAAGACTTGGTGATTGTGTAGCATCTTGGTACTCATAGTACGGCCCGCCGGCCGCCAGCGGCCCGCCAGGCCTACCTTGGCGGCCGCGGACCTTGCAAGCAATGTACAGTGTGTTTTAAAAAGAGTATCAGCAAACATTAAAGAGGGCGCTGGAGCATGCACGATAGAAGATTCACCATGTATGAGCGAGCGGCCCTCTTTGGTGTTCGTTGACTGTCTCTGTGACTGGAGGCAAAGGCCCTTTAAAAGTCAGCTGCTGCTCGTTCACAGCTGACTTTTAGGGAGACTTTTGCGAAGCTGCCTTTGTTGCAGACGATGCCCACAGCGCTGAGACTGTCTGCACTTGCCTGCACCCTCGGACAACATTGTGACTGCAGCGGGGGTCTCCCTGGATCTGGCCAGTCTGCTTCCCTCCTCGCCGCCCACAGAACCGCTTGGTGCTCTTCAGACCGAGGCCATTAGGAGTGCAGAATCATTGAGACAGAGGATTAGATCACTCTCCTGGTACTGTAAATGATGCAACTACGCAATAAAGGTACTAAACCTAAGGAGAGTGAACAATTCGACGAAATAATATTCACAGAAATTGAAGGGGTGAATAATACAGTGGGGATAAACATTTCCCTCTTCTCGGGTACTGTGGTCCATGAATGTTGTGGGATCCCTGCTCTAGTGAGCAGAATAATTCACTATCTCATGCATTGAACGAATAAATACTGCACACGTGTAGGCAAGTTTATTTATTTATTTATTTAAAGGTTTTATAGAGCGCGCAGTAACCCTGGAGCATCCCGGCGCTAAACCTGAGTCTCCTATAGTTTCAGCAGAGGAGGAAATTATGGGTGAGGAAAGAGGAGAGTCTTCAGCGATTTCCTAAATTGGAAGAGATTTGGTTCTGTCCTCAGTCTTCGTGGAAGGTTGTTCCAATGTTTGGCCGTGTGGACCGCAAAGCGGCGGCCACCGGCTCTGGCTTTTCTAGCTCTGGGGACTGTGATGAGGTTTTCTCCGCTGGACCGGAGGGCCCTTTCCGTTTTGTAGGGGATGATGAATTCCTTAAGGAGAGGGGGACCGTTGTTATTTAGGGTTTTGTGAGCAAGACAGAGAGCCTTGAAGGAGAAGGAGTGATTGCTGCACATTGATATACACAGACACAAAGAATCTCAAGTGATGGGCAAATGAATACTGCACAATCTCAGGTGTTGGGTAAATGGATATTGCAAGAATCACAGGTGTTAGGCAAATAAACATTGCGCAATTCCAGGTTTTAGGCAAACGAATACTGCATAATCACAGCCGTTCGGGGGTAAGGAATTCCTCAAATCACAGGCAGTTAAAAATGTTTCTATTGTATGCATTGTGCTAATAAATTATGTAGAATCCAAGAATTCAAGTCAACAATCATTGAGAAAAATGTATATCTGACCAGTTAATAGGTAACCTTGCAGTTATTATATGGGCACACAAGGTTAAGGTACTGTAACCTTGTGTGTCCATATAATAACTGCAAGGTTACCTATTAACTGGTCAGATATAAATTTTTCCCAATGGTTGTTGACTTGAACTACGGACTATCTCTGTGCTGCCCTCGGCCACAAACCACACTGTAAATTTGTCCCCGACAGAGAAAGTTTGCGATGTTAAATTCCACGTTTTCTTCATTGATCGGACATTTACCTCCACATGCCACTGGGTGGCGTTCTTCCCTATTTCATGGAACTGTTTGGTTTCCAACTACACCTGTGGAAAAATGGAGTAACGAAGCAGAAAACTATAGAGATATTTCGCGTCAAAGTAAAGCACTCTACACAAGTTTTAGGACAAGAGGTCGTGCAGACCAATTCGCAAGGAGTTAATGAATATGAGTCAAATCATCTACGCACGGATCAGACACCCTAGAGCCTCTGGGATACATGCCAATCGACCCTTTTGAGGCGGGAGACTCACGATTGTTGAAGACAAAAAACGCCTTTATTTTAAGTCTCATTCCCACGATTTTTCCCGAATATTCGACTTCATATTCTAAAATAAAGCATATATGACATCGTTCGCTTTTCTTTCTTTGTTGCTCAGTGAAGGACTTCCGAGTCTTGCAGACAGAAGAGCCGTTTTATGGGCGACCTGGGACGTATAATGTAACAGTGTGTCTCAGGCACTTGCTTTGTCCCGGAATGCAAATGAAATTTGCCGCTGTTGGTTGGAAAAAACATCACTTGTTGAAGTATGTGGAAATAAAACACAACGCACCGCAAGTAGAAAACTGGTCAGAACAACAATAATAGAACACCACTTCAAAATAAATGACCACACCAATACTACAGAAACTAAAGATAACTCAACGAGATAACACAATGTCATTATGTTATGGTTATATAGTTATTGTGTTGTGTTATGCTGATTTATTGTGTTTTGTTGGTATTTGGTTGGATTATTGTGTTGGTATGTTGCTGTGTTCTTTCTCTGCAAGATCCCTCAGAGAGTTACAACCCTACCACTTATATCTGTTGTGACCTTCACGATGAACGTTCAATTCTAGTCAGGGTAGCTGAGACCTCTATCCTTCCTAGGTCGGTATATGGAGAACCATTGAATTGGTGTTTTAACGTGGCAAAACCTGTGATTAGAAGTTCTATATTAAAAACAATCTCTGGGTATTATTGTTGTGTCATTTTAGTATACTGACGTACTGTTTGTTATTGTTTTATGTTATGCTGTTGTATTGCGTTTTGCTGAAGAGGTGTTGAGTGGGTGGCTTGTGTTATGTTTTTGTTTTAAGCTGTGTTGTTTTTGTTGCAGTTTTTTGTTCCTATGTTGTGTCCCTGTGCAGGGATTTCTTGTGCTGTGATGAGTTGTTTTTTGCTGTGTTTCTGTGATATTTTATCATATCTGTGTGTTGTTTTACAGTGTAGTTTGATGATACAGTGGTAAAAGTGTTAGCATCAAACATAGGGTTATTTAAGCACAGATCAGTGACTTTCTGTGACCCGGCCTGCTGTGCTTGAAATTGTAAGGGCACAGACACAAATATGTCGTTGACTCGCTATGCCTTGGAATAATAAATATTAGAAATATAGATGATTTACGATTATGTTTTCAACGCTGATCCTACAATTATGTGTATTTTTTTTAATTGATTTTACTTCCAGAAGCTAAGTTGTTTGTTTTTGTCTGCAAGGGCCCTGGTGTGTGAACGAGGGGATGAGTTAAAGGGTGATGAGTGGGGAAGAGACATGTCCTAAGTGATTATCAACCCTCAATTTGTCAAGATAAAATGCATTGCTATCCTCCAATACAATACAATGTCACGCTCAGGTGCCAGTACAACTTAGTTTCAGTTGCCTTCCTGCAATGTATACCTAAATGGGGAACCAATTACAATACAAACAGACATGTAAACATGGAGTACACTCCTGTACTGTGTACAGTTATTCTATGGAGTATGTACACCTCGATCTTCTGCATTCTCATGATTTCAAACGGGAAACATCACTTACAACGCATTTATTACAAGGCACTACCATTACAACGCAACCATTACAACGCAAACCATTACAACGCATTGCGCTGGGGGGCGCTCTAGGATAGGGAATATATTTAATTTACTATCCAACACCTTCGCTACTATCCACGGGGACTGGAGTTGGAATAGTAAATTAAATAAATCACTATCCAGCGCTTAAAAGCATTATGCGTTGTAGTGGTATGCGAAGTAAAAACCGCCTTGTAACAGCAGGCGTTGTAATAGCCTGCGTTGTAATGACACCAATCCTTTCAAACAGGTAATCTGGTGCTAAACAGCCCTCGGTGCACATTAGCAGAAAGACAAAGCAGCCCCTCCGTGAGCAGTGCCCTTTACAGCCGCAGAGACAAGAACAGGGCGGACACCCCTTTGAATGGCTGGCTTTGTAGCTGAAGCAGTGCCTGGTCAATAGGCGCATTCAATCAGGCGCAGTGATTTCCTTCCTTAGGGGCGAACTCTGCCCTGCAAGCGAGTGTGAAATAACCCTCACGCCTCCATTTATGGCGAGTGGATATTTCATAGGACTTGTTCATCTGTCGAGAACTGATGTATGCTTCAGCGTTTGGACTCAGAGTAATTGGATTCATATCTGTGTTATGTTTTGAAATTGATGGGTCAGATATGGGTCTGTTGCAGTAAATTCTTCAGGTCTGGGCCAAGTAAAAGGAATGTGACAGATTTAATACTTGCTGTAAATGATTAGCTGCAAGGATGCACGAAGCAGGGGCAGAGCTGCACATAGATAGGGGTATGTGGCTGGGTTCTTTGAAGATTTGGGCAAAGAATGTATTTTATAAGTTTATACAGGGCCAAGAGAAAGTCTTTTGCGTTTACCCAGCATTCCATGCGAAGTGTATTAGTGTAGCAAGTATATCAAATGGTTCCTTTGATTTCTACTTAAATTGCTTCCTTCATTGCAAGAGGGCTCAGTGAGATGCACGTTCGCCTCCGAAATATGCCGTGATTTGCATGTCAAGAGTTCAAGCAGCTCTTGAATGGGAAATAAAAAAACAACCAGTTAATATCGGACTCAAAAGCTTTGCTTGCTAAAGTTGAAAAAGAAATATGGGAGTTCAAAGACTACACCATAAATCAAAAAACTCAAATTTGATAAAGATAAAAGACATTTCTCCTTGGAGAGCGTGTATCAATATTTACAAACGGATTTTTACTCCCGAGCTGAATCACGAAAATTCCTGTCAGAATATCAAGGGAGATCAAGGAAACAATTTGTCTCCTTCTCAGATACGTCTTCGTCATCGGGTGGTGAGACTGAAACAAACAAAGGACGAGGTAATTTCCTTACAAACCGGAGAGGGAACAATCAACAACAACAGAGTGTTCCTTTTTTAGGAACAGGCTGTCGCGTTTTGCCTGCATAAATGAGACTCGGGAGTCAGAGCTACTTGGTGCACATCTCTCTTTATTCCCTGCCAGCACCTTACTAGCTTACAAACTAAAACTGGTTCCGGTTCCTGTTTACAGCCCTGCCTTTTCCTGGTCGCCTGTCCTGTCTTCATACAGGGTCAGGCGCAACGACATGACATCTCCCCCTTTTGTACAAAAGTCTCACCATACCTCACATCTCTTCAACTAGTCGTCTGGGTTTTCTTATTTGACGCCTCGGACGGCTCTCTCGTTCTGGTGGTTGGATGTAGTGATCGGTGTCACTGACAATTCCTAGGGGGCTGTGACAGTTTCGGTCATTGCTGTCGCTTTGGCTCGCTGAGTCGCTCAAGGTTTGGCTCGAGGAAGCCATGTAGCGGTTGTGTGGATTGTACTTCTTGAAGTATGATATGTTCCTTGTTATCTGCTTGTTATCAGCTTTCGCTGTTATCATAGTTCCTTTCCTTCTGCTGACTTGTAAGGGAATGTCAAGATATCGGCTGTCCGCCTTTGTTCGCCGGTCACTCCGGACTATCACTCAGTCTCCTTCCTGGATGTCGACGTCTTTGGCGTGTCTGCGCCGGTCGACGTATGTCTTCATTTTGAGTTTCTTCTCGTGGTCCATCTCGACTAAGGTGTTGTGGTCAACAGTGATGGTCCGTGGTTGGGATGTAGTATTCATCATAGGTAGACGAGGGCGGGGCGCCCTCCCTAGCATTAAGGTGGCTGGGCACTGGTTTGTAGTGTTGTGCGGTGTGGTCCGGTATGCCCTCAGTACCTCATTCAGGGTCTGCTGGATGTCTCGGTGCATTAGCTCAGCTTGCTGAATTGCTTTTTTGAGAGTCCCCATAAATCGCTCCACCATGCCGTTGGCCTGTGGCCAAAGGGGAGTGATCTTTTGATGTTTGAAGTTGAGGTGTGTCGCAAAGTCTGTGAATTCATGACCATTGAATGGGGGCCCATTATCAGATTTGTCTCGGAGGGGAATGACCCATGCTGCGAAGATCTCATCCAAGATTGGAATGACTGCGGTGGCTCTGGTAGATGATATCAGGTGTGCAAACGGGAATCGTGAGAACTCATCCATGACGACTATGATGTATTGTCCAGACTGTAGTGGTCCGAAGAAATCGACCGCAACTTGTTGCCACACCCCGTCTGGCAGCTCGGACATTTGGAGCGGGGCAGGTGGCTCCTCTCGGCTGACAAGTTGACACGTCATGCAGTCCTTTAGAGTTGACTCCACCATTTCATCCAACGTGGGGAACCAGACGCGTTCCCTCAAGGTCTTTTTGTGTGGCATTTATGCCTCTATGGCCTTCATGGGCCAAGTTGATGACTCCTTGGCGTAGCTTGTGTGGAATAACAATTCTCCCCCCTCTCAGGAGAAGGCCATTGTCGCTGATGGAGAGCTCGTCGTGTACGCGTTGGAAAGCTGTTAGGTCGCAAAGGAGTTGTTCTGACTCTTGAGGCGTGTTTTTCACGTGTCGCCAGGAGTTCGTGCGGATGCGGGTCATGACGGCTTGCACAAGCGGGTCACTTGCTGATGCTTCTTGGATGGCTTCCAGAGGAACTGTGGGTGGACAGGCTGTATCGACGACAAAGTGAATGTAATCATCGGCCAGGGAGTGAGCAGGTTTTGCGTTGTCCAGGGAGGACGGGACATATAGTCGGCTGGATTTTCGGCTTTTCCTGGCTTGTGGACGATGGTGTATATGTAGTCCTGGAGACGCAGTCCCCACCGTTCGATGCGCGGCGGCATCTTGGCGTTAGGGTTGCCGAAGATTGTGATGAGTGCCTGGTGGTCCGTGACAATTGTGAAATGTTTGCCATAGACAAATAGATGGAAATGTTCGCACGCCCATACCACCGCCAGGCTTTCTTTCTCCGGCTGGGAGTACGCTTTTTCAGTGTCTGTGAGGCTGCGGCTCGCATAGGCGATGATGTGGCGCTGGTCTGAGTTTTCACGGTATTGGGCTAGGATAGCACCTAGGCCTACTGGGCTAGCATCAACTGTGATTTCAGTCCTCTTGTTGGTGTCGAAGTAGGCGAGATTGATGGCTGAGCTGACAGCTTGTTTGATGATAGTGAATGCCTGTTCGCATGCATCGGACCAGTCGAAAGGCTGACCCTGGCGTGTGAGTTCTTGTAGGGGGTAGCTGATTGTGGCGTAATCGCGGATGTAGCGCGCGCAGTAGCTCGTCATTCCGAGAAATGAGCGGAGGTCGCTGACATCTCGGGGTGTCGGTGTATCAGCAAGTGCTTCTACTTTTTCGGGGTCAGGCTTCATCCCCTCCCTGGAGAAAATGTGTCCATAGAACTTCAGGGTGTCCTTGTGGAATTCGCACTTGGCGGCATTGAGCGTCAGTTTGGCATTCAACAAAGCGTGGCATACCCTGTCCAGGGCCGTGTCGTGTTCGGTTTGGTCTTTCCCGAAGACTAGCAAGTCGTCACTATAGTTGAACGCGTTTGGAATGCCTTGTATGACTCGCCGGATAGCTTCCTGGAAAATCTCGGCGGCCGAAGAAATACCAAAGTTTAGACGCTTGTAGCGGAAGAGGCCCTGATGCGTGGTAAATGTCGTGATATATCTTGATTTGTCATGGAGCTCCAACTGGTGATAACCTTTATTAAGGTCGAGTTTGGAGAATACAGTGCCGCCATTGAGTCTGGTGTTCATGTCACTTATGTGGGGCCCAGGATGGCGCTCCCGCTCGATGGCGGTGTTGGGAGCGCGCATGTCTACACACAGTCTGACTTTGTTGTCTTGCCCCTTTTTGGGGACCACCACAACTGGGGACACCCATGGGGTGGGTCCCGACAGGCGCTCGATGATGTCAGTCTGTAGAAGATCTTGGAGCTCATCGTCGACGGCTTGCTGTAGGTGGAAGGGCACCTTCCGGTGGTGTTGCGCGATGGGTGTTACGCGTTCGTCTATGTGCAGCTTCACTTTGAAGTGATTCAGCTTCCCAAGGCCCTTGAAGAGGTTCGGGAATTTTGCCACGATGTCAGGGGCATCTTCGGTCATATAGAGGAGCTCCACTAGTCTCAGTCTTTCTGCTGTTGGTAGGCTGAGTAAGCAGTCGGCCACATCCGGTCCTTCTACAACATGAATGTAGGCTTGGATTTTTCTGTCTTTGAATGCCAGAGTTGTATGGAAGCGACGCAAGCACGGAAGGGGTTTCCGTGACATCCATGTAAATATGTGGACTGCTGCAGGCTCCAATTTAGGTCGTTGCTTCATGTTGTAGTATTCTAGTGCACATATGTAATTCAGTGATGCTCCTGAGTCCAGGACAAATTTCGCCGGATGTTCTCCTATCATGATGTCTAATTTGGGGTATCGTTTCAAACGGTCTGGGTCTGATACCATGCAAATGTATTCGTCACTGTCTTGTGACACGGGCGTGTGTGGCGATGAGTCGCTGGACGTGGGTCTGCGGGACCGGTAGGAGTCCATGGTTTGGCGTTGGGAGCGGTAGGTGCTCGTGGACCGGCCTCGTGATTGATATGGGCTTGTTGATTGACGACTGGACCTCGAAGAGCTGGATGAGCGTTCTTCTCTCCCTTTTATGGCACATGCGTGGTGTCGCATTACACGTCGTGAAGTCGATGACTTGCGTGTCGACTGTTTGGCCTGACACGCCACCTCAAAGTGATTGTCTCTTCCGCAGCGGTGGCACCGCTGACCAATTGCCGGGCATTGTCCTGAGTGTGGGTAGTCCTGTCCACACCTACAGCATGCGGGTGCTGACTTTGCCGACTTGTCATATCGCGAATCTCTTCGGGAGGATGATTTCTGAGAGGAATATGTAGGCTTGTTAGATCTGTGTGAGCTGGTCGTGGATCTGGTGGTCTTGTGTGCTTGTACCCGGAGGGCGTGTTCTTTCCAGTCAGGCTTGTGGGTCTCCATTCGTTTGGCGTAGTTTTCTGCCTGGTCGTTGATTCTTGTCAGTTCCTCGATTTCTTCCAAGGTGTATTGTTTCTTTAGAAGTCTCCGACGCAGTGATTCAGATTGGCATCCATCGATAATGCGGAGTCGTAGCGCGTCCTCCGTCTTGAAGTTGTCGAATTCGCAATGACGTGCCATTCTTTTGATGCGCATAATGAAATCACTCATGCATTTCATGCTGGCTGCCACAGTCACTCTCTCTCTTTTGTTTGCTGCGGCCGCGGCGGGACTCACCCCTGTTTCAGCTGCCTCCTTCGTGCCTCCTCGGTGAGCGGGCCTCCCGCGTCCACAGTGGCGCTGCCGCGCGTCGGGGTTCCTCGCTGCCGTCTGCACGACTAGGCTTTCGCTTCTCACTTGCGCTTCAGTAATTATCGGGTGGCACGGGATTCTCCGGCAGGCTGGCTCCAGCAGTTCCGGCGCCGGTTTCTATTTCGCGCTCTTCTTGCTCAACCGGGAGGATGACTGCGTACTCGCTGGTCGGGCCGGATCATGCAGCTGTATTTGTGGGAACACAGGGATCCCACCCTCATCGCCAGTGTCGCGTTTTGCCCGCATAAATGAGACTCGAGGGTCAGAGCTACTTGGTGCACATCTCTCTTTATTCCCTGCCAGCACCTTACTGGCTTACAAACTAAAACTGGTTCTGGTTCCTGTTTCCGGCCCTGCCTTTTCCTGGTCGCCTGTCCTGTCTTCATACAGGGTCAGGGGCAACGACATGACACAGGCCAACTGAGGCCACGAGGGAGGAATCGATATGCCAACCAGCCATGGGAGATGACAACGCGGCGGCAATATTAAAAAACTAAAGCTGTCCCCGATTTATAACCTTTCACCACGGATTTTAACAAAAGCAGAAGAAAGCATTTTAGAAAAAGGTTTATCATGTGTCCCCACTAGGAGCACAGACTTTGTGAGAATGAAGTCTGAAGCTATTGAATTTTGCTGTAAAATTTGTTTGAAAACGTATTTTTCAGAACATTTCTCCACCGGCAACACAGAAGTTACGGGACTGAGGAACAGATTAACTTTCTGTCCCCCGTCCAATAAAACACTGAAGGACGTGCTGACATTAGAAAAAGCTGTCCTCTCTGCGATTTCAAATATGGAAAAGAAAAGGAAATTTGTGAAACATAACAGCTAAAGGAATCAAAAAGATGCTATCAACACCTTGAAAAATGATACATCAATAGTTATTAAACAGGCAGACAAAGGCATTGTGGTGTGGAGTACCCTCGAGTATACTGCAGAAGTTCTGCATCAACTAGGAGATCAGGAATGCTATCACAACAATTCTAGAGACCCAACAATAGAATTACAGGGAGAACTTTTTAACATCTTGAAAGGAGGTTACAATCAAGGCATACTAGGCCAAAAGGAGTTTGAATTTTTAAAGAATCTATACCCACGAACTCCAATTTTTTATGTCCTCCCAAAAGTGCATAAAAATGAGACCAGTCCATCAGGGAGAGCAATAGTCTCGGGTGCAAATCCTTATTGGAACCAATCTCCAAATACGTAGATTTGTTTCTGAATCCTTTTCTGCCAGATGTTCCATCCTATTTACGTGACACAACAAATTTTATAAATAAAATCCATCGATTGACTTTGATGAAAATAAACATATTTTAGTCACATTAAATGTTGTGTCTTTGTACACACAAATACCACAAGATGATGGTCTGTCCATCTTGGCCACTTTTCTAGACGAAAGACCAAAACCGACTTGTGTACCAACAGCCTTTATTGTAGAACTGGCTGGATTTGCACTGCGAAAAAAATTATTTCAAGCTCGGGAATGATTTTTATTAACAAATAACGGGAATGGCGATGGGCTGCCCTTTTGCTCCAGAGCTGGCAGTCCTTTTTAGGAGATCCAGCATTCGCCCCTCACCTGCGTAGCCTCCATTGGCTTCCGGTGGCACAGCGTATTACCTTTAAAGCATTGGTCCTTTCCTTTCGAGCGATCCATCAGTTTGGGCCACTATACTTGAGAAAATGCTTTTCTCTTTATGTCCCCAATCGTTGCCTTCGATCAGCTAATCAGTGCAAGATGGCTGTGCCCAGATTTAAGTTCACCAGGCTGGGAGGTCAGTCTATCTCGGTGATGGTTGCCAGAGCCTGGAATGCACTCCCTCTCCACCTGCGGGCAGCCCAGACCATCTCATGCTTTAAGAAAGGTCTAAAAACTCATTTGTTTAATATTACCGATTAATTACCCATATGTCCCCCTCTCTGCTCACCGCACATCATTCTACGCTCCACGCCAGGATACTCGCGAGTAACAGAGCGCGTTATAAAATATTTAATAACATAACATTTTATGGCCAAATATGAAGAAAAATGTGTGTATTCTAACTACCCAAATGTACACTTCCTTGCAAATTTGGTCCGTTACATAGATAACATCTTTATGGTATGGACAGGAGATGTGGAACAACTATTTCAATTCCATGGCTGGTTGAATACCAGAACAGCGGATATAAAATTTACTTTGAATCACTCCTAACGTAGAATGGCATTTTGAATGTTGAGGTTTACGCCTCAGAAGACAGCCTGGGGACAACTTTATTCAAAAAGTCCACTGACAGAAACAAAGCTCTCCATTTTTCCAGCAATCATGCTAGTAGCCTATGGGAAAATTTGCCCTCTGGCCAATTTTTAAAGATAAAAAGAAACAGTACTTTTAAAGATGAATACACACTGCATGCTAACAACCTGATAAGACACTTTCTGGACAGGGGCTACCCTAAAAAGCTGTTGAAAAATGCCATGAAGCGAGCATGGTGGACACCACGTGACTCTCTTTCACAGAAGAAAGAGAAAAAAACACTGGACCGAATGGTATGTGTCACCACCTTTTGCCGGAACTCCAACCTCAAGAAAGTAATCCTTCAAAATTGTCACTTGATTAAAAATTTAGATCAAACTCTTGCAGCCCATTCCCTTTTTACCTTCAAAAAGGATAGTAGTATTGCCAAAAGGATAGTATCAGTGGCTCTACCAAACCCCCCCACAAAAAACACATTACAAGACCTTTTGAGACTCCAGCCAATTGTAGGACATCCTAAATGAGGCAGTTGTACTAGTTGTGGCCAAACAATGGAAGGATCTTTTTTCTCCCAGAAAAATGTCCACTGGAAACATGAAGTGTTTACCAATTGTAAGACCAGGAATGTTGTCTATGGTATTTTATGCCCTTGCCCAAAACTGTACAAAGGCAAGACCAACTAGGAGATATGCAACAGGATCTCCCAACATAAATCCAGAATAAAAAGAAATATACATAGGGCACCATTGGTCAATCACTGGAACAACTTTAATCATACAGAAAGAGATTTAAAATGGACGGTTATTTCCAAAATTGAGCCAGACCCAAGAGTCGGCGATTTGGAACGCAAACTAACTCAGCGTGAAGCAATGCTGATAGTGAAGTTCAATACAGCGATTGATGAATTATCTGAAATATGTGCTATAACCATCCGCAGGCTAATTTCGATTCAGTGACCCAAACAATGTTGCACTTTTGTTTCTTTCAAACATTGGAGTGCAGTCAGATGAATTTGCAATTTTTCCGGCCAGTCTGGGTTTTGCAATAACCACTTAAAATATAAGACTTCAAACCCCAGAATCCTCTTGTAGACCTTTTACATACCGGAAGTACAAAGGTAATGAGAAGTAAGAGCATGCGCAACCTTTTGGAAACGCATAGGAGAGAAAAGAGAGGCACGCCAGGAGAACACGATTCGAGGTAAGAGGCACACTCGCTCAACTCACACAGGATCATGCGCTTAATTGTTTAAAAAAATAAAACACACACGCCAGCTGTTGTAACCGTTCTACTCACAGTAAGAGTACCGTACGGTGCCAATTTCACAGAAGACGTCACCGCTGCCAGCAGATTGTCGCTCTAAGCATGGGGTGCGATTTGCGAACTGCATGCCGCAGTAGCCTCACATCATTAAGAAGCAAAAGGCGAGCAGAAGCAGGCTGCTATTCACTTAGGGGTGAAACGTTCTGCAGAACACTGATAAGGAATCCCCTTCAACTCTACTTCACCCCCTTTTCTGTTTTAGAATGCTTTCGGAAACGAAATTGGACATTCAAAGAGAAAACCGTCAAAGATAAACAATTGGTCTCTTCATTTAAGAGGTGAGCCAGCGACAATTTGGGTGTTTCTATCTGGGATTACAAGTGCAACCCACATTAAAACACAAGTCTCTCCTGTTGGTTGTTTTAGAATAATGCTATGGTGACTAGGGAACCAGACTACTTTCAAGACCCTACGGACTGAATGTTAGTCCATTTTTGAAGCTCCAGCACTTATTATGTCCATGAGCCATGCAGCTAGATTAAGACTGACGTTTTCTTTTTGGCTTGTCTGTTTATTTTTTGTGATTTTTGAAAACAGAGAGGTTTTGTGTGAATGGACTTTGACGAGATCGGCGGATCTCATAAAGTGTATGAAGGTAAGATGTTACCAATAAGTAACTGGGCGTACTTGGGGTTCCCCTCGTTTTGATACTTAAAAGACAGGATAGGAAAGATAGAATTTTTTTCTTTTCTTTTTCAGCCTGTTGGTCCTGATGAGAACTCCAAGGCTTTGAGCGGATTCGAAACGCGTTGACCTTAGGTTTAGCCAAACATGTGTTTTCTAAAAAAGTACCCCTGTGTATTGTGAATCAAGACCTGAAATTATTTGAATAATATCGTGGTTAGCACAGAGGTTGTTTAACAAGAACCAGCTAACAGTTTGGCCCCCGCAATAATTTGAGAACAAAGTTGAATAATATTTCTCATTTTTTAACGGAGCATTTGTGTTGTGTCTTTTGAAGTCATTTGTTTATTTTGTGTCTATGTCTTTAAATGTATTTTTATGTTCTTTGTGGTTTGGGCGTGAAGAGTGGATCACTGAAACAATATCGAGATACCAAAATATTGAGTAAAAAATATAGAATGCCAAAATATCAACTTCCTATCTCCAAACAGGTAAGTACAAAAATATCGAATCAAAAATATCGATGTTAAAAATATAGACAGTCAAAATATTGACTTTTTTAAATAGTTAAAAGTAATTTAAAATTAATAAAATAATAAATATAACTAACTAAAAAATACTTAAAATACCTAAATAACTTCAAAACTAATAGATAATTAAAAACAAAATGTTTAAAACATATATATATATATATATATATATCTATATATCTATATATATATATATATATATATATATATATATATATATATATAGATATATATATATATATATATATATATATATATATATATATATATATACATAGTATTAATAAAAAAATACAATATATTTACCATAGGATAGCGAGTGGTTACATTTACTATTACCACTCCAGTGAGTGCAACAGTAGAAAAAACATTGGATAGCGTAGCAGTAAACATTACTATTCCCACTCCAGTGAGTGCAACAGTAGGGAAAACGTTGGATAGTGGGAGGGTAAGAATTACTATTCCCACTCCAGTTAGTACAACAGCAGGGAAAGCGTTGGATAGCGTAGGGGTAAAAATTACTATTCCCACTCCAAAGAGTGCAACAGTAGGGAAAACGTTGGATAGCGTAGCAGTAAACATTACTATTCCCACTCCAGTGAGTGCAACAGTAGGGAAAACGTTGGATAGTGGGAGGGTAAAAATTACTATTCCCACTCCAGTGAGTGCAATAGTAGGGAAAGCGTTGGATAGCGTAGGGGTAAAAATTACTATTCCCACTCCAGAGAGTGCAACAGTAGGGAAAGCGCTGGATAGCGTACGGGTAAAAATTACTATCCCCACTCCAGTGAGTGCAACAGTAGGGAAAGCGTTGGAAAGCGGTTGGGTAGAAATTACTATTCCCACTCCAGAGAGTGCAACAGTAGGGAAAGTGTTGGATAGCGTAGGGGTAAAAATTACTATTTCCACTCCAGTGAGTGCAATAGTAGGGAAAATGTTGGATAGCATTGGGGTGTGAATTACTATTCCCACTCCAGTGAATGCAACAGTAGGGAAAGCGTTGGATAGCGTAGGGGTAAAAATTCCCTCCAAAATGTGTTGCTGAGATTGTGTTGCTACTGTCTTCCTAAATGTTTGAAATCATTGCTCCATAAGATAATGATCTAGAAAGATAATAAAAATTCTTTAAATAAGGAATGGAATTCATTTTCTCAAGGCTACAGTCATCGAAATTGGGGGGGCATTGCTTGACACTGTATGAAGATGGCTGCCTTTTGAAGAGGCTCAACCGTGGGCACAGAGGGAAAAATCTTCATGGGCAGGTACATGCCGTTAATCCTACTCTAAGAGTAAGGAGTATCATCAATTAAAGTTTGTTCATCTTGCAATATAGTTTTTCTGGCCTGAAACTTCACTGGAACATCTAAATACAGAAACATTGTGTGCACGCAGACAAGAATCGCCAATGGGTTTAACACACCCTACATGGGTCTACCTCAGGGTCTTACAGCTGTCAAATCCTCCCACTTGATAAAAAGAGACTACAAATTTCTTTGGTGTGTACACGACTGCAGTTTATTACAGTTTGTCATATACTTTCTTTAGCTGGTACAGAAGTCATCGAAAAGTATTGGTTCTTAATATGCACCAAAGCATGCACATTTTATTGGCTAGACAGTCTGAAGATTCAAATCATAACTCAATCCTTGGGATCAACTGTCCCGCTAGTTTGCCTCAACAATCATTTGTGACAGCAATTTGTTCATGGGCCGCCTTTAGTGTCAAGTGCTGCGACTTCTAGGCTCATCTTTGCTGCCGATCACTGTCCTACTAGGCTGTCTGGCCAGACCAGGGTAGCAAGTGCTGTGTCTGCCCTGCTCTGACCCCGTCACGGCCCTCTGTTTGCCCACCAGTGTTCCTGCCATAAGGCATCCCAAGGACTCTGCTTGGACAATTTCTTTGCCCCCAAGGTGTTATTATCGGAATTCTCTTGTTGCTGTCCACCGCCATGACAATCACAAGAAACAATCCAGTTGGCCTTTCCTTAAGCCTTCTTTTCTCCTACTTCTCTTTTCCCCACACAAACACAGCTCTTAACAGAGATAAGTTCTGACTTCATTGAACAACTTCTTGACAAAAACAATAAGTTTATCTTAAGATTTAATTCAGTGAAGCAATTCAGATATAATGAAACATGTCATGTATTAAATAATGCACTGCAACAGATGCAATCTTAATTCTAAATCTTCCACTTCTACTAATAGCTAAATGCTTTTCTACTGTTACCTACTACTCCCGTCAACACCTAAATACTTGGCAGACGTACCAAGCAAAGTTGAAGCAGTGCATTTAATAATAATTCTTGAGCTGACGAAATCGTCAAAGAAATGGAGGTTATACATGACACATTGTGAACTTTACCTGTGAAAGGATCAGGCACAATCTCCGTAACATGGAACGTTTAAGTGACCATCTCTTGAAGGGCTGCACCTGAAGTTTAATTTTGACTGAAACTGCCAAAAGAATGCCACTTCTGCCATTGTAAATTGTGATGAAGGCCTTTGATGTGGCTGAAGGTGACTGGTAGTGGCAAAACTACAAAGGTAATATGGAGAGCTAAAGCTGAACCGTCATGTCTGCAACTACCTCTCTGTATTAAACAATGACTATTTAAAGGAAATGCAAATCAGATTTTTGTCAAATAAGAAGATATGATGTGTGCCCTGTGGTATTACGTTGTGCTCCTAATCATTTGTTATGTAGTCCACTCCATTCAAGGCTACATGCCTTTTCTGACTTGCATGTGGAAAATTAAAGTTGTTACCCTTATGATCCCCTTTTAAATAGTACTATTATACATTTAACTTCGAGAGTAGTTTTCAAACATTGAAGAGTCTTGCCTAACTGCCTGTTACTTTTTGTATGAGTAGAGCAAGGCATTTGAAATCATTTATTCCTCCATGACTGTCATATTCTTGGAGATTTCTGCATCCTGACACATCCTGCATAGCACATTTCCTGAGCAATGTGTAGGGCTCATCACCTTCTCCTCAAATAACTCTTAACCCGACAGCATCTTCGAAAATACCCTCTAAATCCATTACTGTCTCAAATATCTCAACAAATTGAAGAGCAATGAAAGACCCTATTACTCCTGTGAAATCTCTCCTTCTGTATCAATAGAATTGTTATTAAACAAAGTTATGACACTCAGGACAATCATGGAGGAGACAAACAAACGTCTTCAGGACGTACATGACAAGTAGTCTCTAATGGATAAAATGGTCATTGAAGTGGAACAGCATGCTGTGCTCAGCCCTAAAGATTTCTCAACTACAATCAGAAGTTTCTTTGCTAAAAATAAGGCTGAGGATCTTGAAAATTGAAGTAGAAAAAATATTCTTCGCATGCATGGCAAACCGGAGGGTTTGGAAGGCTCAGGCCTGATTTCTTTCTTTAAATCCTTCATTCCTAAAATGCTATGCTTGCCCGAGTCCATCTAATTGAACATTCACCAAGCTTATAGACTCAGTCACGGGCTTGTTCCAGCTCAGCAAAAACTCAGAGGTGTTATTATAATTTTTCTGGAATACACAGGCCTACTTCAAGTTCTTAAAGCAGTAAAATCCATAGGTCCCATCTCTTGGTCAAGATGCACTTTGTTATTTCCCCAGGACCTAGCAAAATGTACAGTGGATAGACAAAAGAAGTTTTTGAAAATACACCCTGCACTTTGTAAACTTAATGATTGATATGAAATTTTCCATCCCTATCTTTTTAGGTTCACATATAAAATTATGACAACCAATTACGAGGATCTGGCTGTTTTGAGGAAAAGTTTGGATAACTGCTGTGTGGAAGAGAGGGACACCTCAAATCACTCAAATATTTAATTGTTTAAGTGTTAACTGTTATCCTATTTGTTAATTGTGAATTCTAACACTTTTTTCATTGCATATTAATGACCATCTTATAAATGTTACCTATCCTAAGGTATACTAATTTCTATTTGTTCTCTACCCTTTTGTTTTTTTCTAGTGGTTCATATAATGATGCTGCTGTTTTGTCCATATTCAACTTTGTTGTTTGATATCCCCCTGAGATCTGTCATAGAATCCCGCTGTGTTGTTTTCATCATGTGGTCTCGCCACCCTCAACGATATGTTTTTATGTATGTATTTCTTGTTTTTATCTGCTTTCTTCCTTTTCCTTTCTTTATTATTTTTTTCATAATTACTCTAACTTTTATTTTATTTTAAATACAGATTGTCATTTTAGGCATGTGTTTATTATCTGTTTTAATTTTTGTTTCTTATATTACAATCTTTAATACTGAATTTTGTTTTTCAATCTAATGCTGATTCATTCTTTATCTTCTCCTTTTACATGTTGTGTTTTCCTTGCCTTAACATGCACTGTTTCATTTTAGTAATCTACTAAGATTTCATTTTTAAACCTGTTTGAAGACCACTAAAACCTTAGTATCCTTGTACATGTAAACACATTTTAATTAATACTCATTTTATTATTCCACTAAGTGCACTGCACATTTATTCTGAACCTTTCTAGCAAAGCATAGCCTCATTCTAATGTTGGCACAACAATGCGAGGATTTTGGAAAATACTGTTGTTTGCTCTTGTTGATGTTAGCTGTCTCTTTTCACCAAGGTTTCACATTCTTCCCACAAGAAGATCTTGGCACTTGTTTCATTAGTAACTATCTACAAGTTTAATTTCTATTAACTGTTCCTGCTTCCATTCACTTGTATTAAGTAAAATGTATAAATGCAGCAGCAAAATGTATGGATTTTAGCATTACATGATTCAGCTGATTGACGGTGAAGAACTTTTCCATTGAAAAAGCAATTGCCTTAATTATTTTGAATACTTGCTGGCTATTTTTCCATTAAAAACGTTAGACTTCTGTACATTATCCTGAGTGTTGTGGTTTCGTTTTTACAGAACCTGCAAATCCTCTTCCTAATTCAAACAGGAGCATACTGGAATGAACTCCCTTCATATGATGACCCCAGGCGCCAGAAGTAAGGGAAAGATTTTCCCCGGGGGACTGGGATACAGCATGGTGCAGTACTAGACCTGGTGATTCAGTTAGACCACAGACATTTTGAACCAAATTTAGGTCAAGTTTAACTGAGCTTACTAGATTTTACAGTCTTGCTTGCATTGCCAGTATTGGCTTGCGTGTGTTAAAAGTGCATAAGGGTGACGTCTGGGTGGAATACAACAGGATAACAGTCTGGAGGGGATGGCAGAAATGGGACGAGTCCAGAGAAAAAACAAATGGTGTGTGCAAATACATGGCTCAGAGGGGTGGGCTCTAAAGGCAGTGCAAAAGCAGGGAAGATCGGTAGGAGCACCAGGGACTTGAAGCACAGACCCTTGAAGGATGAATATTTGGGAGAAAGAGGTCCTCTGATCCAGCTGCGCCAGCTCCATCACTACCACTTCCAGATATACAACGAAGGTCGGATGAATGCACGGGGATCTTTGGGTGTAAGTGTATGATACCTCACCCCCCCCCATGAGATTAGTTAGACAAATAACAAAGGCAACCCTACACTCTTTCCCATTTGCCCTCTCCCCCTCAATGGGATAAGCTGTAGGGACATGATGGCCAGACCCTTTTTCCTGTTTTGCATATGTTCCAACATAAAGAAGCTGTTGTGGGGGCCATGAAATGTAAATATAGCGAGCCAACAGCAAAAGGGATTCCTGCCCACACTGTGTTACACCAACATGATAAAGCTATGTGCAATTATCAGAAACAGTGGGTGGGACTTACTAACTAGGATGGATAGAGGTCCTTTCCTGAACATGGTACCTTCGACACAGAAAGACTAGGACATTTGCTAAAGTAGTTAAAGGATCCTGAAAACTAGATAGATGCTGAACAGTGACCACTCTTTTTGCATGGCTTGAGGAGATTTATGGTATGAAAAACACCCTGGAGAACTTGGAATACCAAATTAGTCACCGCCAGGAAAGTGTTTGGGATGTGCTTCAACTACTCTGCTCTGCCTCCTGCGTATCTATTGCCCGATCACTGAACCACAAGAGAAAGAGAAGGAGAACGAAGACTAAAGGGAGGAGGAGTTGCTGGAGGGTTTTCCCATGACGCTGACGAGGCTGGATACCCAGCTACTGTGGAGGGAGCAGAAGGAGATAATGCTCAAGCAAGAGCTGCAATTGACAGACATGATGTGGACTCCACTACTGTGGATTGGTCTAGTATGGAAGTGTGTTGAGACTCAGTTGGGCATAGAGATACCCGAGAGTGCAATCCCACAGACACTACAGAAAGCTTAAAAGGGATGGCAGAATGACTGTGTAGAAGACACTACCCCTCCCTCATTCCTGTGATATCTACCTTGAAGATTTCCACCCCATCTGCTCCTAATACCTTTCTACCACTGAGGGACTGCCCCATGAATGAGGGTAGGATTACTGTTCATGTTGCTTGGACTCCCTTCTGACCTAATGAGTATTAAGAAACTGTTTCCCAACATTAGATGTAACCCAAATCTGCCCCGTGAAGAGCTGCAGAGTGTGTTTGAGGTATATAGACCATATGGGCAGCTATGAATGAATTGTTGTGGCTGGTGGTGGCAGGTGAAGTAAGAGACTAATTGGTAGAACATTTGTCATGGCTGAAACATGACCATGTTGATTGTTCGATAAATTGTAAACACATCATCTGCCCTAACAACTGTGGTGCTAGCAGCTCTGCCATGAAAACCTCTGACCTACCCTCTCTACCTCCCTCAGGATGGTCCATGGATGATGTCAGTATTTCTAATCAACATGGTCCCTATCACATCACATCTCTGCCTCTCTCTGCCTCCCTCACACCCATTATAGATAAATGTGATTTCTTACTCAGTCCTACCTCAGCAGCTAATCTTTTAGGGAGGGAAACTATGTGCAAGCTCAACTACACAATAGTGTACCTCATTGTACGCTATCCCCATGTGAAGAAGGTGCTGGGTTTACTCTGTGACAATACAGTTGTCAACCTGCTGTGAATAATGAGTAAACCTCCTGATTTCACTGATGTATTTGCTTTTCTAGGTGCCTTCCACAATGTGATCCACCGGGGCAAATAATGTTCGATTTATAGCCTCAATGGAACGCGTGAAGATCAAGATCTACCCACAAAAGAAGTGTCCCCTCAAACCCTAGGCAGAAGGAAGGAATTCTTCCTGTAAGAGGTGATCTTATAAAACAGAGGGCTTTGGCACCAATTGTCATAAAATGCAATACTCACAATTTACCTATTAAGAGAGCAGGAAAGATGAACATGTACATACTTGTGCAAGTTCTGAGTGCCATTATCAATGTGGTTACCCATAGCTTCCCCTTGGTCCCCAACCTTGCCACCAAACTTTCTTGCCTCTCTGCAAATGCCAAATAGAGTATCACAGTGCACCTTGTTCTGCCCTCTTTTCCATCCCTGTACATAAAGAAAGTCAGTTCCTCTTTGTGTTCTTCTGCCAGGAATCTAATGTGGTCCAAAATGTTGACGACTTGCTTTTGGCATCTGTAACTTTAGATCTTACCTCCTCAAAGAATTGTCAAAAAAGGTATACAAGGCTGAGAAGGAGAAATTGCAGTTTTGCTACCAGCAAGTGCGATACCTTGATGACAAAATCTCAGCCGGGGAGTGCCATCTGTCATCTGAGCACATTGAAGCCATTCATAAGTTGCCCGTCCAGTGATCGGCCCAGTTGCAAGCTTTCTTAATGATGGCTGGCTGCTTTACACAATGCATCCAAATGTTAGAAGAATATGTCAGAAAAGAGACCCCAGGACCATTGTAGTGGCCTAAGAAGGCCTGAAATACAGTTGTACAAATGAAACAAATGCAAAAAGAGCAATTGATGGACAGAATGCAGAACAATGTCATACAATCACCCCAGTACAGAGATCTGGGTCTAAATCCATCGTTTTTTTGTGCTCACCATGCCATTCCAGGTTGGCCTGGAGAGCATGCTTTGATCATACGAATAAAAAAAGCATCAATTTCTGCATCTGCTTTGGGGTTCCCTGATTATGCTAAACCTTTCACTCACAAATGCAATGGTTTTGTGTGTAGGTAATAGCTGTAAATCAAGGGGATCAGAAAAAGCATGTAGGTTACTGTTCTACAGCTTTGGACCATGTTATGGCTGGGTTCCCACCATGTATCAACACTGAAGCATCTGCTAGTGTGAATTGATGTATTTAGTTGATGGCTCATGTCTTAGAAATGCCCTGGTTGCAAGTTACACTGTATGCACTGGATCACTGAAACAATATCGACGGACCGAATATCGACTACAAAAATTATCGACGTTATTATATCGACTACAAAAATATCGACTCTCTATACTTAAACATAAAACTACTAAAATATCGACTCAAAAATATTGATACTAAAAAACTTTGAAAAGAACATTATCGACCCTAAAAAATATCGCAATTAAAATATATCGACTTTCAATACACATAAAGAAATAATAAAAAAATATCGAAAACTAAAATATAGACCACTAACATTTCGAAAAAAATATATATCGACTGCAATATACATATTAAATATAGGAATATATCTATAAAAATACACTTTAATCATAACATAAATCAGCATACTTATATAACATATAACATACTACAATTAAACAATACATAAACAGAAACATTTAACACATATAAAACTATATTAAATAATAAAAAATAACTATAAATGCACAATATAAAATAATTTCCTACCATCTACAAAACGATTCACTGAACTACCAAAATAATTCAAAATTTCTCAAACAACCAATCAAACACACCAAACAATTACATCGACCAATGAGATCAACCAACACATAATTCAAACACTATATAAAGAAAGAAAACACACAATTAAATACCACTTGGTGCCACAAAACGTGAAGAAGGGGAAACTCTGTCAAATTTTCACCAGAACAGAAAACTGCTACCATCAAACAAAGGATAAAGAATACCAACGTAAGTACCTGACATTAACTACTAGGCTTAACACTACAAACTACAAATAATAAATTAAAACATAAACTAATCATTTCTTTCATTTTTACCATTTATTGCAGATACACCACAATTAAAGAAAAAAAGGCCAACATTTACAAACCTATCAACTCTAAAAACAAAGTAAATATACAAACTGAAATAACAGAGACAAGTTATAAAACAAAACTTAGAAACAAAAAGTTCAAGTGAAAAGGAATCCAATACTTGAGAACAAAACATATACAATAAATTATTTTTCTTTTACCAACAGAGCCATCTACAAAAGAAACCGAGAAGAAAACCATCAAAACACAGAGCACAGCCCTCCAAACAACTGAAAAACTGGCAAATATACTGTGCAAATGTGATAAATGTAATGATAAACGTAAAACAAGCCTAAATTTCTCTATGTAACATTTATTTACTGTAGAAAGAAACCAGAACAATGACAGAAGGAGCTAAATTTGTAACTTCACAGAAAGGGAAAATGCTTCTTTGTTATATGGGCTACACATATACCCAAGAAAAACAACATCAATTGAAAGTGTTTTGGAAATGCAGTAAATATTACAGTAATAAATGTTATGGACGTGCTATAACTAATTAAACAACTGTAACTAACACAACAGAACATAACCACCCTCCCAACGTTACAGAAATAGAAATTAGACAAATGCTCGATTCACTAAAAGAAGCAAGCACTAACACAGACCGCCCATCTACAACTATTCTTAAAGACCATCTAAGAACTCTCCCCCAACATGCATCAAGTCAAGTCCCTTCTATAGATTTTCTAAAAAGGACAATAGCTAGGCAAAAAAGAATAACTACAGCTACATCACCTGCCCCAAAAACATTTGAGGAAGTCCAAATACCCCCTGAACTAACAATAACCCATAATAATGAACCTTTCATCTTATATGACAATGCATGTAAAGAAAAAAGAATTATAATGTTTGCTACAGCTAACAATATGGTGAATTTACACCAATACGATACATGGATGATGGATGGCACATTCTCAGTGTGCCCAAAATCATTCTACCAATTATAAACCATCCATGGACACTATCAAAACTGCAATATCCCCTTCATATATGCCCTACTACCCAACAAACAGCAAGCAACCTATACTGAGGTACTAAATAAAAGAAAAGACCTAACAAATAATTGCTTCCCCCAAAAAAATATCATTGACTTTGAGAAAGCAATGATAAATACTATTCTAAAAACCTACGCTCACACAGCAATCCAAGGTTGCTACTACCACTTTAACAAATGTATATGGAAACATATACAAAAATCTGCCCTAAGCAGCCAATACTGCACTGACAGTACTTTTGCCTACCAGGTAAAAAAATTGATTGCACTGGCCTACGTTCCAGTTACAGACGTAGCAGAACATTACAACTTATTAATAGACAGCCCCTATTATAAAAACAATGAAACTAAACTAAGCCCTCTCTTAGATTATTTTGAGGATACATGGGTAGGAAGACTACACAGATCAGGACACAGAAGGCAACCCAAATTCCAAATCCCCTGGTGGAACGTCTATCTAAGTACACTAAATAAACAAGCTAAAAGCAACAACGCTGTAGAAGGATGGCACAATGCTTTCCAAGCAGGTACAGGCAGAGGTTCCCTAACCCTACATAAACTCCTTCAAGCATTACAAAAAGAGCAAAGCTATCAAGAACTCAGAATGGAGCAATCTATAACACAAATAGGCCCAAAACTAACTAAAGAAACTAAAAAAATTTACAACACCTTACAAAGCCAAGTAACCCTATACCCAACTATCAGAGACCTACCATACCTATCTACCATAGCTAAAACAATTCTTTAAACATAATTCACATACCTACAATATTCAAATAGTAAACATAAAATATCGATATTAAACACATGTTAGAAACTGTAACAAAATATTGACATATATTTAATATATTAATTTAAATATATCTAAATAATTTCCTTACAATTACTAACATATACCATAAAATTACTGTTCTGACCGGGTTTTGGTTCCCCTTTTTGAGTGAAGGTGACTTTGTCCTGCTATCATTCCAGTGGGAGGATTAGAACCTTAAGACCTAGCCTATTTACAAGGTGTTTGACATAATTCCCTATTCTTTTCTCTATTCTAGGGCTTATAAGCTTATGTTAAGAGATAGATTCCTTAGTATTAATATTAAATCGTCCTTTTGTAAGGTTGCTAGTATATTTCTGATGGAGTTATGCTTATTTCGGGCCTTGTAGGCCTCAAACGGGAGAGACTCCATCTTTCTTTCTGCCTCGGCTGCTTCAGATGTTTTTAGGTCAAATGTAATGTTTTAGTTATAAGGTGTTGTTCACTTGGAGAGAACCGGCTCAGGCTGGCCCCTATCGAAGAACTGTATTTTTCTTCGTGTCGAAGACATAACATGAGGCCAGCCGGCTGAGAACATGTCCTTGGCACGGGGTGGTACAAGAATCTGGTGAGCGGCAGGTTACTGGCCGGAAATTTCCATGCATGAACAAGGTTCCATATTAGCGAAAGCACGGAGAGTTCAGGAGTCAGTTAGTAGACGGCAGCTAGTCATTAGCATTATTGCAGTTCATCAACTTAAAGCAGACAGTCGCCATTTTGAAGTCCGAAAAAGACCGAGGGCTGATACTCTCTCAGAAAGATTGAAGTTATTTTAATTGGAGCAGCTGGTGAGCTTTTATACTAATATCAGAGCATGCATAGTGAAGAAGTTAGCGGAGCGAACGAACACTAGAGCGGCAGAAACTGATTTATAAGATCGAAGTTGGAAGGTGAAGATAGTCCGTGGTCGAGAGGAGAGAGGAGTAGTGCAGAACAGCGAGAGTGCAGCAGACGAAACAGAGAATAAGAGGAAGGTTCCAGTGACTTGGAGGGGAGCAGAGGAGACAGAGCATAGCGGTGCAGACGTGTATCCGTGACTGCAGGGGTGATCCTAAAATGAGCTAAGGCACAGACGAGAAGGGAACCCAGATGACAACTGAGTCCAGACTTCGTTCTCATAAGGTGACGTCGACCCTTTCTTATTAGCGTGCACACACATTCTAATTCTTTCTTTTGCTTTCCAGGCTATATGTTATATTGAGTATTACATTGTCGTTATAATTTACTATTGTCTAATAAAGGGACCCAGTTCTTAGTGAACTATTGTGTAACTGTTGTTTTCTTATAATAAAGTTAACCTTTCTTCTAGTCAGATGCTGTTATGTGGACGGATGCGTCTCCCGTCGGGGTAAATGGTAACTGAGCAAGAGAGTAGAGGAGCACTTGAATCAGAGAATAACCTTTGCATATTGTAATTTGGCTATTCTTGTGTGAGAGGATTGACCTGTCTATCTATCACATAACCCATAATATTACATCCTCAGTAAATATCAGATAGAGAAACTTCCCACTACAGAGAGAGAGAGAGAGAAAGCTGAAGGTATTCATAGGACAGTAATCGTTGTTGTGTAGCGGCGTTAAGGAGAACATTGATTGTGATCAATGTGTATACCCACAGGATTGTGGCTTGCGAGAGCACCGGAAGGATACGGTGCATAGTGAGATCGCCGCTAGGGAAAGTGCCGTTAGTGAGAGCATTGACCGTGGTCAATGTGTATACCCACAGGATTGTGGCGTGTGTATGTGTGAAAGAGTGAGAGCACCGGGGGGATATGGTGCCTATACCCACAGGATTGTGGCTTGTGCGAGCACTGATTGTGATCAGTGTGTAATGATAAGTAATCGGAACTGCCTCAGGGTAGTCTAGTCTGGGCCTATGTTGCAGCGAGACTATAAGGTATGAGTGTGGTGTTTTAGAAGATCTAAGCTCGTATATTGCTAATCCCCCATCCTTAGGTAGGTACCCAGGTGCCTTGGTAAGTAGGTCCTGAGGAGGGAAGTGGTTACGTTTCGGCTGGGTTGGTGGTGTCTTGGTGAGCTGATTCTATCTGGTCCCAAAATCGGGTCATTACAATTACATAAAATATAACATAACAAACCCACCCAATAAAAAAATGAAAAATACTTACTCACTTTGTTGCTGAAGAAAAACCTTTGTAACCAAATAAGTAATTCGTTCGAAATAATCCACCAAAACAATCCAAAAGGGATCATTCAAAAATAACACAAAATCCCCAAAAATATGCTCCAACACAATCCACTAGGAAACCCTTAAAAAACCCAAAAATAGTTAAAAAAATAGAAAAAACACTCCATGGAAATGAAATAGAAATAAAATTAAAAAAACAGATCCATAACCATTCTTCTCCATAATGGATCCAGCGATAAGCCATTAAAGACCCGAAAATAGTGTAAAACATAAAATACGCTCCAGGAAAAACCGAAAATGGTAGAAAATGTGTCTCTAATATATTAAAAAATAATAGAGACCCTTCTTAGGAAAAAGAAAAACGCAATCTGCTCCCAAAAACGAAATCCACATAAAGTACCTGTAAAATAGAAAAAATACATACCCACCCGCACACAATACACCCCAACATACAATATAAAACATTATTAAACACAATACAAAACATTACGTTACATTTCTAACCCTATTCCTACCTCATCAACATACTAACCCAAAATTAGTAAACCGGAACCACAACGAAAACCGTAACTACCTCCTAAAACACAGATATCCTACAACTACAAAACATTAGAAAACTTACACACACTCAACACACACTCAAACTAAACATATAACTTATATAAAGTACTTAAAATTAAACTTACCCTTCCACACGCGAAGCAGGCTCCAACCGCGAGCTCTTCCAAGTCCAAATGACCCAAAATAACATGGCGCGGTTACAAAATAGGCTCAAACAAACAAATAGTCCCATTTCTAATAACATTTAATAACATTTAAAAATTATTTTACAGATGTTACAATATACATTATGTAACTATTGTATTTTTTTCAATTAAATAAACATTTAACATTGTTATAAATATTATTCCAATGTACTATATGTTATTTTCAATGACTTTATATTAAAAACAAAAACATTTTTCTTATTACAAATTACTTACATGACTGTATGAATATACAATACTGGTATTAATATTACTATTATTTACTGTCTGTATAAAGCAATGTTTTATCTAAAAACATTAGCAATGTATCTGTAAAAATTATTATTATTAATATGTTATATATTAATAATTAAAATGTAGTTTAAAAATATACAAATGTAAATATTATAATAATATTAACAAAACCTACCTTTTTGTATTAATGTTTATAAATACGTGTACTACAAAAAATGTTTAAAAATACTACCACAATGTTAGAAAATTCTAAAAAAAACGTTGTTATATATAACGTGTCAAATAACATTTTTTTACGTTAAAATCTGTGAAATAAACAAAAAATTGTACACTGAATAAATATTACTTTACTCAAAATATTTGTAATAAATTACAACCTCCTGGATGGGAGGAGGGGGGGGACGCGGGATGGAATCTGGTAAGGAGAAGAAGAGGCAGACCACGCCAAGGAGGTCCCTTTGTTGGCCACATTACACCCAACCTCACTATTACCATCAGTCTGTAAATGGGCAAGACAATCTTTTCCATTTTCCAATGGCTAACCGCTTCGAATGTCTGTCATCCACAGATTGGGTTGACTGACAAACACAGGATTCCCCAATCGGTCAGACCTATCAGACCACTCCCAATCAACCACGAAGGGATATCATTACGAAGGGTCTGCAAAAACTAAATTCATCTCCAATGTTTGACAAAGGCCCTGCCGCTGGCGAGACCCGGGGAATGCTTACCCCACCCAACCATGATTCGCTATACTGCAAAGTTCTTACCTGGAACGTGGCTGGATTAATTGCTAAGGCTTCAGACCCTATATGGCAGGGGTTTGTAAAACAATACAACATCTTGGCATTCCAAGAAACATGGGACACAACCACAAGCTTCTCATTGGATGGTTTCTGCAGCTTTTCTACCCCAGCAGTTTTGGGCGGAAGAGGGAGAGCCAAGGGTGGCCTACTGACACTGTGCTCTTTGAATTTGGAGGGGGTTTTCAAAAAACTAGATTCCGCACCCACGAACACGCTAGTTGTGGAGTGGACCATATCGGATTCAGAAATTTTTCTGCTTATTAACTTTTACAATTCCAAGGAGGTTTCCTGTGTGAATGAGCATCTGACCTCCCTTTTAGACTTTCTGTCAGTCTATAGACAAGATTGCACCTCCGTCCGAGAGATGGTTATCCTGGGTGATTTTAATATTCACCCCTGCGAGGGGGACTGCTATAATGATAGATATGGGGGTTTACCGGCCGAGGGCATTCCCCACTTTGAACATACGAAGGAGGGTGAGGGCCTTGAGACTCTCCTTGCGAACCTAAATCTATTCGAACCAGACCAGGAAATAAACGAGCCTAGACCGCCTACTTTCATCGGGAGAGACGCTAACACCGTCATAGACTATATTTTTGTATCAACCGGGGTCTTAGCAAAGGCACGTGAGTATTGGGTTGTAACTGCTAGTTTTAGTGATCATCATCCTGTCCTCCTATTGCTGGACCTAGACTGCTTCCGGACTGGTAGAACGACAGGTGTGGCAGCCTCGAGAGATCTGACGACTAAGGACCAGGGAAGGCGTCTAAAAGGGGAGAAGATTGTCCCCGACCAATTCTTCCAAACATTAGCCCAAAAGACTGAGGCAAACATGGCAGTTTGCTTAGATCCAACCGCCTTGGGCTCTGATGTAGTGGCCGCATATGTGGATATATGTGCAAGGATCTCTAAGAACTTGGAGTCAAGGTCTGGAGCGCAAGGCAGCAAGAAAATTCACAAATGGTTTAATAAGGATTGCTCGCTAAAGCACAGCGCCCTGTTAAAAGCACTAAAACATAAACCCAGAGACAGGTCATTAGTGGCAAACCTAAGAAAAGAATATAAAACTGCAGTTATCAAACGCAAGACCCAAATCAAGGAGGAAGCCTGGAACAGTTTACTAGCCATTGATGTATTGAGAGATAGCAAAAAGTTTTGGGCCATTGTTAACCAGCCTTTTTTTTCCGAGTATGGGAAAACTGACATGGACTGTGTGATTGAAGACGATTGATTGGTTTTCCCACTTCAAACAGATTTACGAATCCACTGTACCAATTTCCCCGGTCAGTGCCCACGTTCCATCCAATTTGGTTATGGAATTTAACATCACTGAGGTAGAAAGGGCGATCAAAAACACAAGTAAACATAAGGCCCCTGGACCAGATGGGGTCCCTGCAGATCTCTACATCCAGTATCCGCAATTTTGGTCAAAAATATTAACTAACGTCTTCAATGCGATACCTTCAGCTGGTTTCCCTTCTTCCTGGTCCACCTCCATTATTGTTCCCATTTTTAAGAAGGGGAACAGGGGGGACCCTGCCTGCTATAGGCCAATCTCCCTGTTGGACTCCGCCGTTAAGATCTTGGGCAGAGTCATCCTACAAAGACTCGGGGACTGGCTTGAGGAGAGCGGGGTCCTCTCTGATTTGCAGTATGGTTTTAGAGCACATAGGGGGACCATGGATCAATGCTTAAACCTTCACCTTATTATCAGTAAATACACTGTGGTGAAGGGGGGGCTTCTTTATTTGGGTTTTATGGATTTATCTTCTGCTTTTGATTTGGTTAATCGTTCAAAACTGTGGATTATTTTACGAGATTTGGGTTTGGACACCGCCTTGGTTAATTTCTTGCACGATCTCCACCAAAACTTGTTTGCCTCAATCAGGGTAACAAGGGAGGGAAGATGTACCGCAAAGTTTAGGTCAGGGAGAGGGGTCAGACAAGGCTGCATTCTGGCCCCGATCCTTTTTACACTGTACATCAACTCCCTGGGGAAATCCCTGAATTCAGCTACTTTGGACGTGCCGCGTATGGGTGGGTCACCTATCCCGGTCCTTCTATACGCGGACGATGCCGTCCTCATAGCTCGTACAGGTACGGGCTTGCAAAGACTATTAGATCACTTCGGAGGTTTTATGGAAGCCCTGGATCTAAAGATTAACACAGCAAAATCTCATGTCATGGTCACAGGTTCACGGAAGAAAAACATGAAGCTTAGGTCCTTTAGTTGCAACAATTCTCCAATATCGAGGGTACCCTTCTTTTGTTATTTAGGCGTCACCTTCGACGAAAGAAGAACTTGGGGTGCCCAGCTGAAACTAAAGGTTAATGGAGTCAGTAGATCTACCCTCATGCATTTTTCCAAAAGACTTGGCTCGAGACCCATGGAGGCCATGACTCGTATCTACAGATCCAAATGCGTGGCAATTGCATCTTATGGGGCAGACATTTGGGGCTATGTCTCAGCCCCAGGTATCCAAATTGTAGAAAACAACTTTATACGAGCCTTGTTGTCACTCCCGAATTCATCTCCCACATATTCAATCCATAATGAAATGGGCTTGGGATACGTCACTGATCTCTTAAAAATGTCTCCATTGTTATGCTGGATTAAAACTTGGACAAACGAGGAGATCACATTGAATCACTGCATTCTCAAAGACTGTATGGCCCTGGATAAAGCGGACAGCATACCCTGGCTGGCGTATGTTAGAGCGGCATGCGCGAGGCTAGGGCGCCCGGACATGTACTCTTTACCACAGAGCCTCAAGAAAGAGGATGTAGGGTGGGTCAAGCAGCATTTTCGAAATGTGTTGGAGACAGAGAGGGATGCGGTTGAGCTTAGTAAGCCAATGGTGAGGTCATTATACCAACTTTCGTCGTCCATGGCTATGGAGCCTTATCTAAAATACGTAACCAAACCATACCACCATTTTCTATTAATAAGGTTCAGGTTCAAAATGATACATCTGGTGCTTGGCTCATATACAAAGTGGGGTACTCCAGAAAATACCCCACCCTGCATCTGTGACTGCTTTTCCACACAGGATACTCTTCATTTAGTTATGCTTTGCGAACATTACCTGGTGGCTCGCAAAAAATTCCTTTTCCCAATTCTGAAAGACTTAGGGGGTCATTAGGATGGAGGATTTTCCGCATCCTCCGGGCCGGCGGAAGCCACCGCCGGCCCGGAGGATGCGGAAAATCCTCTGCGGACCCACCAGGACCCACCGCCACATTAGGATGGCTGGTGGGTCATGGTTTAGGTCCGCAGCTTTTCCGCCGCGGCTGGCTTACAACCGCGGCGGAAAAGCACTAAAATGGTGAAGGTGTCTCTTAGACACCTTCAGCCAGATTAGGATGTGCATGGAAACATGCTTTTCCGCGGCGGCTTTTCCGCCGTGGAAAAGCATGTGTAACTGCACTGCAGGGGCCCATTGCGGGCCCCCTAGGTGTAGTGAGGGGTGGGGGGTGCACATGGGGGGTACCTATGGTACCCCCCTGCATTTGCGTGCACAATGCAGCAGGCACCGCGCGGTGCCTGCCGCTTTGTGCACGCAAATGCTGTGCATGCATTTTTAACATTGCTGCGGGTGCAGCTTGAAGCTCCACCCGCAGCAATGTTAAAAATAGAGGATGTGACCGCCACCCTGGCGGTCACATCCTAATCTGCACAGAGGGAACGCCGCAGCCCATGCGGACGTTCCCTCATGCTCTGGGGTCGCGGACGGACTCAAGTCCGTCCGCGATCCTAATGACCCCCTATAACTTTGCCCAGGTGAGGCCTGCCCTCCTATATCTACAGATGCTGAATCGGTGCAGGTCACATATGGTGTAGCTTGTTTTTTGGTAGCAGCCGCCAGACAAAACAAAACAAAACTTTCCCAGATAAACAACCACCAAACCTGACACTTTTGGCTAAATATGTTCGGGGGGAATGTGTTTAACACACTGGAAAGTGGTGCTCTAGGTGTTTTCTTTAGGTTGTTTAGTATCCATTCTCTATATCTACCCTTTTAATTCGTTTTCCTTTTAATAATTTCTCTCCTTTAAATATCTTTTAAAGAATTTACATAGGATTTGCAATCATGTCTAAACTTGCTTAATTGTAATTTTATTTTTGTATTATGAACTATGTACTGCTTTTATGGTTTTAACTAACCGAAATAAAGTTATTTGACTGACTTGTAATAAATTATGTTTGCAATAATTGTTTCAGACAAATGTACAACTGTGAATGAAATGTAAATATGTTTTATTGATTTAATGAAAATAAAAATGTACAGATAACATTAAAAAATGTCAAAAAAAATATTTTCTGATTTCTTATTTTACAACCTGCTTTTGGAAATTAATAAAATATTTTAAACATGCTGTGACTCTAATTAATGTTTTTTTAATTACTAGCAATTACAAAAATAAATTAATATTGTATTAATAATTTTACCATACAACATGAGTTCAACATAGTTAATATAATTATATGTACTTTCACAACATAAAAAACATTCATATATTATAATTTACTATTCCCACTCCGCCAAGTACAAACTCAAAGAAAGTGCTGGACACAAAACCCATATAATTTACTATTCGCACACCACCAAGTACAAAGTCAGGGACGGTGCTGGACACAAAACCTATATAATTTACTATTCCCATTCCACAAAGTACAAAGTCAGGGAAGGTGCTGGACACAAAAACAATATAATTTACTATTCCCACTCCACCAAGTACAAAGTCAAGGAAGGTGCTGGACACAAAAACCATATAATTTACTATTCCCACTCCACCAAGTAGTAACTCAGGGAAGGTGGTGGATACCAAACCCATATTATGTACTATTCCCACTCCACCAAGTACAAACTCAGGGAAGATGCTGGACACAAAACCCATATAATTTACTATTCCCACACCACCAAGTACAAAGTCAGGGAAGGTGCTGGACACAAAACCCATATAATTTACTATTCCCACTCCACCAAGTACAAAGTCAGGGAAGGTGCTGGATACAAAACCCATATAAATTTGTATTCCAACTCCACCAACTATAACCTCAGGGAAGGTGCTGGACACTCAAACAATGTAATTTACTATTCCCACTCCACCAAGTAGTAACTCAGGGAAGGTGCTGGATAACAAACCCATATAATTTACTATTCCCACTCCACCAAGTACAAACTCAAAGAAATTGCTGGACACAAAACCCATTTAATTTACTATTCCCATACCACCAAGTACAAAGTCAGGGAAGGTGCTGGACACAAAACCCATATAATTTACTATTCCCACTCCACCAAGTACAAAGTCAGGGAAGGTGCTGGACACAAAACCCATATAACTTACTAATCCAACTCCTCAAACTATAACCTCAGGGAAGGTGCTGGACACTCGAGCAATGTACTTTACTATTCCCACTCCACCAAGTAGTAACTCAGGGAAGGTGCTGGATACCAAACACATATAATTTACTATTACCACTCCACCAAATACAAACTCAGGGAAAGTGCTGGACACAAAACCTGTATAATTTACTATTCCCACTCCACCAAGTACAAAGTCAGGGAAGGTGCTGGATACAAAACCCATATAACTTACTATTCCAACTCCACCAACTATAACCTCAGGGAAGGTGCTGGACACTCAAACAATGTAATTTACTATTCCCACTCCACCAAGTAGTAACTCAGGGAAGGTGATGGATACCAAACCCATATCATTTACTATTCCCACTTCACCAAGTACAAAATCAGGGAAGCTGCTGGACACAAAAACCATATAATTTACTATTCCCCCACCACAAACTACAAACTCAAGGAAGGTGATGGACACAAAACCCATATAATTTACTATTCCCACTCCACCAAGCACAAAGTCAAGGAAGGTGCTGGACACAAAAACCATATAATTTACTATTCCCACACCACCAAGTACAAACTCAGGGAATGTGCTGCACACAAAACCCACATAATTTACTATTCCTACTCCACCAAGAACAAATTCAGGTAAGGTGCTGGATACAAAAAACATATACTTTACTATTCCCACACCACCAAGTACAAACTCAAGGAAGGTCCTGGACACAAAACCCATATAATTTAATATTCCTACTCCACCAAGTACAAAGTCAGGGAAGGTGCTGGACACAAAATCCATATAATTTGCTATTCCCACACCACCAAGTACAAACTCAGGGAAGGTGCTGCACACAAAACCCACACAATTTACTATTCCTACTCCACCAAGAACAAATTCAGGTAAGGTGCTGGATACAAAAACATATACTTTACTATTCCCACACCACCAAGTACAAACTCAAGGAAGGTGCTGGACACAAAACCCATATAATTTACTATTCCCACTCCACCAAGTACAAAGTCAAGGAAGGTGCTGGACACAAAAACAATATAATTTACTATTCCCACTCCACCAAGTACAAAGTCAAGGAAGGTGCTGGACACAAAAACCATATAATTTACTATTCCCACTCCACCAAGTAGTAACTCAGGGAAGGTGATGGATACCAAACCCATATCATTTACTATTCCCACTTCACCAAGTACAAAATCAGGGAAGGTGCTGGACACAAAAAACATATAATTTACTATTCTCACACCCCCAAGTACAAACTCAGGGAAGGTGCTAGACACAAAACCCATATAAATAACTATTCTCACACCACCAAGTACAAACTCAGGGTAAGTGCTGGACACAAAACCAATATAATTTACTATTCCTACTCCACCAAGTACAAAGTCAAGGAAGGTGCTGGACACAAAAACCATATAATTTACTATTCCCACTCCACCAAGTAGTAACTCAGGGAAGGTGATGGATACCAAACCCATATCATTTACTGTTCCCACTTCACCAAGTACAAAATCAGGGAAGCTGCTGGACACAAAAACCATATAATCTACTATTCCCCCACCACAAACTACAAACTCAAGGAAGGTGATGGACACAAAACCCATATAATTTACTATTCCCACTCCACCAAGCACAAAGTCAAGGAAGGTGCTGGACACAAAAACCATATAATTTACTATTCCCACACCACCAAGTACAAACTCAGGGAAGGTGCTGCATACAAAACCCACATAATTTACTATTCCTACTCCACCAAGAACAAATTCAGGTAAGGTGCTGGATACAAAAAACATATACTTTACTATTCCCACACCACCAAGTACAAACTCAAGGAAGGTCCTGGACACAAAACCCATATAATTTAATATTCCTACTCCACCAAGTACAAAGTCAGTGAAGGTGCTGGACACAAAATCCATATAATTTACTATTCCCACACCACCAAGTACAAACTCAGGGAAGGTGCTGCACACAAAACCCACATAATTTACTATTCCTACTCCACCAAGAACAAATTCAGGTAAGGTGCTGGATACAAAAACATATACTTTACTATTCCCACACCACCAAGTACAAACTCAAGGAAGGTGCTGGACACAAAACCCATATAATTTACTATTCCCACTCCACCAAGTACAAAGTCAAGGAAGGTGCTGGACACAAAAACCATATAATTTACTATTCCCACTCCACCAAGTACAAAGTCAAGGAAGGTGCTGGACACAAAAACCATATAATTTACTATTCCACACCACCAAGTACAAACTCAGGGAAGGTGCTGGACACAAAACCCATATAATTTACTTTTCCTACTCCACCAAGTACAAATTCAGGGAAGGTGCTGGACACAAAAACCATATAATTTACTATTCCCACACCACCAAGTACAAACTCAGGGAAGGTGCTGGACACTCAAACAATGTAATTTACTATTCCCACTCCACCAAGTAGTAACTTAGGGAAGGTGCTGGATACCAAACCCCTATAATGTACTATTCCCACTCCACCAAGTACAAACTCAGGGAAGATGCAGGACACAAAACCCATATAATTTGCTATTCCCACACCACCAAGTACAAAGTCAGGGAAGGTGCTGGACACAAAACCCATATAATTTACTATTCCCACTCCACCAAGTACAAAGTCAGGGAAGGTGCTGGATACAAAACCCATATAACTTACTATTCCAACTCCACCAACTATAACCTCAGGGAAGGTGCTGGACACTCAAACAATGTAATTTACTATTCCCACTCCACCAAGTAGTAACTCAAAGAAGGTGCTGGATAACAAACCCATATAATTTACTATTCCCACTCCATCAAGTACAAACTCAAAGAAATTGCTGGACACAAAACCCATTTAATTTACTATTCCCACACCACCAAGTACAACGTCAGGGAAGGTGCTGGACACAAAGCCCATATAATTTACTATTCCCACTCCACGAAGTACAAAGTCAGGGAAGGTGCTGGACACAAAACCCATATAACTTACTAATCCAACTCCACAAACTATAACCTGAGGGAAGGTGCTGGACACTCGGACAATGTAATTTACTATTCCCACTCCACCAAGTAGTAACTCAGGGAAGGTGCTGGATACCAAACAGATATAATTTACTATTACCACTCCACCAAGTACAAACTCAGGGAAGGTGCTGGACACAAAACCCGTATAATTTACTATTCCCACTCCACCAAGTACAAAGTCAGGGAAGGTGCTGGATACAAAACCCATATAACTTACTATTCCAACTCCGCCAACTATAACCTCAGGGAAGGTGCTGGACACTCAAACAATGTAATTTACTATTCCCACTCCACCAAGTAGTAACTCAGGGAAGGTGATGGATACCAAACCCATATAATTTACTATTCCCACTTCACCAAGTACAAACTCAAGGAAGGTCCTGGACACAAAACCCATATAATTTAATATTCCTACTCCACCAAGTACAAAGTCAGGGAAGGTGCTGGACACAAAATCCATATATTTTACTATTCCCACACCACCAAGTACAAACTCAGGGAAGGTGCTGAACACAAAACCCATATAATTTACTATTCCTACTCCACCAAGTACAAAATCAGGGAAGGTGCTGGACACAAAAACCATATAATTTACTATTCCCCCACCACAAACTACAAACTCAAGGAAGGTGATGGACACAAAACCCATATAATTTACTATTCCCACTCCACCAAGTACAAAGTCAAGTGAGGTGCTGGACACAAAAACCATATAATTTACTATTCCCACACCACCAAGTACAAATTCAGGGAAGGTGCTGCACACAAAACCCACATAATTTACTATTCCTACTCCACCAAGTACAAATTCAGGTAAGGTGCTGGACACAAAAAACATATACTTTACTATTCCAACACCACCAAGTACAAACTCAAGGAAGGTGCTGGACACAAAACCCATATAATTTACTATTCCCACTCCATCAAGTACAAAGTCAAGGAAGGTGCTGGACACAAAAACCATATAATTTACTATTCCACACCACCAAGTACAAACTCAGGGAATGTGCTCGACACAAAACCCATATATTTTACTTTTCCTACTCCACCAAGTACAAATTCAGGGAAGGTGCTGGACACAAAAACCATATCATTTACTATTCCCACACCACCAAGTACAAACTCAGGGAAAGTGCTGGACACAAAACCCATATAATTTACTATTCCCACACCTCCAAGGACAAACTCAGGAAAGGTGCTGGACGCAAAACCCATATAATTTACTATTCCTACTCCACCAAGTACAAAGTCAGAGAAGGTGCTGGACACAAAAACCATATAATTTACTATTCCCACACCACCAAGCACAAACTCAAGGAAGGTGCTGGACACAAAACCAATATAATTTACTATTCCCACTCCACCAAGTACAAAGTCAAGGAAGGTGCTGGACACAAAAACCATAAAATTTACTATTCCCACATCCCCAAGTACAGACTCAGGGAAGGTGCTGGACACAAAACCCATATAATTAACTATTCCCACACCACCAAGTACAAACTTAGGGAAAGTGCTGGACACAAAACCCATATAATTTACTAGTCCTACTCCACCAAGTACAAATTCAGGGAAGGTGCTGGACACAAAACCCATATAATTAACTATTCCCACACCACCAAGTGCAAACTCAGAGAAGGTGCTGGACATAAAACCCATATACTTTACTATTACTACTCCATCAAGTACAAATTCAGGGAAGGTGCTGGACACAAAACCCAAATAATTTACTATTCCCACTCAACCAAGTACAAAGTCAAGGAAGGTGCTGGACACATAACCCATATAATTTACTATTCCCACTCCACCAAGTACAAATTCAGGGAAGGTGCTGGGCACAAAACCCATATAATTTACTATTCCCACTCCACCAAGTACAAAGTCAAGGAAGTTGCTGGACACAAAAAACATATAATTTACTATTCTCACACCCCCAAGTACAAACTCAGGGAAGGTGCTGGACACAAAACCCATATAATTAACTATTCCCACACCACCAAGTACAAACTTAGGGAAAGTGCTGGACACAAAACCCATATAATTTACTAGTCCTACTCCACCAAGTACAAATTCAGGGAAGGTGCTGGACACAAAACCCATATAATTAACTATTCCCACACCACCAAGTGCAAACTCAGAGAAGGTGCTGGACATAAAACCCATATACTTTACTATTACTACTCCATCAAGTACAAATTCAGGGAAGGTGCTGGACACAAAACCCAAATAATTTACTATTCCCACTCAACCAAGTACAAAGTCAAGGAAGGTGCTGGACACATAACCCATATAATTTACTATTCCCACTCCACCAAGTACAAATTCAGGGAAGGTGCTGGGCACAAAACCCATATAATTTACTATTCCCACTCCACCAAGTACAAAGTCAAGGAAGTTGCTGGACACAAAAAACATATAATTTACTATTCTCACACCCCCAAGTACAAACTCAGGGAAGGTGCTAGACACAAAACCCATATAAATAACTATTCTCACACCACCAAGTACAAACTCAGGGTAAGTGCTGGACACAAAACCAATATAATTTACTATTCCTACTCCATCAAGTACAAATTCAGGGAAGGTGCTGGACAAAAAAAACATATAATTTACTATTCCCACACCACCAAGTACAAACTCAGGAAAGGTGCTGGACACAAAACCCATATAATGTACTATTCCTAATCCACCAAGTACAAACTCAGGGAAGGTGCTGGACACAAAACCCATTTAATTAACTATTCCCACACCACCAAGTACAAACTCAGGGAAAGTACTGGACACAAAAGCCATATAATTTACTATTCCTACTCCACCAAGTACAAATTCAGGGAAGGTGCTGGAAACAAAAACCATATAATTTACTATTACTACTCCATCAAGTACAAATTCAGGGAAGGTGCTGGACACAAAAACCATATAATTTACTATTTTCACACCACCAAGTACAAACTCAGGAAAGGTGCTGGACACAAAACCCATATAATTTACTATTCCTACTCCACCAAGTACAAACTCAGGGAAGGTGCTGGACACAAAACCCATATAATTAACTATTCCCACACCACCAAGTGCAAACTCAGAGAAGGTGCTGGACATAAAACCCATATACTTTACTATTACTACTCCATCAAGTACAAATTCAGGGAAGGTGCTGGACACAAAACCATATAATTTACTATTCCCACACCACCAAGTACAAACTCAGGGAAGGTGCTGGACACATAACCCATATAATTTACTATTCCCACTCCACCAAGTACAAATTCAGGGAAGGTGCTGGACACAAAACCCATATAATTTACTATTCCCACTCCACCAAGTACAAAGTCAAGGAAGGTGCAGGACACAAAAAACATATAATTTACTATTCTCACACCCCCAAGTACAAACTCAGGGAAGGTGCTAGACACAAAACCCATATAAATAACTATTCTCACACCACCAAGTACAAACTCAGGGTAAGTGTTGGACACAAAACCAATATAATTTACTATTCCTACTCCATCAAGTACAAATTCAGGGAAGGTGCTGGACAAAAAAAAACATATAATTTACTATTCCCACACCACCAAGTACAAACTCAGAAAAGGTGCTGGACACAAAACCTATATAATGTACTATTCCTAATCCACCAAGTACAAACTCAGGGAAGGTGCTGGACACAAAACCCATTTAATTAACTATTCCCACACCACCAAGTACAAACTCAGGGAAAGTACTGGACACAAAACCCATATAATTTACTATTCCTACTCCACCAAGTACAAACTCAAGGAAGGTGCTGGACACAAAACCAATATAATTTACTATTCCCACTCCACCAAGTACAAAGTCAAGGAAGGTGCTGGACACAAAAACCATAAAATTTACTATTCCCACATCCCCAAGTACAGACTCAGGGAAGGTGCTGGACACAAAACCCATATAATTAACTATTCCCACACCACCAAGTACAAACTTAGGGAAAGTGCTGGACACAAAACCCATATAATTTACTATTCCTACTCCACCGAGTACAAATTCAGGGAAGGTGCTGGACACAAAACCCATATAATTAACTATTCCCACACCACCAAGTGCAAACTCAGAGAAGGTGCTGGACATAAAACCCATATACTTTACTATTACTACTCCATCAAGTACAAACTCAGGGAAGGTGCTAGACACAAAACCCATATAAATAACTATTCTCACACCACCAAGTACAAACTCAGGGTAAGTGCTGGACACAAAACCAATATAATTTACTATTCCTACTCCATCAAGTACAAATTCAGGGAAGGTGCTGGACAAAAAAACCATATAATTTACTATTCCCACACCACCAAGTACAAACTCAGGAAAGGTGCTGGACACAAAACCCATATAATTTACTATTCCTAATCCACCAAGTACAAACTCAGGGAAGGTGCTGGACACAAAACCCATTTAATTAACTATTCCCACACCACCAAGTACAAACTCAGGGAAAGTACTGGACACAAAACCCATATAATTTACTATTCCTACTCCACCAAGTACAAATTCAGGAAAGGTGCTGGAAACAAAAACCATATAATTTACTATTACTACTCCATCAACTACAAATTCAGAGAAGGTGCTGGACACAAAAACCATATAATTTACTATTTTCACACCACCAAGTACAAACTCAGGAAAGGTGCTGGACACAAAACCCATATAATTTACTATTCCTACTCCACCAAGTACAAACTCAGGGAAGGTGCTGGACACAAAACCCATATAATTAACTATTCCCACACCACCAAGTGCAAACTCAGAGAAGGTGCTGGACATAAAACCCATATACTTTACTATTACTACTCCATCAAGTACAAATTCAGGGAAGGTGCTGGACACAAAAACCATATAATTTACTATTCCCACACCACCAAGTACAAACTCAGGGAAGGTGCTGGACACATAACCCATATAATTTACTATTCCCACTCCACCAAGTACAAAGTCAAGGAAGGTGCTGGACACAAAAACTATATAATTTACTATTCCCACACCACCAAGTACAAACTCAGGGAAGGTGCTGGACACAAAACCCATATAATTTACTACTCCTACTCTACCAAGTACAAATTCAGGGAAGGTGCTGGACACAAAAAACATATAATTTACTATTCCCACACCACCAAGTACAAACTCAAGGAAGGTGCTGGACACAAAACCCATATAATTTACTATTCCCACTCCACCAAGTACAAATTCAAGGAAGGTGCTGGACACAAAAAACATATAATTTACTATTCCCACTCCACCAATTACAAACTCAGGGGAGGTGCTGGACAAAAAACCCATATAATTTACAATTCCTACTCCACCAAGTACAAATTCAGTGAAGGTACTGGTCACAAAAACCATATAATTTACTATTCCCACTCCACCAAGTACAAAGTCGGGTAATATAGTGTACACAAATCCATTATATTTTAATATTTTTTTAAATATTTTTCTACATTCAATTTAATTCTAACATTTTAATAAAATATTATACAATTTCAAAATTTTAAAACACTCCACATCCTATACCCAGAAATACACACATCCCACTCTTAATTTTAAAATAAAATTTTCCAAATTTTGATCCACTCATTACATTTTTAAACATTTTAAAAATATAGTTTTTTTAAATTCTAAATTTTAGGTAACTACTGTCCATATTCACATAAAAACACACATCACATTTCTAAATCTAAGTATACATTTAGAAAAAAATTAAAAATGTAAAATATTTTAAACAATTATTTAAACTTTAATAATTAAAAATTTTACAATTTTCAAAACCCTATTCCGCTAAAAACCCACGCCCAACTCCTAAATTTTTTGAATTTTTTTACTTTATTTTTTAATTTAAAATGTAGAATTTATTAATAAAAATACAAATTTTAAAAAAAATAACACCCGCATTCCTTAAAAACCACATCCCACTCCTAAATTTTTTAAATAATTTATTTCTTAAAAAATCTATTTTTTACTACACTTACCACCCTATTCACCTCAAGAAAACACATCCCACTCCCAAATTTTGTTAACATTTTTTTTACATTCTTAAAAATTCATTTAAATTTAAAAAAGTTAAAAATCAAATATAAGTTTTTTAAAAACACTCCCCACCCTATTCCCATAAAAACCCACATCCCGCTCCTAAATTTTATTATACATTATTTTAAAACTTTTAAATAAAATTTTAAATTTTCTAAAAATGTATTAAAAATAAAATTGTAAAATATAAATCTTTAAAACACTCCCCACCATATTCCCCTAAAAACCCACATCCCGCTCCTAAATTTTATCATACATTATTTTTAAAATTTTAATTAAATTTTTATTTTAAAAAAAATAATGTAAAATACTTTTTTATAAAAAATAATTTTAAAATATTTATTAAAAATTATATATTAATATATATATTTTTAAATAAATTACATTTAATATTTAAATAACAAAAAAAATATAAATATTCTTACACTCTATATTTATAATATCGATATTTTAACTTTCTATATTTTTACATTCGATATTTTCATACTCAATATTTTCACTTTCGATATTCTAACATTCTATATTTTTACAATCGATATGCTGACACTATGGGGCCCATTAGGATAGCGTGTGGAAAACCACCCCGACCGCCATGGAGGCGGAAAACAACCGCCCGCCATGACCGCGGCAAAACCGGCATGCAAATTAGGATCACCCGCCACGAAAAAACGACCGCGGTGGTCGCTGCCTAAATGAAACTGCCCGACGCGTGCGGTGATGGCAAAACTCCGACCGCGGCGGCCGGAAAAGCAGCGGATAACACAAAACCGTCCACAGGTCCATCGGAGACACCGCACGCGAAATTAGGATAACTTCGAGAGTGTTGCGGCTGGAACCGCCCACACCGACCACAGCGGATGCACCCTTGAGTGAATCGGAGAAATGGCGGTCAAGCAGCAGCAAAGGCACCGCTACGGACGAACATTATAAACATGGCGGACGATGTGAAAAGACCGCAGTCATGCCTAACACTGCACAAACAAAATAGCCCTGCACCCAAAACATACAACACACATACACAGAAACATAAATAATGAAAATAATAGACAGAACCAATCTCACAACACACATGACCACCTAGATTCCATTGGACACACCCACACAGCTGAGTATAAAGCCACCCCCTGCACTGACCACAATCCTTTGCATCACTACAGAAGACAAGGCCATACACCACATCTGACAGGAGAGGCAAAAGACCACAGCACACCCATCCACCAACCACCAACACCACCACCATCACACCATCACAAACAACCCCCCACTACACAACACCCCACACACATCATCACCACACCCCTGCACCCACAAACCCTTGCACCCACAAACACCTCAACACCCCCACACCATGGCAGCACAAAAAATGCCAAAATTCACCGACACTGAGTTGACAGTCATGGTCAACGAGATTGTAAGAGTAGAGCCACAACTATTTGGTAGCCTGGCCCAACAGACACCATTAGCCACCAGGACAAAAATGTGGGAAAGGATAGTCCAAAGGGTGAATGCAGTAGGGGCCGCCCCAAGATCCAAGAAGGAGATCCAGAAGCGGTGGAATGATCTCAAGAGGGTTGTCAAGGAGAAGAGGCGCAAGAACTGGACGCTGGCAAACGTGACTGGCAGTGGCCCTCCCGTCCCACAAAAGACATTCACACCATGGGAGGATAATGTGCTTGCCATCCTTCTACCTGAGAGTCTCACAGGAGTAGCCGGGGACCGGAGGCTGGTAAGTACACACAAATGTCCCACACCACAATGACAATTAGATCCTTGCAATACCCAAACACCATTTGAATATCCATCCCCACCCAACATGTAGCCAGCCACCCTGCTTAGGAGGCCTGTATGGGCGAGGGAGGTCTGTACAACAACTCCCACCATCCCCCCTGTATCAAAGCTGAGCATCATGGAGGCCTCCCCCACCCAGCAGCATGTGTCAGCCATTGCACTGTTTGACAAACAGACTAACAGGTTGGGAGCCATCTTGTATTGGAGTATGTGGAAGGGAGGGAGGCCTGTACAACAACTCCCACCCTCCCCCCTGCATCAAAGCTGAGCATCATGGAGGCCTCCACCACCCAGCAGCATGTGTCAGCCATTGCACTGTTTGACAAACAGACTAACAGGTTGGGAGCCATCTTGTATTGGAGTGTGTGGAAGGGAGGGAGGCCTGTACAACAACTCCCACCATCCCCCCTGTATCAAAGCTGAGCATCATGGAGGCCTCCCCCACCCAGCAGCATGTGTCAGCCATTGCACTGTTTGACAAACAGACTAACAGGTTGGTAGCCATCTTGTATTGGAGCACTGTATTCGGGTGGGAGGGTTGTATCACAACTCCCACCATCCCCCCTGTGCCACACCCCAGCCTCATGGAGGCCTCCCACACCCAGCAGCATGTGTCAGCCATTGCACTGTTTGACAAACAGACTAACAGGTTGGTAGCCAGGCTCACTGGGAGTGTGTGGAAGGGAGGGAGGCCTGTACAACAACTCCCACCATCCCCCCTGTATCAAAGCTGAGCATCATGGAGGCCTCCCCCACCCAGCAGCATGTGTCAGCCATTGCACTGTTTGACAAACAGACTAACAGGTTGGTAGCCATCTTGTATTTGAGTGTGTGGAAGGGAGGGAGGCCTGTACAACAACTCCCACCATCCCCCCTGTATCAAAGCTGAGCATCATGGAGGCCTCCCCCACCCAGCAGCATGTGTCAGCCATTGCACTGTTTGACAAACAGACTAACAGGTTGGTAGCCATCTTGTATAGGAGTGTGTGGAAGGGAGGGAGGCCTGTACAACAACTCCCACCATCCCCCCTGTATTAAAGCTGAGCATCATGGAGGCCTCCCCCACCCAGCAGCATGTGTCAGCCATTGCCTCCTGCACAGTTACTTAACAGGTACGTATCTACAATAAATCCACATGAAGTGTGTGTGTGACCTGCATCCAGAAAACCGACAACAATCCAACCCAAAGCATTGAGAATCAATATGTATGACCCAAGATGTCCCCAAACACTATTAAATGTCAGACGGTGTAGCCATTATTACTACAACTGATGAATGCACATGTAAGTAGTGTACAGACAGATGATGATACGCAGATTACACTAACACTGACCACTCTCCATCTACTCCACAGGTGACGAAGAACTCACTGCTGAGGACAACACCAATGACCAGCAGAGCCAGTCTCCACCACCGGCCCATGGACTCTCAGGAGTGGAATCCCAGGACAGCTTGGACGATGAGCTCCTGGCCGGCCCATCAGGTGTGCCACAGACCCAGAGGTCCCATGACCCCATCCTCCCCACCCTCACCTCTGCTGCCACTACAACGCAGCAGACCCCTGCAGCCACGGCCTCTACCACCGCAACCACCACAGCCACCACAGCCACCACCGCCACTGCCACCAACAACACCAGGACCACCAGTACCACCTGCAGCAATGTCCCTGTCCCCAGGGACAAAGAACCCACACCAACAGCTTTGGAGGGCAGGGAGAGAGTGCGTGGTCCCCCAGTGGCGAGGAAAGATGTCCTTGGCGGCAGAACAAGTGGGAGGGCCAGGGTCACCACCAGACCTCGGGAGGAGTGGACACCATCCCTGGACCACTTCACAAGAGTTGTGGAGGCCTACCAACAGGTCCAGGGACAAAGTGGCCGGTCAGATGAATTCATGAGGGAGCTCATCCAACTGATGAGGTCCATCGATAACCGTCTGGGACAGATGGTGGACCTCATGGGCCAGCAAGTGGCGTTGCAGAGGGGCAGGCCTGTGTCCCAACCACCACCTCTGTCCCCTCCTGTTGTGCTGCATGATGACAGTGCTCCATCCTCCCCTGCGCCAACAGAGAGGGGCGAGTTCCCTGACGTCGCTGGCCAATCAGCTGCCCCCCCCCCCCCAAAAGAACCAGGGGGCGTCCTAAGAAGAGCCTGGGAGTCTCTGGAGGCAATGCACCTACCACACGCCAGTCATGGAGCCAGCCGTGAAGACAACCCTCTTCCCAACTGCATTCACACTTTGGACTATCCTTTCCCACATTGCCCTGGCAATGGCATCTCACCGTTGGACTGGGTGACCACATCCATGTGGTCTCTACTCGTACAACTCATTGAACTGGACTGTCAACTCAGTGCACATTCCACACCTTCCTGTAAATATCACCGCACAAATCACATGTACACTCCAAAAATAAAATACCTGATGCACAAGATTTTGTGTTGTGATTTTTATAGTGCAGTATTTACATAGTTCCAGATGTCCATGATGTATAACAATTATGTACAGTATGCAGGCCAGGAACCCTCTGTAGCACCTAGGGAGACACAACAGAACAACAGTCACTGGTGTCATTGTGGCAACACACAGATCACAGCACACAAAATAACCTAAACATCACAGCAAAATTACACAATGTCTAGCAGATGTGCACAAATAAAGTCCTATACACCTCTCGGCACTGAAATTCCATTTCACAAAATACACACATGGGTGACAGTACATGTGGCCATTGGTCATTGCCACGCATAGCCATTCATAACATGAACAACAACATCAGACAATGTTCACATTGTACCTAGCCACTACCTTCAAGTGAAGTAGCGGTCTATGAGCTGCTGGTGCTGGTCAACTCCTTCCTCCTCTCCACTGTTCTGTCATCACTGGATTCTGGGCCCTGAGCAGGTTGTGGCCTTGGGTCATCACCATCATCCAGGAGCAGGGGGACCCTCCTGTGGATGGCCAGGTTGTGCAGCATACAGCATGCCACGAAGATCTGGCACACTTTCCCAGGCGAATATGCCAGTGCGCCACTGGTCCTGTCAAGGCACCGGAACATTGACTTAAGCAGTCTGAAAGTCCGCTCAATCACCCGTCGGGTCCTGCCATGGGCATCGTTGTAGCGTATGTCTGCTGGTGTCCGGGGATTCCGTAGTGGGCTCAACAGCCATGGGCGACTGGGATATGCTGAGTCACCTGTGAACGGAAAACACACATTGCAATGTTGTACAGCCAGAGTGCAGAAAGTGAGACACAGCACGCCATTGCAGTAGTGAAACTCACCCACAATCCAGGCACGTTCAGGATGCATATTCTCCATCATCCGTGGCACCATGCTGTTCCTCATGATGTAAGAATCATGGGCCCAACCAGGAAACTTAGCACACACATGTGAAATTGTCATGTCTGCAAGGCACACCACCTGCACATTCATGGAGTGGTAGTGTTTGCGATTACGATAAATGTGCTCTGTCGCCTGCGGTGGCAACAGACCGACATGTGTGTAATCAATGGCACCGACTACATGTGAGATGGCCCCAAGGGCATAGAAGTCCACCTTCACAGCAGCCAATTCACGTCCCTTGGGGAAATGTATGTACCGATTGCGATAGATCATCATGGCCGCAAGCACATCCCGCAGCACCATGCTGAACATGGGCTGCGACATCCCCCCAGCGTTGGCCACGGTCTCCTGGAACGAACCAGTCGCAAAAAAGTGGAGTGCCGCCATCACCTTGTAGGTGGGTGTGAATGCCGTTGGATAGTGACGGCGAGGCTGCAGGTGGGGCTCCAATAGATCACACAGGATCTTCAGTGTTGCTCTGTCCAGCCTGAATGTTCTGATGATTGCCTCATCCTCCATGTCCTGCAGCACTGTCAGGTGACGGAGTAGATTCGGCCTCCTCCTAGTCAAGGAGTGAAATGCAAATGTCAGTGACAAGCAACATGTGACGAGCATGGCACAGAGCATAAATGAAGTAATGTGAAACAAAGGAGTACCAGAGAGATGCATGGCACTTCAGGTGACTTGGCTGGCCAATAGCTACACACAGAGGGCACGCCTCTCCAGTGACAATACACAAGTGCCACAAACACATCTGGGACAGTGGAAGTGGAAATTATTGAAGAACAATTCACATGTGCATACAAGGTGCAGCTAGACCTGTAAATTTATAGTGATTCGCCATGTCTATCATACCCATCTGGTGTACCAGCCACACCTCAAAGCATCATGTGAGGTTGTAAAAGATTCATCAACACAATGATCACAGTAGCAGGGACACATCTGGTTGTGTGCATGAGCAGTTGTGAAAGCAGAAGTCTTGTCCGATACAATGCAGTGACAACTTCCAGGTGAAGGTCTGAAAAGAGCCACAACACAGTACACGTCACTACAACATTCACAGCAGCTGGAGTCTGTCAATCATCATCAGCCATCAAATTACACACTAATATGGATGAACAACAGGCCAAAGTGTATCACACTGAACGTGCGTCCACCTGTGGATGACATGGCTGTGTGGCATTGTGTGTACAATAAGCATGGGCGGAAAATCCGTTCCGCTAGCGGATTTTGCGGATTTTCGGTAAATTTGCAATCCGCGAGATTCGCGAATTTCCCGCAAAATCCGCGAGCAGCGGAGTTTATGGCTTGCTCGCACTGTTCGCGTGAGTTCGCGGCTTCCAGTTCAACTTCGCGCCCCGCGAATAAGCGCTAAATTGCAGAAATACGATCTTAGCAAAACTGAAACTACTTACCAGGTTCAAAAGTTCAAGCTCATCATTAGTAGCCATTTCCTGTAGTGCTTCCTGAGGGGCCCCTCCAGAGTTCAGTTGCCTACTTGCAACTATTATGTGACCCTGCTCTGACCCTCAGAATAGTTACACATATGCCACAAAGGTCCTGAATTACAGCTAAGGGAGACAAGCAGGAGCCAGGCTGGAAGTTCAAATCCAGTGACACATTAATCAGCCCCTAATTCATTATTGTCAGTTGGGGCAGGGCAGGTGTTGTAACTAATTTTGCAACAATGAAAGCGCTTAGCAAGTGCAAAAGATCACTAATCAGGAAGCACTAAGGAAGCAGGTGCCAGCTAAAAAAATATTCTGTGACACATTAATCAGCCCAAAATTAATTCAGGTCACTTGAGGCAGGGAAGGTGTGCTTTGCTTTGCCACAATAATGTACACTGGACAACCAGAGGGTGCTGTGATGAAACAGAGGCTGGCATGGGTGAGCCAGAGGGTGGCATGGGTGAACCAGAGAGTGGCAGTGGTGACAGAGGGTGGCAGTGATGAAGAAGAGTGTCCCAAACAGGCTGGACACGTAGAAACAACAAGTTCGCAAAACTTGCGACCCAACAGGTAAGTTCGCGTTTGCGAAATTGTACAAAAACCCTCGCGAACTGGCAGAAATCCGCGCGAACACAAAAAAAATCCGTAAATTCGCGAGAGTTCGCGGATTTTGCGGATTGCGAGTTCGCAAATCCGCAAAATTCGCGAACGCGAGATTCGCAAAATTCGCCCATGCTTAGTGTACAATGATGTGCCCTTCACCATGTTGCTGCAGGGTGCTGATACAGTGGCCCTGATTGTAATACACAGCAATGTGTACGAACATGGCAGTGACTACTGCCGGTCCCCGGCGGTGTGACCCCAGCACCTCCCCCTTCAGGAGTGTGTCAGCCATTGGCATATGGACATGTCACCATGGCGCTGGCATGCTCCGCGGCATGACTCGCGGTAACTACCGCCGGTCCCCGGCGGTGTGACCCCAGCACCTCCCCCTTCAGGAGTGTGTCAGCCATTGGTATATGGACATGTCACCATGGCGCTGGCATGCTCCGCGGCATGAATCGCGGTAACTACCGCCGGGCCCCGGCGGTGTGACCCCAGCACCTCCCCCTTCAGGAGTGTGTCAGCCATTGGCATATGGACATGTCACCATGGCGCTGGCATGCTCCGCGGCATGACTCGCGGTAACTACCGCCGGTCCCCGGCGGTGTGACCCCAGCACCTCCCCCTTCAGGAGTGTGTCAGCCATTGGCATATGGGCATGTCACCATGGCGCTGGCATGCTCCGCGGCATGACTCGCGGTAACTACCGCCGGGCCCCGGCGGTGCATCACTGCCGTGGAGCTTTGCATCCAGCCAATGGCATCGATGATGGCGTTGGCATGATGCAGATTTGAAAGTCGCAGGAGGTGTGCTCCGCTACCGCGGAAGCGGTCATTGGATGCTTTTGAATGATGCACCATCGCGGAAGCGCACTCCGGACGCCCGCGGAGCGTGACCGCCGTGGAGCTTTGCATCCAGCCAATGGCATCGATGATGGCGTTGGCATGATGCCGATTTGAAAGTCGCAGGAGGTGTGCTCCGCTACCGTGGAAGCGGTCATTGGATGCTTTTGAATGATGCACCATCGCGGAAGCGCAATCCGGACGCCCGCGGAGCGTGACCGCCGTGGAGCTTTGCATCCAGCCAATGGCATCGATGATGGCGTTGGCATGATGCAGATTTGAAAGTTGCAGGAGGTGTGCTCCGCTACCGCGGAGGCGGTCATTGGATGCTTTTGAATGAGGGACACCCGGACTACCAATTGAAGCAGCTTTCAAGCTTCCTAATGACCACAGGGGGCTATAAATCTGTGGGAGTGACCTTACATTCCCACTGCTCCAAGAGCCTGCTGCCTGCGACTATCTCCTGCTGCCTGGGACCCTGTCCTGCTGCCTGGGACCCTGTCCTGCTGCCTGGGACCCTGTCCTGCTGCCTTGGACCCTGTCCTGCTGCCTGGGACCCTGTCCTGCTGCCTTGGACCCTGTCCTGCTGCCTGGGACCCTGTCCTGCTGCCTGGGACCCTGTCCTGATGCTCCAAGAGCCTTCTGGCTGGGACCCCTCACAACTCAGTTCCGCCACAGGTTTGCCATTTACACAGTGATGTCGAGAACAGAGAAGATCAGTGCCAGTCCATTCACGAGTGAGGAGCTGGATGTCCTTGTGGACGGGGTGCTGGCACAGTACCCACGGCTGTTTGGTGGTCCCAATGTTGTGGTAAGTCGCCATGAAGGGAGCTGCAGGGCAGGGTGGTGTCAGACGTGTAGTTGTGATGCTGCAGTACATGCTTGGGGATGTGGGGTGATGACTTACACTGACAGACAGGCTGTTTCCTGCTCGAGGTAGTGTGTGTGTTGCAAAATGAGTCTTCCCTAGGCCTGTACTCGTATGTGTGAGTGGGGGTGTGTGACATTGGCGCACATGCAGAACCAACAGTTGTTAGCCTTTTAGATGCCAGGACAGTGAACGCTTTTGCTGAAATTTAAGGGTGCCCCTGTAGTTAGAGTCAGTGTGAGCCACAGAGTGGGTTCAGTGGCAGCATAGCCAAACCTTGAACATCAGCCAACTTACATGCTACAGTTGCTTCACACTCATTAGTGGATATACCCCATCGGTGCCCTGTGCAATTTTCGATTTCCACACTGCTGTCGATGCATTTGTGTTGATGCATCATGCCTTTGTGTGCATATCATGGAGACTAGGGACCACAATGTGTGCATGCATACACTAATATTTATGCCATGCAGAGGCTACGCCCAGTTCTGGAGGGAGGGAGGTTACTGTGATTCCAGAGTGTGTGTCTGGCTGCTGTGATGATAGATGCTGACATCTTACATTGTGTAAATGTTCTTTTGCTCTTCTTTACTCTCATGCCTGCAGCTCAAGGTACACCAACGTAAGGCCGTGTGGAGGGCCATTGCGGCAAAAGTGCGAGCCCTGGGGGTATCAAACAGACGGCACACACACTGTCACAAGAGGTGGGACGACATCAGCAGACTGGCTAAGCAAGTGGCAGAGATGACCTTGGGTATGGTACCACGCACAGGACGTTTGGAACGTCGCACCATGACTCCGCTGATGGCACGCATACTGGTAGTGACCAATCCAGACCTGCATGCACGTCTGAAGGGGCATCAGCAGCAAGACAGAGAAGGTGAGTCTCTGGGGAGGGAGAGTTTGTCTGGGAGTGGATGCATGTGTACAGGGCCGGTGCCAGCGGTGACACATGTGATGTGCGTGTGTTGCCATGCTGTGTCATGTGATGTGTGTGGCCACTGTGATGTGTGCCTGTATGAGGCATTTCGCCACCATGGCCTTACTGTACTGCCCATGCATGCAGTTCTCAGTCCTTGACAGATTTTATGTGTCCACATGGTCTCTCTGCTCTGTGATGGTGTGGGGAGTCCATATTGTGCCGAACTGCTGTGTCCATTTGATGAGTGTCACACCATGTCTGTGTACTTTGCATGCATCCATGATGTTTGAGGCCCACTCATCCGACGATATTGTGTAGCCTGATTGCCACATGGTGTTTGCTATGGCCTACTTGGCACAGTGACATGTGTGGTGAATACAGGTGTGTGTGGTCCCCTCTTATTCCCTGTAGGTGTGTAATTGGTGATGTGTGTTGTGGCTACATCATGTCCGTGGGGATGGTCAATGTGGGCTGGGGGAAGACCATCCATGGGCAGGGTGTGGTGCTGTGTGGCATCGACATGCCTCAATCCAGGAAGGTTGTCTGCATGATAGGCACTGTTGTGGTCTATATCGTGTGTAGATGCACAGTGTTTGCAGGGTGTGTTGGTTCTGATGTAGCTCTAGGCCTCTACAATGCAGTATTCATCAGCTGTGGTGTGTACAGATGATGACACTTAAACAAACCTGTTTGTCTCACAAATGCAGATTCGCAAGACAACACAGCGGTACATGATCCTGAGACAAGTGTTGGCGAGACCAGCACAACAGCGGCAGCTGAGGCAAGTGGGACTGAGCCAAGTGACACTGAGAACACCAGCGCTCCTGAGGGTGACAGGAGTATGCATGAGGAATCTGTAGCTGAGACACAAAGTACCACTTCATCTGATGGCGGCGGGGATGCATCCCTGTTTGCAGGCACAGGGGATGTGGAGTGTGCCACAGCATCTGACACCCAGCGGCCAGTGCCCAGCCTCCCATCCACTTCCTCTGGTGCTGCCCGTATCCGTGTTACTAAGAGGGGAGGTGTGACATTCACACATGGCACCGCTGCCCCTGCACCTGTCGCCCCTGCTGCCCTCAGTGCAGAGTGCGTAGAGCTCCTGCGCCAACTTTGCGTGGGCCAGTCCGCCCTGCTCAATGCCTTCAGCGCCCACGACAACAAACACTCTGATGTGGGTGGGCTTTACCGCACAGTCCAGTCATTGTCAGCCACAGTCACAACAGGCCTACAACAGGCACATGGTTCCATTGCAGCTCAGGTGCCAGTGACTTCCACACATTCAGGGGACACATCAGAAGACATTGTCCACTTGGGACCTACGTCTACTAAACTGTACAACACTAGGAGCACAGGTCAGACACAAAGCAAACAATCCCGTCCACAGACTCCATCCCAGAAGAAGAGCAGTGCCCCCCCATTATGCACGGACAAGGCAAAGTCACAGAAAAGTAAGGCCACTAGATCATTGCCCAAAACATCAAGCTCACATGCTGCAGAGCCATCACCAGATTATGACTCAGCGATGACCACAGAGGATGTGTGGCATGTCATGGCTACACCTGGGGAGAGCACAGGGACACAACCACCCACCACATCAACACCAAATAAAAGTACATCGAGGCAGGTGGAGGTGGGCCCTGTTGGGACCAGCCCAATCATTGGGGCAGAGGAGAGCCCTGTTGTGACCAGCCCAATGGTAAAGGCAGGGAACCCCAGTGTTGTGACCAGCCCTGGCAAGGAGGGACAGGAGGGCACTGTGGACAACACCCCTGGGGGTAGTGGTAAGTTGGTCACTGTGAGAGGTACACCTTCCAGAGAGGGTAGGGTGGTCCGGAGGCGTAGCCAGCCAAAGCGTGATGCAGGATCAAGCACATCACCTGAGGGAGTGCCAGTGTGTGCCCCTGAGGTGCCACAGTTGGTGTGTGTGCCTATTCTGCCATCTCCACTTCCCATCAACCCCAAGACAGGCAAGCCATTTCATGTACCAAAAAAGTGGAAGGGCACCCCTCCAACCTCTCCCACCCACACTGTGTCAAGGGTGTGCATGACTCCACCTCCATGTGCCACGGTGCCATCTGGTCCACACAGCCCTCCACCTTGCAGGCCCTCTGTTATTGCCACATCACATGGCCCTCTGGCACACCAGTTGAGTAGTCCTGCTGTCCATGACACGCAGCCAGGTCACAGTCCGCATGACAGCCTGGAGTGAGTTGACAACGCCCTCATACGCTTGTGCCACACACAGGTGTGCTACTCAGGACCATTGCTTGCAGCCTGAGTGTGTTGCTAACCCTGTTGCTCTGTTGTGCTGTGCTCTACCCTGCCATGGACTCTGGGCCTGTTGCTCTGATGTGCTGTGCTCTCCCCTGCCAAGGACTCTGGGCCTGTTGCTCTGATGTGCTGTGCTCTCCCCTGTGCAGCCTCTCATGTACTTGCTGTCTCCCCTGCCAAGGACTCTGGGCCTGTTGCTCTGATGTGCTGTGCTCTCCCCTGTGCAGCCTCTCATGTACTTGCTGTCTCCCCTGCCATGGACTCTGGGCCTGTTGCTCTGATGTGCTGTGCTCTCCCCTGTGCAGCCTCTCATGTACCTGCTGTCTACCCTGCCATGGACTCTGGGCCTGTTGCTCTGATGTGCTGTGCTCTCTCCTGTGCAGCCTCTCATGTACTTGCTGTCTCCCCTGCCATGGACTCTGGGCCTGTTGCTCTGATCTGCTGTGCTCTCCCCTGTGCAGCCTCTCATGTACTTGCTGTCTCCCATGCCATGAACTCTGGGCCTGTTGCTCTGATGTGCTGTGCTCTCCCCTGTGCAGCCTCTCATGTACTTGCTGTCTCCCCTGCCAAGGACTCTGGGCCTGTTGCTCTGATGTGCTGTGCTCTCTCCTGTGCAGCATCTCATGAACTTGCTGTCTCCCCTGCCATGGACTCTGGGCCTGTTGCTCTGATGTGCTGTGCTCTCCCCTGTGCAGCCTCTCATGTACTTGCTGTCTCCCCTGCCATGGACTCTGGGCCTGTTGCTCTGATGTGCTGTGCTCTCCCTTGTGCAGCCTCTCATGTACTTGCTGTCTCCCCTGCCAAGGACTCTGGGCCTGTTGCTCTGATGTGCTGTGCTCTCTCCTGTGCAGCATCTCATGAACTTGCTGTCTCCCCTGCCATGGACTCTGGGCCTGTTGCTCTGATGTGCTGTGCTCTCCCCTGTGCAGCCTCTCATGTACTTGCTGTCTCCCCTGCCATGGACTCTGGGCCTGTTGCTCTGATGTGCTGTGCTCTCCCTTGTGCAGCCTCTCATGTACTTGCTGTCTCCCCTGCCATGGACTCTGGGCCTGTTGCTCTGATGTGCTGTGCTCTCCCCTGCCAAGGACCCTGGGCCTGTTGCTCTGATGTGCTGTGCTCTCCCCTGCCATGGACTCTGGGCCTGTTGCTCTGATGTGCTGTGCTCTCCCCTGTGCAGCCTCTCATGTACTTGCTGTCTCCCCTGCCATGGACTCTGGGCCTGTTGCTCTGGTGTGCTGTGCTCTCCCCTGCCAAGGACTCTGGGCCTGTTGCTCTGATGTGCTGTGCTCTCCCCTGCCATGGACTCTGGGCCTGTTGCTCCGATGTGCTGTGCTCTCCCCTGTGCAGCCTCTCATGTACTTGCTGTCACCCCTGCCATGGACTCTGTGCCTGTTGCTCTGATGTGCTGTGCTCTCCCCTGTGCAGCCTCGCATGTACTTGCTGTCTCCCCTGCCATGGACTCTGGGCCTGTTGCTCTGATGTGCTGTGCTCTCCCCTGTGCAGCCTCTCATGTACTTGCTGTCTCCCCTGCCATGGACTCTGGGCCTGTTGCTCTGATGTGCTGAGCTCTCCCCTGCCAAGGACTCTGGGCATGTTGCTCTGATGTGCTGTGCTCTCCCCTGCCATGGACTCTGGGCCTGTTGCTCTGATGTGCTGTGCTCTCCCCTGTGCAGCCTCTCATGTACTTGCTGTCTCCCCTGCCATGGACTCTGGGCCTGTTGCTCTGATGTGCTGTGCTCTCCCCTGTGCAGCCTCTGATGTACTTGCTGTCTCCCCTGCCAAGGACTCTGGGCCTGTTGCTCCGATGTGCTGTGCTCTCCCCTGTGCAGCCTCTCATGTACTTGCTGTCTCCACTGCCATGGACTCTGGGCCTGTTGCTCTGATGTGCTGTGCTCTCCCCTGTGCAGCCTCTCATGTACTTGCTGTCTCCCCTGCCATGGACTCGGGGCCTGTTGCTCTGATGTGCTGTGCTCTCCCCTGTGCAGCCTCTCATGTACTTGCTGTCTCCCCTGCCATGGACTCTGGGCCTGTTGCTCTGATGTAATGTGCTCTCCCCTGCCAAGGACTCTGGGCCTGTTGCTCTGATGTGCTGTGCTCTCCCCTGCCATGGACTCTGGGCCTGTTGCTCTGATGTGCTGTGCTCTCCCCTGTGCAGCCTCTCATGTACTTGCTGTCTCCCCTGCCATGGACTCTGGGCCTGTTGCTCTGATGTGCTGTGCTCTCCCCTGTGCAGCCTCTCATGTACTTGCTGTCTCCCCTGCCAAGGACTCTGGGCCTGTTGCTCTGAGGTGCTGTGCTCTCCCCTGTGCAGCCTCTCATGTACTTGCTGTCTCCCCTGCCATGGACTCTGGGCCTGTTGCTCTGATGTGCTGTGCTCTCCCCTGTGCAGCCTCTCATGTACTTGCTGTCTTCCCTGCCATGGACTCTGGGCCTGTTGCTCTGATGTGCTGTGCTCTCCCCTGTGCAGCCTCTCATGTACTTGCTGTCCCCCCTGCCATGGACTCTGGACCTGTTGCTCTGATGTGCTGTGCTCTCCCCTGCCAAGGACTCTGGGCCTGTTGCTCTGATGTGCTGTGCTCTCCCCTGCCATGGACTCTGGGCCTGTTGCTCTGATGTGCTGTGCTCTCCCCTGTGCAGCCTCTCATGTACTTGCTGTCTCCCCTGTTATGGACTCTGGGCCTGTTGCTCTGATGTGCTGTGCTCTCCCCTGTGCAGCCTCTCATGTACTTGCTGTCTCCCCTGCCAAGGACACTGGGCCTGTTGCTCTGATGTGCTGTGCTCTCCCCTGCCATGGACTCTGGGCCTGTTGCTCTAATGTGCTGTGCTCTCCCCTGTGCAGCCTCTCATGTACTTGCTGTCTCCCCTGCCATGGACTCTGCCGTTCCTGTTAATGTATGACCTCTGCATAACCTCTGCCATTTGTACATGGTTGTGTGGCTTGCTGTTGTCTACTAATGTTGTATTGCTACATCTGTGCAATATATGAATAAATACTGAAACTTCTGGTGTGTGTTTTCTCAGTCTCGTTGCTGATTGAAATCCTTTTCTTGTTTGCATTTGCTTGACAGTTTACCATGCTCTATTTTTCAGTTCTACATTGCTAGCCTCTTTGTGGCCATCTTATTTTCATACAGGGGTGACGGGCTCTGCAGTCCATTCTGGCCCAGCTGATGTTGTACTCTGTACTGGCTATTTCACAGACAATGCTAAATTCCTGTTGTGGATTTGCTATTGCTGCATACACTGTTCACAGGTCACCTTGGGAGGACACTGGCAGCACAGGGTGTGCAGCTGTTCAGTTGTTTTGTAGCTGTGTGTGATGTCATGGGGTATGTGTGGGTTTTCCTTTCTGTGTGCCGAGGCGTGTATGTGTATGGTCATCTTGTGTTGGCCCTTAGTCCAGGTGGCATGTTTTACATGGCATGTGTGGTGTTGGGTGTGGCAGAGGTGTGCAGTGTGAAGGGTCTTGGTTTGTGGTGTATGTATGTGTACCCCTGTATGGTGTGAGGCACACATGTGTGTACCAGGAGTTGTATGCCTGTTTTTGGTTTTGGTCTTGACCTGTATGGATGATTGTTTGCAATTGTGTGGGCTATGGGGAGTGCAGTGGTGTTGTGTGTTCATTCTCAGCCACTCCTGCAGTGCCTGCGTCCCTGGTTGTGTGTTGCAGTGTTTGTGTATTGTGGTTCTTGTTGCTGTGCTTCTTGGTGTGCATGGGGGTGCACAGGATTAGTACCTGGCCTGTGGCTATCTCGGGTGGTGTGCAGTGTGGTCTGGGGTGGCGTGTTTGTGTGAAGTAGGTGACCTGCCCAAGCCTTGGTGTGGCCCTGCCTTCAACATTGTGCGCATGTGTCGACCGCGGCGGTGACGTGACCTTGACCGGGGCGTTCCTGCAGGTTGGCGGACGTACTGTGTTCCGGATGGTGTGGAATGCCTTGTAGTGAGGTAGGTGATATGTGGGTGCCCATGTGGATGTGTTGTGTCCCCTAGCAGGATGCCAGTGTGGTGCTGGGGCACTGTGTCGGCATGTGTGTTGTGCGGTGCCTATGTGTAGTGGCGTACCTGCGGCGGCGTCCGCGTTGGCCCATCTGGCGATAGTGTTGCAGCAGGTACATGACGGGATGCATGTGGAGGGCTGGGTCCATGGGGTTCATGTCGGGGCTCGGCGTTCGTGCTCCGCTGTCGACTTTCCGCCTGCTTCAGCTGTGCGGTGTCCCCGCTGCGGTGCGTCTGCTTGTTTGGCCCATCCTAATTTGTCGGACGGGCCGGACGTCATCGGGCGTGGCGGAGACTTTCGATTGGCTCCCACCGCCGCGCTGGTGGGCGCTGTTTGATGGCGGTGCGCGGCGTGCCGCGGCGGATGGGAAATGACCTGTGTTTACCTATCCTAATGTTGCGGACGTGTGTTCCGCAGGTCGCGGGCGGAAAAAGGTGTTTTTCCGCCCCGCCACCACCGCGGTGTTGCCACCGCCCGCCATCCTAATGGACCCCTTAATTTTTACAGTCGATATTCTAACACTCGATATTTTGTACTTTCGATATTAATTAATTACTAACAAAAACGATATTTTACACACTCGATATTCACAACTCGATATTACTACCTTCGATATTTTTTTTTTCACTATTAAAACTGATATTACTTACCTCGATATTATTGCAGACTCGATATTCCGGACTCGATATTATCTCCATTCGATAAAAAAAACTCTCTCCTATTGCCCGCACTGTCCTTTCCGTTTTGCCATAGACGATTTGGGTACTGTGGCCGGAGACGTCTCTTGTCTCTTGTGTTACACGGCAGCCTGATTCATTAAGAACTACAAGTCCCAGCGCTTTTGCGCTGTACACGGGACTACAAAGTAAGATGGCCGCCTTTCCGCGCAGCGGACGCATGCAGCGGGCGCGCCGCTGTCGCGCCAAAGTCGAGCCTAAGTCCTGCCCGTCTGCGCCCGTCCGTGCCAGGTTGGGCCCTGGGGCCACCAACTCTACTCTTGATGGCCTCACTTCTGGTTGCCAAGGTACGACCATTACATATGCTGCAGGGGACTTGATCTCCCACAGACATGTGCCAAACACGTTTTGCTCAACTTGCAAATTTCCTATTCAGGGTTTCAATTGTAATAATTGTGGATTCTCTTTGGGTAGGATGAGCAGGTGTAAAAGGTGGAAACGCCCGTATATATATGGTAAACCGCTTGTAACCAAACCCTCCTCTACTATTTCCAAACTTCATTTTTGGAGTATAAACTGTAGGTCTCTCCCAAAGCATAAAAATCACATTTACGATTTTTTAGTCGATGAAAAACCGGATGCCACTTTCCTAATGGAAACCTGGCTCCACGCGAGCTCTGGACCGGACATTGCTTTTGCAATTCCCCCTGGCTATGTCATGGTCAAGAGAGACAGAGATATTGGCAGGGGAGGCGGTATTGCCATAATATTTAAATCTAATTACAGTTGTAAATTTGAAGCGTTTCCGCTTCAGGGCTGTGAGGCTGCCCAATTCAAATTAGCAATCAGCGCCCAGATGACTTTATCCGGTTTATTGATATACCGTCCTCCAGGGAATTCCAATATATGGGTGACATCCTTCTCTGAAACTATTGGTCCATTGATCTTGAAGGCCGCCAATTTCACCATCTTGGGGGATCTGAATTTACATTTGGAAGACCCTTTATGCATGGCTAGCAAAATCTTTTTAGCGGATTTAGAATCTCTTAATATCCTACTGTGCAAATCGGGATCTACGCATTCCGCGGGGCATTTGTTGGACCCTGTTCTGTCGAACCTTGCGTATTATTGTGAACCTGCCGCTCGTCCTTTGGAATGGTCGGATCATATGGCAGTTAAATTTTCTCTTCTGTGTACAAAGAACACAGCATTTGATGCTACTGATTCGGGAGGAAAATTACGCTGTTGGGGCAAGCTTAATATCACGGAGTTTAATCCGCATTTGTCTGACACTTCACCAAATGTCAATTCATCTCTTTTGGTGTCGGAGGCGGCAGTCTCCAAATGGTTGACTACTGCTGTGAATAAACTCATTCCCCTTGCATCCTTGCATTCTCAGCCCCACCGTCATCCCGCAGCATAGTTTTCGGAGAGTTTAAAAACTACGAAATCTCAATGCAAGGTACTCGAGAGACAATTGAGGCGTTCCTACTCTCCCTCTTGCAAAGTGGCATACAAGGTGGCTCTTAGAGATTATCATAAACAATGTAAAATTGCTAGACCTACTTACATTGCCAACACTATAACACATGCCCAGAACTGTCTGCGTACACTTTTTTCTGTTGTGAAAAAATTAACAGGTGCAGATTCTATTCCTGCCCCCCCCTGTTTTGAATGAGGCACAATGTAACTGTATTGCTGACTTTTTTATCACCAAGGTGGAACGCATCTGCGATTCACTGGGTCTTCGACCTTCGAGCGTAGATTTATCTTCTACGCTTGCGCCGGTTCAAGGCAGTCAATCCCCCACGATAATTAAACTCTCCGAGTGGTCGCTCATCGATGATGTTTCTTTTGCTCATTGTCTTGAGAGCATCAAATCCGGTTCTCCTTGTGATCCTCTACCGGCTAAAATTCTGAAACAACTTGACCTGAACCCTCGTCGCGTGGTGATGAAGCTCCTTAATTCCTCACTGATAGAATCATGTGTTCCACAGAAGTCGAAAAACACGCGATGGTAGTCCCTCTGCTAAAAAAGGCTGGAGTGGATGCTTCAAATGTATCCAATTTTAGGCCCATTTCGTTGTTGCCAATTTTTTCCTAAATTCTAGAAAGGCACATTAATTCAAAACTGACTCTCTTGGTAGAGAGTTCGGGCTTTTTACATCCATCACAATCTGGATTTAGAGCACACCACTCCACAGAGACTACACTCTTGGGAGTTACTGAGAATTTACGGCACGGTATCAATCGCGGGGAAACATCTGCACTTATCCTTTTGGATCTAAGTGCAGCGTTGGATACCGTGTCCCATTCCACTCTTTTCACATCTCTCCAATCTCTGGGAGTTGGGGGTTCAGCTCTGGCTTGGATTGCTTCTTTTTTAAGTGAGCGCACCTTCCAGGTTTTTTTGGCTAAAGCATCCTCAAAAACTTGTGCATCGGCGTATGGCGTTCCCCAGGGGTCTATTCTTAGCCCATTACTATTTAATATCTATGTTAGACCCCTGGCCACCATTGTGGAGGAAGCCAGTTTGACTTTATTTTCTTACGCCGACAACACACAAATCATTTTCTCCCTCTCTAACAGGGAAGGTAATAATACTTCGGCTCTTAAGCAGGGTCTGTCTCAGGTGGCAAGGTGGATGCAGGAGAATTTCCTTAAGTTAAATGGAGATAAGACCGAGATTGTGATCCTGAGCAAGGGTAAAGATCTCTGTGGTCCTCAACATTGGCCCGAGAGTATGGGTCCTACCCCGCAACCCGTGGCCCAGGTTCACAATCTCGGATTCCTAATTGACAAAAAGCTCACAATGCGGCAACAGGCTGTCAAGGTGGCTTCTATCTGTTTTGCCACCTTAAGATGGCTTCAAAAAATGTTGTGGATGCTTCCTGCCTCTACACAAAGGACGGTAGTCCAGGCTTTGGGAATATCTCGCCTGGACTACGGGAACGTCCTTTATCTTGGTGCCGATTTAACAACTTTGAACAAACTTCAGGTTGTTCAAAACGCGGTCGCACGGCTGTTACGCAATGTTCCTCTGAAAACATCTGCTTCTCAAGCCCTTCGTGATCTGCACTGGCTGAGAATAATGAATAGAATCAAATTCATGGCCTTATGTTACATCTTCAAGATAAAACAGGACTCTGCCCCGAGGTATCTACAGAATCTCATTCATGCTTACAAACCTAGTCGCAGTCTGAGATCCTCAGGAAAAGGAGATTTCACTGTTCCTAGATTTAGGTTAGTGAAGATGGGCGGCCGCTCTTTTTCTCATCTGGGCACTAAATCCTGGAATGCCCTGCCTGTCATGTTGAAGTTGGAAACAGATCTTCTTCGCTTCCGTAAGGGCTTAAAAACTTGGCTTTTCCAGCAATAATTTTGAACAGTCTTCTTTGGTAGCTTCACCTATTGATGCCTGGTAGTTCTTTCTTCTTCAGTCTATCCCTTGGCGCCGGAAAACCCACTGCGGGTAGCCGTGCACCTTATAAGTTTAAATAAATAATCAATTTAGACTGCATACCGTATGCATTGTATATCAAATTGTTGAAACCTGCTGATTTTCCAATGTTAAGTGCACTCAACTTGCTGAGCTGAGCTCATTGTACTAACTCATACCTGCATCCTGGCCTAGAAAAAGATTGTAATCTGGACATGGATTCACAGTATGCATTTGGAATGATGCATGACTTTGGACTCCTTTGGATGCAAAGGGGATTCCTAATATCAGCTAGATTCCTATCATCTGCAGGAGCCCCAATAAAACTGTTACCTGCAACAAGCTGCAGTTGTTTAGTGTGGCGCCAACCAATATTCTCAAGATGAATTTCCGAAGGAAATGCCCTCGCTGATTTGGCCACCAGAAAGGCTGCCCTTTCATGTACTACTAATTGCTGCTATGTAGATGGTGCAAAATGATTTGTTTTGTGTACCCTCCCTGAAAGACCTGCTTCTGTTACAGGAATGAGGCATAGATTAAGAAACATTATTCAATCAAGCAGAAGCGCTCACCAGGCCACTGCAGTCATTCTAGCTTGACTCTAGTGGCCAGGTGATACCCTGAAATTGGTACCAGAATGCTTGTTTCCGGTCCAGGGAGGACCTGGCCTGGCAGTTCGGTCTGGACTGTTCCCATGGGGCACAGGGTCAAGACTGATTTGCAAATGGCTGGGTCCAAACTGGGGTGGCGTAGTGGGCAAAAGAACGATGGATTTAACCCAGATCTTTTGACTGGGGGAGAATGTTTGCATTGTCAGCATTCTGTCCATCATTTGTTTGCTGTAACACTTTTCGCCCTAAGTGGGATGGGTATGCCCAGACATGGGTCCCTTGCTCACTGTGCCACTGGATTCAAGCCAGCCTGGCTGAAGAAGGGTGACATATCCTGAAACCGGTCCCAGGATGCTTGTTCCCGGTCCAGGGAGGACCTGTCCCTGTCCTTTGTAAATGGTGGCTTTTCATTGGTCAAAAGGCTTAGTATTCCCTCCTTAGTACCACTGTATCTCTTCTTGTAACCTCCCATGAGGACACCCGCTTTTACATGTCTTGTTGCTCCCTAGGTTTCAATGACAGCCTCATGGCACTATTTTCTTAAAAGGCTTCAGGCAGGACATACACTTGGTCCTAATCTATGCTGGCAGTGGTTACTTTACTCACTAGAACATCTCACATTTATATAAGACCGTCTATAAATTTCCCTTCATCAGCTCCACACAGTGTACAACTTAATCTACACTTAATGTAATTATTCTTTTGTCACATTTCAAAGCTACTAATTGTATATATGGACATAGCTATTTGAATGTACTAGTAGTACTACCTTGCATGCAATGCATTATGGGTAAGGTTGATTTACCATATCTTCTGCAGAGTTTAGTACCATATGTGACCAAAAGAGATCCCCTTTTAGCCACAAATGGTACTGAACCCTGCAACATGGCTAGGTAAAAAAACATTGCCATTTATAATGCCAATAATTCCAACTTTGTAGACATGCAGAGCTGGTGCCTTGCGCACTAGGAGCCTGTAGGAGCACCTTGCAGTACTGCACCTAGACATGCAGTGTTGGTGCCTTACTCCCTAGTGGCCTCTTACAGCATTTTGCGGTACTGCACCTAGACATGCAGTGATGGTGCCTTACTCACTAGTGATCTCTAGCAGCATTTTTGCGGTACTGCACTGGGGCATACAGTGCTGGTGCCTTGCTCACTAGGGACCTCTAGTAAACTATGGATTATGGAGGTTAACAGGTAAGTTAACATATAAATAAATAAAACAAATTTTGTTGCGTGCATTGCATTGCATTTGGGGATGCAGTGCATGCAACGAAATTTGTTTTATTTATTTATATGTTTAATTAACTGTAAACCTCCGTAATCCATAATTTACTACCCCCACCCTGCCCCTCCCCAACGTCACCGCCCGGCAGGTACTCCCACTACCGACCGTGGCTGGATACAAAAACAGTCTTGTGAAGAAGTCTCTGTCATCATGCAAAGTTTCAACTTGAGGATGAAAATCAAGACCATGTGCTGTGGGTGTCGTTTATAGGAAGGACACTACTCCAACCTCTTTCCTTGATAAAATAAAGAATTTCCATCAACTTGCTTAGGAGTGTCTGCACAGACAATGGATGTAACATGAAACTGTTCTCTCTCCCATATGTGATCTGTGTTAGATCACTGTGTCTTACTCTGTAAGAGTTGTTACGTTTGCGAATGAAAACAATGAAGACTATTTGTTTATTAAAATTGTTTCTTTAGAAATGTTTTTGTTAAAGCTGCCATCTTCATCACTATTTTCACTTTTGAAGTTATGTCACCATACATTATAAATGTCACATTAAAATTGCAATCATAAAACCTCTTTGCACACCTTGAAAGGTCTTCAAAAAATAATAGCCTTAGGGTCATTTAGGCCTTTATCGGAGAGGCTGCAACTGAAAACTCCGCTGTGTGTTGACCAGCATCGCCTGGCTGCATGGGATCAGTCAGAGTTCGCTCTTTAAAGTGAGCAAGACGGGGGCGTAGCTAACATGGCAGGTGAGTAGGACCTGTTTCCCTGTCCCTCTGGCGGTGCATGTACTCAGCCTCGGATATATGCCCTCCTGCTGCCCATCCGTGCTGGACATTGAAGGGGGCTGTGTCTGCCGACCCTGCCACACTGGAGGAGTGCATATTGCCTTGATTGCTGGTGGTTTTCTTGACTGTCTCGTCCGCCCAGTCCCGGCTTTGCTGCGGCCTGTCAGGCCTGGTGGAGGGTGCCGCTGCCTTGGATTCCGGCCCCACAGTGCCTCCGATTGCACCGGGAGGTGGTAGGATTGCCTCGGAGTGGTGGTAGGATGGGCTGCCTGGAAGTTTGATTTCCGGGGCAGCAGGGAGCGAGTGAACTCGGGGGATTGCTCCCTGGCTGCCATTTTGTGAGGGCTGCAGAGCAGGGCTGGCTGTGCCTCGTAGGAGCTGGACTAAGTGAATCCCGGTGACGGGTGGAGAAGACATCCCTCTCGCGGCGACTTGACGGCAAGTGGACCCCCCGGTGGGCAGCTGTTCACTCCCACTTTGCACCTGCCTGAGTCTGCGGTTCCCGGAGCCCGGGAGTGCTGCGGTGGAGAGTGGAGAGACGGCGAGGCCCCGTAGGGCTGTTTTTGCCCGTGCCGGCTGGCCCCCATCCTTGCTGCGGACCGGCGCGCCTGTGGAGGGGTGCTGCTGTCGGAATGCTGGGCTGAGCTGTGGTGAGCAGGCATCTCTTCCAATGTTGCTGAGGGGCGAGTGAGCTGGAAGTGAGCCCTTCCACTTGGCTGGAAGTGCGGAGATCCTGCCGCTGCTCACTGCCCGCCATGTTGTACGCCTGTGAAGAAGAGCGGACTGTGACTGTCGGGGCCGAGAGCGGGTGCGGCCTGGAGGTGTATGGAGCGGGCACCTCCCCTTCCGGTGAGATTGCTGCGAGCGGAGGCCCTGGGCATATAGCAATTGGTCTTCCCCCCCCCCGTGCCTGTGGGGATCTACCGTGCCTGAGGCCCACGAATACTGCGAGGTGGAGCGGAGAAGAATAGAAGGACAAAGGGGCGGCGGACCTGGAACGACGGGTTTCGGTCCATACATCAACGAACGGTGTGCTTCTGTCCCATTGGGGAGAGAGTCGGACAGGATGGAGAGTGTTTGGGCTTTGCTGTGACTCCCCGCCCTGTGGCATTGCACAGTGGGTCCTGGTGGAGCGCCGGGTACCCCTTCTGGTGGTGGTTGCTTGCCGGTGGCTTGGTGGTCCCTGCGGCCGGGTGTGAGAGCCGGTTCCTGTGAAGCTGTGTGGTGGCGGCAGGGGCTTGCTTCCCTGCCTGCTGGGGGTTCTGATCGTGTGGCGGCAGACGGGGAAGCATGGTGCAGCAAAGTGCAAGGAGGCGTGGAGGTGTGCTGGCGGGGGTGGAGGCCTGGGCCTGGATTGGGCATTGTGCATTGTGACAGCCCGAGTATCTCCCCCGTGCAGTGCTGGGAGGGGCCTTCGCAGCGGCGTTGTCTGAGGAGCTGCTGGTGTGGTCAGCCCCCCTGTGAAACTGATTCTTTGGGCCTTGTTGGGGGTCTGAAGCCTGTGCGACTCCTAATGTTGGGTACAGGGGGTCTCCTTCAGGCCCGTGAGTCGATGGGCGGTGGGGCTCTGTGCTGTTCTGCAGGAGTGAGAGGGAGTGTTAGTGTTGAACTGTCCTTTAGTCTTGCTTGAAGTCCGGCGCCCTAAGCTCTGAGAGAGGAAGCGCAGAGGTGTGGCAGTTGGTAGTGGACGAGTGCCTGCCCCTCCCTGTGCGGTGACACCTGGACTGAGCACGTGGCGAGGCCTCGACAGGGAGCTCTCTGGTCTCGGGAGGGAACGTGAGGGCACCTCTGTTGTCCTATTTGCCTCCAGCTGCGCAAGGGGCTCTGGCTCATCTGCGGCCTGCTCACCAAGTGGTCTGCCTGCTGTTTACCTCTAGGGTCTTTTTGCAGTGTCCTCATCCTGAGCCTGGATCCTGCCTAGAGTGGGCATTGCTAAGGTTACCTGGAGGGCTGTCTTTGCCTCTGTCTGAGCCCTACGACTCAGTGTGCAGGCCTGTGCATTAGCTGTCATGTCTTCTTCCAGGAACAGGAAGGACAAGCCTGTGAAGCACCTACTGCAGAAATCGAGGGGACAGTCCACTTCCCATGCAGATGCTAAATCTCTGCAGCCTAAGGACAGCTATGTACCAGGGACAAAAGCTTTTATGCTTAAACTATTCTCAGCTATAAAAGAAGACATCTTGGAGATTTTCTCCCAGCTTTCCTCTGACATGCGTGAGGTGTGGCATGATGTAGATGCCATTGGTGAGAGGGTGGCAACCTTGGGGGAAGATGACCTTGGTCGGGAGGATGATCTTCACCAGCTCCAACAAGACGTAATTCGCCTTACGGAGCAGAATCTGGATCTCCAAGCCCACGCTGAGGACCTGGAAAACCGGTCTTGGCGTAACAATATAAGAATCCGAGCGGTGCTGTGGAAGAAAGAAGGGTATGATCTTCGTGAGTATGTCTGTGCGTGTTTACGGCAGATCCTGAGGGAAGGGGATGAGTTAGACAATCAGATGGATCAAGTTCATCGAGTCGGCTTGCCAAGAGGTGCTAAGGCTCCCCCTCCAGACATTTTGGCATTTGTACTTGACTTCCAGCTTAAGGAGCGCATCCTTCGCAAAGCCTGTGACCTCAATCCTGTGCAGGTTCGGGGTCATCAGTCAGCGCTCTCCCAAGATCTTGCGGCCTCCACTCATGTTAAGCGGCGTCAGTTCAAGCCTGTCACCAATCATCTGCGAGAGAAGGGCATACCCTACTCCTGGGGCCTCCCATTCCGCCTCATCTTTAGACATCAAGGCAAGCTTCTACAGATTCGTTCTCTGACCGCCTCATATGATGTTCTGGGGTTGGAGCGGCCCTCTCCTCAGCCGGGGCCCGTGGGATTCCCCCCGAGATGGCGCAGGCGCTCCACCAAATGGCAGCGAGTTGGGAGGTCTACCCAGCCTTTGAAGCAAGATTTGTCCACTAGCTTGATGGAGAGGGAAGCGGCTGTTACATCCGTGGCGCAGGTGACTGATAACAAAGGTGCCCCCTGAGATACACCTGAACAGCGGCAGGTGGGCTCTTTTTCAGCGCCGGAGGTGGGAACTGTTCTGTTGAGACTTTTGTATGGTGGATTTGCTCTGTATCAGGTGTGTTGCGTTTCATGGAATGGTGCCTGGTCCCCCTTATCGTAAGATTCACACGTCAGACTGTTGTCCTTGGACAAGGCCCTTGATCTTCATTATTTGTTCTGTTCTTCTGCATTATGTTCTAGGGGGGAGAGTTTTGTTGGGGTTTTGGGGTTGTTTTGGGACTCCGCATCAGTTCTCCGACAGGTATGGCAGATGGATGTTTTGGGTTAACAGCTCTCTTGCCCTTCTCGAGCCTTTGATCCTGGGCGACTAGTTAGCTACTACTTATTCCCTGGGCATTATGGGTAGAGAATTGAAGGTGGTGAGTCTGAATGTTCGGGGATTGAATAGTCCACTCAAGCGCTCGGCCATTCTTTCGCTCTTACAGAATGCAGGGGGCAATGTGTGTCTGCTTCAGGAGACGCATCTTCTCCCTAAACGGATGAGGGACAAGCACTTCCCCTTACAGTTGTGGTCCTCCGGTCCGGCTAGGAAACATGGGGTGGCAATTCTTTTCAGCGCGCGCGTGCGCGCATTGCAAGGTACTTTCTCATGTGGCTGATATTAAGGGTAGGTTCCTGGTGGTTCAGGTTCAGTAGGGGGACACGCACCTTACATTAGCGTCGATATATGCCCGAACGAGCGACAATAGCCCTTTCTGCAGGTGGCCCTATCCGAGGTTCTGCTGGGTGGGGACCTGAATGTGGTGATGGATCCTGGGAAGGACAGGTCTGAGCAGCGATAGCATCAGGTGGGTGCGCTGTCACAAGGGGGTCGGCAATGGTTGCTTGAGGATGATTTGCATGATGTGTGGCGTGTCCAGCACCCTGATGAGCGCAACTATAGTTATTACTCTGCAGCGCATAAAACCTATGCTCACCTTGACCACTTCCTAGCCACAACCTCTCTCCTACCCTACTTATCTGCGGCGACTATTACCCCGTGCTTCCTCTCGGATCATGCCCTTATCTCGGTTCAACTTTCCTTCTGCAGGGGTCGCCCGCCCCCTCTGTTTGGCGTCTCTGCAACTCCCTATTACGCTCAGAATCGGTTGTTACCCACATACGGGTCACTATCACCAATTACCTCGCGGAAAATGACCAGGAGGATACATCATTGGCGTCTGTGAGGAAAGTCTTGAATCTAGTAGTGACGGGGGAATTTATTGCGCTGGCAGCAACATTTGCGCGGTTGCGCAAACCTAAACGTGTGGAGTTAGAAGGGGAGGTAGGAACCTTGGAGGCGGTGCATAAGCGGACAAGGGTTCCACAGGTTTGGAGGGAATTAGAGACGAAACGACGCATGCTCAAACACTTGGACTTAGATAGACCGGAGCACACTCTCTTACGCTTGCGTCACAAATTTTATCTTAGTGGGTAAAAATGGGGAAGCGTCCCCTTGTCCCCGTTACTCTTTGCGCTTTATATGGAGCCTTTTGCTCAGCACATTTGATCAAATCAAGATATAGCGGGCATTAAATTTGGCGCTGACGTCCACAAAATAAGTCTCTATGCCGATGACGTTATTCTATTGCTGACTCAACCCCACTCCACTTTGCGGCATCTGGCAAGGGAACGCTTGTCTTCGGGAAGTGGCGGGGTTTAAAGTGAATTTTTTTAAATCGCAGTTTCTTAATGTATCAGTCCCTGACAATGGGGTCCGGGATCACCAGCAGGACTTTGCCTTTCAGTGGGTGCATTCCGATATTACATATCTGGGTATTCAATTGATTTCTGCTATTGCCACAACGGTTTCCCTTAATTATAGATTATCGATAGACCAGACCGCCAAAGTGCTCTCCGACTGGTCCCGTCTCAACTTGGCCTGGTACAGGAGGTTAGCGGCGGTGAAGATGACCGTGCTGCCGCGTATTCTCTACCTGTTTCAGATGCTTCCATTAAGCCGGGCGTTCTCTGGAAACTACAGGGGCTTCTTAATAAGTTCTTGTGGAGCAACAAGCGACGAGGCTCGCGCTGGCCCTTATCACCGTGCCAAAAGCAGTGGGAGGGATGGGCTTCCCTCTGCTGAGTGCGTATCATCAAGCAACTTGTCCCTGCTATATTACAGAGTGGAATAGGCCCCTGTCCAGTAAGCACTGGAACTTTATGGATCAGACGGTGGCAGGCTGCAATATTTGGCGAGAACTTTGGCTCCTGTGCAAACACAGAGCCTGGGGACTTTATTCGTCGCCTATTACCTTGCCGACTCTTAAGGCGTGGGATCAGTTGGCTTTGCGTAGGGGCTGGACCACGTTTCCCTCCCCTATGACTCCGGTTGTAGATAATCCTGAGTTTCTGAAGGGGTGTGCAAGGGGTTTTTCATCGCTCGAGAGAGGAAGGTTGTCAGAGAGTGGGCTCCTATTTGACCTAGATGGCTTGATCCCCTTCTCCCAATTATGCAAGGAATATTTTAACTTACCAGAGACAGATGCTTTTCAATACGCACAGCTCCCATATTGGGTGACCCAGCCTGGCAATTTTGCACTGATGCTCTGCCCCCTAACCAAGTTCTAAAAATGGCTAGTTTGCAAAAAGGATGACTGTAAGCTCATATCTGAACTGTACGCTATGATCCTTTCCCGCCCCATGCAACAGGGCACGAAAGCGTACGTACGCTGGGAGACTGTGCTAGGGTGGCCACTGACTCACAAAGAATGGGAGCATGTTTACTATAGAGCACATCACACGGCCTCTAACACAGCGGGTGCGGAATCTGCCTATAAAGTAGCCGCTTATTGGTACTATACGCCGGCGCGCATCAAATCTTGGGATAACACTAAGTCAGACCTCTGCTGGCAGGGATGTGGCCTTCCTGGCACTCTAGTGCATCTACTATGGCACTGCCCGAAACTGGTGCGGTATTGGGCTGCGGTTCTTGATGGCATTGATGAAGCGTTCCACATTACACTGCCCTGGACACCTGAGCACACACTGCTGGGACTCCACACCCCAACTTCTTCCAATTGCGCTCGCTGTGGGGTAGGCAGATTGCATTAGCTTTGCTTGCGGCCCGGCAGGTCCTTTTAATGCACTGGGGCTCCTCGGATACCCCTGACGCACGTGACTGGATCCGGAGGCTTTGGCATATCCTAGCAATGGAGCGCCTCTCACTTTGTATTGATGGGAAGGGAGCGGAGTCTGTGAAGCTATGGGGTCCATTTCTACAGCTTCTATCCAAGGAACTGAGGGAGGTCACTGGCCCAAAATACCTACAAATTTTACAACTTATTCCGCTAGAACCAGTTCGGGCCACAACCGTAGCTTGAACTACTTTGTGAGGTAGCTGACGGCCATGGGAGGTTTGGATGGGGGGGGTAGAGACTGATGCGGAGGGGGTGGGAAGGGAGAGGGGGTTGGGGGTAGGTGGGAGTGGGTGTTTGTCTGTTTTCTTGTTCCCTCTCTTTTTCTATAAAAATGGTATCTTAGCAATCGTCTGCCATGAACACTATGGACTGAAGCTCTTTTACGCCGGGTTGCCCTCAGAGCTGTAGGCCTGTTCACTGTGTATTGACCATAATGTTATGCTCTGCCGGCCGGTGGATGTAGGCAGATGAGCTGTGCTTTGATCCGATACCAAGTGATAAAAACAATTGATTCTAAAGTGAGCAAGACATTGTTATGAGTAAAAATGTATGCAGAAGCCAAATGGTTGCATTTGATGACATTGGATGGTTTCTTTTTTAGAACTGACAAAAAGCTTTCAACGCATACTGCAAATGGGGATGCAGTTATTACTCCATGCAACAGTGAACCGACATCTGTGTGGTTGTTTTGAAATTGGAGACGATTCTAATTCTGAAATTCCTGCTGCTGTCAGGTAATGAAACATGGTGAGGCACAAGAGAATGCAATCATGGAAGAAATGGGGCACGGGACAATGAAAATTAGACCATTTAACACAGTTTAAAAAATGGAACTCCATTTCCAAGGTGTTTGAGTTGCAGCACCAGCCATGCTGGTTCAAGTTGTCTGTTTAAATATTCGGTTTGAGAGGCTGAACTGAGAAAATGGTCACCGACCTGAAAAAAGAGGCTGATTACTTTTTGTTGGAAATGTTCTGTTGATAGGCTATTATCTGTCATTAACTACATTAATGAGGTTATTTTGGATCAGGTGAAGCAGCCTACTTCGTAGGAAATTATCATAAACATACCAACGTATGCTGAATGCCAATAGGTAGAAAAAAAGAAACTGGATCCACTTACATCATGAGAATACACAATAGTACTCAAATGTAATTTAGAGATATCAAGAAGCAAGATGCAACGAGAAGCTGTATTCAGAACTGACAACAAATAATAAACATTTAGAAACCTTTGTTGAAGCACTGCTCATTTCTTAAGAAAATAAACAGACCCTGTCTGAAAAGCTCCAAGTTCAGAGCAGCCAAACCAGAGGTGACAAAAAGTCAAATCGACATTCCAGTGCAGATGCCAAAGAAAGGTGGGATTGCAAATATTAGAGTGATGTTTCACAAAATACATTGTGAATTAATGAAGGCACACAGGCTTCTCTAATCATAAAGAGTGATACGTTGACTACATATTAGAAATCACACTGTTCGACTTCTACTTGCTTGTCCCTGACCTTCCATCATGCGACATGTCCATACCTTCGACCGAACTTCTCCCCCTCCAGGTGTGTAAAAAGAAACACCTCTAATTTGAAACCTCCTAAGTCGACTATGAAAGCAGATCAACAGACTGTGATCAAAGCCAGGCACACAGCAGAGAGGGCAGACGAGTTGCAGAGATGGGGACAAGGAGGTTGACTAGGAGCAATGGGATTACTGGTAAGTAATTAAAACGTTACCTCCTCATCATGTCCTTTTATATGTCCTTACGTCATAAGAATCTACTAAAGTAGGTGCAACTAGTACTGCTGACCTGCCAAAGCAGCCAGCAACAAAGAGCAAACCACAAACACATAGGAAGAGCAAGCAAGGGACCAAGCACAAGTAGACCAACTGCAGAAGGCAGAACTAGTGCGCTCAAAGTAGTAAGCCGCAAAAGAGAGGACACCAGCAACAGGAACTCAAAAGAGACAATAGTTGAAACAAAGAAGTCAAAAGCAGCCAGTAGTCAAGGAACCCACAGCCACTGATGCTGAAAAGAGAGAAAGAAAGGAACATAACTCAGCTTTCGGTATAGCAAGCAAACCCTAGACCTTGAAAAAGCTAAAGCCAGGTGGAGCGATCACCAGCCACCCCACCAAAGGAGAACAGAAGCAGGCATTCCAAGGAAGAATGCCCAGTTTCAACACAGGAGACTGATACCCCTAAAACAAACACAACTTAAAGCACCCTGGGGAAAACAGGGGAAGTCCACAAACAGACACCATGCCACACCACAACAGGGCACAAGAGCGCACCAGCTCAAGCTAAGTACCTACGGTAAACCAGGAGGGAAGCCAGGATCAGGGACAGAGTCACCTAGAAGGTAGCAGATAGTCCCCAATACATAGAAAAAGGAGACCCATCCAAAGGGAAGAGACAGGAGACTAATTGAAAAGTCTGTTACGTTGACAGTCTCCCTTATCGCGCTTTGTCCCCTGCATGCCCCCGTCCCTGCCGCGCGACCTCCCATATTTACACATGTTACGTCAGTGGCTCTGCCAGTGACAGTTGACACTGTTGACAGTTAGATGAGTTGTCGATCCATATGGTGAGCCTTTGACCGGAGCGCTGCTTTTCTTACCAGTGTGTCGCTTTACTCCGAATAAAGCTTTGTTAAAATACACATCTTGGTTCATCTTTACAAATTTGGCGACGAGGACGGGGATCCGACACACTGAAGAATCCACGACGTGAGAATTAACCAAATTAAAGAGGAAGGCGGCGCTAGACATCGGATGAAGGGTGTGGACAAACAAGAATGATTTATGAGTAATGATTAGCTCTGTCAACTGATTTTGAGAAAGAGATCGAACTTTGGAGTGTTTTGAAGTACGGAGGAAGACCCGAATCACAATAAGTTGACATCTGCACAATTGAGTTGAGGTGAGCCGGGAATGCATTCTGCAGCACAAATACAAGCAGTACGTCGCATTTCAAGGTTGTTAATTTGCAGAAAGGTGCCCCACCCTGCACTTAAACAAAAGCCCCTGCAGCACAGGCACCCTTGAAACATGGCGCTAGGGTGCCGGTGTTGGGGCTAGGCAGCTTTTTAGCCCCAGTGCTAGGGTAAATGTAGGGGTGCCCCATATATTTGTAAATACGGTGCATCTCTGCATTTGAAAAAATGTTGGAGCACGGCGGTAACAATTTTAGAGTAACACTGTGTTATGACATTTTATTGTATGTTACGTAGAAAGAGTTTGCATGCACATACAAGGCCTATTCACAACTATTTTTTGTACTTTGGGAACATCTGCTGTGAGGAGCTGTCCTCTCCAACTCACTCATGTGTCTTTGCTAAAAGACCATTGTTCACAACTTTGTTTTTTGAATGGTTCGACAGCTTACGTGATTATCGGCACCTTTTTGCCATAAAATGTCTTATGTATGCTGCATAACAATAACCTTATACAAACTGACCAATGGACTGGGGGGTCTGACCACATGAGGTGACACAGGAGGTGTCACCTCAGAACTTAGGAAATTATATCATATGCTGAAGTGATGATAAGGACACCATTCTTTTTGCCTCTCTCCTTTTTTGCCACGTTTCCACAGAGGACCCTGCTTCTTTGCGGACTAACGGACAGCTTTAGTTCCTTGCGGACTCTACTGGCTTTCCTTAGGATGGCGCATACAGTGTGTGCGATATTTCAGAGACTTCTTTCTCTCATCTTGGGAGAACTATTTGAGCTGATATGATTCCCGCCCTTCCCTGAATATTTCTTCTAGAATTTTGGTAATTGATGGCCCGAAAGAGATATACCTGATTATTCTGCACTTCTAAATTTAAATGCTTGATATTGATGTATTTGCTCATCTTAACTTACTGATAAAATATAAACATCCTCGAATTCTGTTTCCGTCTCTCTATGACTTGTCTCCAATAATTGATTTCGCATTCCAATATAGGATCAATGTGGGATGGGAATTCTAATAGAGAGGTCTCCAGTCAACAGATTCAGATGTTACTCTTTTGCCTCGTCTTAACTAAATTAGGGGCATATTAGCAAGAACCTCGTAAAAATTATCGCTGTTTTAGCGGCAGGAAACTGCAGCTAAAACGGCAATAATAGGCTTGCTAATATGCGTCTTAGAATTCCAATAGAAGCCCAGGTTAGATGTGCAGGACATCTAACCTGGGCTTGTATTGGAATTCTCTAACGCATTTTAACAAGCCCATTATCGCCGTTTTAGCAGCAGTTTCCTGCCGCAAAAACGGTGATAATTTTAATGAGGTTCTTGCTAATATGCCCCAAATTATTTTGGATGATTTTCATCCGCCTGAATTTCTCCAGGAGATTTGGTCTAGCCGTAATTATTCTGTATTTGTACAGCATAGTTTTGAGTGTTATATATCTGAATCTAATTACCAGCCTGTAGGTCAGTTACCCAATTCCTGGTCCTAAATGGATAACTTGATTTTAATCCCCTTATCCGACCGCGCTCTGCACAGTTCAAGATCCTTCTAAGGACCAAATAAATGACTCTGAGGTGTAGTGTCAGGCGATACCAAGACCAAAAGTAAATGGACCAAGTGGTGTTACAGTAAGCTGGTGCAAAAACGAAATTGCAACTAATCAATAAAGTGACGTACATAAACATCTGCATTTTCATGGTAAATATATTAGCATTAAGGTAAATATAAAGGTAATTCTTTTTTGCATCCTCTACCTGAACCTCATATACCTGTGTGTTCTCACCTTCCTGCCAAGGTCTTTCATGGGCGGCAGGGACCTATCCTTAGAATAATCCACTGTGTGCGACTGTATCCTTGTTGTAGGGTTGGAAGGTTGAGGGTAACGTTTGTGACTGTGCTTTTCTAGTACTCATAGGTGGATGTCCCCAAGCACACTCTATTGCGATCTGCCATATTTTGAAACTGCTGTTGAAGGTGTCTTAAATATTGTTGAATGAACAGCTGTGGGAGGAGGGAGTGCATCAGGCATCTGATTTGAGCTGCCACCAATTTCTCCTCGTGCCATACTAATGGGGCCCAGCAGCACGAGGGCAATACCCAGGTAAATCTGATGCCAAGTCTTTTGCCCCATTTTGGTCGCTATCCTTTTCATGACACCCATGGAGACTGGACGAGGGAGGCAGGATGCACTGCTGGCGGGTTCAACTCTAATGCCCAAACTGTTAGAAAAGCTACTAATGGTGCTGTGAGAAGTTGGCCCGATATGCAGCGTTCGCTATTCTAGCGACCGCTATGTATCGTTCCAAACGACCCTTATGATGATTGGTTGTAAATCAACCTATAGACCAGCTATCCTAGTAGCGTGGATACGAGCAGTCTAAGGCTAAAGACTCGAGAGGGCGTGTTAAGCCAGCTGTTTACCACACATGTACCCCTTGAACACCAAGTGAAAGGACACCACACAAGTGTTATGAAAATAAACAGGATATTTATTAAGATTCACAACAGCCCTGTACTCTTTATGAGGACAGGGTACTAAGCACAAACCAAATCTCTTAGGAAAATACTTCAAGTGCACAATTAAAACAAGTGTCCGAGGACACGGAAAGTTTAGAGGTCTCGGGCGGACCCGATAAGGCAAGTCGGAAGCGAGGGACTCAGGACCCTAGAGTAAAGAGGCTATGCAGGCACCGAAATGCCGAGTTACCTAGCCACGAGGGCTGCGGCTGCACAAGTCTTACAGGCGTCGGGGTCTTCACTGACGAGCCAGGAGCCGGAAGAAAAGGAGTTGCTGGCTGGCGACCAGTGATGAATAGTTCGTAGAGATCCAAGCCTGGATCAGAGATCGTTGACACCTGAAAGCAGAGGGGACCAAGTTCGTACTACTAGCCAGTAGTCAGAGGGTACCAGGAGGGCACCGGTTGGCCGTCACCTCGACTAGGTGAGTGGGCGACGCTAGGCTCTGCAGTCTCACGGACCAGGAGGCGTTGTCGGCGACCCGGATGGAGGTGCGAGCTGTCCCACGAAGGATGATGCTGTTGGCGTCGCTGGGCCCAGGATTGGGGCAACAAGCCTTGGCAGATTTCAGGGCCACGTGGTGGGCCTAAAATGGCGTCTTGAGGGGACCAGGAGGGTCCGGGGTGCTTCTCTCAAAGATAGAAGCAAAGGCCAGTCTGGAGCAACCAGACCAGCAGCGTTGGTTGTCGGATGTCGTCACAGGAGGGCACAAGCCAGCGGCTAGTGACCGGACAACGTGTTGAGCAGCGAGCAGAAGGGCCCCACGCAGATCGTGGAGATGCTGGGAGACTGCACTTCGGTGCTGGAGCGGCTCAGGGTCGGGGCTTTTCGGACCCCAGAGCACTCACCAGGGAATTACTTTGATGGTCGTGCTGGTTAAGAGCGTGCAGGTTCTGATGATGGCCGGTCCCTCGAGGTCTCGTCGCACCCACAGATCACAGCTGGGCTGATGACGTGGGTAGAGGTCAGAGGTGCCAGGGAAGCCGGTTCTCGTCGAGCTGGGCCGTCGGATTCCTTGAGGAAGGACTTGCAGCAACCCGCAGAGTTCTTAGATGGTGCCCGCTGATGCAGGGTGACTACTCCTTAGTCACAAGGGAGAAATCTTGAGAAGAGTCTCGAATGTCCTTTCGTAGAAAGTAGTTCTTGATTCAAAGATGATCTAATTTGGAAGGGTCCCCACTCCGGCCTTTATCCTAAAGAAAGGGGTGGGTACATGACTAGGTCCTGCCCTAAGGGTGGGACCAGGAAGGGGGGTAGTTACACCCCTCTCCCCTGCCGGACTTTCCCCAGGCCAGGGCTGGCGCCCCTGGAACTGGTTCTGACCGGCAGATGCGTAGTGAGCACCGGGGTGCCACTCCGCAGTCACCTTCTCGCAAAAGCCCTACCTACCCAGAATACACAAACCCTGTCTGGGACGGTGCGAGCACCGCCCTTGACAGGAAACCCTTTGTCCAAGCGCTCCTCGCTGGAAGGACTCCCAGCAGCAGGAGGTCAGACTCGTGTCTGTGGTGGCAGCATCCATTTTGTGGAGCTGAGGCTTTAGTTAACTTTAACCGGGGTTCACAGTTACGTACATGTCGTGTCCCTCTAGAAGGGCGGAATGCTAACCTCATCGCCAGAATTGGTGAGGGGGCAGCATCCCGATTCGTATGACACCTTACTCGACATGCCTTGATAACGCGACACCGAAGTTACCGATGTGGTACGCGTTATCATGGAACAGCTATTGGGTCTTTGTTCCGCAAGCTGCAACCGGGCTCGGCTCGGGCGAGAACCTAGTTCACACGAGCCCACGCACTCTGCCTTCAGGATTGTCAAGGCCTGCCATAGGAGTGACTGATAGGAACTCGGGCGTCCATTGTACGGTTAGATATAGGGCTACTATACCTAAAGCAAAGGGTGGTTACACGGCTTTGCCCCAGCTGTCATGCAGCCAGTTGTGTCAAATTTAGGAGGCCAGCCAGGGGTGGCATAATACATGCTGCAGCCCCTGGCGGCCCTGGGTACACCTATGCCCTGCGTTACGGGGTCTGATAAGGTGGCCCAGTACCAATTGGTAAATGCACCTAGGGTACATGTCGTAATTTAGAAAGAGAACAGCCAGGCTGTGGGTCTGATTGGCAGGCCCACAGCCAGAGAAAGTCGTAAACCAGTGAAACAAAAGCAAAAAATCTGGGTGATCATGGGATTGCAGACCCTACTCTCCTACATGACCCCCCCCCCAAACGTTGGGACAATAAGCTAACCTTGACCAGGTGAGTCTTCTTGTTCTAAGTGGAAATATCTGGAGAGCCCATCGGCATTGCCATGATCAGTGCCAGGTCTATGTTCCACTGTAAAGTCCATCCCCTGTAGGGAAATGGACCACCTAAGCAGTTTGGGGTTTTCACCCTTCATCTGATTTAGCCACAAGAGGGGCTTATGGTCGGTCTGAATATTGAAGTGAGTGCCAAACAAGTATGGCCTCAGCTTCTTCAGGGCCCAAACCACAGCAAAGGCCTCCCTCTCAATAGCTGACCAATTCTTCTTTCTAGGGGTCAGCCTTCTGCTTATAAAAGCAATGGGCTGGTCTTGACCATCAAAATTCAGTTGAGAAAGAACAGCTCCCACACCCAACTCAGAAGCATCTGTTTGGACAATGAATGGTTTGGAGTAGTCTGGACTCTTAAGGATAGGCGCTGTGCACATGGCCTGCTTTAGGTCATCGAATGCTTTTTGACAGCTCGCTGTCCACTGAACCTTTTTTGGCATTTTCTTACTTGTCAGTTCATTTAATGGTGTCACAATGGAACCATAGTTCCTGACAAACTTTCGGTAGTAACCAGTCAGGCCCAAGAAAGCTCGAACCTGAGTCTGGGTGGTTGGAGGAGCCCAGTACCTGATTGACTGTATTTTGCTCTCCAGTGGCTGAACCTGGCCTCCACCTACAAGGTGGCCCAGGTATACAACCTGTGTCTGCCCTATCTGGCACTTGGTGGCCTTGATAGTGAGACCTGCTGCTTGCAGAGCCTCTAACGCTTTCCGCAGGTGGACCAGGTGATCCTCCCAGGTGGAGCTAAAGACAGCAATATCATCTAGATACGCTGCACAGAAGTCATCCAGCCCAGTAAGGACTTGATTCACCAACCTTTGGAAGGTGGCAGGTGCATTTTTCAGACCAAAGGGCATCACCACGAACTGATAATGCCCACCAGGAGTAGAAAATGCGGTCTTAGGCTTGCTAACCTGATTTGCCAATACCCAGCTGTCAGGTCAAACGTACTTAGGTAGTTGGCCGAAGCCAATCTATCGATAAGCTCGTCTGCCCTCGGTATTGGGTGGGCGTCAGTCTTAGTGACTGCATTGAGACCCCTGTAGTCTACGCAGAACCTCATTTCTCTCTTACCGCCCGGGGTGTGAGGTTTCGGCACTAGAACTACGGGACTAGCCCAAGGGCTATCCGAGGGTTCAATGACTCCCAGCTCCAACATTTTCTGCACTTCACTCTTGATGCAGTCTCTAACGTGATCAGGCTGCCGGTAGATTTTACTCTTGACGGGCAAGCTGTCACCAGTGTCAACCTCATGGGTGCACCAATCGGTCTGACTGGGTGTTAGAGAGAACATATGTCTGAAAGACTGAAGAACCTGTTTACAGTCTTTCTGTTGATGTTCGGAGAGGCTGCCACAAAAGACAACACCATCTACCGATCCATCGTCAGGATTCTGAGTGAGCAGGTCGGGGAGAGGGTCACTCTCCTCCTCCTGTCCCTCATCTAGGGCCATGAGCAAACTCATGTCCTTCCTGTCGACATATGCCTTGAGCCTGTTGACATGAAGCACCCTGTGGGGGCTCCGGGGAGTTCCCAGGTCGACCAGATAGGTGGCCTCTCCCTTTTTCTCCAGGATGGTGTAGGGCCCGGACCATTTGTCCTTGAGTGCTGCTGGGGCCACTGGCTCCAACACCCACACCTTCTGTCCGGGCTGGTAAACAGTCAAGACAGCCTTTTGGTCATGCCAAGCTTTTTGGAGTTCTTGGCTGGCCTTAAGGTTTTCGGATGCCTTCTCCATGTATTCAGCCATCCGCGAGCGGAGGCCAAGCACATAGTCCACTATGTTGGTTGCAGGCTTTTTGAGAGGTCTCTCCCGTCCTTCCTTCACCAAACACAGGGGTCCTCTTACAGGATGCCCGTACAAAAGTTCAAAAGGGCTGTAGCCAACCCCCTTCTGTGGGACTTCTCTGTAAGCGAATAAAAGGCAGGGGATCAGGACGTCCCATCTACGCCGAAGCTTTTCAGGTAGTCCATGAATCATCCCTTTTAGGGTCCTGTTGAATCTCTCAACAAGCCCATTGCATTGTGGATGATAGGGTGTAGTGAACTTGTAGTTGACACCACATTCCTTCCACATAGCAGTTAAGTAGCTCGACATAAAGTTTGCACCTCTGTCGGAGACGACCTCCTTAGGGAAGCCCACTCTGGAGAATACTCCAACTAGGGCTCTTGCCACAACAGGTGCTGTAGTGGTCCTAAGGGGAATAGCTTCAGGATACCTGGTGGCATGATCCACTACCACCAGTATAAACTTGTGCCCTGACGCTGTGGGTGGTTCCATGGGACCGACGATGTCAATCCCCACCCGTTCAAAGGGCACCCCCACCACAGGCATTGGTATAAGGGGGGCCTTTGTCGTGCCACCTGACTTACCACTGGCTTGGCAAGTGACACAGGAGCGGCAAAACTCCTTGGTATCTTCGTTCATATGAGGCCAGTGAAAGTGTGAGACAAGCCTGTCCCACGTCTTCGTCTGGCCTAAGTGACCTGCTAAGGGAATCTCGTGGGCCAAGGTAAGTAGGAAACCTCGCTGAGACAAGGGTACAACCAGCCTCCTGGTCATGCCAGGCTTGGGGTCTCTTGACTCAGTGTACAGGAGTCCATCTTCCCAGTATACCTTGTGGGTACCTGTGGCGTTCCCAGCAGCCTCAGCAGCAGCCTGCTGTCTGAGGGGTTCAAGAGAAGGGCAGTCTAACTGGTCCTTCCCCAGGTCTTCCCTTGAGGGTCCCCCTGAACCCAAGAATTCAACTTGATCAAGTTCGAACTCTCTCGGCTCAGTTTCCCTCAATTCCTGTAGGTCAGCCTCCTCTGAGACTTGATCCACGACCTGGGGCAAGGGGGAAGGCGCAGCCTTAACCCTACCGCTCTTTTTCTTGGGAGGTGTCTGGTCCGTTGTTCCAGGATCCAGCACCTGTTCAGTGGGGCATTTCCTGACCTGTGACCTGGTCACAGCGAACACATGTGCTGGCAAGCCTAACATTTCCATGTGAGTCCGGTGCTCCACTTCTGACCATTGTGATGACTCCAAATCATTGCCCAACAAACAATCCACTGGGAGGTCTGAACTAACTACAACCTTCTTTTGGCCAGTTACCCCTCCCCAGGAGAAAGCTACAATTGCCATACTGTGATTGGTAGTGACATTGCTTGCATTGGTCACCAGGAATTCTGTACCTGGCATGATCTGTCCAGGGTCCACAAAGTTAGGTGTCACCATGGTGACACTGGCACAAGTGTCCCTATAGGCCTGAGCCATTTTTCCATTTATGAAAGGTGTCTGTCTGTATTTGCCCAAAGTATTGGGACTTACGTCAGGGGACATATCCACATCCCCTGTACTGACAAGGACAGCCTGGGTGAGTGTACCAACTAAGTTGTCACGCCCCTCAGAACCCAGGGTTAACCCTACTAAACCCTTGGGAGGTGCACTACCACTGCTGGCTGTACTAGGGGGCACAGGTGCCTTAGGGGCTGCAGTGGCAGGAGTCTGCCCTCCTCCTTTCTTGGTGCACTCACTAAACCAGTGAGATTTACTTTTGCAGTACTGGCACCATCTTTTGGATTGGCCTTCTTTCTTCTTTTGGGGAGCCTGACCCCCACCCTCTTTGGGTTGTTGGGGACCTGTCGAAGACTTCTGGTCATTTTGTTCCCCCTTAGAATCTTTACCCTTCTGGTCTGCTTTCTTCTGACCACCTTGATTCTGGCCCTGGTTCTGTTTAACTCTTGTACGAACCCATCTGTCTGCCTTCTTTCCCAATTCTTGGGGAGAGGTCAGATCCGAGTCGACAAGATGCTGATGCAACAACTGGTTCTGACAATTGTTTAAAATTTGTTCTCTCATCATCAAATTATACAATCCTTGGTAATCAGTAACCTTACTGCCCAGCAACCAGCCCTCAAAAGCCTTAGTGGTACAATCGACAAAGTCAGACCAATCTTGAGACTGCGTTTTCTGGGTATCCCTGAACAGTACCCTGTACTGCTCAGTGGTTAGGCCAAACCCTTCAACCAGTGTATTCTTCAAGACGTGGTAATTATTAGCATCCTCTACCCTTGTGGTGAGGAGCTTGTCTCTTCCTTTACCTTCAAAGGAGAGCCACAAGATAGCTGCCCACTGACTCTGGGGAACTCCTTGCACAGTGCAGGCCCTCTCCAAAGCAGTAATCCATTTGTGGATGTCGTCCCCTTGTTTAAAGGGGGGCACTATCTTACCAAGGTGTTTCGTATCAAAACTCCTTTCCCTATTACTAGGTACAATGCTGCCACCAGTGGGGACTACCCCACTTAACTGTTGCTCTCTAGCAAAGGCAAGCCTTTCTTTGGCCAGGGCAAGTTCTTCCCTTTCAATCCTCAGATTAGCTGCCCTTTCCTTAGCTTCGTACACTCTCCGCTGAGGGGACGTCATCCCTCTTTGAGAAGAGTTGTGAGAGCCATTGGTTTGAAGGGATCTGCCAGAGTCTCTTGACAGAGATCGGGCTCGTCCATTCCCAATGTTAAGCTGACCTGATAGTGGCCCCAGGGGTCCCCCAGTACCACTGTCATGTTTGCTTAAGTTGGACCTGCTTAGTCTACCGACTTCTACCTGTCCCTTATCTGCCTCATCCCCAGAGGGATCCTCATTCTCATCATCCTCTACATCTTCAGTCTCAGTTGAGAGGTGGATGAGGTCAGGATTGTCTCTGGTTCCCTCAAGGGGAGGCATGTCTCCTTCTGGATTAGAAGAGCTAAGAAGGGTCTCAGCTTTTCTGGCATCATAAGTCTCCAAGAGACCAATCAGAAAGGAAGTTGTGGGGTTAGACCCCTGCTTGATCTTCCTGGAGTGACACACTTGTCTTAACTCCTTGAAGCTCAGCACAGTATATCTTGAAGGGATGACCTGTGGAGGGTCAGCTGACACAAGGGGATACTCAGAGTTTCCTCCTTTGTCCGACATACTGTTTCTAGTGTGGTGTAAGTGATGCACCTACCTACACTATGTGTTTACCTACTGATCCCTTGCTAAGAGTTGCAGCCAAGGTGTGCTAGGCCTTGAGGAGCTGCAACAGCTGGTTCAGTAGAACTCAGAGTATTCTAAGCTTAGTTATATGTACTAACAGTACTTATGTGATCTTTCAACAAGATATTCTTAGGATACGTGTGGTAAAACAACAGCAAGCTCAAATCCCAACCGCTGCTCACCAATGTGAGAAGTTGGCCCGATATGCAGCGTTCGCTATTCTAGCGACCGCTATGTATCGTTCCAAACGACCCTTATGATGATTGGTTGTAAGTCAACCTATAGACCAGCTATCCTAGTAGCGTGGATACGAGCAGTCTAAGGCTAAAGACTCGAGAGGGCGTGTTAAGCCAGCTGTTTACCACACATGTACCCCTTGAACACCAAGTGAAAGGACACCACACAAGTGTTATGAAAATAAACAGGATATTTATTAAGATTCACAACAGCCCTGTACTCTTTATGAGGACAGGGTACTAAGCACAAACCAAATCTCTTAGGAAAATACTTCAAGTGCACAATTAAAACAAGTGTCCGAGGACACGGAAAGTTTAGAGGTCTCGGGCGGACCCGATAAGGCAAGTCGGAAGCGAGGGACTCAGGACCCTAGAGTAAAGAGGCTATGCAGGCACCGAAATGCCGAGTTACCTAGCCACGAGGGCTGCGGCTGCACAAGTCTTACAGGCGTCGGGGTCTTCACTGACGAGCCAGGAGCCGGAAGAAAAGGAGTTGCTGGCCGGCGACCAGTGATGAATAGTTCGTAGAGATCCAAGCCTGGATCAGAGATCGTTGACACCTGAAAGCAGAGGGGACCAAGTTCGTACTACTAGCCAGTAGTCAGAGGGTACCAGGAGGGCACCGGTTGGCCGTCACCTCGACTAGGTGAGTGGGCGACGCTGGGCTCTGCAGTCTCACGGACCAGGAGGCGTTGTCGGCGACCCGGATGGAGGTGCGAGCTGTCCCACGAAGGATGATGCTGTCGGCATCGCTGGGCCCAGGATTGGGGCAACAAGCCTTGGCAGATTTCAGGGCCACGTGGTGGGCCTAAAATGGCGTCTTGAGGGGACCAGGAGGGTCCAGGGTGCTTCTCTCAAAGATAGAAGCAAAGGCCAGTCTGGAGCAACCAGACCAGCAGCGTTGGTTGTCGGATGTCGTCACAGGAGGGCACAAGCCAGCGGCTAGTGACCGGACAACGTGTTGAGCAGCGAGCAGAAGGGCCCCACGCAGATCGTGGAGATGCTGGGAGACTGCACTTCGGTGCTGGAGCGGCTCAGGGTCGGGGCTTTTCGGACCCCAGAGCACTCACCAGGGAATTACTTTGATGGTCGTACTGGTTAAGAGCGTGCAGGTTCTGATGATGGCCGGTCCCTCGAGGTCTCGTCGCACCCACAGATCACAGCTGGGCTGATGACGTGGGTAGAGGTCAGAGGTGCCAGGGAAGCCGGTTCTCGTCGAGCTGGGCCGTCGGATTCCTTGAGGAAGGACTTGCAGCAACCCGCAGAGTTCTTAGATGGTGCCCGCTGATGCAGGGTGACTACTCCTTAGTCACAAGGGAGAAATCTTGAGAAGAGTCTCGAATGTCCTTTCGTAGAAAGTAGTTCTTGATTCAAAGATGATCTAATTTGGAAGGGTCCCCGCTCCGGCCTTTATCCTAAAGAAAGGGGTGGGTACATGACTAGGTCCTGCCCTAAGGGTGGGACCAGGAAGGGGGGTAGTTACACCCCTCTCCCCTGCCGGACTTTCCCTAGGCCAGGGCTGGCGCCCCTGGAACTGGTTCTGACCGGCAGATGCGTAGTGAGCACCGGGGTGCCACTCCGCAGTCACCTTCTCGCAAAAGCCCTACCTACCCAGAATACACAAACCCTGTCTGGGACGGTGCGAACACCGCCCTTGACAGGAAACCCTTTGTCCAAGCGCTCCTCGCTGGAAGGACTCCCAGCAGCAGGAGGTCAGACTCGTGTCTGTGGTGGCAGCATCCATTTTGTGGAGCTGAGGCTTTAGTTAACTTTAACCGGGGTTCACAGTTACGTACATGTCGTGTCCCTCTAGAAGGGCGGAATGCTAACCTCATCGCCAGAATTGGTGAGGGGGCAGCATCCCGATTCGTATGACACCTTACTCGACATGCCTTGATAACGCGACACCGAAGTTACCGATGTGGTACGCGTTATCATGGAACAGCTATTGGGTCTTTGTTCCGCAAGCTGCAACCGGGCTCGGCTCGGGCCAGAACCTAGTTCACACGAGCCCACGCACTCTGCCTTCAGGATTGTCAAGGCCTGCCATAGGAGTGACTGATAGGAACTCGGGCGTCCATTGTACGGTTAGATATAGGGCTACTATACCTAAAGCAAAGAGTGGTTACACGGCTTTGCCCCAGCTGTCATGCAGCCAGTTGTGTCAAATTTAGGAGGCCAGCCAGGGGTGGCATAATACATGCTGCAGCCCCTGGCGGCCCTGGGTACACCTATGCCCTGCGTTACGGGGTCTGATAAGGTGGCCCAGTACCAATTGGTAAATGCACCTAGGGTACATGTCGTAATTTAGAAAGAGAACAGCCAGGCTGTGGGTCTGATTGGCAGGCCCACAGCCAGAGAAAGTCGTAAACCAGTGAAACAAAAGCAAAAAATCTGGGTGATCATGGGATTGCAGACCCTACTCTCCTACAGGTGCCAGCAGTGGAGGGCAGAGGAATGGCTGCAGGGCTGATCGAAGTTGCAGTTTGTCCTATTACACATGCTTTCCTTGCTGTAGGCAGCCTTGCTTGCCTGGTGAGGAGTGATTATGTGCTTAGTTTGAGCTGGTTGTGGTCACCGGCACTCATTTTTGGGGACCAGCAGTCATTTTTCCTGAGAAGACATTTCAGGAGAGCAAGGAAGAACAAAACACAGAAAGGAGAAAGAAAGAGAGTGAGAAAGACAGAAAACCTGTCACAAAGGGAGGAAGGAGAAACTTGTAAGAGGAAGGGGAAATGGGTGTCAGGTAGTGGATTAAAGAGGCCTGAGGTGGATTAAAAATTTCCCAACCTTGGTATTTGCTGCGCTGATACTTGAACCTAGCTCCAGAGCACAGCTTTGGGTGCAGACACTCATTGTTTTACCAATTAAGCACTGGATGTGGTCATGGGGTAAAGAGTATAGTTTTAAACCATGATTGTTTGACTAATGTACAAAATGGTGGCGGCTCTTCTGCGCAGCAACAGATTCTGAACAGCATCTCTGTCAGAGGCGGCTCCTCCACAAAGGCAGAGGAGCGTCTCCCCACTGTTCACGGAGTAGTATAAACAATAAATAAAATGATAATAACTGAAGTTATCTTTTTATTTGTTTAATCGTCTGGCTAGGGCAGGAAGGGGATTGGCTCGCCTGACGTCGAAGAGGAGGGGCTGTGCTCTCTGTAAAGTGAGCATGAATGTTTGACTGGCCCTCTCGGGCTGGCCAAACAGTCATGCGCACTTCGCATTTTCTCCATGGAAACATGCTCAGGTCTCCAATCTCTGGCTGAGTGCCAAACCACAGCGCTCAGACCAATCACAATGCTTCCTTGGCTGTGGGAAGCCTGGATGCTTCCCGGAACAGACTCACTTAACGCGGGAAAGTTGGAGGAGAGATGCAGCGAGATCAGGTAAGTGATTCGTTTTTTTTTTATTCAACCCCCCCCACACACACATTTTGAACATAATCCCTTTAAGTGTTGTTTCCTTTTAGATTGCACTGTGAGTGTTAATTATTTAGTTTGTAGGTGTGTTAAACATGATTTTAGTTCAAATGTGAAGCTAAATGTGACACTTAATCTACAGTTACTTTGAAAAAGATCACATAATCAACTACCCCGATGTTTACTTCACCTTCTATTGGCGAACAATAGGTTTTTTGGATCTCTGTCCACAACGCTTTTTCAATCTTTGCTATTTTTGGCAGTTTAGTCAACTTATTCCTTTAACTAATTCATGAGACTGACATGCTCCAAACCGTCGTTTAGACCCTTTCTCCTATCCATACACAGGCACAAGCTCATACATACCAGTAACAAAACGTTTTGAGTAATCTCTGTCGCCACTGAAAATGTTTTTCCCCTGACTCCAACTTCATGTGCCATGGATGCTCCAAACAATGCTTCCTCTGTATGTACATTAGGTCCATTAAGTGCACTACATCACATGTGATATGAAGAGCTGGAACGAAAGCAAGAAAGCACCAAACAAATAAGTAAATAAATAACACAAACATACAATCATCCAGGGAAATATGCAGACTTCCTGCTGCATCAGATGTCTAAAGCACATAAAAGATACATTACTTGTTTTAGGTCTTACTCAGAGACAGCTTTACCTTGTCACTAACCTCATTATTGAAAAAAATCATAAATAATTATTTTTTGACATATCTACATACTGAGAGATTATTTGGGTCAGCATATCTCAAGCCATTGGTTGGTTCAGCTGTCATTCACATTTTCTTCCGACTATCACAGCAAACAGCACAGGTCAAAGGGTCAGCCCAATTCAGCCATTGGGCTTCATGCATTATGAGTGACACTTTGCCTGATCACATTTGCACATCCACCTAGAAAGAAGTGCACCTAAATGTCAGGGCTGGTAAGCCAAAAGTTTAGTTTGCCAATGATTTTTTCCTTCCATTCTTCATCTTTATAATTTCTCTCAGTCATCCTTTTGTGTTTAAACTATGGGGCTCATTACGATATTACGATGGTGGTCAGGCGAGCATCCGACCACTATCGCTTAGGGATGGAGACCAGCCGACAGGTAGTTTGCCGCAGCACAAGCCGCAATTGGAAAAGACATGTTTTTAAACATCCATGCATCGCTTGCCAGACACCATGAGTTGCTTAGCACTCGTGTATGGATGTTTGGGGGCCACCACATGTGCCCCCTAGGCCACATAATGGCGTCCGAGGAAGGAATGGGGCCCTGCTAGGGGTCCCCAAAGTTCCTTTCTGGCTGCCTGTTCATGGCGGTGGGACCACCATGAACAGGCAGTCGGAATGGGATATCCTAATCACTATGACAGTGCCTACACAGCCACCGCCCCCATTGCAGGGATTAGGAATCTGACAGTCTCCTTCTATGCGGACCTTTCACAGCGCAAACCTGATAATGCAAAAACCAATCCCAGTGCGGTACTCACACCAACCAACCAATACTAGCCCAGCGCCTAATGACATAGTGCCTGACAGAAATAAATGTAGACCAAACGTCTAAATTTGTGACTTTTGGTATTCACCAAGTGCAGAAACCCACACTGAGTACGGACATAAAGATACTACTTGCAACTTACCTTTGTGAATACCGAAAGTAGTAAACTTAGACCTTTGGTCTCAGTTTACCTTTGTGAATCGGGCACGTAAATTGCAACACATTGCTGCGGCTCTCCCTCCTTTAAAACTAATTTGTGCCAACAGAACTTTTACAAATATGCCATTGCAGGCACAAATAACAAAAATAACTCTTGTCTGTTCCTCTATAGTAATCAAAGTAGTCGCCTAGTCAAGAGGATTATCAGGGAAAAATGGTTTCAAAAGTTATCACACACACACACGTTTAATCTCGACCAGCGGGAAATCACTCTAACTAGTACAGCTTCTATTCCTTGTACTAATGGTACACTCATAACAATCAGCTTACAGTTCCTTATCTCAAATGTGAAACCAATGGCACCTCAAGGACAGACACCACAAACCTTAACAGACAAGTTAACTACAATATACTTATTATCTATCCTCTGATCTTGTACTGTGACAAGTCCAATAACTTTTCAACAACAAGTGCATGTGCATTTACATAAACAAGCACTATGAACAAAGAAGCACATTAGTTTTCCTGTCCAGCTTCGCAGCCTTCTCAGACTCATAAAAGATACTACACTGCAGGACACACACTATCAGCACAACCACCACAATCTTAACATACACAATTTGCGACGCACAACCTTGCTTATACTCACTCCTTGAACACTGTAACCTTCTTCAGAACCGCTGAAACACCGCAGATACTACAGTTTGGACCATGGACTTTAGAGACATTAGCAACGGAAAACAACCCTAACAAAGCGGGCATCACATCGCAATGCCATTACAACGCAGTCGTTAAAACGACTGCATTGTTACCACGCAAAGCCATTACTATGCAAGTTGTTACATCGACTTGCAGTAGATGGCGTGTTAACATTAGAAAAAATAAAGTTTACTAGTCCAACACTATCCTCACTGTTATGTAGGCTGGAGTTGGAATAGTAAATTATACATTTCTAATGTCAGCGAGCCATCTACTGCAAGTCGATGTAATGACTTGAGTAGTAATGGCTTTGCGTGGTAACAACGCGGTCGGAGGGGGGCTGAAGCAATGGGCGTTGCACGCCTGCCTCCAGTCACCTTTTCTCTTTTAACCTTGAATCTCAGGAATCACAAATTTGCAGCCTGGGTGCAGTATAGCATTACAATGCATTGCTCACTCACCCTGGCACTAGTAAGAAGGGGTTAGAACAGAAACAACCTGATGATGATTTATTTATTTATTTTATTTTATTTTATGCGTTTTTATATAGCGCGGACTTTACCCGAAGGTGTCAGAGCGCTTCACAATAGGAATAGTACTGATACAAGAGGAGAAGATTACAAGTGATCAAATTACAAAAGCAAACGTTACGTTACATGAGGCAAAAGTGACAATTGTGAGCAAACAAAATACAAGAGGTAGCAAAAGGTACATTACAGGATGAAAAAGTGACATGTGTGCAGGTTACAAAAGCGTACAAAGTACAAGTTGAGGTATAGTACTGCAATAAATGGCAGACCCTCAGGCCTCATTTATGAGGCCATGCATCAGTTTAACGCCGCCGGTGCATCAATTTTTTGTGACGCACCAGCAGCGTAAAAAATATGTCTTGTTTGACCATATTTACAAAGTGACGCATCTACGTAGATATGTCACTTTGTAAACCCCTGCGCTACATTATACCTGCGCCAGGTATAATGTATGCAGGGGGCGTTCTGACGCAAGAAAAAGTCATAGAAGTGACGCAGTGAAATCTATAAGATTTCACTGCGCCACTTCTAGGACGCAAATGCGTCAATTTCTTACGCCTGCCTCACAGCAGGCGTAAGACTGACGCAGGCCCTTTCACATGGGGCTTACCCCATGTGAAAGGACGCATTGCTGGAGCTGCGTCACTTTTGTGACACACTCCAGCAATGCGTCACTTTTGCTCCATACAGAAACGTCAGAAATAGTGACGTATCTGTAACTCTTTGCGCAAAGATGCGTCATACTGTAAATATGACACATCATTGACGCATCATTGGTGTCGCAAGGGGGACGCAATGAAAAGTGACGCATCGCTGTTTGAACGCAGCGATGCGTCACTGTTCATAAATGAGGCCCTCAGTATCTAAGGAAAACAGAATGTAATAGGTAGCAAACAGCGTATTACAAGAGAAACAAGCATTTGCAATGCAATAGGTACCGCATGAGAGGAAATACAAAGAAAGGGGCTACAGGGAGACTGTAGGTGAGAAAAGTGAGAGAGTTTGTAAGCTTTGTAGACTTGCTCTGCCGAATCCACGTGCCAGACAATGCAGAAAATATTGCTCAAAGGCACGTTTTAAGCTTAAAAACTAAATAAGTTTAAGACATTTATTGCTCATGCTCTAAACATTCTCAAATACATATTTTTATTTGATTGCTGGCATGAGGCAGCGTGCAGTAAATCGCAGTAGTGTCACAGATGATATGTGACACTTGGTAGGGCTGTATTCTCAGCTGAGTGTTTGCACCTTGTGCTTACATTAACATATGTCTGTCTATTTTATTTAGTGAAGGTGTTTATAAAGTGCAATAACTCAAAACGTTGCTTTGGGCCGGATACATGAATCCGTGATCAACAGAATATATAGTTGGCAATTAGAAGCCAGTGACTATTAGATATGAATTTTCTATAACGCAATGTCACGTCGCTAATAACAACAGAACAACATGCATGTATGTAAAGATCACCTCAGCTCCCAGTGAAGCAGGTGTAGTAGATAGAGAAGGCCGGAAGTAAGTGTGTGACGTGTCTGTGCTAGCACCCACCAGATACATTCGAACTGCTTCTTGTGTTTCAAAGCAGCACTGCAGCAAGCTCATGCTTTCGCATTTATGGATTCGCGTGTAGTACTAGTGAATCCCTTTCCTTTTATCTTTTAATAATGGCTTGAAAGCGCAGGAAGTGGATTTCCTTTCATGCTTGCTGGGCTGCGCGAGCGTTCTTGTGATGTCATCCCGATACCACGGTTTAAATAAACAGCTGTTGTGGGGGGTGAACCGGCGCTAGTGATTGGTGGACCCGCGTGGGATTAGAAGAGCGCCGGTTGATCAATGGTTCGCGGTGCTAGAGGTCTCAGGATGAGACAGAAGCCAGGGTACACACTTTGGCAGATGACGAATCAGCCCAGTCAACACATGCCGCGCGGTTAATGAACATTCCTTCAGACTTCATTTTTCATCGCCGAGGGAAAAGAAGATGATTAATCCCAATAACTGACACTTAAAGCTGAAGTGCTGATAACCGTACAAATTACGCTGATGGTTTATGTACAGTATGTGAACTGTATATGTGTAGGTAGAAAAGTATGACAGTGTGCTGCCTGTTTATCAGTCAACGCATGGATATTACCGAAGGGAGGGAGCCAATCTAGAAGCAAAACAGCACAGTACAAGGCATGGCAGGAAGCACTTCTGCCACACCTTTAAGCATTGCAATATTAAAGATAATTTTGCCGCACGCTAACCTGGATAAGAACTTCATTTCTATTTTGTTTATATATATATTTTGTATTTGAAAAGGTTACAGTATCCGATGAAAAACATTATTCAAAAGCAACATTATAAGATATGAATGTTTTGCTAAAAATTAAAGAAAAGATGAGATGAAAGGAGTCAGCCTAAAAAGTGCCAAAATCCATTTTAAAAGTGTCTGCATTCAGTTAATTATCTGATCCAAAATTTGTCTCAGATAACCACGCTCAGGAAAGCTTTAATCATGGGCATCTCTACCCTACACAAATCCACAAACTGAGAAAACCTATCATGCGCACAGGGGGCATTATGGTCTAGCAGCAGAGATCCTAGCTTGGTAACAAGACAGAAGTTCTTATTGTAGGTCCCTGTCCTTCCATCTGGACCTCTGCCTGGTGGCCCATTGAACTGGGCTCTGTCCCGGCCCCGGTAGACACAGTTAAAAACCTTGGCTTTCTTCTTGACTCTAATCTAGCCTACACCAATCATGTTGGTAAGGTCGCGGGAAAATGCTATGGACTTCTGAAGGTCCTGAGGAAAATCCTGGACCTATTGCCCCCCAGCTCCAGAAAAACTATGGTACACGCCTTGGTCACCTCCCATTTAGATTATGGGAACTCCCTCCTATGTGGACTTAGCAAAAAAGGCCTAACACAGCTACAACGCGTCCAGAACGCAGCTGCTAGGCTGGTCCTTAACCTCCCTCGGAGAGCCTCTGGGAAACATGCATTACGCTCCCTTCACTGGCTCCCAATAAAGGAAAGAATCAAATTTAAAACTATGTGCATCACCCACCGTATAGCTCACAAAAAAGCACCTCCATATCTTCAGGACCTGCTTCCAGTCTATCGCCCCTCACGTCCTTTGAGGTCGATGGGCAGCATGCTATTAGTGGCGCCTCGGATACATAGAGCAAGGATGGGAGGACGTTCCTTTAGACACCATGCCAGCAATGACTGGAATAACCTACCTATCGAATTGAGGATGGAGCCGTCTGAAACCAGGTTCAGACAGAGGCTGAAAACCCATCTTTTCCCCAAGATAAATTCAGCATAGTACGCCCGTGTCCCTTTGCTCACCCTCTGTGAGCTAAGCTGAAGAGATGTAGGTATGGTTGTCAGCGCGGGGACGCACTGTTCTCTGTGCAACCAAGCGCTTAACAAATGGCATAAACTAAACTAACTAAACTAAATATAATGCCAAATAAACAAAGAGAGGAGTACCATCATGGGAAAGTCAGAATGAGATTCCTAATGTGGTGGCAGGTTGACAAAAGGAAAGAATTTATCCTTTTTGTTAAAAACCCCTCACTCACCAGCCTAGTGGTGACATGCTTCATCATCGGGGTACACCCTAGTGGCCTAGAGTCACTAGGGTGTGCTACGACACCTGGGTTACAGTGGAGCAGGTTGTGAATGTAAGTGCAGAAAATGTTTTAAAAATTGTCCTGGTTTCACTTAAATAAATGTTATTAACAATAAACTGGACAATGTTAAAAAAGGGTGAGGCGAGATTCTGTGTGGGTATATTAAGAACCAGAGTATCTCTTATGTATGTGATGGTCTACATGTTTCAACCGTGATTGGTATGTACCAGGTTTTCATCAGGACCGGATAGTCAGGGAACTGGTAGGTATGTACCCCCTAAAAGGCACACCCTGTCCTCGTTCTCTGTGACCCAAAATAGCAAAAATCTGCTATCTGGCATAAAAAGGAGACTCTGACTACAGTGGGTGAGTCCAAAACAATGAAAAAAAGACCTGTGGGAAAGAAGAATAAAAACAGACATCAGTCAAACGTGAACAGTGTTACATGCCTGTTACGTAGTGCAGTGTTGTGTCATTCGACTCTTCAGGTTTATTACCACTCTCAAATAGAAGGAATCTTGTGAATTTATTAAGTGAAACTATCACCTGCTGACAATACCCAATGCGGGATATTTGTCTGGATGATGCACGTATACATATCAAGAGGTGCGTGCTCAACGGCAGCGTGATTGTTGCCGTTACTTAATTTTAATTCAGGCGTTCATCCTGATTATAAAGGTGTTGTGATATCACTATCTCGCCATACATTAATGGTGATCGTGAATAAGAAGTTAAAAGTGCGTAATTAATCTGTGGCCGTTCAACGACATACTCGGGCTTACTTGACATAAAACATAGACAAATACAGACACATGGTTGTTGTAAGTGCTTAGCTTACTACTGTTTTGGAGTCCTATCTCATCGGAGGGCGGGAGGGGGTATCCCCACTACTTAACCGATTTCTGTAACAACATGGGTAGATTCGATTAGAGGGCAAATATTTGTTATTAAAAGACCGCTGAGTTGCGCCGTGAGGGCGAGTGGGTCGTTTTCAGCATTGGTTCCTGTTGAGGGAAGCGTTTCTACTTACAGTTACTTCATGGTGGAAATGCCGGTTACCTATTCTTATCCTCCGCTGCCCTGCTACGAAGCTGGACTGTCTCGTGTGTGATTAAGTACCAGTTGGGCTTCCGGGTTGGGCGGGGACTGCCTTCGGTCACGTGATTCTTGCTATCGCAACACGTGAGCGTCTCTATTCTATGGAGGCCGTGAGTTTTCAAAAGGAGGTCAGCAGATTTCTCAGGTTCATATTTTAGGACAGTAGCCCAAGGAACATTGTCATTTAAACCCGACTTATTTGTAGAAAGTCTATAAATCCATCTTTGTTCCTTTTCAAATAGACGGTTTTGCAGGTTTGGGCCGGGTTGTACCTGCTCGATGACTGTCCACCTCATGTCATTTGGAGTATGATTTGCTGTCAGGAAGTGTTCTGTCAGCTTGGTGATATTCTTTTTGCAACGTATTGTGCTCCTATGTTCACTTATTTGTTGTTTTACTTTTCGCGTTGTTATGCCTATGTAAGGTTTTCCACATACACATTTAATCAGATATACCACATTGGCACTGTTGCAATTGGTGTGAGCTCTTTGTTCCCAGATTCTTCCCGGCTCGAGGTTCAGGGTCTTGGTGTTCTCTGTGAGGTGGCATACACTACAGTCCCCACATTTTGAGTGTCCTGTCACCGGGGGAAGCCCCCATATTTGTGTTATGGAGGGATTTGTGTTGATGGTTGTGGTTTTTGGTCTAGTGTTGACCAGGCTGTCTTTTAGGCTCTGTCCTTTTTTATATGAGAATAGAGCGTTGTCCCATTTTAAGTTGCCTGTGTTAAGTATCGACCAGTTTTTGTTAATGCTTTTGCTCACTTGATTGGATAGTGCATTATGGGTTGTAACACAGGTTAGTGGTGTTTCTCCAGGCTCACTTGTTTTATCTTCCAGTAGAGCGTCTCTGGGTTGATTTCTCGCTCTCTTCTGACATTTGTTTACAATTTTCGCAGGATAGCCTCACTGCTTCAGTTTCTTTGTGAGGTCCTCTGCTTGGTTCTTGTAGTCTGCGAGACGGCAGTTTCTCCGAAGACGGAGATATTGTCCGTAGGGGAGGTTTTCCCTGAGTGGACGCGGATGGAAGCTCTCATATCTCAAGAGGTTATTTTTAGCTGTGGGCTTGAAATGGGTTTTGGTTGTTAGGTGCTCTTCTTCCCTACTTATCCCAATGTCCAAGAAGACAATTGTGTCTTTGTTGTGGCAATGTGTGAACCGTAGGTGTGGATCACAGGTGTTGATCCAAGTTATGAACTCAGCAAGTATCTCTGGCGGTCCTTCCCAGATTGCTAGGACATTGTCAATATATCTGCGCCAAAACTTGATGTGTGTGGTGTAAGGATTGTTGGGTGATAGAATTAGTTTTTTTTCAAAGTCATAAACGTATTGTCCCGCTACACTGGGGGCAAAAACACTCCCCATTGAAGTGCCCCCTCTGTTCGGAAAAGGAGGGCGGAATTGGTTCTGTGGGAAAGGGTATTGTTGGAATGGGGGTTGCCATCCATACATTGGGAATTGTTGAGGTGGTTGGAATGGGTGTTGGAAAGCGGCTTGGTTGTATTGTGGCCATTGGTAGTGTCCCCTGTATCCTCCTCTTTGTCTACAGGATACAGGGGACACTACCAGGCGGGCGCGGGAGAGGACGAAAAAAACAGGGGAACAATGTCCAATGGGAGTAGGAAGAACCAATAGGGCGCTACACCAGGAGCAAAACCGGACAGAACAAAGCGGGTCCAAGCAATGCGAAGAGCTAATAACTAACCTATCGTCCAGAACCCTCACTGAGACAGAAACCAAGGTTCTCAATAAAGGACTAGGCTTCGTGCCCACAGCTAATCTGGACAAATTCAAATTGCACTGCACTGCAAGCAACGGTTTTGGCTCGCCTGGACTATGCCAGCTCCCTTTTTATAGGATTAAACCAGGCCGAGTTAACCCGACTTCAAAGAGTGCAGAACGCTGCGGCCAGAGCAATCGTAGGTCTTCCTAGGTTTTGGTCGGCCGGTCCATCTTTGCGAGCCTTGCATTGGTTACCCGTTAGGCAGCGGATCCATTTTAAAGTTTTGTGCCTTTCCTTCAAGATTCTGAAGGGCCTATCGCCTCCCTTACTGCGCCAACTTTTGTGCCCTTATATCCCGGGCCGCACTTTGCGCTCGCTGGACCAAGAACTAGCGGTAGCCCCTCGGTTCAAACTCAGTCGGGTGGGGGGCCGCTCTTTTAAGGTGCGGGCAGCCGCACTCTGGAACGCTCTCCCTTTGAAACTCCGGACCCTTGGTGACCTGCTTTCCTTCCGCAAGGCCGCTAAAACCCATTTATTTTCTGAGCTTTGTTAAATCCTTCACTCCCCCATTTTTTAGTAATATTTTCTGTTCCCCTGTTGTGTTGTGTTCGCCACCTTGTCGGTGCGCCGGGACGCTCCTTCGCTGGAGCAGCCGTGCGCAATACAAATAGCACTAACATAACATAACATAACTGCGAATCGGCCTCCTTCTTCAGGAAACTCAAATTAAAAGCATTTTTTGAGAAACACGGCACTGATCAATCTGATGAAATGACCAACGAAACTGGACTTAGAGTAAAGTCCACGTTTGTGCTACCACCCCATACTAACCCTGTTGAGATCAACACCTTCGAGCAAGCTATGTTTAACAAGATTGAATCAATGACAGTGACCAAACAATACCACAACAATAGCAGAGCAGAAAACAAAGCCATTACAGATCTTAAAGCAGACAGCAGCGTCATAATAAAACCTGCGGACAAAGGTGGGGGCCTTGTAATAATAGATAAGGTTAACTATGACACAGAATGTAGAAGATTGCTAGGAGATATCAAGAACTATCAACCTCTCCTATCTGATCCCACAGAAGACCTAAAAACAGAAATCTTACAACTAGTGGAAACAGCTGAGGCAGCTGGCAAGATATCTAAACAGGAATCTGATTACCTTAGCAAAACGGATGGCAAGATCCCGTATTTCTATATCTTGCCCAAAATGCACAAAGGCAAAAATCCCCCCCCCCCTGGAAGACCGATTGTCTCAGGGATAGGCTCACTACTTGAAACACTATCCAGGTTCTGTTATTTTTTCTTAAAAACAATAGTACAAAACACTATAACATACCCGAAGGTTACAAAAAGCCTCCTCGTTCTCTTGAAAGAAATCAAGATGAAGACAGATACCATCCTGGTAACCTTCGATATAGAGAGCCTCTATACGAGCATTCCTCAAGATGCTACCATCGCAGTACTGAAAACAACATTGGAGGAAGCCGAGTGGGAACACAAAACACCAAGGAAATTAATACTGGAATGTGCCACACTAGCGCTGAAAAGAAACTTTTTTGAGTACGAAGGATCACTATTCCTACAAATAAGGGGCACTTCAATGGGGAGTGTTTTTGCCCCCAGTGTAGCGGGACTATACGTTTATGTGATTGATTAAATGTGTATGTGGAAAACCTTACCTTGGCATGACAACGCGAAAAGTAAAACAACGAATAAGTGAACATAGGAGCACAATACATTGCAAAAAGAATATCACCAAGCTGACAGAACACTTCCTGACAGCAAATCATACTCCAAATGGCATGAGGTGGACAGTCATCGAGCAGGTACAACCCGGCCCAAACCTGCAAAACCGTCTATTTGAAAAGGAACAAAGATGGATTTATAGACTTTCTACAAATAAGTCGGGTTTAAATGACAATGTTCCTTGGGCTACTGTCCTAAAATAAGAACCTGAGAAATCTGCTGACCTCCTTTTGAAAACTCACGGCCTCCGTAGAATAGAGACGCTCATGCGTTGCGATAGCAACAATCACGTGACCGAAGGCAGTCCCCGCCCAACCCGGTAGCCCAACTGGTACTTAATCACACACGAGACAGTCCGGCTTCGTAGCAGAGCAGCGGAGGATAAGCATAGGTAACCGGCATTTCCACCATGAAGTAACTGTAAGTAGAAACGCTTCCCTCAACAGGAACCAATGCTGAAAACGACCCTCTCGCCCTCATGGCGCAACTCAGCGGTCTTTTAATAACAAATATTTGCCCTCTAAACGAATCTGCCCATGTTGTTACAGAAATCGGTTAAGTAGTGGGGATACCCCCTCCCGCCTTCCGATGAGATAGGACTCCAAAACAGTAGCAAGCTACGCACTTACAACAACCATGTGTCTGTATTGGTCTATGTTTTATGTCAAGTAAGCCCGAGTATGTCGATTGAACGGCCACAGATAAATTACGCACTTTTAACTTCTTATTCACGATCACCATTAATGTATGGCGAGATAGTCATATCACAACACCTTTATAATCAGGACGAACGCCTGAATTAAAATTAAGTAACGGCAACAATCACGCTGCTGTTGAGCACGCACCTCTTGATATGTATACATGCATCATCCAGACAAATATCCCGCATTGGGTATTGTCAGCAGGTGATAGTTTCACTTAATAAATTCACAAGATTCCTTCTATTTGAGAGTGGTAGTAAACCTGAAGAGTCGAATGACACGACACTGCACTACGTAACAGGCATGTAACACGGTTCACGTTTGACTGATGTCTGTTTTCATTCTTCTTTCCCACAGGTCTTTTTTTCATTGTTTTGGACTCACCCACTGTGGTCAGAGTCTCCTTTTTACGTCAGATAGCAGATTTTTGCTATTTTGGGTCACAGAGAAGGAGGACAGGGTGTGCCTTTTAGGGGGCACATACCTACCAGTTCCCTGACTATCCGGTCCTGATGAAAACCTGGTACATCCCAATCACGGTTGAAACATGTAGACCATCACATATATAAGAGATACTCTGGTTCTTAATATACCCACACAGTATCTCGCCTCACCCTTTTTAACATTGTCCAGTTTCTTGTTAATAAAATTTATTTAAGTTAAACCAGGACAATTGTTAACATTTTTTCTGCACTTACATTCACAACCTGCTCCACTGTAACCCAGGTGTCGTAGCACACCCTAGTGACGCTAGTCCACTAGGGTGGACCCCGATGATGAAGCATGTCACCACTAGGTTGGTGAGTGAGGGGTTTTTAACAAAAGGATAAATTCTTTCCTTTTGTCAACCTGCCACCACATTAGGAATCTCATTCTGACTTTCCCATGATGGTACTCCTCTCTTTGTTTATTTAGTTCTTCCACAGGGGAATGGGAGTACACTCCGTTCACCTTCAGTGAACACGATCCCTTGCTCTCCCTTTTGTTAGCATATATAAATATAATGCCGTCATGTTTGGGCATAATTTCTTAAGAGAAATCAAGCATAATCAATGAAGTCAATGGTTTGTGGCAGTGCGAAGCAGTTTACCTAATTCATGAGAAATATAAGTCCAATAATCCTGGACTTTAACACAATGACAAAATACATGAGTTTGAATCTGCATCAGGAGCAGAGCACCGAAAATCTTGAAAATCTACATAGCAGCCCCAAGCATGACATCTTCTTGGTGTATTATAGATATCTTGAATTAATTTAAAGTGATGTACCATGAAAGTTGATAATTTTGTGACCCATATTTAAGCTTTTAAAAATGTCATCTACCGTAAAAGGTATCAGCACTCTGTCCATCCATCGACCAACCAAGCTCTGTAAGTTGTCTGTTTATGCCTCAAGAAGGATATTATGCATACTGCCAATTTCCGGGTTGAAGAAAAAAAGTTGGTCCAGATAAGAAATGGATGTAAGATTATGAGTGGAATGTAAAATATTCATGAAGAACTCGCTTATCTGCACATACTTTTTTTTAAATCCTGTTTTGAGGATTGATTATGTAGTGGAAAGTACCGAACATCAATGCAATATTGAGCCTTCTTAAAGTCACCTGATGTGTTTAGGGTGTGGTTGGACGATTGCGACACGAATGCATCATGAAAAAGATTGAGGGAAGGCGAACTGTGACAGATAGAGGTATAATTGTAAGGCATGGGATCTGCAACTTGAGTAATGAACGGCTATGAAAGATCATAAATGGGCATAAACTGATTGAGTTTTAAAGCACATTCTATATAATATGATGGGTCAAAAAACCAGAATGGGAAGATAGATCACTATAGAATACGTCTAAATGAGGTACCAGCGGTAGGGACTCCCTCACATTGGTCTCTCACTGTGTATTACTATGAGTTCCCTTTGTAAGGAATTTTTCAAGGTATTAATAAGACTTACACCTGGAAAAATGTGGAACATACACTTGTGTAATTTATGCCTGACTGACAAATATTGACACAGCTGTAAAGTGCCTATGTAATCTCCTCACACCTATTATCCAAACAGACATTCACAGATTTAAACTTCAGTTACACTAGTGCGAATTTCCAAGGGCGCACCAGAGAAGTGGCCTAAAAATCCTATCCAGATATGGTGAATACCCTTTCAGGAGGTCATTCCAATGTGGTCAGATTAACAGATCAGTTTTTCCTGTATTGAGGAAAATAGATACACACATAGTGTGTTCTTTTCAGGTTGAAAATTACACCCCATTTTTAGGTCTCATTTAGACAGCGCATGGGCTCTTTCTTGAACCATGCTGCATCTACTGAATGAGCTTTAAGCACTAACATCCGTTTCGATTCATTCCTTCATATGCCTTTCGCAATTCCTTTGTTTTCGTGGCGAATAGTGTACATTTGTACCTTTCGCTGTTTTGCTCATGCCTGGGAAACTGGCTCTGTTACATGGATCACTTCACTACGGATGGGTCACTTTAATAATTTAGTTTAGCTAAACTACTTTTCCTTTTGCCGGAACTTGTTTTGCTTTTCTGAACGCCCTCAGCAGAGGGCTGCAAATCCTGTTCTTATCTTGTTTTCCACTGTCTTTGTTTTTACCAGTGCTTTTTCAGCCGGAGGCTATGTTGAGTTTCAACCTATAACATTTGTGGTTTCATTAGCTCAAAGTCCAAACCTTAAATAACATACTTACTTAATGGAAGTGTAGTTTAAGAAGAGAGCAGACAGTAGAATCAACCTATTTACATTGTGCTTTTGACAAGGTGTTTTTTTAATGAGATTAAAGAGGTAAACATGCTGTTATTGCTCCTTTTTATGAAAATGTAAGCAGCTGCAAGTTGTGTGCTTTCAACTTTTGATGCTTTCTTTAAGGTTTCAATCATTGGTGAAATAAAACCAATCTCAGGCGATGCCTCCTCGTGCTATCCAAACATGGCACGTAATGTGAGGTTAATTAACAATATATCCTGCAAGTAAACAGTGCATACTGTTTCAGCACCAGCTCAGCATCAGCGCAATACCACTTCAGCACCAGTCAGCGTCACACAGCACCACCGAGCATCTTTCAGCAGCACCTGAGCACCACCACAGCACCAGCACAGCACCACCTCAGTATCACTTAACCCCAGTGCAGCACCAGTGCAGCACCAGCACAGCACCACCTCTTCACCAGGACAGCACCATCTCACTACCAGCGCAGCACTACCTCAGCATCAGTGCAGCAGCACCATTTTAGCATTAGCACAGCATAACTCAGACTCACCACAGCATCACTCAGCACCACTTCAGTGCAGCATCTCCTCAGCATCACTCAACACCACCACAGCACCAACTTAGCATCAGCACAGCAACATCTCAGCATCAGTGCAGCATCAACAGCACAGCACCAACTCAGCACCAGTGCAGGCCTATCACAGCATTAGCACAGCACAACCTCAGCACCAGTGCAGCATCACCTCAGCACCAGTGCCGCACCATCTGTGCACCAGCACAGCATTACCTGAGCACCACCAAAGCATCACTCAGCACCACCTCAGTATCACTCAGCACCACCTGAGCACCACATCTGCACAAACACACTGCCACCTCAGTATCACTCAGCAACATATCAGCACTATTGTAGCACCACCTCAGCATCAGCACAGCACCATCTCAGCATCAGCACAACACCACCTCCTCATAAGTGCACCACCACCACTGCAGCACCAACTCAGCATCAGCACAATCCTACCTTAGCACCAGTGCAGCACCACCTCAGCACCAGCACAGCACCACCTCAGGTTATCGCTACCAGTGCAGCCACACCTCAGCACCAGCACAGTCCCACCTCAGCAGCATCAGCGCAACACCACCTTAGCATCAGCGTATCATCACTTCAGCACAGCACAAACTCAGCATCGCTCAGCACCACCTGAGCACGAGCTCAGCACCAATTGAGCACCAGCTCAGCACCATCCCCTCAGCATGACTCAGCACCATAACAGCATCACTTAGTACCACCTCAGAATCACTCAGCACCTCCCAAGCATCATCACAGCACCGCCTCAGCACTACCACAGCACCACCTTCGCACCAGCGCAGCACCACCATAACATCAGCACAGACACTTATTAAAAGTCTTGGGGTGTGGCTAGACCACAGTCTGAATTTCAAACAACAGGCACGTAGGGTGGCAGGTACCTGTTATGGTATCTTAAAAATGATTAGGAAAGTTCTTCCTCTTATGCCGTTTACTGCTAAGAAACTATTGGTGCAAGCCTTGATCCTTTCTTGGCTTGACTATGCCAATGTGCTTTACCTAGGGTCCCCAGCCTCAATCATAAAAAATTTGCAAATTGTACAAAACTGTGCGGCGCGTCTTTTTATGCAGGTTCAGAAGCAGGAATCGGCGCAGCCTTATACCATTTCCCTGCACTGGCTCCCGGTGGCTGAGAGAATCCAGTTAAAGGCGCTGTGCATTGCTCAGAAGTCACTCTCAGCCAGGGCCCCTCCGATTGTTCAATCCATTATCTCCCCTTACCTCCCTAAAAGATCATTGCGCTCTGAGAATAAACATCTAGCTACGGTTTCCAGAGTATACCGAGCTGGGAGTGGGGGACGTCTTATTTTCCCTCATTGCGGACAAATTCTGGAATCAGCTTCCAGACCATGTCCGGCTTGAGGCTATCTCTCCTTCCGCAAATGACTGAAGACTCTGCTATTCTCTGGAACTCTCTGATCGTTTTTGACTTTGTGTTGGCTCTGTCTCTAGCGCTGGGAGGCCTTTGGTAGCCATGCGCTCTATAAATCTATATTCATTCATTCACCATCTCAGCATCAACACCCCACCTCCGCATCAGTGCACCACCGCCAGAGCAGCCCCACCTCGAGCAGCCCCACCTCAATACCAGCATTGCCACACTTCAGCAACAATTCAACACCAATGCAGCACCACTTTGGCAGGAGTGCGGCACTAGCTCAACTTCAGTGCAGCATCACCTCAGCACTGCACCAACTCACTATCACTCAGCATCACCTGTGCACCAGCTCAGCACCACCTGATCACCAGCACAGCACAGCACCACTCCCTCAGCATGACTCAGCACCACAACAGCATCACTCAGGACCAGCACAGGATCACTTAGCACCAACCCAGCATCACTCACCACCATCTCAGCACCAGCGCATCTCCTCAGCATCACTCAAAATCACCACAGCACAACCTCAGCATCAGCACAGGACCACCTCTGCATCAGTACACCACTACCAGTGCAGCACCAACCCAGCCTCAGCACAGCCTCACCACAGCATCAGCGCAGCACCACCTCAGCACTAGTGCAGCACCACCTCAGCCCCAACTCACCACAAACTCAGTACTAACACAGCAACACTTCAGCATTAGCACAACACACATCAAATCAGCATCACTCAGCACCATCTCAGTATCACTCAGCACTACCTGAGTACCACCTCCACACAAGCACACCACCACCTGAGCACCAGTGCAGCAGCACCTCAGCATCAGCACAGATCCATGTCAGCACCGGCTCAGCACCACCTGATCACCAGCACAGCGCCACTACCTCACCCTGGACTCAGCACCACCATAGCATCATCAGCACCAGCACATCATCACTTAGCGCTACCACAGCATCAGTCAGCACCAGCGCAGCATCTCCTCAGCATCACTCAACCCCACCACACCAACACCTCAGCATCAGCACAGCACTACCTCTGCATCATTGCACCAGCACCAACGCATCACCAATTCAGCACCAGCAATGCCCCACCACTGCATCAGCGCTGCACCACCTCAGCACTACTGCAACACCACCTCAGCCCCAACTCAGCACCAACGCAGCACCACTTCAGCATTAGCACAGCACCAGTACAACAGCACCTCAGCACCAGATCAGAATAAATCAGCACCACCTAAGTACCAACACTGCACCACCTGAGCACCAGCTCATCATTACTCTGAACCACTTCAGCATCATTCAGCACCATCTCAGTATCACTCAGCACCACCTGAGTACCACCTTCACACAAGTACACCACCATCTCAGTACTACTTCAGTATCACTCAACACCACCTCAGCACCAGTGCAGCACTACCTTAGCATCAGCGCAGATCCACCTCATCATCAGTGCTGCAACACCTCAGCATCTGCGCAGCACCACATCAGCATAAGCAGAGCACCATCTCAGCATCAGCATAGCACCATCTCAGCATTAGCATAGCACCACTGACTCGACAGTGAACACCCAGCAGTGCAGGTTCCACTTCACAACCAGTGCAACACCACCTCAGCACCAGCGAAGCCCCGCCTCAGCAGCAATTCAGCACCAACACACCACCAACTCAGCACCACCTGAGAACCTGTGCATTTCCACCACCTCGGCATCACTCAGCACCACAGCATCATTCAGAACCACCTTAGTATCACTCAGCATCACCTCAGCACCATCACACCATCACCTCAGCATCACTCAGCACACCTGAGTATCATTCAGCATCACCTGAGCATTACCCCTGCACCAGCACACTACCACCTAAGCACCACATCAGTCTTCTCTGGGAATCTGGCATCTGTTGATTTTCCCCTTGTGTCTGTCCACTACTCATGTTGTAATGCAGGTATTATTTCCCAGCCTCCACCCTACCATTTGTATGCCCCCCCGACATAACAAAAAAAAAGCTATAACAAACAAGCATTAGAACAGGCAGGAAGAAGTTGCCAGCATTGCAAGCACTAAAAAACTAGAAGAATTTTTGTATGTTAATTCATTTTTCAGTTGGGTTATTTAGTTGTATATAATGTATTCTTGGTTATACATATAAGGCAACAAAAATGCTTATAACACTTTTTAATATAACTTTTCAATATGCTGCACAGCAGCCACAATGCTCTACAACATACTTAAAGACAGTGGCCAAGCCAATAGCTCTAGCTAAACACTTGTAAGGTCTAAAAGGTAAGACCTAGTGGCTATGCCAATGCTTGTTAATTTATGAGGTTAAAATGAGGTCTGGCCTGTGGTATCAGAATCTCCACAACCCATTTCAGCATGGTTTCCTTCTTTCCCGCCTCTTTTTCCAGTGCAAATGTTGTCATGTTTTTCCTAAAGACATCTTGGAGAAAAACATTTAAAAATGGAAACAACAAGTACATTAAACTAAAATTCAAACTAGGCAAAGAAAAAATAATATACTCAAAGTGCCTTAGTCAGAGATTGGTGGATAAGGGACATCTTTCAAAAAGTGGCAACTGTATTGTCCATCTTAAATAGAGGGCATGGAAGCCTTACACAGTCCAAATAGGGTGGACGAGAAGTTTACAATTTTTTGTGAATGTTCTGCCTCTACAAAACTCTAAATTATGCCCAAAGGGCTATATGTAGGTAGCTAAATACCGGTCGGTAACGGTTGAAAATCGGTAACTATCCCGTTACCGACCGGTATTTAGCCTTTTCTAATGTAGGAAGCTGGTTTTAGGGATTCGTAATTTACCGATTCCTTATTTTAAGTAATCGGTAAAATACTGACCCTTATTTTAAGGAATCGGTAAATTACTGAATCCTTAAAAGCTATGTAGGTGGCACTCAAGTGAGTGCATTTTTCCTATCAGGATTCAATATTTACCTCCAACTACAAGTTGGTGGTAAATACCAAATACCTTAAATAAAGCAATTTTTTGCTTTTTTCTCAGTGTCATGTGGCAGACATACTGCGCCACATGTGAACACATACACGAATCAGGGGTGCAACAGGGTGTCAATGAGACACCCTGCCACCCTTGAATATGCTCCCCCTATTACCGATTTGGTATTTACCGAATCGATAGTAGTGAATCGCTTCCCATTCATTCCTATGGGCCTCCGGGCCCATAGGAATGAATGGGAAGATGATTCCTTATTACCGAATCGATATTACCGATTCGGTAATAACAAATTTTACCGATTTTGTCTTTTTTGCCAAATTTTTAGCTACATATGAAATACCGATTCCTAAATACCGAATCGGTAAAATTCGGTATTTAGATATCGGTATTTCATATTTACCCATATCGGCCCTAAATTTGTTAACTAACATTTGTGTACACAATGCAATGTGTACTCTATTCAGTTATCATGTTAAGAAAATCGGAGCAAGGGATCTTTTTCCCTGAATATCATTTGCTTCAATCATTTTTGTTAAAAAGATTTAACTTTGGCTTACATCAGAAAGATATGTAAGCAAGCTTAATATATGTAACTTACAATAACGAGAAGGTATAGCTTTCATCTTTTATATTTCACACTTTTTTTGGCAAATGAGACCACATTGTATTACCTAAATACTTTTCTGGTGTCATGTCACAAAACACATTTAATCTTCCAGTTTTCCCTCCAGCAGGCTTGGATTTGACATTGTAAATGTATTGACTACTCTTGAAAAAAGTGTAAAAAGTAGGGAAACCCAGGATATTATTCAAAAATACACATTATGGGGCATATTTACTTGAACATGTTGGAGCCCAGAGCCCAAACCAAATTTGGCAGCGCCCGCTCCGACATTTTGAAAGTCACAGAGATACGCCATATTTTCAATAATACAGCGCACCCCTGTATTTTCCCCAGCACTAGTGCTAAAAGTTGCCTAGCGCCACAACAGGCCCCTTTACACTGTAGGTCAAGGGTGCCTGCGTTGCTGGGAATTATTGTTGATGTGCAGCAAGGTGTCCCTTCCTACTCATGGACAAACCACAATGGAGATTTGTTACTTCAATGTGTGCTGCATTCATCAGCCCACTTAGAAGTAGCAAAGCGTCATTATTAAGGGACACCTTCCTGCACATAAACAATCATTGATGGCTTTTAGCTCTCTCTATTTGCTCTGCAGAATTCAGTACACATAGAAAAAGGAAAAACAAGGAGAAATAAAAGCATTTCTCCTCGTGCACCATTCTAATTACTGCTCTTGCATGGCCGTAGTTTTTGGCGCTGCCAAAGATTTACACCTCCTTGTAAATCTTGGGTGGTACGCCTACAGCAACTCACATTGTACGCCCCTGTGCCGCACAGGTGTGTGGCGGAAAGGGGCATATTTACAAGGTGGCGTTAAGCCACGCTAAGTTGCTTAACGCCAACTTGTAAATATTGAAAATGACACTATGCCACAGGAGTGTAAAAAAAGTGATACTCTGAATGGGATAGGTGCTTGTAAATATGGTCCTAATAGGTAATTCTTCTTACATCACCTGTCTATTGCTGTGTGTGGATCTATTTAAATCTATCAACCACATTATTTCTCTAGACAGGGTGTACCTTCTTGTTATCTTACTAATAAAACCAGTGTGTGTCTACATACGCCTGCTTGGCTATCATCCAGACGATATACTACGTGTCTATGAAAAAATGTGTGTGAGGAAGGAAGGAACCTCACGGGAACAACCACCAGGGAACTGCTAACTGGTACTCGTCAGGTTGTTCCTCTTTTCATCATTGGCTCCTTCCAACCAAGAAAGAAAAAGACACAAAAGAAATAGTGTAAAAGGGTAAATGATAGTAAAAAAAATTCAAAAGTGGTTCTACCTATTTACATCTATGTTCACCTGCCCCCAAGGGTAAGAGAACCGCTATTCAGTGCTCTACCCTGTCTAAAAATGGGTTAGATATCCCTAGCTGCGTAATACTCTTTATTCTTTGTTGGGTATCTACTCCTATTAAAACCTATACTCTGCAGTTGAGCTTCGGTTTAATCTATAAGAAGCCAACATGTTTTGTTGCCTGTCTTACTTGGTCGGCAACTTCTTCAGGGCTGGGGGTTTGTCTTGCCACACATTTCTGGAAATATCCAGCGCTCAATCTGCAAAGACACAGACACACAACAACGAGAATAAAAACATAGAGTGACACTGATCATTAACATGCCCATATTCCAATTGATTATATTGTTTACCAACTGTGTCCTGGACATTCTTGGTTTACCTTGTCGTGGTCACCTGTTGGCATACCTGTGGCCACTCATGTACCAGACTTAAATATAGGTCCTCTTTAGTTCAATGCGGTCACTGTATGTCAACCTAAAACGTGGTGGACATTGTATCAGTATTCTTTGCATTTGTATAAAGTTTTTAGTCATCCCACCACTCCTGATAGTAAATGCGTGTCTCACGTCACTGTAATGCCTCAACTGTGCACTGCTGGCGGCTCCTATGTATAACCCATTCAGCGAGTGCCATTGCAAACCTGGTGGTTGCTCCCGTGAGGTTCCTTCCTTCCTCACACACATTTTTTCATAGACACTTAGTATATCGTCTGGATGAAAGCCAAGCAGGCGTATGTAGGTTTTATTAGTAAGATAACAAGAAGGTACACCCTTTCTAGAGAAATAATGTGGGTGATAGATTTAAATAGATCCACACACAGCAATAGACAGGTGATGTAAGAAGAATTACCTATGAGGATAAGGACCAGGTTTTGTTGTTGAGTACACTTTGAGTGGAGGGTAACCTGGGCCCTATGCTCCTAATTGTGAGGCTTGTAAATATGGCCCTATAAGAGCAGGAGGTGAGGATTCTACTTTCACACTCATTTCTTCCACTTACCTTGTTCGAGGCATTATTTTTGGGTAAATGGCATATAGATGAGAAAACCTCATGAAAATGTAACAAATGAAATCCAGCCCAACCCTTTGTGGGAACCATAAATGGTCTTCCATGCTCCAGCATCCATTTTTGGGACTCGCCTATGCAGTGCGCATGCGCTGCTTAGGAAGAAGATTTTTTGGAATGGATTTGCTTTTCGCCCTAAAAACGTGCATGCGTTGTATTACTTTCAATGGCAACGAGTGCACGTTTGGCCATTCCCTTGCGGGAGTGAGCTTTGACGCCATATGTTTGTAATTAACTTGCAAAAATATGGTGCCCCCGCTCGCTCCTGCAAGGAAAACGCTATGCGAGTCTTTTTTTTTACTTTGTTTTTTTTTCTAACTTTGAAAATGAGCGCGGCGCCGCTTTACAGACACTGCGCTTGGTTAATTGATATATTTCTTAACTTTAGCATTGAGCGCAGCGCCAACTACCAGGACACCGCGCTCAGTATTTAAGTTGAGAAATATATCAAGAAACCAAGCGCGATGTCCTAGAAGTAGCCCCGTGCTCAGTTTTAAACGTAAGCATTTGCAATGCAATCGGACCGATTACATTGCAAATGCTTGTTTGTTTTGCATGTGCGCGATACCTCTGGGGCTGTGCCTGCGCCGAACACACCATATGCTATGATTTATAAGGCGACCAGGGAGGAGAACGTTGTCCCTCCCTGCCCGGCCTCGCAGTTCACTGGCTCTTGCTGCAGGACCTTCTGTCGCTCCAGGTAAAGTGTCTTTGGTGAGAAATATTCTAACAGCTCCCACAGTAACAATGTGCGATTTTGTTTACCTTAACAAATAGACCTGTAAGCACAATTCCTGAATCTGAACACATCACTTTATTACACAAAGCAGACAATACATACTCTAAAGCTACGAATAATAAACCAATCCTCGGCATGCAAAAGTAAAACGGGTCCCCGTGTGTGTCTGGGGTCCCGTGCGTGCGGCGCTCCGATGGTCGAGGTCCAGTGGGCAGGCTTTCACCAGTGTTTATGCCAGGCTGCCCCGGGCCACCGAAGGGGGCGCCCCTAGGAGGACGGCCACCCTTAGTGCAACACAATGGCACAGACACCAGTAGCGTTCTAGTGTCGGGACCTGTGAGGGTCCCCTGGTGACATCACTTCCGGCGAGGGAGGAGGGGAGTGGGGGGGAGAGGCATTTGTACCGTTGCCGCCCACCAAGTGCCCTCTTTGGTCCTGGTCGTCGACGAGGACAGTCCCCCTCCTCCTGCCGAGCCGTGCTGCCCGATCACTGTTTTTGCTGCGTGGATCCAAGGTGAGTCGCCCTTCCCTATGGTTCCCCCCCTCCCGGCCGCCAGGGCTTTCCTCACTTTTCCCTTGTTTTTCCTGGCCTGTTTCCTTGTGTCGGTATGGGTTGGTGGGCAGGTTCCTGGGGGAGGCGGGGGGTGTCCCGTACATGGCTGGTGCTCCCTGGCGGGTCTGCTCGTGTTGGGGATGGCTTGCCCTTGGGCCGTGGTGGGTTGTGCGGGTCCCTGGGTGTCTCCTGGGGTGTGCGTGGCTGGGCGGCAGTGGGCCCGGTTTCGGCCTTCTCGCAGGGGGAGGGGGGGGGTTTGTATCCCCTGCTCTCTGGTGTGCTGGGGGTAGGGGTTAGCGGGGTTTGGCTTTTGGGGCGTGCTTGCCGCGTGGGTCCCGGGGTGGGAGGAGGGTGCTAGGGGAGGGGGTTTCTGCTTTCGGGTCTGGTTGCGCTGTGAGGGCCGGTGGGGCATCTGTTTCCCGGGGTTCAGCCTAGGGGGACGTGGATACGGCTTGCATCATTGCGGGATGGGGAGGGGGGTGCAGCCTTGCTGCCTCGGCGTGCGGGGGCTTGGGGTGGTGGTGTTGTCGGCTGCTACCATTGTGCGTCCATGCTTGCTCCCTCCCGCTGGGGTGGAGGGGAGGGTTTGCAACAGTTTGTCCCAGCGTGCGAGGGGTAGGGAGGTGGTAGATTAGACTGGTTAAGCTTGCGGCGGACGGGGACACTGTTCTGCACTTTTCTTGTCCGGGTTGCGGGGGTAGGGCAGAGTTAGGCCTGTTCCTGGTTTGACTTTTGCTCCCGCGGCCACACTTGCCCCCTTCCGCGGGCTTTCCCGGTTGCAGGTAGGGGAGAGAGGCTGTTTTACTAATCTACTGTTTTGTCACTCCTTCCTCGCACGCTGCTTTGAAAGCTGGAGGTCTGGATTGGCTATCACTTCACGGATTGCAATCTCGTGTTTAAATCGTGGCAATGTTTGTGTCGAATCGATTCATGCATCAGCTGTCCTGGCGCTCTATGAAGGCTGCCTTCACCCCTGCAGGCCCCTCCCCTCCGCCTCACCTGGGGGCAGCGCACCCCGTCTCCGGTGCCATCGGAGCGCAGGACTTTGGAGAAATGTGGTTCTGTCCTGGCGGCCCCCTCCCGCCCCCACTACCCATGGTCGGTAGTGGCTTTCTTTTACCTCACCCTCCCAGTGGAACTGCCTGCTGGCCCTGGCACTTGAATTTACGACTCGGGCAGATCCAGCATTTTTGCAGGGGGGGACCGAAGGCCTTGTTGAGGACCCAGAGCTAGCTTGCCAGGCTGGCCGGGCGTGGGGTAGGGCACGTGGGCCGCAGCTCACGCTCTCACTCCCCCCCCCCCCTTGTGTTTCGCTGGGATTGCTCGGGGACACCTCGGGAGGCGGGGATAGGTGTTAGCAGTTCAAGGCATGCGCAGCGCTGCTGCGGGGTTACTGATCATGTGTATTGCCTACAGCTACGGCCACAGTGGATCTCAAGTGACTGTTCAACTGTGTATTGTTCTACATTGTTCTGCTACTGAATTAAGATGGCGGTGCACACCCAGTGCATCCCCAGTCCTTCATGGCTTTTAGGCCGGGGTATAGCTTTGTGCTCCACATCGCTGCCTGAAGTGAGGGTTTAGGGCATTTGACGTTTTGTTCTATGTCCATGCAGGAACCAGGCGGAAGAGGATGACGGGGCCCCCTTGGTAGGCCACGGGAGTGATCGATTGGGTAAAGAGGGGGCGGCACACTGGGGGTCAGTGTGCCAGAGTTACTGACAAACAGGTGTGAGATGAGGCTATAGTGTGTTTTCTAATTCCAGATTGTCTGTTGGCCAGAAATTTAATGACGCAGAGGACTTTGAAGTTGTTCAGGAGCAGGTATGGTCTGACACTCTGCTGTTAAGGGGCAGGTCGGTCTCGAGAGGGGAAGGTTCCGTGAGGGGTTTCAACAAGCAACGTGATTTTTAAGGATGCGAGGGGGCGCTTCTAACCTTTCTTTTCATCTTATATACAGAATTGTCGCGCTGGGGACTCATTTTCAGGCCCGGATCACCCATACGTTTAGCCTCCTATTCTTGAGTAAGTAATACCTGGGACTGGGGGACGCGTGTTCAGCAGTGACGGCAGTAGGTCTGGCCTAGCTAGGGGAGTTTTAAGGATATGTCTGACTTTGACTTTATCCCCGTAGATTGAGTGACGCAAGCCCAACGATACTCCATGGAGAGCCAGGGCTCCCCATCTCTTTTTACGCAGACGTCGCAGGTGGACGATTCGTTGCCAGATGCTACGCAAGAGGCACAGTGGGCGGCGTTTATTCGTATGGCCAAAGGAAGGGGTCTGTCTTGGGCCAACAGGATCTTGAAGGACGTTGAATCTCAGGACTCAGGCGTCATCTGTGAGTTCCCCCCCACCCTCCCCCCTTGGACCTTGACCTCAACCAGGAGGCCGGTCTTTGAGGGCATCGAAGCGGGCCCGCAAGCCCACGTCCAAGGAATTCCCGCCAGACCCGCTGCCAGCCAAAGCTAGGGCATTGCATGTCCAGAAGGAGGCGGTGCCCCTGCCGGTTAACCCTCAGCCCTTGGCACCTGTGGCTCCCCAAGACAATCTCCTGACCGCGGCGGGGTACGCTACACATGAAGATCTGGGTAAGCTCTCGGACACTCTGAAAGACTTCATGGCAGAGCTGAGGGGAGGACGGCTTACCCCTTCTCCGGCACCGCCGGTCAGTGTCCCAGCTGTTGGAGAGGGAGGGGCTAGGGCGGCGGCATCAGTGTGGGTGAACCAGGTGAAGGTGCCATCGAAATGGCCTCTTAATTGTTCTTTCTCTGTCAAAAATCTTTAAATTTGAATGGGCTGGTGTAGCGCCTCCTGCACCCCATATTACAGTGCTGCTGTGTGACATACAGATGGTTAACAATTGTTCATTCTAGATTTCGGCAATTGTTTGGCACTGACAGTCCCCAGACCGGTTAAAGAGCTTTCAATGTTTACACTTCTTACAATTATTGGGGAACTGAGGGTGGGCACTTTGATTCCTTGCCTCGTGCACGAGTATCCCCAGAGCCTCCCCACCACCTTCACTGAGAGGGTGTGCCTTGTGTCGTGTCCCACTACCCGCTAACACAAGTGGTCAGTTTGGCACCAGAACAGTGCTTGTTTCTATCCCAGCGGGATGCGAACAGCACAGCTGCACCAGCCGGTATCAGATCCCCAGTGAATGGCCGAAAAACACGACCGGAAGTAGACATCCCACGGGTTTAGGGCAGAGATTCGAGTGCACTTCTGTGCTATTTGTGCACACTGAAACTGACCCTCCCGTGCATCTCACACGAACACCCACATACAGGCACTCTTTCCTTCTCTTGCTTCTTCTTCTTCTCTTTTCTCATATATTTTTCTTATTTCTATGTTTTTTTTTCTTTCCCACTTCCTTTTTTTTCACCCTCTCAATTCCTTTCCTTTCTTGTAGATATTTATTTCCTTTGATGAGTTGCACACAGATGCACACTTTTCTTTCCTTTTTTCTCCCTTCCTTGTTGCCTTTTTATCTTGTTCCCTCTCCCTCTCTCATCCATACTTTCTCTTTCTTTCCCTCACTGTTTTCATTGTCTGTCTTCCCCTTCCTATGTTTTCCAGTTTCGCTCTCTGTTTTCATCAATTCACCCAAGTGCCAGGTGTAGTGGGGATATCACCAGTCAGTCTAGGCCCCAGATGTCACCACAGGGTTCTCTCCTTTACGCCCCTCCTGCTGCTGCCATGATCATCGCGACCAGGAGTAATAAAGCATGTGCAGGGGGTAGCTGAAGACATGCCAGGGGGTAGCAATGGCTTCCCCCAATTCACGACCAAGCCTTGCACTCAGGCGCTAGCACAAGGGCGGACGCCCGTGCGAGGGTCACTTTCCACACTATGCGCAGGTTCTCCTTCCATCCCTTAACAAGCATTTACAATGCAACGGTTTTGCCTTTGACAATGTTAGAGTTATTGGCATTGTAAATGTTAAAATCTTTTTTTTGTTTTTTTTGAGTAAACAGATAAATACATGGCGTTGTTGTTTACTAGTAAATAGCTTTATGTGTAGCAAATGTTAGACGTATTGCATTTGCACTTATACACACACACCTAGGTATATTTCTACAGAGACATACACACACACAGAGCTCTCCTTCTACACATATTGACTGGCTTTGTATAGACAACTACACACACACAGCACGAGACATACATAGTTATACAGACATACACAGTTACACTGTATTATGCATACATAGCATCACACACATAGCATCACACACAGACAGCATTACTCAGCTCCTGGACATATATCTTCACACATACACAGCTACAGACACACAAAGCCACACATTGCTACATACACACACATAGCATCATATACACATGGCATCACATACACAGTATCACTTAGCTCTTGTATACATAGCTGCACACATACACTTGTACAGAGGTACACAGTTCGACCTTGCTATAGACACACACAGTATCACACACATATAGTATCACACACACATTGCATCACATATACATATAGCCTCACTCAGCTCCTGTACACATAGCTCCACACATACACAGCCACACACAGCATGACATTCACACACATAGCATCACTCTGCTCTTGTACTTATAACTCCACATATATACAGCCACAGAGACACAGTCAGACAATGCTATATACACACACATTACACACATATAGCATTACATATACATAACATCACACATATATATAGCATCACTCAGCTATTGTACACATAGCTCCACACATACACAGCTACACAGTCACACACTGCTACACACACATCTTATAACACACATAGACAGCATTATATGCATACAGCATCATGCACACACAGCATCACACATATAGCATTCCACACACACAGCATTGTACACACACAGGATTACACACATACAGCATTATACAAACATAGCATTACACACATATACAGTAACATACACACACAGTTGTACATACACAGTACTACACATACAGAGCCTCCCTACACATTTTAAACAAAGAGTTTACACACATACTGAGTTCTACACTTATACATAGAGTTCTACACACACACAATGCAAGCTTAGATGATGGTGTCATATAGCACAGTAGACCAACATCCTCAAATAATGGGTGCATAATAAAAAGTAGAGTGCAGTTAAGCAAGATAATGCTAGGAAAGGCATATGGAATAGAAAGAAGTGAGCATTGTAAGACAACACATAGTAAAGTAGAGCAACAAGTTAAGGTAAGGTAATACAGGGTGTATTGATATTTTTCCTCCTTTACTAATCAAAAGAGAAACAGATCAGATTGATGTAAACAAAGATGTACGGAAACAACAGGCGACAACAACCACACGCAGCTGCTTACCTGATCGCAAATGCTACTTCGAGGCACACGGACAGCAGGAGCGGGGGGGGGGGGAAGCTGCTCGCAAACGCTACTACGAGGCAACACGGGGCATATTACACCTACAAAATAAAAGAGAAACAGATAACATTAATGTAAGGAAACAACAGATTATAACGACAGAACACGCAAAGAGGTGATCGCTCAACAGTCAGGACACAGGGCATCTTAATCCTACAAAAACAAAAGAGAAACAGATCAGATTGATGTAAACAAAGATGTACAGAAACAATAGACCACAACAACCACACGCAGCTGCTTACCTGATCGAAAACGCTACTTCGAGGCACACGGACGGGGGGAGGCTGATCGCAAACGCTACTATGAGGCAACACGGGTTATCTTACACCTACAAAATAAAAGAGAAACAGATAACATTATTGTAAGGAAACAACAGATTACAACGACGGAACACGCAAAGAGGTGATTGCTCAACAGTCGAACACAGGGCATCTTAATCCTACAAAAACAAAAGAGAAACAGATCAGATTGATGTAAACAAAGATGTACGGCAACAACAGACAACAACAACCACACGCAGCTGCTTACCTGATCGCAAACGCTACTTCGAGGCACACGGACAGCGGGAGGGGGGGGAGATGCTGATCGCAAGCGCTACTACGAGGCAACACGGGGCATCTTACACCTACAAAATAAAAGAGAAAGAGATCATTAATGTAAGGAAACAACAGATTACGACGACGGAACACGCAAAGAGGTGATAGCTTAACAGTCGAACACAGAGCATCTTAATCCTACAAAAACAAAAGGGAAACAGAACAGATTGATGTAAACAAAGATGTACGGCAACAACAGACAACAACAACCACACGCAGCTGCTTACCTGATCGCAAACACTACTTCGAGGCTCACAGACAGCGGGAGGAGGGGGGGGGAGGCTGATCGCAAACGCTTCTACGAGGAAACACGGGGCATCTTACACCTACAAAACAAAAGAGAAACAGATCATTAATGTAAGGAAACAACAGATTACAACGACGGAACACACAAAGAGGTGATAGCTCAACAGTCGAACACAGGGCATCTTAATCCTACAAAAACAAAAGGGAAACAGAACAGATTGATGTAAACAAAGATGTACGGCAACAACAGACAACAACAACCACACGCAGCTGCTTACCTGATCGCAAACGCTACTTCGAGGTTTACAGACAGCGGGAGGAGGGGGGGAGGCTGATCGCAAACGCTACTACGAGGCAACACGGGGCATCTTACACCTACAAAATAAAACAGAAACAGACGACAACAACGGCGGAAGGGGGAGGAGAGGCGAGAACGGCCAAAAGCACTCAGGTGGACCAAGACTTCCTCCGGCGGCGGTCGGCCGCAGAATGAACAAAAGAAACATGGACGCAACAAAAAAATAAACACCGCCACTGCATGACGATTTCGAAAGGGGCGGAAAGCCTAAAATTTGCAGGAACGCCCCGAATCTGCTCTCAGGATGACGAGCAGATGTCTGTTCCAATGGCTAGCCTCCATTTATGGAGCTAGCCAATGGAAACAGAGGCGGGGACCAAAGCCACTCTACTCTTCTCATAAGGTTTTCCCTGCAGCTGCGCAGTGCGCAGCTCGCTAGTCAAAACCTAAAAACCACGAATGAAGCCCCGTAAGCAACCGTTGTAACTGAAGTGCAATGAACAGGAGCTGCAGTGTCACTAATAGGCTCACTGATGCACGCGTGCTCCTTTGTGTCCAATCCGTACACACAAGAGAGTTGAGATTCAACATTTCTTGGAAGAGGTGCCCTTGCCTGACCCTCGGAGGTCCACAGACACAAATAAATACCTTCCTAATATCAAACACTTTCTTCTTTCATAAATCAAAGCGCGTCCTCTCGCTGTCCAGATGGACTCACACTGAGGCCATGGAAGGTCGGTCTCTGCGCAAATTTAGAAAGGGACTCGGGGAATGGGTTGCATGTGTCCTAGGGTCTGATCACTGCGCCGTGTCCTAAGGTATTTAAAAGTTCTGTGGAGGGTTTGTTAATGATCTGTGTTCGAAGGTTTGTAAAATGTTAAGTGTCCTAAGGTTTTTTAAAGTTCCATGTCCCAGGGTGTGTTAATGTGCTGTGTCCCAGGGTTTGTTAAATGTGCTGTGTCCCAGGTGATGTTATGATCTCAGTTAGTGCCTAAGTGTTCACAGGCGCTTTAGCTTATTAACACCCCATAGGTGCCACAGAGTTCCGAAGCCTCTCCTCACAGCCTGACAGTGCATATCTTTCCTGAGTTACAGGTAGCTGTGTTTTGTTCCACCTGCCTCAGCTCCTCGCAGTCCTCCTGACCTTTTCAAGGCAACATGGTCTTTGGGCCAGGGCATCTCAAGCCCCATCACAGCAGAGAGTCAGATCTTCCCCTCAAAGCAGGCCTCAGACGGCTTCTTCGGGCAGATTTTGGAACATCCTAGTTCCGATCCTCAAAACTGGTGAAGAGGGGTTAGAAGTCAATGACGACAATTCTCAAGCATGGAAAAAAATGTCATGATCACTGGTGTGAAACCCTAGCATTCTTGTAGAGAAATCCTCGAACACAGGCTAGTAGGATCTAGTTTGAGGATAGTTTGTGCATTCCACAAGTCCAAGGGTTTAAGGCAGTTCACATCTTTTGCACATTCCTCCTAGACAGGTTCATGTAGTCATTGCTTCAGAGCGTTTAAAGGGCAATGAATCTCTACCTACACACTATACAAACTCTTTTCAGACCCACTAAATTCCCTCTCTCCTGGTTCTTATATAGTCTCCCTTTTTTCTCCTCTGTGACACGTTATGATTAGCGCCAAGATGCTCCATGGAGTGTAAGTCGCGCTCTATAAAAGCCAAATCATATCATATCATACTCAGGGGACACCCAAAATGAAGGCACACTAACTACTACTCAGCTTGTTGAGGTTTACCCTTCTGAGGAGCAGCGGAGCAGGAAAGAGCAGGGGAATTTCCCTTCACTTCGATAGGACCATCTGTCTCCTAACCTTCCCATCCTAGAGCCTGGTCTACTGCAAAGGGCTTCAGGATTGTAGCCCTTGCAATGGGAATTCTGTACAGAGTGATTTATGGGCTGTCGTTAAACGAAGTAATTTTTAATAATATCACTTAAACACATTGGCAGAGCCAATAGCTCTGGCTAAACACTTACAAGGTCCCAATGGTGAGACCGATTTCATTGCAGGAAGCGTGAGGAGTTCTACTCGGTTGGATAATTCAACCAGGAAAAAAGGTATTCCTACACAACGATGAGCCTGGCAACACGGGTATTAAGAAATCATGAGTGCTTCTCCCAAATCTCAAGAAAGAGCTTTATGCAGTTTGATCTTAAGCCAATCAATATATTGAGAAAACACCTACAAGTCCCAAAATGCAAAGTGCTTGATAATTATGGGGTGAAATTCCACAATACAGGTCTCAACACCGTTTATTTATTTGTATATTCTGGCCAGCCTCGCACGTCTCCTTGCGTTTATTTCAAAGCACATCCATTACCATAATCCTTTTGTACTGCATAGCAGTAGCTTCAGGGAAGAGGGATATTTGTGATGTTACACCCCCTGATAAATTTATTATTTAATAAATAGTTGGGTGCAGGAGGTTTCAGTAAGGTCTGGTAATGTGCAAGTCGGATTTCATCTCGGATTTTTAAATACTCACTCACACACTCTCTGTTTTAAACATCTTAAAACATGGTAGCATTACAAACAAGCATTGGCATAGCCAATAGGTCTCGCGTTTGGGACCTTATAAGTGTTTAGCCATGCAACAGTTCATGTTGGTGCACTAAGGATATTGTGCTGGATAACTTAACACTTATAAGGTCCCATAAGTTTGACCTATTGGCTATTCCAATGGTTGTTTGTTTTGTTTTACTGCCTCTGACTGCAACAAGGACTTCAGGATGCAGTGCTGTCCCCTAGTGGTCTCGGGTCCCCTCAGTTGACTGTATTGTTCTCTCCTTGCATGGCTTGTAATGAGTTAAGCACACAATAATGAAGCGAGTAACTCAGGAGTTCTTTCCTGGAATCCTGCTTATTAGGAATCATCAGCTTGATTCCTAATGGATTCTGGTAATCAGTTAGAGATGCGGCCTCCTTCTACAGCTTGTTCTTGATGGCTCTTGTAATGGTGTTGAGTTTCTTTTTTTATTGTTTTATTTGATTGAAATCAGACATATTATGCATACATTATGTCATTATTACATTTGCTTTTCGAATACCATAATGGCCAGAGTAACATACTTTACAGTTACGGAAATTTAAACATTCATATGTCATTGTTGCTTTACATCCTGATTATACATTCTTTATACATATTTATCCAATTTGCTTTCCTATCATTTCTTTCCATCCATGCTAGCAGAGATTCCCATATATTCATGCCTTTTCTCATATTCTTTAAGCCTTTACATTTATACAGAGAGATTTCCTGATGTCCAACATATAATATTCTATATAGCCATTGATAATATGTGGAGGGTTCACTATCCTTCCATGCGGTAGCGACCAGCAGGCGTGCTACTGCCAATGTTAAAAACACAAAGTCCCTTCCCACCAGATCTAGCTTCCCCCGACTGTCATAACCTAATAGCATCAGAGTTGGGGTGATTTTTATCTCCTTGTTCAGTAACTGAAACCAACATTTTTCAATACCCTCTTTTAGCAAACCCAACTTTACACAAGAATAGAACATGTGTATACTATCTGCCGGACCCAGCTGGGATCTTGGGCATTCATCCGCCTGTCTCTTTCCCCACCCGAACAGTTTTGCAGGCGTATAATAAAGATTATATAGGGTTTTGTATTGTTGGGCTTTAAGATTAGCTGACATAAAAACCTTTATCCCAATCTCTAAAACCATGTCTATATCCACCTCCCCATCCCCGAGCTTGCTAACCCACTTTGATTCTTTTTTGGCCATAACATCTGGTATCATCCTCAGTAGCTCTTGGTAGAAATCCTTAATTTTACTTTCTGAGTTTGTCATATTCTTTAGTAGAGGGATCGACTCCATTCTAATGAGGCCTTTAGGAAGCCCTTTTATGCGGTTCTGTATTTGCACGTACTTAAAACATGAGTTCTTATATATACCAAACCCTTGAACTAATTCTAAAAAAGTCTTTCCTTCTTCATTAGGATATAAATCTGCCAGTGACATGATCCCCGCTTGCTCCCACTTCTTGGCCATACCATCATAAAACACTGATGTCAAGAAATCAGAGTACCAAACTGATGTATACTTATTGTATCTGCTAATTTGGCAGATTTTTTCCACTATTTTCCAGATCTTCAGTGCACTCTCAAGGCATTAATATCGAGATTTTTTATGATAGTTTGGATCGCTTAGTCGCTGAAATAGTCCCTCAGCAGCATCCCCAATAGCAAGATGATAGATAGTAGGTACTCTCGACCGTCCCACCTCTCCATTTTGAAAAAAGTAAAGAAATCCAAATTGTTGTAAGGCAGTAGCCCAGTAATACAGCTGTATATTAGGGGCTCCCCAACCACCCCGTTCTTTTGGTAGAGTCAGATATTTATAGGCACGCCGTACCTTTTGGTAACCCCAAATGAATTTAGAGAGCCTGCCCTCGAATTTATGTATTTTAGTGGCAGCTACTTCCAGTGGTATCGCCCGGACTAAATATAGAATCTTGGGGAATACCTTCATTGTAATCACATTGATTCTACCAATTAATGTAAGATGCAGATTAGCCATACGTCTAAACTCTTTATTTATTATTTCCATCACTGGGTCAATATTAACCGCCCAGAGGCTATTTATTTCTGCTGTTATTTTAACTCCTAAATATTTGCCTATCTCAGTTACCCGAGAATCTTGTAGCAGACATTGGGAGAAGCATACAATTTGTGTTTTTGCTTTATTTAAAAGAAAACCAGATTTCTCCCTACATTTTTCTGCCATATTTTCAATCTCTTTGAAAGCCTCTTGAGGTTCTACTGTAACTATCGCAATATCATCTGCGTATGCGAGGATTTTCGTCTCATAGCCTTGTGTTATTTTTAACCGGTTTAATTAGTTGGTTATTAAGAACTCGAGTAATGAAGGGATCCAAATTAAAATGCAAATAAAATAGTCAGTATCATGCCCTATGGTCTTTAGCAACCTCTTTTTCTAGCTTCTCAGATGGAATCTAGGTATTCTTTAGCTTGTATTTCGGACATGAAAAAGCACGTCTGGCCTTATTAACTACTTTTAGTGTAGCAGGGTTTAGCAAAAAAGCCTGTGCGCCCTTATTCTGGAAAGGGGTTATAATTTGGCATAGCTGCCATATTTTTTCAATAGTGTGGTGACAGAAGTCAGGTCTTACAAAAAACTGCACTCCTTTCCCCTGCTGCTTCCTATCAGGTCAAACCAAACCATACAAAGCCTGGCATGCTAAGAAGTTGTTTAAACAGATCAAGATCACCCTTGGCCTAGTCTCTGTTTGCCCTCTTTTCGCAGTCAGCTGTTTAAACAGGAACCTGTGAGCCCTCTGGATCTCGATAGGCCAGTTCCACAGTGTTAGGTCAGGGAAGGCTTTGGTGAAAAGATCGATCAAAAATGTGCCGACATCTGAACCCTCAATACCTTTGGGGATACCTAATACTCTGAGATTATTGCGGCGTAATCGATTCTCTAGGTCGACCAGTTTCATCTGAGTATCGTGTCTGTGAGAAGTCATAGCATTTAATGTGTTTTTTTGTGCTGCCATTTCATCTTCTAAAACGGATATTCTCCCCTCCACCTCAATCATTCTGTCAGTAAATTCGTTGGAGGCTTTTGCTATCCTTCTGACGGTATTTTGGAGCTTCCGACAAGCTGTGTGTGTCTTAAGATTTTCCGTACGGGTTTCAAGTCTATGATCTACTATGGATTGATAAATTGCGGCCAGAGATATTTATTCCGGATTGCCACCAACAGCACCCAGTGACTGAGGGAGGCAAAGATGGCATCCGCCGGTCGGACGTGTGAGCGATGAGCTCCTCACTGTGCTCCCATTCTTCAATAGACTCTGTTGGAAAAATGCTCTGGTGATGCTATACTAACCAAGACTAAGGGAAATTGATAGCGAAATCGATTTGCGTGGAAAACCAAACAACTTGAAAGTGATAACAACACCAGAAAAACAAAAGGTTCAGTGGCAGCAGCAGCGATAGCTCCGGGATCAACGTACCCGCCTAACCGCTCACCTGTGCAGGTGGAGGGTTGGGAGACTTGCCGGTAGGTGTACCCGGTACTGGGAGGCACGATACGCCGTCAGCCGCGGCTGCAGGAAGCATTGTGTGCGGAGCTGAGCGAGCAGCTTACTGAAGCTGCTATCGACAGGAGAAGGCTGCACACAGAAAGCATATTGAAAGTTGGATATTTCTGGACCCCCGGAGGCATTGTCCTGGATAAAGTTCTGCCGGTAAGCGTATCGCTTAAAGGGGCCTGTATCGACATGCCACCACGTTGTAGCTGAAGCTGAAAGCGGTCGATATAAGGGGAAAATACAGTAATTAAATTTGCAGAGGTCATTCAGGATTAGCGCTCTGGTGTTAAAATCTGGCGACACAAGTACATAATTTGGTGACTGTAGATGCAAATAAATTAAAAGGTGAAATCTCTATTCCTTCTAATTGTACTGCACAACTATAAATCTGCGCTACCATGCCCCCAAAATCAGCCCGCGGTGGTAAGAGTCGGGGATTGTCGGAGCTCCAGGCTGGGAGCAGAACAGATGCTACGCCGAAAACAGGAAGCAGCATGAAAGCGGCTCTGGAAGGCGCAGTAGGTGACTTGGACAGCCTTACACAGGGGGGCGAATACATGGTGGACTAAAAAAAAAGAAGTCCCTCAAATGTTTGCAATATCAAAAAAGGAAAAAGTAGGGAATATTAATGGTGCTAAAGAAAAAACGGTGCAAAGGGGGGCTGCAGCAGTAGTCACCGATGATGATAAAATTATTTGTTGAGCGCACATTCACATTCGGTTTCTTGGTGCTTAAGAGGAGATGCTTTGACAAATACAGTCAGAGGTAATTAGTTATAAGCCTGGGAAAAGAGCCACATCTTAAGGGCTTTCCTAAACTGAGGATAGGAGGGAACTTGGCGCAGTCCGGGGCTGGAGGGTGTTCCATAAGTGTGGCGCCAGGGTCGAGAATCTGAGACCGCCATGTTTTTTTCCGTTTGAATGGGCAAGGGGTCAACAGATTCAAACTGGAAGAACATAGTTCACGAGAGGGGGCATATTGCTGTATTCTAGTGGTAATAAAGACAGATCCATGGGACAACAAGGCTCTGAGGATCAGGCAGCCAAGTTTAAAAAAGCTGCGATGGGTTACTGGGAGCCAGTGCAGACTCCTAAGCAGGGGTTTCGCGTGGTGGAATTTCGGCTGGCCGTAAACAAGCCTAGCGACTTGATTCTGTACCATTTGTAACTGGTGTGATTGGCATGCAGGGATTCCGGCGTACAGTGAATTGGCGTAAACGATACGTGACATTACTAAGGCCAGAGTAACTTGAATAAGAGCCTTAAAGGATAGGAATCTGCTTATTTTCCAAATTCTTCGCAAGTGGAAGAAGCAAGCAGAAACCACAGAGTTAATCTGGGCCTTCATGGTGAGGTCACTACTAATTGTGACAACTAAGCTTTTGACCGTGCTGACTGGGGAGGGTGGGCATCCCAAAGAATGGGGCCAGAAGTTAGAGTTCCACAGGTTGGCTGAAGACTCAGTAAGGACCAACTCCGTCTTGTCAGGGTTAAGCTTTAACTGGTTCAAGTTCATCCAGTTGCTGATGAAGTTCATGGTCGATTGAAAGTTCTCCATGGAGGAGGGTGATGAATCAATGTTGAAAACAAGCTGGAGGTCATCAGCATAATTAAAAGTAACTACTTCTCTCTTTAGAAGGTTTAAAATCAGGGGGAAAATATACAGATTAAAAAGAAGAGGGTAGAGAGAAGAGCCCTGGGGGACCCGGCAGCTCAGTCTTTTTTCATCAGATGAAAAATTAGAGAGACAAACCCCTTGGTAGCGATCGTTGAGAAAGGAGATGATCCATCTTAGCGGGAGGCCCCGGATGCCGGCGCTCTCGACCCAATCAACCAGCAAGTTATGGTTGACGGTGTCAAAAGCTGCTGACAGATCCAGGAGCACTTGAGCCTGCATGATGTTCTGGTAAGCCCCCTTTCTGAGTTCGTCGTGAACAGCCAGAACAATGGACTCGGTAGAATGTTCGGGCCTGAATCCTGCTTGATGTGAGTCTAAATAGTGGGATTGTTCCACAAATGTGCTCAGGCAGTTTGCTACATAGGCCTCCAAAATTTTACCCAGGAAGGGTAGCAGCGATATTGGGCAGGAGTTGCTAAGTACAAGGGGTCAGAGTCTACTTTTTTAAGGATAGGTGCAACTTCCGCAGTTTTGAAGAGGTTAGGGACAATGCCCGTGGTGAGGGAGTTGTTGAGGAGCGATAGGGGAGGTTCAGGAATGTGGGAAAAGACCTCCCGAGCGATGTGAGGAGGGCAACTGTCCGTCGGGGAGCCTGAGCGAACCCTTTTGAGGAGGGAGAAGAAAACCTTCTGAGTAATCGCTGGGATGATGTCAAGGTGGAGAGGATTACGGAAAGCACAACCGGGATCAGGGGGTGGGGTGGCCTTGGGGATGCTGGCTTTCATACTGATAATTTTTCCAATAAAGTAGCATTAAGAGAGTCACAGAGGGATTGTGATGGGGAGGGTTTAGCAGTGACACTGTCAGGTTTAACGAGTTCGTCCACAATGGAGAAGATGTCTTTAGCTTTATTAGTGGATTCCAGAATTTTCAGAGAAAAATAATCTAATTTGGCTCTGAGGATGGCACTTTTATAGTCTTTAAGGGCTGATGTAAAGATGGATTCTTTGATGGGGCAATAGTCGTGTCTCCACTTGCGCTCAGTTTGGCACAAGGCAAGTGTTTAATCCTTGAGGTTGTTGGTAAACCAATGCTGGGCGTCATGGGGGCTCTTGTTATTGAGCTTTCTCAGGGGAGCCAGGCTATCTCTCGCCGAGGCCAACCAGGCATTGTTGTTTTCTACCGGAGTATGTGGTGAGACCGGATGGCCCGTAGGCTGAGAGGTGCAGGGCATAGAGGTGGCTAAAAGGGTGCAGAATGTTGTGATATCTACCCGGCTCCGGGGCGCTAGAGGGCGCACTGCGGAATGGCTGGCTGAACTGTCGGCTCCGCCGGACGGACGCGACCATAACGGCCCTTTCACCCCTTTTATCCGCCGCTACCGCTGAACAAAGGACAGCGTCCGGTGTCGGAATGTGAGGCCGACACGTCCATATAACTTTTGTGGCTGTCCACGAGCCGCATCACGAAAAAAACTGCGAAAAAGAGGAGCACCGCCGGAGCGGATCCAAAATGGCCGCGCCTGGCGCCCACTGGCTTCGAGACGAACAATCGCCCGACGGGCGCTGGGGACTGCCACACAACGGTATCCAAGCGGACTGGTGAGGCCAAGTGGGCTGCAGGACCGCGGAACAGCGATTATCGGTGGCCAAAGAGGGACGCGGGGACTTTGGCGATGCGTTCCACCAGAGACAAGATGGCGGAGGCGCTGGAACGCACAAGACCGGCGGCACTGAACGCCCACAAGGCAGGCGAAATGGAGCCTCAGCGCACGGAGGACTAGCAGCGGACACCAAAGCAAGAACACTCGAGGTGAGCCTGCCCAGCGGAAGACACTGTGGGGACTGAGCCGCTACCCCCTGAGTAGCGCACCAACAGCTCTAGGCGCTCGGGGAAGGTGCGTTGAGCAAAAGTCTTGAGGATGCACGTGACTATTCCCCTGATGCTATAAGGACTTACAAGACTCGCCACAGCCAGCCCGCGCCTAGCACTATCGCTCAACGCTGCACCGTCCCGCTGAGGGCCACTCGACTGCTACCAGGTAGATAGCACCGACACAGACGTCTCCGGCAACCACTAACGTTGATGAGTAGACGTACCCCGAGGTGGGAGGCTCAGACACCAGCGCGCCGCCATACTCAGACGGCTAGCAGCCCGAAAACGACCGGACACACCTCACCTCAGGCGCAGAAGACCATGGGGAAGCCGGAGAAACAACAGACCAAGCTCCCATTTGAAACGAGGAAACAGCCGAAGAATGTGACGACCACCCCAGAAGTTGACGGCGACGGAGAAATGGCGGAAGGTTCGGCCATGGAGTCGGTGCTCCGAGCAATCCAGCAGAGTTTGCAGGAAATTAATGGAAAACTGGACAATGTGATGCAGAGGGTAGACAATATGGCGGCCAAGATAGAGAAACACGACGAGAGGATCGTGGAAGCGGAGCAGAGGATTTCTAAAGTGGAAGACGAGCAGAAAACCACGTCGAAGGTATGCGGAGGGCTGGAGAAAACGGTAGACACCCTACGCGCTAAGGTGGAGGATCAGGAAGCCAGGTCCAGGCGGAACAACCTCCGAATTTCAGGCCTGCCGGAATCCACCAACACAGGGAAGATGGAAACCTATGTCGAAACGCTCCTAAAAGATATATTCGCTAGGGACATGGGCAAAGTCACTTATCAGGGGAACACTCTGGAATTCTACCCCGACCATACCATGGCGGTGCAGCTGGCACGGAAAGAATTTGCACCTGTGAAAAAGAAATTACGAGATCTGGGTCTCGAGTACGCCATGCTGTACCCTGCAAAACTCAAAATCACGAATATGGGTAAACCGGTCATTTTGCCGACAGTGCAGGCGGCATATGACTTTCTCAAACAGCAAGGGAAACGGCGAAAAGCGCAGAAACGAGCGGAACCGACGAGCGATGTGGAATGACAAGTGGTGCTGGAATGAGTACTTGACACCCCAGGAGCTGCTGCGAGTCTCCACTGGGCCCCAGGATGCTGTGACTGACAAAAGTAGACCTGCCACGTGGCGCCCTGCCGGAGGCTGTGGACCTACGACGACAAGCAGAGCGGACTGGACATACCAGCGGCAGGGCCCGGGTTGGGCATTCTCGCAGTGAGTATTTGGAGGGCAGGCGGTCCCCGGGGGGCATGCAGTGAGATGCCGTGAGCGGGAGACTGACTTGCTCCCCTGGCAGTCTAATATGTACCGGGGGTGCGAACACTGGCAGGCCCTTGGGCCGGACCTTATTAACGACACTACCTTGAACTTCTACTGCCATGCGAGACTGGGATGTATCGGCCTATGATGTTTGGGAGTAATTGGTGGCATACTCTTGCTTTTTGTTGGCGGATGGAGGGAGATGAGTGAAATGCATTTCACACGACATTAAAGACGTAATAGGCGTCCGTCCACGTCCACTATGTGGATGGAGATGTGTGAACCTGGCGACACCCCCAGGCGGGTCCGCCCCACACTAAGTTTTCGAATGAAGTTACTGTTTGTTAAGGGATGGCTTTGGCAATGTTCGGGTGCTAAAGTGGGAGGGGGGGAGAGGGGGAACCGGGGTTGTCCGAATTACAAACTCTGTGTCTGAGAAGCATGGCGACCTCCTTAGCCATACATAATCATGCAGGTAATTGCTTCCGTATCACCGCTTTGTTGTGGTACACGCACCTCACACACCGTTGTCCAGTATCTGCACAATACCACACAATGCTATCACACCTCAAACGGTTTATAATACTGAGTACCAGTATCAATGTCAAGAGTTAATACACTATCTCTTCTCACGTGGAATATTAGAGGGCTAGGCAACCCGAAAAAGATCAGGCAAATGTTTGCTTACTTTGACAGGATGCATGTGGATATAGTGTTTTTACAAGAAACTCACCAGGCTAACACAAGCACGCCTACATTGGGCAATAGATGGGCGGAATCGGTTACATGCTCGAACTACTCGACCTACTCCAGAGGGGTCAGTATCCTCATACGTAAGGGGACGCACTTTGAAATCACGAACGTATGCAGAGACACGGAGGGAAGAAGTGTGCTGGTAGAGGGGAAGATCAGAGGGCAGAGGGTCCTGTTGCTGAACACCTATGGCCCAAATGTGGATGACCCGGGGTTCTACAGAAAACTGTGGCAGACGGTCACAGACAAACATATAGATCACGTGTTGTGGGGGGGTGATTTCAATGTCACACTACAAGACCAGTTAGACCGGGCTGCACACACTACGGAGCAACATGGCAATGCACGGCACATGCTGAGAGATGCAATGGACGACCTCCAACTGACTGATATATGGAGGGACGGTAACCCGGGGGTCACCGCTGCGACTCACATAAATGCTGCAAACAATAGTTGGGCACGACTAGACTATTGGTTGGGTACACGGGAGGTGCTGACTTGGGTTCAACACATCTCACATCTACCCAGGACAATGTCAGATCATAACCCAGTATTGCTGAAAATTGCGATCCCGCAATATGAACCACCACCCTTCACTAGGCGTTTTAACGCGGCTGCACTAAAAGACCCACTATATGTCACCTCTATACATACTGCAATTGTAGATTACTTTGCGATAAACGGCCCGACAACCGACGACCCAGGTCTTCTATGGGAAGCATTTAAGGCCACAATCAGGGGGGTATGCATTGGTACGTCCTCAGGCATATTGAAAGACATCCGGCAACAACTACGCACACGCGAGGAGGCCATACAGGAGCTGGAGCGGGTCTACACACACACGGGGGACACTAAGGTGCTAGGAGACAAACAGGCCCTTTTGACTGAACACAGAAAGTTCGCCTCTGACAAACTTAACTATGTCACTAAACGGGCGACAGCCAGGCGCTATGGGGAAGGAGGCAGACCAGGCAGGGCACTGGCGGACAAGATTTGCTCGGGGAGAGCGCCACAAAACATAACAGCCATCTGTAGGGCCACAGGGGAGTAGGTGAGCGACGTTAAGGAGATTACAAAATAATTCATGACACATTACAGCGCCCTATATGCAGCACGCCCCTCACCCTCACAGGAAGACTTGCTCGCATACATGGCAGATGTGGAAATAGCGTGGCTGTCAGATGGCCACAGACCGTACTTAGCAAGGCCTGTCACGGTGGAGGAGGTTACTGATACTATCAAGCGATTGCCGAACAACAAAGCACCGGGGCCAGATGGATTTGTGACAGAATTCTACAAAGAATATGCAGATCTGCTCGCACTTCACTTGGTAGAGCTTTACGGGGCGGCACACGAGGCCCAGACTCTGCCGGACTCCATGAGGGAAGCCTTACTCATTGCGCTCTTAAAGCCGGGTAAGGACGAAGATAAATGTGACTCGTATCGCCCCCTGTCCCTATTAAATGTTGACACGAAAATAATCGGCAGTCTACTGGCAGACAGGCTGAAACCACTCATGCCCCTCTTAATTAGGCCGGACCAATCTGGTTTTATACCAGACCGGGCGACCACACATAACACACGCACCCTGTTTGCCCTGGCGCACTACTTGTCTCCCGACACGAAAGCAGTGGCAGTGTTGCTAGATGCTGCCAAGGCGTTCGACACCATAGGATGGTCCTTCATTCAAGCGGTACTGGTGAGAATGGGGTTTCCCCTGATGTTCCTTGGATGGATCTCCATGTTATATACGAACCTGTCGGCACGCATCAGAATAAACAGTCACATTTCGGAGCCTATCCGCATATGCAGAGGTACGAGGCAGGGCTATCCGCTCTCGCCGATGCTCTTTGCATTAGTCCTGGAGCTGCTGGCCTGTAAAATTAGACAACACCATCACTACTCGGCCATACAGATGCCATCACGCCCAATACACATATCACTGTATGCTGATGACATGGTGCTATATGTCAAGAACCCGGCACAACACCTGAACCCGCTGTTGCGGGAGTACATCAAATTCAGGAGCCACTCCGGACTACAAATCAACTGGGACAAATCTCTCATCCTAGCACTGACAGACAGTACACGCCCTATACCCCTAGACTACCCACTCGAGTGGCAGGAGGAACCTACGAAGTACTTAGGGGTTTGGTTTCACAGGGACCCGGAAATAGTCATACGCACTAACTATGGGCGAGCTATAGCAGCCTTGGAAGATAAAATTAAAAGATGGAATAAACTCCCGTTATCCCTGGCAGACCGGACCGCCATTGTAAAAATGGTGCTCCTACCCAAGTTCCTGTACTTATTCAATAACATACCAATTAAGCCGCCGGCAGCAGTGTTCCGTAATATTAACACCTTGGTGGTTAGTCTGCTCTGGGCCGGGAAGCAAGCGAGAATGGAGTTGCACACTATGACACTCCCATATGCAAGGGGGGCTTCAAGGTGCCGGACTTCTATCTTTACTACTTGTGCGCTCAGGCGCAATTCGCGCATTATTGGCACCACGAGGTACCCTTCTTGACACATGTGGCGGTGGAGGCAGGGGACACGGATCCAATACCACTAGCAAACATACTTCTACACAAACGCCCCAGACTTCATGAACGTGACATTAATACTGTAGACGCTACCACGGAGGCCTGGAGACTGATGGGTAGGGCGGCTGATGCTCTGCCGCTGTACGCACCGGCACTTCCACTGGCTCATCACCCGAATATCTCAGTTACACAAGAAAAGGTAGGCATGAATCTGCTGAAGTGGGCAGGTATAGATAAAATGGGTGACCTTTACTTCAATGAGGTCTTCCAAACTTTGGACAAAATGCAGTATATAAGTAACCCGTCCCTCCTATTCAGCTTTAACTACTATAGGCTACAGAGGGCACTCAAGGAACATTATCCAACACACCCGGAGGAACCGACGCCACTAGCACCACTGCAACTCCTGCTCACCACAACCACGGCTTCTCACCTGGTGTCTAAATTGTACGCAAGCTTGCAGGGCGCCATAGGGGGAGGCACTGACAGGGCTAGGGACAGGTGGAGTGCGGGATTGGAGACACCCCTCACCGAAGAAGAGTGGGCATCTACGTGCATGCTTACCGATATGTTGACGCCTAATGGTAATTTAAGAATCATCCACTATAGATATTTGCATCAGGTGTATTACACGCCTCTGAAACTGTACAAATATGGGTTGAAGGAGGACTCAAAGTGCAGCAGGTGTAACCAAGAGGGAGCAGATTTCATGCATTTGGCTTGGCACTGCCGCAAGGTGGCGGGCTATTGGGAACAAGTGATGCAAACGTTGAATGAAATGTTGGGTTCTTCATTGAGATGTGATGCTAAAATATGCCTTTTGGGTATTGTGCCACAGCTGAGAGCAAGGAGGCGTAAGTTCTGCGCAGTAGCGCCATTGCTAGCCAAACGGAGGGTGTCCCTACACTGGAATAGTAGAAGGGGTCCAATGGTTAAAAGCTGGTTAGAAGATATGACGTACTGTCACGATACTCTGACCACGTACGAGGAGGAGCTACCGATCAGATCACGGCCCAAGGACTACTGGGAGTACTTACGACACTATTTATTGGAGCATGAGGCTGCAGAAGAGGTAAATGCCGACGGCTAGAAGAGGTGCATGGAAAGTAAAAATGTAGACCACTGATACAATGGTATGGTTTGGGGGGGAGGATGCTGTGACACAGATTGTGCGTTACTAATGGACACTTATGAGTTACTTTAATGGTTGGTTGGGGTTAGGTTAACTTTGGGAAGCACATGTAATGTATTTTCTTTTGTGATAAGTGCAATAAACCTCTTACACCAAAAAAAAAAATATATATATCTACCCGGCTCCAGTTCCTGACCATGGAAGAATCTGGAGGAGGAGCGTTGGTGACAGGGGTATTAGAGATAGAAAAAGAAATAAAGTGGTGATCAGACATTGTGCAGGGATTGATTTGTAGGTCAGTGATCTCGACATTGGTAGTCCAGGCCTGATCCAGTATATGTCCTTTTATGTGGGTCGCTACTTTGATGTGCTGGGTGAATTAATTCCTTTCAGCAAGTCAGTAAAGTTTGCTGAGCAAGGGCTTTCACGCGAATCATATGGCCAATAATTAAAATTGCCAATGATCAGTACTCTGGCATGGTTTATAGCCAATTCCGCAATCGCATTACCAAATAATTGCGGAAAATAGGGCATGTGGAGAGGGGTCCTGTAAAATAACGCACAGGTAAAGGAGGAGCCATTAGATTCTAGCTTAAAAAGGAGGCTGTCAACAGAGGGGATTATTGATGTGGTTAAAGAAGTAAATTTGTGTGACTGTGATACTATGGCCGCCATCTCACCCCCCACCTTACTCTCAAGCCTGTTGGCATGGAGGGCATAGTAGTTGTCAGGGATTGTAGCTAAGATGTCTGGGGTGGATTCGGCTGTTAGCCAGGTTTCCGATAAAAGGAGTATGTCAGGCTTAATGGTGTCTAGGAGATAGAAGATCTCTAATTGATGCTTGACCATCGAGTGGGTGTTGAGATACCAAATGGTCAGATTGTCCTGGCTTAAGCTGGTACGGGGGTGGGAGTTTTGGGGAAAGCGTCCCTCGGGATTGTAGGTAGAGTGTGATCAGAGGGATTGATAGTAGATCTACAGGCGGTGTTCTTGCGGGACAGAATCCCTAGTTTATCTATGATACTCCTAGTGTCCGGGTTGTTGGCCCACTCCCCCTGAAGGGAGTTAAGCTCAGCTGAGGAGTAACGGAGAGGAAAACGGGCATAATGCATGGCCCCTGCCGCGGCGGGCGCAGACGGGCTTGCCTTTGGCGTGCCTTTGGTGCGTCAGTGGCACGTCTGCTGCGCATTTCCGCCGTGCGACGGGTAACACATTGACAGATGTAGGCTGCAAGCATGGCGCTAGTCGCGGTGCTCTGCCCCCAACTGCCACTGAAGAAATCTTATCCGCCAGTGTCAGCCTGCACCCTCCACAACATTCGGGAGAGACCCGTGGTGGACCGGTGTGCAGGCGGCAATACAAAGACGAAGATCGATATCACCGATAACACTATAAAGTTCTCACGGAGCACTCAACGATAGCGTCAAAAACAAACTTAGTGAAACATGTATGTCAATAAGTCCAAGTAATAAGACACTGGCCATAAGATAATCCTGATCAAATTGAAATCCACTCGATAGGCCTCCAGAAGTAAAGTGACACTTGGGTTCAAAGTTCAATCCAAGTCAGAGTTCCAATTTTGTATTTATTGGTAATCTTCCAAATCAAAAAGGTATTCTCAGCAGCCAACACGTGTTTCGTCAAGCATTGTAAAAATGCACATTTGACTTCATCAGGGCTTAGAGATAGTTCCAAAAACCATAACACTATGGTCTCCGCATAAATGAAAGATAAGTTAAGAAAGAAATCCACATGATATGGATAGCGTAATCATCCAAAATGATCCCAAATCGTAGTCCTATAAGCTCTTTCCAATAATGCAATGGTAATCAATCATATGGTATTGTATGAAGTCTCCTACTAAGACTTCTCCACGAAGTAGGCAATCAAAAAGTTTCAATAATATACATTGGCCAAAAATACAATCGGTAGACACGAGTACGTGTCCCTGTATCAAAAGTTCATCCTCACTCCAACCGCTATCCCGGAATTTTGCACATGGTTACCTTTATCTTATCACCGATAACACGTCCATGTCAGCCAATGCCTCAATATACTTAAACCCTTTGGGCGAAGAGGGGACCCAAAAAGATAATGTACAACCTGACAAGGAAAAGGGTCAGATTCCGGGTCAGGCAGCCCCTGTGTCACAACAGAACACATTAGAGGCAAGGCACGGTGAAGCAGTCTTAGACCCAGAATGTGCTCAAGATGCTTCTATATCGGATCTCTCTACGGAACATGCCATGAAGGAAGGGGAGGATCTAGGAAGTGCAGGAAAGGCTAGTAGAGAGAGCGACTCTAATGAAAAGTTTAATTTGCTTTCAGAAACTTCGGATACATCAGAGGATGAGCAAGATGGGGGCCAAGATCTGGATCTCTGGAGGGGTCAGTAATCAGTCTGTGGAGTGAATCTAATACTTCAAATGTGGACGAAACACGTTTGGATATTACTATGGTGCACAATGAATTAGCAAACAAGGAAAAGGAGAAGGCGACGCACCCTGTGACAGCTAAGAGTCTGATGTGGGAGATCTCTATGTCTCCTGAAATCACCTCTCCCGGCACAGAAGCTGAGGATCAATGGTGTTAAGTTTCAAGCATACATGGCTTCCTTCTTGTACGCTCAGCAGTGTGAATATGATGGGCCACTGTACCTACACATTTTATTTATGACCTGGAGGCCGGATGGAACATCAGAACTCCATATTTCTTCACCAGTTGAAGCCCAGGCAAGTCATTCCTTACTGATAACAGGGACTGAAGCGCCGATGGCTCAGCACGGGAAATTACTGATATTCCATGATGTGTATTGCAATCACGGAGAACCACTGATGCAAGAGGCTTTATATTGTATTTTCTTCTGTCGTTTTTCATTCAACGTCCATTTCTACAGCTTGTAAATGGATGGATCTTGTCTCTAAAGTTACAAAGGATGAGGAGAAATTACAGTGCTTGATTGCAGAGGTTGTTGGTGCTCTGAGGAACACCTAGTTTCGAATTTCATGTCACACTGAGGATACTCAGGAAGGGACTACGCTCCGAAGCACCCCGGACGATGGGCGACCTGGCAGAAGACGGTGAGAGCACCCAGAGGAAGACTTGAAACCTTCCATAACACTGGGAGGGGGCTGGCAGTCACAGCCCGATTCCTGATCCATGGCAGGGCGGCCCCACTGGCGGAGGAGAGGAGGGAGTAGGCAACTTCCATCAGAGTAGACTGGCGGCAAACGGCAAGGCACCCAGGATTCAAAGCCACCAGCTGGAGAAACGGTGAGAACGACCCAGGGGGGAGCCACAAATCATCCCTGACACCGAGGAAAACTCCCTGAGTGAGACGGAGGGGACCACTTGAACAGCAATAGAGGGGTCAGGGGGAGCCAGGACAGAAACTGTAGTACATAGCCTCCAGAAGAGGGGAGGAAGCACCACACCCCTCCCTGGCAGATCCCAGGGAAACTGATCAGTCGACCCAGTGGCACACCAATACCCCTCAGGGATCTATAGATTCCCTTTGGCTAGAGCACTACTACCCGGGTCTCCTATACAAGGGTCTAGCCCAGCACAGAACACGCCATCAATCGATATGCCGTGATCAGGGAATCACTCACAGATCGATCTCCCACCCGGGCCCCCTCAATAGACAGTGGCCTACAGTCCTCTGGACATCCTGCCTTCTGGGATCAGTGCATCCTCAATGACAAAACATCAATGCACTGAAGCTTTGAGGAGGGTAGCCTGGCAGATCGCTCCCTTAACGAGTGCAGGGGCCCGGAAACGGGTGCAGACCCCGCAAGCCTGTAGCACACGGTACTCTGGATCCCGTGGAGGAAAGCCCAGTCTAGACATAACCCTGTTCCATCACCACACACAAGGTCCCTCATCTCTCCGAAGTTCACCAGTCTCACTCGGGACAGATTCAGATGGAGACATATTACTGTTGGAGGGAAGATGTCTTCTGCCGGTCTGCCGGTTCTGCGCCCCCTGAGCCCACTGCAACGTCTGTTGCAGACCTATTAATTAATGAGCCGGTTAAGGTCAGCAACGCGGCCTGTTCTGGTCAATCACCAAGGCTGGAGAGGTGAACTCGGATAGGAGGCCTTCACTGTACTCCCTGAGACGGTGGACTCACTCTAAAGGGGCCTTTTAAGTTCCCGACAATACTTACCTGGATTGCTCCTTGGACCATCGCTCAGTTCCAAACATGGCATCTGCGAAAGGAAAGAAAGATCGCACTCTTAACGATATGCTCCTTAAAACCACGGGGTCCATATGAACGACGCCACATCGATTGTGCCCACAGAGGGGCCCACCGGCACAGGCACGCCAGATGAACTGATCACTCCCCCCTATCTGGAGTCGCTGTTTGCAACATTGTGCGAAGATCTTCAGTCCTTCAAGAAGGAGCTCACACAGGAGTTCAAAGACACCCAGCTGGACCTGGACAGAATCGGGGAAAGGATCTCCACATTGGAGGACAATGAGACAAGCAGCGAGGAAGAGATAGAACAACTTCAACAAGAAATACTCCACCTAAGGGTTCAACACCTGGACCTCCAAGCCCACACTGAAGATCTGGAGAACAGATCATGCTGGAACAACATCTACATAAGAGGCATTCCATCCGGAGCAGAGGGATCTGACATCTCCATATTTGTGAAAGAGCTCTTCAGATCCATCCTGGAGGCCCCCCGAGGAGGACATTAAACTGGATAGAACACATAGAGTAGGCCCCAAATGTTCGCCTAAAACACCACCACCTGACATTCTTACCTGTGTGCATGAATTCCCCCTAAAGGAACATATTCTCTAACTAGCGAGAGATAAACACAGGGAATCACTCACAGATCGATCTCCCACCCGGGCCCCTTCAATAGACAGTGGCCTACAGTCCTCTGGACATCCTGCCTTCTGGGATCAGTGCATCCTCAATGACAAAACATCAATGCACTGAAGCTTTGAGGAGGGTAGCCTGGCAGATCGCCCCCTTAACGAGTGCAGGGGCCCGGAAACGGGTGCAGACCCCGCAAGCCTGTAGCACACGGTACTCTGGATCCCGTGGAGGAAAGCCCAGTCTAGACATAACCCTGTTCCATCACCACACACAAGGTCCTTCATCTCTCCGAAGTTCACCAGTCTCACTCGGGGCAGATTCAGATGGAGACATATTACTGTTGGAGGGAAGATGTCTTCTGCCGGTCTGCAGGTTCTGCGCCCCCTGAGCCCACTGCAACGTCTTTTGCAGACCTATTAATTAACGAGCCAGTTAAGGTCAGCAACGCGGCCTGTTCTGGTCAATCACCAAGGCTGGAGAGGTGAACTCGGATAGGAGGCCTTCACTGTACTCACTGGTACGGTGGACTCACTCTAAAGGGGCCTTTTAAGTTCCCGACAATACTTACCTGGATTACTCCTTGGACCATCGCTCAGTTCCAAACATGGCATCTGCGAAAGGAACGAAAGATCGCACTCTTAACGATATGCTCCTTAAAACCACGGGTCCATATGAACGACGCCACATCGATTGTGCCCACAGAGGGGCCCACCGACACTGGCACGCCAGATGAACTGGACACTCCCCCCTATCTGGAGTCGCTGTTTGCAACATTGTGCGAAGATCTTCAGTCCTTCAAGAAGGAGCTCACACAGGAGTTCAAAGACACCCAGCTGGACCTGGACAGAATCGGGGAAAGGATCTCCACATTGGAGGACCATGAGACAAGCAGCGAGGAAGAGATAGAACAACTTCAACAAGAAATACTCCACCTAAGGGTTCAACACCTGGACCCCCAAGCCCACACTGAAGATCTGGAGAACAGATCATGCTGGAACAACATCTACATAAGAGGCATTCCATCCGGAGCAGAGGGATCAGACATCTCCATATTTGTGAAAGAGCTCTTCAGATCCATCTTGGAGGCCCCCCGAGGAGGATATTAAACTGGATAGAGCACATAGAGTAGGCCCCAAATGTTCGCCTAATACACCACCACCTGACATTCTTACCTGTGTGCATGAATTCCCCCTAAAGGAACATATCCTCCAACTAGCGAGAGATAAACACCTTCAACTTCTTTATCAAGATCTAGCAGCCATTGCCCTCCAAAAATGCAAAGCCTTTCGCCCAATCACCACACACCTCCATGCAGTGGGAGTACGCTACAATTGGGGGCACCCCTTCTGCTTAATCTTCCGCCACAAAGGGAACTGCATCAAATCAGAGCGCTGGAGGAGGCGTGCCGCATCTTGGACCTGACAGACCAACCTCTCAAACTCACACAGGATGATGCACAGGACTCTGACACGAGGGGCAACTGAGGATGGAGAAACACAAGAGCATCCCCTGCTGAGCACCGCCCAGACCCCGAAACCATAGCTAGATAGAAACAAGCTGTCGTAGACTCTCCGTCCCAGGACTCCTCAAGACCTCTCCCCAAAATTCGCACTGAGCAAAATGGTTCATGACCTGTATTCCCCCCATGTTGTGATGCTCTTCTTCTATTTTCCACCCCTATCTTGCTACAACGCATTTCACTCTGAGTTTGGATGGGTCGGGCAGGGGGGGAGGGACGCATCCACGACCCCACTGCGAGAACACACCATGGACACATGGGGAATGGACTCTGATATCACATATGTTAGACTCAGTTTATTATTGTTTCTCGCTGCAAGTTTGGGCAATTTATTGTTTTTTGTTGGTTGGACCCGGGAAATACCTACACAAGCTTCTAACGTTGTCATCCCCAATAATAGAACCCACTACCCTCCTGCCCATACATTTGCATGAATGCCTAAAAGCGATCCTGGTAGCAATTGCCCTCTCACTATGTAATGTCATATCGGTTAACAATCCTCACCTTGAATGTTAAAGGCCTCATCCGTTCCTTGAAAAGAAACAGGAACAGTCCGGGCCCACATTTGCCTATTACAAGAAACACACCCCCTCCCTAGGAATGAAAACAGACTCCGCTCAAAAGCTTCCCCCATCAGTACTTTTCAAAAAGCTGCAGGAGTGGCTATTCTGATCTCCTGGCACTTCAAGAGCAAGGTACTCTCCAAAGAGGCCGAGATAAAGGGCAGGATATTAGCCTATTCCCTACAAATTGGCCCTAGCGCTTTCCCTATTGCCACCTTATACGTACCTAATGAGGTACAGGAGTCTTTTCTCTGGAGGGCTCTGGCGGAGGTATTGGGGTCCCAGACTCATTCACTCATAGTAGGGGGAGAGCTCAATCTTGTCTTTGATAACGCTCTTGATAGATCGGCTCAAAGACACAGCCAGACAGGCGCCCTATCCAAAAGGGGAGTACAATGGTTAAGAAGCACAGGCCTAATAGACATTTGGAAACATACCCATGCACAGACCCAAGACTACACATACTACTCATTCGCACAGGCTATACTACTTAATGGGCTCACAGGACCTCACACACAATATTGAACAAAATAGAAGAACGGGGAGAACACTGCGGGATTCTTCCTCAGGCTTGTGCATAAACCTCTTGTGGACTTCTGAGTGATTTTGGTTGCCCTACAAATTTAGGAGTGTTTCCGATCTCTATTAGCCAAAATTATCCATATCACCATGCCTGACCCCCCAGGCGGAACCTTAATTGTCTGGACGTACCAAGGTGCCCGAGCAACATTGGCCTGTGGACGATGTCTGGTGGAGCTGTCCTATGCAGCTGAAGAGGTGTTTGGCTCTGGTTCACCCCTCGGCCGTCACCTACCCAGCCGGATTTCAGACATTATTTTCCTTGTCTCCCCGTTGTGTTTTTTTTCCCTCCCCTACCTCCTCAATGTGATTCTTTTTCTGCCTCCCCTTTTCCAACTTGAGTACTTCATGTTATGTGATGCTTTAATAATCTCATGTAACTATGTGACAATGTTCCTACCTTATGTGAAGCGCTCTGATACCTTCGGGTCTAACCAGCGCAATATAAAACTTTTCAAATAAATAAACACAACGTCAATGCGGAGACAACATGCGCAGAGTTCTGCACCTCATAGACAAGGCACAGATATGTGACCAAGAACGAATACTCCTGGCAGTTGTTGCCGAGAAGGCATTCGATAGAGTGCATTGACACTTCCTTGTGGCGCATCGGAGCACTTCGGCTTTTGGAGATAGGTTTCAAGGCTGGATCTTCAGTACTTATGACCACCCCTCAGCCGTAATTTGGGTCAATGGCCATACGTCCACCTCCTTCTCAATAAACAGGGGCACCAGACAGGGATGCCCCCTGTCGCTGTTACTCTTTGCCTTATACATAGAGATCATGGCTTACAGAGTTCAGTCCAACGCAGAGTTCAATCCCCTGTCGCTGTTACTCTTTGCCTTATACAGGGAGACCATGGCTTACAGAGTTCAATCCAACGCAGCGATAACGGGGATCAAATTCGGCGGTGACTATCACACAGTCAGTTTGTACGCTGATATTTGGCCAGGCAGCAGGCTTTAAAATAAACATTCATAAATCACAGGCACTAAGCCTGATCATGCAGCATCACACGCTGGATACCATCCGGCAAAACATTCCTCTCCTATGGGTCCCGTCACACCTCTCCTATCTAGGACTTCAAATCGCTCCCACAATTTTGATAATGGTGGCTCTCAATTACCGCATCCTGATCCGTCAAGTATACTCTGACCTTAATCGCTGGCAGCGTCATTCTTTCTCCTGGCTCGGGAGGATCACAGCAATAAAAATAACAATAATTACCCCGGATTTTGAACTTATTCCAAGCCCTGCCAGAAGAACCCCTACCGGGTTCACTTTGTACCCTTCAAAATGAGAAAAATTGCTTTATCTGGGCAGACAAATTACTTCGCTTCCTCAGGGACCTAGCCTATTGCACCCCGCTCGAGAGTTGTCTGGGAGTCCCATACCTAATCCGATATTACCAGGCCACCCAATTAAGATTTTTGTTGAGTGGTCCCGCACGGAGTCGGGGAAGCACTGGCTGTTCATGGACAGGGCCCTGGCGGGGCAACCTCTGTGGAAGATTCCCTTGCTCCTTAAAACGCTCGACCCCCCAACCTGTCTTTAATCACTAAACCAGTACTAACTATATGGACAAACCCGTGACCCAGAGGGATCTCACCTCCTTCGACCTTCCCCTCTGACTCCCATAGTAGGGAATACCGATTTCACACCAGCCTTGAATGACCAGGCATTCCACAGGTGGAACCAGCCGGGATGTAGATCAGCCGGACACCTATTTCACACTAAGGGCCCATTCCATTAGAGTCCTTCCATGCAGATCAAGGAATCCTTTAAAGCGAACGCTGGCACTATACACAGATATGCCACTGGGTGATGCAACCATCAGTCCGCCAAGGAGCACAACAACATCTCACCCCCTTTGAACGCTGGCTGCTCTCAAACTCTACGAACTCACGCCTCATCACACACCTGTATAGACTCCTAAGTCCAGCGAACACACCTATCAAATCCTCAGGTCAAATTCGCTGGGAATTGGAGATTGGGTGGGAGCTGAACTCAAAAGAATGGGAGGATATTCATTACCATGCTTGGCATAAAGCCCCTAATGTACCAGGGATCGAAACAGCGACAACGATGATAACATAGTGGTACCTTACTCCCATCAGATTTCACAAGTACACACCATCCATATCTCCGGACTGCTGGCGCCAATGCAGCTCCCCGACACATGATTACACATACTATGGGATTGCCCGAAATTAGCGTCATATTGGAAACAGGTCCTTAACGACATTGACCATTGATACACACCTTGAAACAAATCTCCCGAGATACCCTGCTTACATACTTCTAGGTCTACCCAACGCTCTTATCTTACCATTAAAATACCGCAGAGGCAGACAAATTGGGCTCATGCTAATAGCATCCCTACAGAACATATTATCGCACTGGGGCACAGGGCACATTTTAAGTACCAAGGATAGCTGCATAGATTGTGGAACATCATGGGGATGGAGCGAATTACCCTCACACTGCTGAACCAAAGTTTAACATTCCTGAAGCTTTGGAACCCACTTCTGAACCTCTTGACATCAGAATTCCGTAAACTTACATGCTCCAAGTATCTACAACTGCGCCTTTCAGAGGCTCCTATAGTTACCACTCAAAGGCCCAGAATCGGGGCATGACTGGGTGGAAAAGTGTGACATATTCTTTACTCAGAAAAGGAATTCCGTGTACCTTGGTTAAATTCAGGCCAGCCCTCTTCCATTGTCCCAATTGACTAGAAGCAAAGCGTGATCCTCCCGTTCCCAGGGCCTCTCTCTACCCTTCCTTTGCACTTTCCCACTCTTCCTCCTCCCTGTCCTCCTTCCTTATATCTCCCTTGGAGGAGCTCTGTGGTATCCTGCTCTCATCTCTGTCTAGTCGTTCCTCTGTGTTCTGTACCCTGCATATTCTGAACTTCAAGGACATCAATTTGAATTCTACATTCACTTCTTTCTCTTTTATGAAGTGACAATTGTTTGTGATTGTCATTGATTCCACTAATTTCTTTGTTTGCAACCAACATATATTGTCTTCAACTAACTTCTCACATTTGGTAACATTCCCTGCACAAAAGCAGCATCTACAGCTTCTTGAGCCATCTCCGTCAGAAGAGCAATGCCCATGTATCTTTCAAACACATCCTTAACCTTTCTTGATAATCAGTGGGTGACTCACCCTTATTCCGTTTCCAATTTATAATCTTTGTGTAATCCGTTTTCACCAGACACACATCTGGAACCACATTTAACAGTTCAACCTTTGCCGCATTCAACACCCCATCATTTACAGGTTCTTGTCTCGGCAATGCCAACTTTTTTAACTCTCTATATCTTACTTCACTTGGCACCACCATCTCCGACAATGTATTCATGTCCATCCAATTTAGTTTGTAGAGCTCGAACTTTGCACATCTTTGCAGAAGTGGGTTGGGTTTCCTCTAATGTTTGGAGTTTTGGGGTAGACCCTGAACGGTAGCACGGTAAAGGAAGCAGATGTGGTGGGGTCTTTGTTTTAGGTATTACTAGAATGGAGGAGGGGAAGTATCTCCTGGCCAGTCGCACTGCTGGCCACCTTAGGAATTCTCTAATGATTGTGTATTTGTGCAAAAAAGGGCATCACCAGCTCAGGTGCGGCTGGAATTTGGTCTAATAAACAAATCACTGGGAAAAATGTACTCAACCTTAAAAAGTAGGTACAAAATAAAACGTAACAAAGATCACTGTCAAATTAGTGAAGCACTCTGGACAGAAGTCAAGAAAGATAAACATCCTCATATAACACATTTCTACAAAAAGCCCTCCAAAACACCAAGACAGAAGACCTGTGGAGAAAAAGTCTGTCCTTTTCAGCATTTAGACGAATCACCAACAAAATGGCAAGACTGCAACCATTTGTAGGGATCACTGACACAATATCAACGGAAAAAATATCGACCTACACAAAAATCGGCGTTGGAATATCGGAAGCAAGAATATCGACAACCTATCTACAACATGGTAAGTACAAAAATATTGAGAAAAAAAATATTGAAGTTAAAAATATCGTAATTAAAAATATCGGGTTTTTTTAAATAAAAAAAAGTGTGAAATAATGAAAATAATACTTATAAACCAAATAAACATAGTTAAAAATATTTAATAATGTTTAAAATTAATAAATAATACATATACAATAATATAACATTATTAAACATATACATACAAATATAATATATACTTACCTAATAATACGTTTTTAATAATTATTTTAATAACTTATCAATTATTAAAAAGTATTATAAATTACAAATACTGCTACACACATCAAAAAATAGCATAAATAAAAAGTAAATAATTATATTTAATACATTTAATACATTAAAAAAATTAAATATACTTTCAATATTTTTAAAATTAATAATATACTACATTATCAAACATAATAATAAAAATATTAAATAGCGAAATAAATAAAACTACTATTCAAAGACTCAAAAAAAGTAAAGTAATGATAACATTAGATAGCGTAACACTTAAAATTACTATTCCAACTTCACAAAATGCAACAGTGGGGAAAGCGTTGGATAGCGTAGGGATACAAATTACTATTCAAACTCCAGAGGGTGCTACAGTAGGGAAAGCGTTGGATAGCATAGGGGTAAAAATTACTATTCCAACTACAGAGGGGGCAAGTAGGGAAAGCGTTGGATAACGTAGAGGTAAAAATTACTATTCCAACTCCAGAGGGGGCAACAGTAGGGAAAACATTGGATAGCGTAGTGGTAACAATTACTATTCCAATTCCAGAGGGTGCTACAGTAGGGAAAGCATTGGATAGCATAGGGGTAAAAATTATTATTCCAACTCCAGAGGGCGCTACAGTAGGGAAAGCGTTGGATAGCGTAGGGGTAAAAATTACTATTCCAACTCCAGAGGGTGCTACAGTAGGGAAAGCATTGGATAGCGTAGGGGTAAAAATTATTATTCCAACTCCAGAGGGCGCTGAAGTAGGGAAAACGTTGGATAGCGTAAGGGTAAAAATTACTATTCCAACTCCAGAGGGTGCTACAGTAGGGAAAGCGTTGGATAGCATAGGGGTAAAAATTAATATTCCAACTCCAGAGGGCGCTACTGTAGGGAAAGGGTTGGATAGCGTAGGGGTAAACATTACTATTCCAACTCCAAAGGGTGCTACATTAGGGAAAGCATTGGATAGCGTAGGGCCAAAAATTAATATTCCAACTCCAGAGGGGGCAACAGTAGGGAAAGCGTTGGATAGCGTAGGGGTAAAAATTACTATTCCAACTCCAGAGAATGAAACAGTAGGGAAAACATTGGATAGCGTAGAATTTAAATATAACATACTTATAAAAAAAATTGTATTTAAAACTCTACATCATTTACAAATAGCCATTAATAATTATTAAAAACCTAATTACAATTGAATAATTAATTAACAATAAATTAACAATAAAATAACAATAAATACCAATAAATATTAATTAATAAATATTAGTCACCAAATAATAAATATTGAACAATAAAATATTTTTCTTTAAAAAAAAATCATTATTTAAAATTAATTCACAATTAAAAAATATTAAACAATACAATTATTTTTCATACCAAATATTACTTTTTATGACACATTGATTACCAATTTCTTAAAAATAATTTCCAAGGGGCGTGGCCAAGCAGCATGGCCGACAGGACGTGAGCTTCACCAGCTCCGACCGGGGACCCTTTATATCCTGCCAAAGAGATCCTTGCTGGACCCTCCATAGGGGTGCTGACGGTCCAGATCCTTTCTCATCCCGTCTGGGACCACTGCGTCGCCAGGAGAGCCTCTGATGCCCCGTTGAAGCCGCCGGAGAACACCACGGCGCTCGGTGAGCGCCTCCTGTCTTTACGCGAGACCGCGGACTGGGCCTGCGCGAGAGAGTAGCGGTGCGTGCGGCCCGCTTGCTGAAGAAGTCTCCTAGCTGGGGAGGTGCTCGCGTACACGGCGGACCTCCTGATGGTCGGAGACCTGTAGCGGACGTCCTTAGAGGCCAGTGGAGGGCTGAGCTGGGGTCCGGTGACTCCCGCTGACCTGTCTCAGACGCGGAGGGCAACATAGCCCAATTGCAAACTGAAGTGGCCTCCCTGCAGAAATCGGTCGCGCACCTGACGTCCACTACCCGTGCACTGGAGAGGAGAGTGGAAGATGCGGAAGGCAGGGCCCGTCGGAGCAACATCAGGGTCCTAGGCGTGCCGGAGCGCCTTGAGGCGGGAAACGCTGAACGCTTCTTGGAGACGTGGATCCGTACCCAGCTATGCCCAACCGGACTGTCCAGTGTCTTTGTTATTGAGAGGGCACACAGGGCCCTGGTTCCCCCTCCACGCCCAGGCGAGTCACCTAGAGCCATCATTGCAAAGATTCTAAATTATAAGGATCGTGATAGTATTCTACGGGCCGCGAGAGAAATGGAGTCCATCACCATTGAAAATAGTCGTGTTTCCATCTACCCCGACTATACTGAACAGGTGCAGGAGCAACGGAAGTCCTACCTGGGAGTCAAGCAGAAACTTCGGGACATGAAGCTACAATACATGCTCCTGTACCCGGCCAAACTCAAGGTGCTCTCCCAAGGACCCGCTCACTTCTTTGAGTCCCCGGCGGAAGTGTGGGAGTGGCTCGAGATACGGGGAGACGACCTACCTCCTGGTGAGCGGGGTGGCCCCCGCGAGACCTGGGGGACCCGGCCCCCGAGGCGCCGGCGAGGCAGAGGGAGACGCAGGTCTGGATCTCGGGGTTCTCCCGAGCCCCGGATTACCGTAGGCGAGGATGGGGCGCTCCACCTGAGACCATCAACGGCGGGGGCCGCTCCGGAGTCACCTGAGGCCCCTGCACCTGGTGAGATCCTGGTCCCAGATACCTTGCAGGAAACCTTGCTGGAGGTACACTCTGCTCCCCCGGTGATTACGGAAACCGCCCTCTCCGAAAGACGGCCTGAGTGAACTCTGATATGAGGTACTGTCTTGTTAAAATGTTGTTGCCCTGGGAGGTTGGGTGGGTCGCCCCTCCTGGTTTTTGCCTGCCCAGTGCTGTCTCTGCCTGGCGCTGGGAACCCTGGTTGGTGGGCTGAACAGAGGATGGACACCATGTTGGCCGAGGCGTTGTGGTGCGAGGTCCAAGAGTTTATGGCGTACCGTCGCCCAGCATTGGAATTGACTTTCATGAACATTCCCAGAGACTGTCCTGGAACATTGGGTCCTCGGGGAGTTGGGGGGGAGGGTGGGTGGTTTTGGTTGGTTGTGTGTGAGTGTGGGGTGTGTGTGGTGTATGGGGTGGCTGTCCATGTCCTGGCACTGGCAGGGGAAGGGCAGGGTAGCGTTCTTGGTTGTTGCTGTCCTTATGCTCGCGGGTGGGGGGGGGGGGGGACTGGTTCTGATGGGGTGTTGGGTCCCATTGTTTTTGGATGGCAATGGCGTGGGATGACCGGGATGGTGTGTTTTCCAGTTGAGTCATTCCTCCTTATGGGTGGGGGAGAGGGGGGGGATTGTTTCTGGGGTTGGGTGGTTGCGGGTACTGTGGGGATGGGGGGAGTTGTGGGGGGTATTTGTTTTTGGCATAGTGTGTACTACTGTTCGTGCCCCTAGGAGGCTGTTTGCAGAAGTTAAACTTGGGTGCCCGGATAGGCAAGACCAACGCTTATGGGATTAAAATTTTTAACTTGGAACGTGCGTGGCCTGGGTACTTGCTCCAAGCGGCATAGGGTGCTATCCTTCCTTCGTCGGCATGGAGTATCAGTGGCGTGCCTACAGGAAACGCATTTGAATGAGGAGGGTGCTCTTAAATTGGCAAGGAAATGGAGGGGTCAGGTGTTCCATTCCTCCTTCTCTACCTATGCTCGGGGGGGGTCCTAATCTGGGTGGCTCCGGGGGTACCCCTAGCAGTCCAGTATGTTGAGGCTGATGTTGAGGGCAGATATGTTCTTATACGTGTGAAACTGGATGGGAGGGACTTCCTGCTGGTGAACTCTTATGCACCTAACATAGATGACCCGAGTTTCTTTACCGGCCTGCAGGAGCTTATAGCGACGGACCTGGATGCCCCCCTCCTCTGGTTTGGAGATTTTAATTGTGTACTGGATCCACTGCTGGACAGGCATCCCCCCCGGGTGGGTACAAAACCTCGGATGACGGCACAACTCCGGGAGGTAATGGAGAATCTGGGTGCTGTGGATGTCTGGCGACTCGGCAATCCGGGACTGAAGCTTTACACTTGCTATACCCCCACACATAACACACATAGCAGGCTCGACAGGGTCCTTGCGGCCAACATTGGCGCATCCCTTGTTTTATCGGTCACACATCAGGCCCGGTTCTTATCCGACCATTCGCCCGTGACGTGCACGGTACAGTGGGGGGACCGCTCCTCCCGCCCAAGGACCTGGCGGATGCCAGGGGATCTTCTGCAGGATCCGGTGGGACGGGAACATGTGGAGAAGTCCCTGCGTACTTATCTGGACCTGAACTGGGAAGTGGGTGATATCCCTTTTGCGACCAAATGGGATGCCCTTAAGGCGGTCGTGCGGGGCGCTTGTATGGGGCTGACATATGGAGTTCACAAACAGCTGCTCCGTGACCTCGCGAGTGCTGAGGAGCGCCTCAGCCACTATCAGTCCTTACCGGACCCGGATGGGTCGAACATGGACTCTAAGCGGACAGCCCGAGAAGGCGTCCATGATATCCTAGACCGGCTAGATAGATTCGCTCTCGGTCGATATCGCCAACGCCTTCACCGTGAGGGGGACAAGTCGGGCCGATTGCTGGCCTGGATTCTCCGAAGGGAATCGGCCCGTGCGCGGATTGTTGCGTTGAGAAATCCCGCTGGGGTCCTAGTACACTCGGAACGGGACCTTCTTGCGGTGCTCCGCACACATCTGCAGAAGGTCTATACTGCTGACCCCCTGGTGACAGAGGCGTCCTATCAGTCATACCTCCGGGATTTGCCCCTTCAGACAATCTCTAAAGAGGATGATGAGGACATGGATACTCCAGTGACGCTCCATGAGGTCAAGGTGGCGGTGGCCGCCCTGCCGAAGGCTAAGTCGCCGGGTGGAGACGGTTTTCTCCCAGAGTTTTACCAGGCGTTTGTTGATACCCTCGCGCCCCATCTCTTGCAGGTTTACCATGAAGCGATGGTGCGAGCCGCACTCCCGCCCACCATGCAGCAGGGTGAGGTCTGCATGCTCCTGAAACCGGGTAGGGATGACTGTGATCCTGCGGCCTACCGGCCGATCACTTTAATCAATACCAACGCCAAAATTCTTACTAAGATCTTGGCCACCCGGCTGGCCCCACGTATGACACACCTGGTTCATCATGATCAGTGCGGGTTCATTCCGGGCCACAACACCGCCATGAATCTTCGGCGTCTGAACCACGTTCTACATGAGGTGCGCGGTAGGGAGGGTCCTCAGGTCCTGGTCTCGATAGGCCTGGCTAAAGCCTTCGATACAGTTAGCTGGGGGTACCTATTGGAGGTGCTTCGGTTAGCGGGGATGGGGCCTCTTTTCTGCATTTGGATTTGTATCCTTTACAGTGCGCCTACGGCCAGGGTCAGGCTCGGAGCGGCCCGCTCGGAGGAGTGGCGGTTGGGCAGAGGCACCCGCCAGGGTTGCCCCCTGTCACCGCTCCTGTTCGCTCTGGCGATTGAGCCCCTTGCAGTGACACTACGCGCGGAGATGGCACCCTGGGGAATACGAGTGGGGGATGTGGTACACCTGGTTTTGCTTTATGCGGACGATGCGTTGTTCTACCTGACCTCCCCGCGGGAGTCGCTGCCGATCCTGTTACACCACTTGGAACGCTTTGGTGCAGCTTCTGGGCTGCGTCTTAATCCTGAGAAATCCCTGATCTTTCCCCTTGCGGGATGCGGTGAAGACCCTCGTGTGGGTTTCCCGCCCCTGGGGCTGCGGTGGGAGATGGAGGCCTTCCGCTATTTGGGCATTCAGGTGGCTGTCTCTGATGAACAATTGCTGGCCAGCAACGCCGACCGTGTGCTCAGTTCCCTACAACAATCTGTATCCTTTTGGAATACGCTGCCACTCTCACTCATGGGACGATTGGCCGTCTCAAAGATGGTGATGCTGCCTAGAATATTGTATATCCTACAGAATACCCTCTGTCCTCTTCCTCCTCGAATTTTCAACAAGCTTAATACGATGCTTACCTCCCTGCTCTGGGCAGGCAGACACAGCAGAGTTGCGCTGCGTACGATGGTCAGACGCTGGGAGGAGGGGGGCTTGGAGGCCCCACGCTTTGATCTCTACTATTACGCGGCCCAACTTATACCGGCTGCGCGCTGGTTCGCGGGCGCGGACAATTGGGAATTGCGACTCTTGGCTGGTAGCGCAGATGAGAGGGCGTTGCAATTGGCTCTGATGCGTGGCAGAGGAGCGGATGGCAACCTGCCGTATATTGTTCGGCATACTGCGGGGATCTGGCAGCGAGTGGTGGAAAGAGTGCTGAGACGGGCCCCATTTCATAGGGAGCTGCCGATATGGATATTGGCACCGGTCACTCTAATGGAAGAGCACATGTCGTTTCGGGAATGGCGTGAGGGCGGCTGCGACACATTGGCAGACTTATACCCGGACGAGTCCTTTGTGACCCTGGAGAGAGCTACCGAGGCCTTCAGTCTTACTGGGGGCCAATACCTTCACTATGGAGGCCTGCGGGACATGGCGAGAGCGACATGGCCACAGTTCCCTGAGGCGCCCCAGGTGTCCCATACTTTGAATATCTTGCTATCGTGCGGCGCGGGACGGCGATTGAGAACGCTTTTATATACAGCGATGAGATGCGACTCGGCGCCTCCGGTGTCTCCGTCCTGGGCGACATGGGAGGCAGATTTAGGGGTTGCCTTGGACCCGGGACAGCGGGGCGGATAGGGACGCTCACCAAGAAGGTATCGTGTAACGCACGTTTCAAATGAATCCATTTTAATTTCATGCACCGCACTTACGTAACCCCAGTTGCTCTGCGCCGCATTGCGGCGGATAAATCGGATGCCTGTCCTCGGTGTGGTTCAGTAGGAGCCGGATTTCTCCATTTAGCTTGGGAGTGCCCACTAGTCTGGGACTTCTGGAGGGTTGTGGTAGCCTACATCCGGAGAGTCACGGGACTGCGTCTTGACCTGTCCCTGATCCATTGCTTGTTAGCCCTGGTCCCCAAACCTAAGAAGAGGAATATGTCATATAAAATGCTGCAGCTGCTCTTAGTGCTGGCTAGACGGCGGGTGGCTATAACCTGGATGGGACAAAGGGTGCCAGATATGACATTATGGCTTCGGGATGTGGGGGAATGGACATTGGCTGAAGAAACGCACATGCAACATACGCGTAGGGATGAGCGGCTACAGGAGGACTTGCTTGCATGGCGTATGATGTGTGCGGTGGGGTCGACTGCCAGCGACTCTGATGCTACTAGTGCTGCATTGTTCTCGTCCGAGGAATCGGAACCTGAGGAAGGGGTGGCGGGGGATGGGGAGGGTGAGTAGGGGCTGGGGTACTACCCTGATGACTACGCACATGTTCCTTATGTCAGTTTTTCTGTACTTGCACTGTATCCCGTGGATCTGATTCTTGCATCTCCTATTCTATCTGCAACTGTTGAAGCCGTGCTGGGGGTGTGAACTGCGTACACATGTATTTTCTATACCTTGATGCCAATTTTGGGGGGGGAAAGTATTGTTTATTCTGCTGAAAAAATAAAGTTTTTTTATTTTTTTCACCCTTAAAAAAAATAATAATAATAATTTCCAATTATTAAAAAAATAATTATCAAATAAAAACATTAATTAACAATTAACAAAATGAATTACCAAATAAAAAATGTATTACCAATTAAAATAATTATTTGCCAATTAAAAACATTAATTACCAATTAAAAAAATGAATTACCTAATAAAAAAATGAATTACCAATTGAAAACATTATTTACCAATTAAAGCAATTATTTACCAATTAAAAACATTAATCACCAAATAAATAAAATAATTATCAAATAAAATAATTAATTACCAATTAATAATTCATTAAAAATAACATATTTACCCATTCCAATAAATAAAAATAAATCATTAATTAATTATAATTAAATTACTTCCCACCCAATTCCCCTATAAACCCACAACCCGCTACAGAAATAAACACAAACATTAATTAAAATGCATGTATAATTCCTAAAAATTAATAATAAATGTAGTATATTTAAATTATTTCCCCACACTATTCCACTATAAACCCACAACCCGCTCCGGTATAAAAACATAAAATCTACTTAAAAATAACATTATTAATATATAAAAATAATACACATATAATTTAAAACAAGTTACACATACATAATAAAATACATAACAATAATACAAATATCGATATTAGTAACTTCGATATTACTTACATCGATATAAAAAAAATCGATATTACTTACTTTAGGGTCGATATTCTGTCCAACGATATTCTTGACCTCGATATTATGTACCTTCGATATTTCCAACACAATATTTTTGTAGGTCGATATTTCAAACTCGATATTTTGACTGTGCACCCATTTGTAGAAATCAAAACTAGGTTCAGCAAGAGAACACACGCATGGATGGTAATTAACAACTGTAATTATTAGCGCTCCTGTTGTTTCAGGACCCCCGCACGTCATCCGCAGGCCAGTTGTGGCCTGTGGGGTAAATAAAAGGAAGCGCTCGCTCGGGGCGGTACTTGCGGCACTAATACACTCTGGGTCAATTCCGATTCGGGGAAAAAAGCGTCCGTCCGAATAGTATCCGGGGCCCTCTCCGTACGAATCGTACACGTCCGTCCGAGTTATGTAGTACGATTCATTTGGACAGTTTCCGTCCGAATCGTCGCAACCCATACGAATTGCACCGGAGATTCCGTATGACTCGTACCCTCAAAGTGGACCGGTCAATTCGTACACATGCTGTACAACCCGACGAGTACGATCCGGACCATGAAATGGAGACGCGATTCATATGGTACACGTCAGGTAAGTTAGATTCGTATGGAGGGTCATGCATTTACATACACACCGTACGGTGCGTACACCCGTTGATCTCAGGGGTACGTGCGTACCCCAGTGATCATGAGGTGTATGCACCATACCCCATGATCGCAGGGTGTACGCACCGTACACCTTGCGATCATGGGGTACGCACCGTACACCCTGCGATCATGGGGTGTACGCACTGTACCCCGGGGGGTCCGTTCCGTACCTGTTTCAAGGCGTACTCTGTTTTTCCGACAGTTTTCAGCTTCCGTTGGAAAAGAGTCATACGGAGGGTCGGCGGGACGAATCGTACTTGCTGGGTCGGGAAAACCTGCTTCAAACCGTACAAACTTCGCTTGCTGCGTGTTCTGGCGGCGATTCGTACAGGAATTCGAGTCGTACGGATCCTGGTACTATTTGTACGGGGAGCTGCATTGGGTGAGAATCGTACTACGTCGTACGTACGGGGACGTTGCAGGGTATGATTCGTACGGGAAAAAGACTCCGTACGGCTATTCACAGTGCTTTTTCCTGAATCGGAATCGGCCCCCCTGTGTTGTGTGTATTCATCGCACCAGCGTTCATACCTGCAGGTCATAGCGGGCCCAGCCATTACCGCTAGGCGCGCCACTACAACTATGATACTTTAAAACAAGCACCTTACTTAAGCACCATATTTTCCGTACTTTATAAGAAACAACTGATGACACTACCAACAACAGCAGACCTACCAAGCTGGAAGTATAATGGCCCCACAACATGTAGATTTTGTGGTCAAACAAAAGAGGATTTTATTCACTTGATCTGTATTTCCACTTACTTTTACGTGTCGTTTTACTGCAGTCGTTTCTCAAAAAGAGGAAAATCAGGACTTGTAGGTCTGTCATTACCCAGTGCCTCAATATATTGGATACACAATTGAACTGCAAGCTACTAAAGTTTTTAAAGTACCATGAAATTGCCTTACAAAAACCTCTCAGTTCAATGAACATCATAAACAAAACTTTTCGTATCAAACTGAACTGTAATTTTAATACTCTTTTCAAGAACATGTGTCCAATAGTTTTTATAAAAATGTTTTGTATGTAACATCGTTACTGTTTTAATTAACCAAACAATAAAGAATTTTACTCACTGTAATGATTGTGAGGTTGTGCTCCTGAGTAGTTCTAAGCGCAGCTGGACAGAACGGGCTGTAGTGGGAGAGGGGCCGCTCGCGCACGTGCTGCTAGCGCTGCGGCCGCAATAACCACTCGGGACACCTTGGTGTGGTTTATGCGTAATCCCCTCTGCCTCCCCGGGCCACACCTCCTTTATTTATAGCTGGCGCATGTCGTCACGCGCCAGCGCTAACGTAACATCTCCGACGTGGGTAGACTGCACCGCTACCCCGCGTTGGAGAACACTATATTCCTTCTAACATTTATTAAACAACAAACAAAGAGTGATCATGTAGATCTGTTACCAGTCACTAAAATTCCAGTCCCAGGTTCGTCACACCATGAAGTCGGCCAGCCGGGAGGATGGAGCCGGGTTTCTTCTCAGGCCATATCTGGAGTGCTCTCCCCGTGATGATGGCAATGATGGGGTCACTCCCGGTGAGGCTTCGCTCTCCTGGGATCTCACTGGGGAACTCGGCGGACTTCCAGCTGGCGTTCCCGGCAGTTAAGGGGTGCACTGGTCTGATCGGTTCTCATCCTCGTGGGTGTCATCCCGTGACCGCCATCTGGGCCCTCCTCCACCGCCGGTTGACGTGGTCTGGCGTCCAGGTACTCTGACAGCTGCAGATCCGGAGTTCCGGCGTGCACCTTCTTGAAGAAAGAGATGTTGCGTGTGAATTCCTCCGTTTCTCTCCTGGCTGTTACCATGGTGCCGTTTCTGCGGATGACTGTCCAAGGCCTATGCTCGGATGGAAGCTGGAGCTTGCTCCCGGGGTATCTGTCTTTGATATAGATTCGGTCTCTCATTTGAATGACAGACATCCGGGCCCATCGGTTGGCACTGGCTTGGTCATTAGAGCTGGTCCGGTTGGCAAGGGTCTTTCCAGCATCAATCTGAGACGGGGTCCAGCTTGGGTGATGGGAGATGTTTCGCACCACTCGGCCCATGCTCGCCAGTCCCGGAGCTGCCTCGGTTGTGAGATGGGGCGTCAAACGGTATTCTCTCAGGAAACTGTATATGGCCCTCTCGAGCGGTGATCCATCTGCATGCGCAATGCGTATTACTTTGTTGAAAGTACGCATGAACATCTCTACTTCCCCATTTGCTTGAGGCCAGCGTGGGGTCACTTTCCGGTGCTGAATTCCCCAGGCCTTGAGATAGTCCGGGAACTCTTGTCCATGGAAGGGTGGGCCGTTGTCTGTCTCCACCACTTCGAATATTCCGTGGGTAGCACTGGTCTTCTCAAACTTGGTAACGACCTCCGTGGCTGTCTGACTTCCCACAATCTCAACCTCAGGGTACTTTGTGTAGTCATCAATGATTACCAGTGCATAGCATCCATTTGGGAGGTGTCCAAAGCCGACACTCACGCACTCCCATGGTCGTTGGGTGTTTTCTTCCGTGATAACTGTGTGAGGGCGATCCGGTTGGACCGCTGATTGGCACCATGAGCATGTTCTGACTGTTTGTTCAACCAGTGTGTCCATCCCCGGGAACCACACCTTGGCTCTCAGCCGGCACTTGGTCTTTACCATGCCTTGATGTCCCTGGTGTGCCAGGTCTACTGCTTGTTGAGCCAAGCTTGATGGTATCACCAGTCGCGGCCCTCGGAGCAGACAACCCCTGCTGTCGACCGAAAGTTCATCATTGACCCGCACAATTGACTCCAGGACGGTCTTTGCTTGCGACGTTCGTCTGGTCATGGTGGACTGAATGTGGCACCAGTCTTTCGATTGGACTGCGCTTACGGCCAGTTGCAGGCATTCATTACTCCGGGTGGCTTCTACAATGGTCTCGATACTCATAGGCAGTGGCAGGGATCTTTCCCAAACAAACCGGACATATTCTTCAGTGTCTTCAGCAATCTCTTCTTCAGCTTTGGTGGCCGCCCTGGAATGCCTCGAGAGGTAGTCCGCTGGATGGGACGAGCCCGGTTTGTATTCCACTCGATAGTCGTAACCCTGCAGTGAAGGATCCATTTTTCAAACCTCAGTGGAGGTTTTGACACTGGCCCTTGAAACAGGGGGATAAGGGGTTTGTGATCTGTGGACACTGTGAACGGATGGCCGTACAGGTAGATGTGGAAGTGCAAACAGGCCCAGTGGATGGCGATCGCTTCTTGTTCTATTTGCGAGTATCTCTGTTCCGTGTCCATCAGGGAGCGGCTCACGTATGCTATCGGGCCCACTCTCCATTCCCTTGTAACTGTGTGAGCATGTCTCCGAGCCCATATGGGCTGGCGTCCACAGCAACGTTGATGGATAGGGTCGGGTTGAAGTATGACAGTGTTGTATCTGCCGACAGGGCTGATTTGGTATCCTTGAAGGCCTGCTCCTGTCGGGGCCCCACTGCCATGTGGTGGAGGATTTTGTCAGTTCCCTGAGGGGCTTCGTGAGGTTGGACAAGTCTGGGACGAAGCGTCCGCAAAAGTTCACCATTCCTAGGAAACTTCTTATTTCCGAAATATTGGATGGTGCAGGGGCTTCTTGTACGTCTTGCACTTTGTCAGGGTCTGGGGCCACTCCTTGGTCCGAGAATGTGTAGCCAAAGAAGCTGATCTTGTTCTTTAGGAACTGGCACTTCTCTCTGTGTAGGGTCAGTCCGGATTCTTTGATCCTCTGGAGAACCCCACAAAGTCTCTGATGGTGATCTTTTATAAATGACGCGTAGATGAGTAGGTCGTCACTTACATTTAAGACCCCTGAAAGCCCACTGAGGACTTCACAAATGGCGTTTCGAAACACCTCTGCAGCACTCGAGATCCCAAAATTGAGGCATCGGTATCTCCTGAGACGACGTACGTAGAGAAGGTGGTGATGTATCGGAAGTCTGGGTGTAGTGGTAGTTGGTGATAGCCGGACTAGAGGTCCATCTTCGAGAACCACCTTGCACCGTTCAGTTCTCCCAATATGTCGTCGATGGTAGGGGTTAGGTGACGCTCCCTTTTCACCGCAGCGTTTGGGAGGCGCATGTCAACGCAGATGCGGACTTGCGCCGGCTGTTTCGGTTTCCATGCCACTACGATCGGGGGCACCCACGGGGAGGGCCCGCTGACCTTTTCGATAATCCCTTGCTTCTCCAGAACCTCCAACTCTTCTTCAACCTTCTTTCGCAGGTGGAACGCAATGCGCCTGTGCCTCAGCACCACCGGTTGGACTGACGGGTCAATATGGAGACTTCTTTCCCTTTTAGGCATCCAATACCTTTGAAGACGTCTTCAAACTCCTCCATGATGGCCTCTAGTTCCTCCTCTTGTACCGCCATGGCGAATGATAATAGCCTCAGTTCTTCTGCTGACTGTCCACTTATCAGCATACCGCTTCCTTCCTTGGTCACGTACACTGTGGTGGGGGTCTTGAGGTCCTGGTGTTGCAGTTGTCTTGAAGCATCCCAGGAGCGGGATAAGTGTCTTCTGGCCGTACGCAAATACTCTGATCCTTGCCTCGCGTAGGGGTGGGTGTGGGCTTAGTTGATTATATACATTGGCAGCCATTAGTGCAATCGAGGCCCCAGTGTCAATAGTGGCTCTCGCCTCCTGGTGGTAGATCTTAATTCTGCACCTTGGAAGTCGTCGTCTCTTCCGTTGTGGCTGATCAACTGATCAACTGCAAACACATAGTGGACCAGGTAGTCTCCTGCATCGTCATCCATGTCCTCACTATCTCGCTCTTCAGATACAGTCTGCGCTGCTTCCTTCCTTGATTTCGCTGACCAACATACCTCCGAAAAGTGGTTCATCCACCTGCATGCACTGCACTTTTTCCCTCTCGCTGGGAAGTCTTGCATGCGATGGGGTGTGCCTCCGCAGTAACCGTATTTCCCTCTTCTTGTCTTCCTGTCTTCTCCCAGCATTTTGGCGCACTTTAGGCCTCACCACGTTCGCCTTTTCCACCACGTTGACTTGTTCCGTCTTGATGGGTCAGTGGAGGGCCGCTTCCATGTAGGATGCCCTGGCTTGCGACAGTTCCTTTGACCGGCCCAGGGTGAGGATGTCCACTAGAGGTTTGCAATCCTCCTGAAGAATGTTTACTCTGAGTTTGGACGAGTAGCACCCTTGTATTATCTGACCTCGGATTTCTTCTTGCTCGTCGCGGAATCCGCACGTGCTGGCCAGTTCTTTTTTTTTTTTTTTTTTTTTTTTTTTTGAAAACCTTTATTGTGCTTCAAGTCAGAACAAATACGGGCCTACAACCTTCCGGCCGGCCACGAAAACATTTGCGCATCATTGCAACGTTACGGCGACACAGTAACATCTTTCGTTTCAAGCAAGCATTGCATGGAATACACTGTAATTACCGCATTACCCTGTCTCAGGATCAGTGAAGGTTAATTTTAAGGTTTTCATCGCGACAAGTAAAGTCAGGTCGTACTGCTCCGCACTGGTTGAACAAGAAGAAAAAACTAGGGCCATGTAGGTGGGACTCGACAGTAACACTCGGATCGATCAGTGCTGCTTGCCACATGGAAGTCCCAGCCGGAGGACGGTCACACAGTATGCACCCTCCAAGGAGGACGCAACATACCCAACCAACTCCGCGCCACCACCCATCCCCCAGTCTGCCTAACACGGGCCTAGGAAAAAGGAATTACATAAGAACAAAAGGCACCATAGAAAATAACATCAACTAAAATGTACCCCCCCACCCTACACACATGCAGAGGCTACGGCCTGCCCCCCCCCCTAGCAGAGTGTTTCATCTCCCCAAAAAACCCGAAATGTAGCAAGAGAAGAGAAATTAAGAAGAAGAAAGAAAAGAGAATGAACGAGAAAGAAAGACAAAATTCTCATAAGTCCAGGGAGGGAAAGAAGAGTATACTACCCAACTACTCCCAGAAGGGGGAAAGGGAAAAGCGGGGAGGAGCCCACCCAACAACCAAACTCCCGGTCTCCCTCACCGCCATTATATCCTGCGCCATGTACAATACATTGTCAAAAACTGTATGTTCGGTGGATCCGGATCAAGAATACCCAATACCTCAACACAGCACAAGTCCTCCCCCAGCGTAGAAAGTGGACTTCAGGAGAGATCAACAGCGACATATAACAAACAACAGGATATTAGAGAGTAATCAGCCAGTAGTGCAGAATGTGTGCCAGTCCAGGCCACCGCCAGCCGATCCCACCAAGGCGACAACAATCATACCCTCATCCCTGTCCGGACCGGCAGAAGTGTTCCAGGCCTGTCCATCGCTGCGAGTCACCTTCAACCGGGACAAAGAAGCAAGATGGCCGCTCACGAAAAAAGGGAACAATGAAAACGCTTCGTGCCGCAGGGTCCCAATACCAGATGTAGTGTGCCACAGCAGTACCAGTGAGAAATGCAGCTAGAGTACCATTTGGCAAGGAAAGCGAGGAACTGGGTTCCGATAGGTAGCTCACGGGCAGAATCACAGTTTCCAATGTGATGGGCGTCTCCGCAACTGTATCCTCGTCGGAATGCAGACACGTTACATTGTAACCATGAGGGCGCCGCACCACCGTCTCTTCACTCGGCAACTTTGTTTCCCCTCCAGGAGGAACCAGGGGCGGCGGAAGATACTCCAGCCGGGACTGTCCCGTGATAGTCATCGCCTCATCAAGCCTCCGGGCCAGCAGCCGGGCAGTGCTCCGCATATCCACCCTCAACGCCACTAGGGCAGCCAGGACATCACCACGGGTCGGGTCACTCAATTGCAAGCACCGGACCTCACCATCCCGCTGCTCCCCCGGTATCTTCAATGACGCAGGAGCATGTGGGCACTCAAGCGCACTGTACTCAGGGTCAGCCCGCAGCTCAACAGGAAGGACAGGCGCCATGTTAGCCACCACTGCAGGCATCTAGTGGCGAGACGGGGGTGTCCAAGTAAGCCAATAAGCAAAGATGCAACCACCGGGGGAACTCCGAGCACAAATCGGGAACAGCACAGGGAGAGGCCGTCCCCGTTGCCTGCAAGAACTGGCCGTCCACTGCGGGAAGACGCGCCAAGATGGAGTCCGCCCGTTCCTAATCAAAGTGGCAAAGGAGAACAAGTCACGGGAGCCTTCAGCTTCTTCCACGATGTAGTCAGCGCGGGGGGGAGACCGACCCGGATGAAAGGGTCCGACTCCGGTCGCGCGGCCAGTGCATTACGCCCCCGTGGGCATCAGCGGTACCCCAGCTCGTCCTCCCGTTCACGTCCCTCGGCGTCCAGCGGCAGCCAGCAACACAGGGACCCGGGGAAGCGCTGGATGTCGGAGAGAACACCGGATCTGCTGCCAAATCCGCCGGCAAAGGTATCGGGAGAACGCCAGTTACTGCAGCGCCGATATCCCTCGGTGTTAGAGCGGCGCAGGTCAGGAGAAGTGAGCAGGATTGTTAAAAGAAGCCAGGCGGTTCGCGGAGCCGGGAGCTCAAGCGTGGCCAGTTCTTTTAAGCACCAGTGGAACTCGTCTAACGATTCCTCCGCTTCTTGCTCGGCCTGGCGAAAAATTAATCTTTCATAGTCCCTGTTCGCCATTGGCTCGAAGTGCGCATTTAGGGCGTTAAGAAGCATGATATATGTTTTGCATGTGGCTTCTACCAGGGTTTTGTAGATACAGTGGATATCCTTGCCTCCGAGGTGGAGATGTAGGGCTCTGCGCCTTTCCCGGGCTGTGCCAGCCCCTTCAATGTAGATCTGGAGGCGATCGGTCCAGTCTTTCCATCGTGGGGCAAGGGATGAGGGTTCCCCGTCCACCACGAAGGGCTCAATGGTGGGGATCAACGTCATCTTGACGCAGACGCAGTCACACCTCGTGGCACGTGCACTGCTTACCTCCTGCGCACACCAGCAGCCGCCTGGCTGAGAGCAATGATGATGCTGTCAGGGTCCTCTTCCGTGGCCTGTATGTCCTAGGCCTCACCGTAGTTTCTTCTCTTCTCCAGATGCTGGGGCACACTCACCAGTGGGGTGTGCAGGGAGGGCCTTCCTGTCAAACAGGCACATTCAGGGCTGCAGGGCCTGCCTTAGACACAGCAGACTCGCCTGGGGGCACACAGCAGGCCAGCAAAGGCCAGGTCGCACTCCGTGGGCCCAGGGCCTAGATCAAATGCTCATTGATGGCACTAAGTCGGAGGCGGTGTTGCCTTGATTGCTCGTTCCAATTTCCACTTCCAACCGCTCTCATTCCCTCCCATTAAGGTGGTGGATTTCTTGGTTGATATATCCGCCTCCTTTATGGTCCCCCTCACCTGTGCACTCTTCTACCGACCGCCACAGCCAATGCCTCACTTCATTCCCGCAGTACAGGAATTGTTGGCCACCTTGATAGTTAACACCCTTATTCCCCCCCCTTTAGTCTCTCCTTGTCCTTGGTCTGATCACTCATTTATTTCCTTCACCTTTGACCAGGGCCTGGCGGCGAAGCCCCCCCTTAATAGCAACATTTGGGCTCGCAACTGGAGCCAGGTGGATTTAGCCACTCTTTGCTCCTCCCTATCAGCACTGCCGTCCGATCTTGATGGTCTCTCCCCTCATTCCCAGATTATCACTATCAATAGTTGGCTCTCCGCAGCATGCGACCAAGTTGCTCCTCTCAAACGCGTCAGAACCCGGCGCGCTCACGAGGCCAACAGATGGTTTAACTTGGAGTTGAAAACAAAAAAAACTTGCACTAAGGCAGGTGGAGCGCCATTGGAGGCGCGACTACTGCGCTGCACTAAAATTACAGTATACCACCTTATTTCAGGAATATAAAAAAAACATTCTCCACGCAAAATCTGAACACTTCTCCAAGATTCTTCTGGCCGAGAACAAACCAAAGGAAATATTTACCATAGTCCATGAATTAGCTTCCTCTGACAGAGTCACCCTCAAACCAGTCCCCTCACAATTCCTCTGTAACTCCCTCAATGACCATTAAGGTCAACATTCCACCTCCGTCCCTCTCCTTTCAAAGCCCCCAATCCCCGTTCAACTCTTCTCATTTGGATCAATTTCCTCCGGTCTCTAAGGAAGTTTTTCTTACCTTGCTGACAAAGGTCAAATCTGGTTCCCCGGTGGACAGTTGCCCGACTTACATATTGAAAGAAATCTTTACTGCCTGTCCACAGCCTCCCTTAACCTTTCTTAATAACTCCCTCACGCAGGGAACTGTTCCTGACCTATACAAATCAGCCAAAATAATCCCCATCCTTAAGAAGCCAGGCGCCGATCCCTCTTCCCCTTCCAATTACCGCCCCATTTCCCTTCTTCCATTCCTTGGAAAAATCTTAGAATGCCATGTCACCAAAGCCCTCAGTAACTTTATTGAAGAAAGTCGCTATCTAGCGCCCCACCAGGCTGGCTTCCGCCCGTCTCATTCCACCAAGTCGGTCGTCCTCTCTGTTTTGGACGAGCTTAGAGGAGGTGCGGATGTCAACTCTCCCCAGGCGCTGGTCCTTCTTGATTTGTCCGCGGCCTTTGACACGGTCGACCATTCCATTCTTCTCGACCGTGTCAGAGGCGCCGGCATCGGGGGACCCGCCCTGGCGTGGATCACTTCCTTCTTAGGAAACCGCACCCAGGCGGTGCAGCTGGCAGACTTCTCGGCCCCCGCACGCACGGTTCCCTGTGGAGTCCCACAGGGTTCTTCCCTCTCCCCTCTTCTTTTCAACCTTTACATCTGCCCTCTTATATCTGCCCTTCAACAGATGGATGTCTCGGTATTCAATTATGCCGATGACCTCCCGCTGATCTTTACCCTTTCTCCACTGTCCGCCTCTATACACAATTTCCAAACCATCATGACTTTCATCAGCGACTGGATGAATTGCAATTACCTTAAGTTAAATCCCGATAAGACCGAATTGGTTCTTACGGGTGGCAGCTCCAGTCCCTGGACCCCCACTTTTTGGCCCCCCTCTATGGGTCCTTCCTCTTCACCCTCCTCCTCAGTAAAAACCCTGGGTATTAAAGTCAATTCTGAGCTCACAATGCGCTTGCAGATCAGCTCTGTAGTCTCTGCATGCTTCCTGACACTTCGTACCATCCGCAAGATTTCTCGCTTTTACTCTTTTGCTGCCCTTAAACTTATTCTCATGGGCATGGTCATTTCACGCCTTGACTACGGCAATGTTCTGTACTCAGGTACCCCTGCCTACGATCTTCGGCGTCTTCAGCTTATTCAAAATCAGGCTGCCCGATTCATCCACAGACTTCCCAAATTTCATCATGTCACCCCTCTGTTAAAAGCATTACACTGGCTTCCCGTTGTTGAGCGCTCACATTTCAAGATGGGCTGTTTGACTTTCCAAGCCTTGGTCGGCATTGCACCAGCCTTTATCAACTCAAAAATTAAACCATATGTCCCCTGCAGAGAGCTACGCTCTTCCTCCCAAACCTTATTGTGTGTGCCCCGCTTTAGGAAGAAGGAAACTGGCGGACTAAAGTTCTCCTTCCTGGCACCGTCTTTCTGGAATGCATTCCCCATCACTGTTAGGTCCATTCCAGTCTACTCTGACTTCCGCAAAGCTCTGAAGACTTTTCTGTTCACTCGAGCCTTCCCATTTTAGTCTTCCTTTCTGCTCATTTGGTTCATCTGTCCTCAGCGCCAAGAAACCGCATGGTGATCGAGCGCTTTATAAATCCTTTTGCTTCAACTTCAACTTAATCACCAGCCAATTAGGGTTATTGCTCTGCACCTCATGGGGTCGTTTCTGCCCCTCGTCGCCAGTCTAGTGGGGGAGGGGTCGCTCGCGCATGTGCTGCTAGCGCTGCGGCCGCAATAACCACTTGGGACACCTTGGTATGGTTTATGCGTAGTACCTTCTGCCTCCCCGGGCCACGCCTCCTTTATTTATTGCTGGCGCGTGTCGTCATTCGCCAGAGCTAACGTAACATCTCCGACGCGGGTCGACTGGACCGCTACCCCGCGTTGGAGTACACTACGCGCCTCTGACAGGCACTTTTATGCCAGTCAATCGCAGCGCTTGGTGGTTTGACAGGCACTGCCCTATTTCCAGGTGTTTCAGCAAATGCACCCATGGCCTCATTGGCCAGCATGGGGTAAACGTCCAGCAGATTCTCCTATTTTGGTCTTTGGTTTCCTCTTCTTTTTCTTGTGGTTCAGTGATCTGGGTGAATAGATAGGGAAGAGGCTGCACACTAGGAGCACAAGCTCTAACTTTGTCCGTAAGGTGATACCCCTCCGGTATTCCAGTTTCTCTTAAGTATTTGTCATAGCACAGACTAGGCATTCATGCTTGTGTCTTGGGCCATTTGATGCCATTGCAAAAATAGTGGCGACTGTTCTGTGTCTAGCTTATATTTAGGATCCTATATTTTCTTTGACAAATTCCCTATTTTTTGTGTTGAAGAAAGGACTTTTCCCATCCTCAATAGTGAATCCCATCACTGTTTACACGTGGGCTTACAGTAGCTGCAGTATATAATGTGTTCAGGACTGTTTTTTAGTGGGAGCTCAATATGTTTAGATATTTTGGCCCCTGTCTCTACTCTTTTACGGACGCTCACGTGGAAAACAGGAAAATTGTCTTCCAGCCTAGTGGCTGTTGCTTATTCTGTGAAGGGAGTGGGAGTGTACAGGAAATGGAAAGCAAGCTAGGGAGTCCCACAGTCATTTCCCCACCTAACCTGCTGGGAGAGGGGAGGAAAGGTATGGTAGACTCACATCCATTCGGCTTACCGTTGGTTGTGCACCCTGAGTGGCTAGGGAAAGGCTGAGGGCAGTTAGCCCAGTGTGCCTCTTTCTCTTAGACATTCATCCTTCTAGGGGCTAAGCTTTGGGTCCTGGCTTCTACCTAACTTCCCACTTTCACAGTATCTCTATAACCCACTCATTCTAAACCACGGATATGCACATTCACAATCCTTGTATGGGGACTCCCATTCCTAGCTATTCAATCAGTCTATTATTCTCTCATCTCCTATCTAGATGATAATGTGTGCACTTTTAACACTCATACAGACAATTTCAAGATAACACATGCAATTCAAACAAGCAAGACAAATGCACTAAGCACAGTTAGACTTAAACTTGGTTCCACGTGATTATGCTGTCAGGCTAAATCCACAGGTACAGTGCTGGTCCTTACTTCACTCCAGTCCCCATGGAGAAGTCTCTCCTTTACCTTTGATGCCTGGGGTCGTCATGTGGAGTCCTATCCAGTGCTCTCCTGTTTTGCCTCTTGAAGATGATTCCTGGCACACAATACACCAGGTATTGAAAAAGAAAGAACAACTCTTGTGATAGCTCATAGAAGTCCAACATGTGTTTTTTTGTTTTTGCTAACTGGCCAGCAAACGTTAAAAAATGAAGCAAGGTAATTGCTATTTTAATGAACCAGAGCTTTACCCTTAATCAGATGAAGCATCAAATGTTAAAATACATACATTTTCAGATACTTTTCTACAGTGTTTTGCAATACGAGTGCATGGAAGCAGTAAAACGTGACAAAGAGAAACTTGAAGGTGGCAGCTATTGAGCAGATGCCAGAATCTTCTCATAGAAGAAATGCAAGAAGACATTGGGCAACTTCAGAATGGGTCTATAATTTGCTAGCATGGTTCAGCAGAATGATAGTGTACAACAGGGCATAACAAAACTATGGTTCATATAAAATTGTGTAAGCGTACTGTCACTGATACTAGTGTTCTTGAAACAGCTATCAAAAATAATTCTCAGAGGATTAATAATATGTAAGGGCACACAGGAACATTTGCTTATTTGTTGTAAACATAGAACTATAAGGCACGTATGAGGTAAATCCACTTTCTCAATGTAATTCTGAACATTTTAACATCTTTGTTTTGAGTTGCTGTGTAAACATTTAGTTTTTATGAAAACTGGAAGTGGCAGGTCCAGAGTTAACAAAGTTAATCAAAAGTATAAACTAACCAATTCTAACTGTTTACACCCATTATAACTATTGGAGTTTGAGAAAAGATTAGTATTGCTCCGAGCCTCCAGGTCAGAAATGTATCGCTAAAAAGACTGTTAAGGGTGTGCTGAAACACAAAACGGCACTCACCTTGATGGATTGGACTAGCGGAAGCAGTGGCAAGGATTACAGGATTGTAGGTGCGCGGGGGTTAGGAGTTGCAGAGGACTGACGGCAGAAAGAAGGATCGTCCTTGGAGGAAGCCTGGTGGAAGCGGAGGCAGTTAGAGCAGAGGCCGGGATTGTGGAAGCCGAAGACGCCGTGGAGTCTGGAAGGAGGGAGGCGGCAATGAGCTGCGGCACACTCTGGCCAGGAGGCATGTGGGCGGAGGCAGTTGCGGCGTACCACAACAGCAGGAGGGGTGCTGCAAGAGTGCCGGTTAGAGGAAGAACCGTAATCCAGATCCAGACAAAGACAAGCAGGAACAGCGTGAGTACAGCGACAAGTGAGAAAACAGTGGAACCTACACCGTGGTCCAGAGGGAAAGGAGGCGGTAGCGGTAGAGGACTACGAAGAGGACATCTGAGGGTAAGTGAAACTGGGTCTTGGTGTGGGCTAAGCAAAAAGGGAGAGGTGCAGGCACATGAAACTTCACAGCATACAGAATGAATGAATGAATGAATGAATATAGGACTTGTAGAGCGTGAACTTAGGCCAAGGGCGTCAAGGCGCTGTAGGCGGAGCATAAGGGTGCAGACAGAAAAACATGCTTATACCGAGGGTTGTGAGAAAAGCCAGGTCTTTAAAGCTTTATGGAAAAGAGAAAGAGACACCTAGCTCGAGAGTTCTTCCGGGAGGGAGTTCCACAGCTTAGAAGCAACAGTGGAAAAAGCTCTACCTCCCCATTTGACCTTCTTAAATCTGGGAACAGTTAGCAGATTCTTATCTGCAGACCGGGGCCGCCTGCTAGGAACGTAGCGATGGACAATACCCTTAATTGCTTCAGGGCCTGACCCGCAATAGGCATCATGAGTCACACACAGAGTCTTAAAAAGGATCCTACAGTCCATCGGCAACCACTGCAGCAACTTGATGGAGGCTGTGACTGCATAAAAGTTTGGTAGATCCATCTCCAGCCTAGCTGCAGCATTCTGCACCATTGGCAGACGTCACACTAGACCCTTGTTAATGCCCAAATAAAGGGCATTACAATAGTCCAATCTGGATGTTACCAGTGCAATGACGGCCTGCTTACGTGCTTCGAAGGAGAGAAAATGGGAGATTTTTCTAAGGATCCTAATGATCCCAAAACAGGTGGAAACTGTCCTGCATACAGAGACATTAATGAGTAAGAGGTAAGGAGAGGAAAATGTATTGACCCCCCCCCTCCAAGCTGAAAATAAAACCACTCTCACAGACAAGGGGGTGCCCACAGGGATAAGTTACTGCCTCAGAAGTAGGCGGAGCAGCCTTACCCCTCAAGACCCTCAAAGAGAGCTCCTAAAAACACCAGGACAAAGAGGGAAAACACACGCCTCAGGACAACCAAGAGCCCCCTTGTCCAAGGCATGCAGGACAGTACTAGGAGCACCAGGTCCCGGCACTGCCCTAAAAATTACTCCATCTCTGAGATTGTACTTTAAAGTACAGGAAAAACGGGAAAAGAAAGAAAAGCAGGGAATCTCAGAAATTGTGGAATCTGACGGAGGGGCAAAAGGAATAATGGATGGAAACAGATACAAACTGCTGGAAGCACCTGAGCCCCAACAAATTGCAACACAAAGTCAGACCTTAGCCATGGCCAGGTCACAGGAAGTGGAGCAATATAGCCAGCCACCGCAAAATAGCTCAGAGAAACTAATTGAGGGCATGTTACTGGAAATGAGGACTAACTTTGCAACATCAGAAAGGAACCAGACAAAAATACAGGAGTCATACGAGGCGCTCAACCAAAAGATGAATGCCTTAATGGAGAGAGTATCACATGTGGAGGCATCAGTAGATACTCTGAGCAAAAAGGTGGAAGTGAACCAAATAGAAATACAAATGCTAAAGACTTCGGAAACAGAAATCAGGGACAAAATGGAATCACTGGAAAACCAAGCTAGAAGGAACAACCTGAGGGTGCTTAATATACCAGAGGGCCTGGAAGGAGAAGATATTAGAAAATTCACGATCACGTTGCTTGAAGAGATATTTCCCAGGGCTAAGGCATGTAATCTAGCAGACGATATCCAGAGAGTACACCGTGATCCATTTGGAAGAGGAAAAATTAAGAAAAACCCAAGGAAGATACTAATTAACTTTAAAACGCACGTCCTCAAGGAAAGAATCCTTAGTGAAGCTCTAAAGGCAGGCTCCTTCAACAAGGATGGCTGGTCATCCCGAATTAGATCCGACATTGCCAAAGTGACACAAGATAGGCAGTGGGAATTAGGCCAGCTAATGCAACAGTTGAAAGCTCTAGGTCCAACAGTCCAGATGCGTTTTCCAGCCTCACTGCGGATCATGGGAGATAATAAAATGCACAATATTCGAGATCCTAAAGAAGTGGAGTGCCTAATTGATCATATTTAAATGCAACAAAAAGTTCACACCTAAAAACAAAAGTTAACCTTCTTACCTGGAGGATGAAGGGCTCAAAAGGGCAGAACTCTGCCCTGTAAATCGGGAGGCTGCCCCTGGGAGGGGAGGGGTAAGGGTTATGGTAAGGGGAAAAATCACTAGGAAAAGTTCTGGAAAAAAAGTAAAAATAGCACAAGGCGGGGAGCAAATTAGGGGAAAAAAACAAAAAAAATCCAATTTGTGCAATGTGGAGGAGAATGGGACTCGGGAAGATGTGGTAAAAGGTGGGGGTTCCCTTAGTAGGGCAAAAAAACTTAGATACAATGGCAATTAACATACTCTCTTGGAATGTAAATGGCTTAAGAATAAAAAGACGTAGACAAAAAATTACCTGAAGGCAATAGATAGTGAGGTGATAATTTTACAAGAAACACACCTTTTAAAGGAGGAATGTGCAGACATAATAAATATCAGAAGTGGGTAGATGCCTACATCAGCACAAATCAAGAATGTGGTACGAAAGGAGTGGCGATCCTTCTTAAAAAATCCCTTAAGGCAAGGATTGACTCGCAGAGATGGATTCAAAGGGGAGATCTGTGATAGCCAAAGTAAGGATCCACAATACATTATACACAGTGGTGGGTTACTATGGGCCTAACATGGATGATCCTATTCCGCTTCAGAAACTTTATACTCAACTACTGAACGCCCAATCTCCAATCATAATGGGAGGCGATTTTAACATAATTTGAAATCGAAATATCGACCGACTCCCCATAAGAAACAGAACGAACCTGCCCAAAATGAGAGAATGGGTGGGATTATGTATAAAAGACCTATGAATTATAGATATCTGGAAAGAAAAAGGGGATAAGGCCCACCGCTTTACCTTCCAAAACAAGCAATATGATCACCCATCTAGAATAGACATTTTTCTGATAGACAATAGATTGGCCAGCATCACACAAAAAGTGGAGCATTTACCAGCCCACATATCCAATCACTCAGCAGTTCGACTGTGACTCTCGCCTAGAATTACATCCCCCCTTTAAGATAGACCGTGGATTGTGTTATCTTCACTGATCCTCTTAGCATTGAAGCACTAGCCAAAGAAACAACTCAATTTTTTCAAAGAAATGAGGGAGGGACATCTAAGCAAGTAGCTTGGGATGCTTATAAGGCAGTCATTAGGGGGGAAATAAAAAATCTCGCTGCTTATAAACATAAGAGTACCAAGGCTCTCATCAATCAAGTAGAAGATAAAAGAAACGCACTGGAGAAGGAACTGGCAGAAAGAAAGACCTTGAATGAAATAGCAAAATTGGAAGAAGAAAAGAAAACAAAGAAGGAGGCTCTTTCGGACATCCTGGAAACAGTAGTAAGAAACAAATGGGAGGTAAGCAAACTCTCACATTATGAATATGGCGAAGGTTGTGGCAAGATATTAATGTGGAAATAAAAAACAGATCTAATACATAAAAGGGTAACAAGTATTCAAACAGGCAAACAACCACCTTATGGCTCGGAGGGCCCAGTGATAAAAGATGCTTTCATAAAATTCTTTGAAGATCTATACTTTGAGGAGTCACTGGCCTCATTAGAAGAAATATCTAGCTTCCTGGATAAGATAACACTTCCATCTTTGAATCAAGCACAGAAAGATGAGCTTAATCAGGAAATCACTACGGAAGAAGTCGCAGAAGTGATCACAGGTCTAAAAAAGGGGAAAGTGGCTAGTCCGGATTCACTTCCCAATGACCTATATGTTACCTTGTGAGAAGTCTTGGTCACTCCTTTGACAAAGGTCAACAAAGGGCGTAGTAAGGCCGGACTCTCGGTTTTAAGAATCTTAAACCCCATAACCAGAGCTTTGAATTAATCCGAGATGCAATCGGCCGCCAATGTAGTTTTTCCATTGTTGCTCTGACCGGGCACCAGTGAGGGAGACCGATCAGGGTTCTCAAGGCCATGTTTTGAACTCTTTGGAGTCGCAGGATCTCAGCTTTATTAGCGCCCAGGAGCAACACGCTGGCGTATTCCAAACGTGAGGTGAGATTGGCTTGTATGATGAGCTGATGTACCGCTGGTTCAAAATATTTCAGGATGGGTTTAAAGCCTCTCATCAGGCCCACACACGTAGCTGCCACTCCCTTGGTGTGGGTCTGGAAGTTTAGTGAGGAGTCCATCCAGACTCCCAGGTTCTTAACAAGGGCCTTTGGTGTTGGCATTTCGCCCAGCGATGCCGGCCACCAACGCTCAGTCCAGAGGGCGGTGTTCTTCCCTGCCAGCAAAACCTCTGTTTTGCGGTATTGAGCTGCAGGCAATTGTCTGTCATCCACTGGGCGACAGCTGTCATTCCATCTCTAAACCTAGTAGCCGAAGCAGATGGCCCTTCAGATAGAGTGATGACCATCTGGGTATCATCCGCATATGATACCAGTGTAAGGCCCTACTTTTTTGCTACATCGGCCAGAGGTTGCACGTAAAGATTGAACAAAGATGGACTAGGTGCAGAGCCTTGTGGGACCCCCTGACCGATAAGGTAAGGCTTAGAGATGTACGGTGGTGCCGAGACCCGAAAGGATCTCTCCTCAACGAATGATCGAAACCACTCTAGGGCGGATCCTGTGATCCCTATCGCCTCCCGCCAGGACAGGAGAATGCCATGAGATACCGTGTCAAAGGCAGCACTGAGATCTAGCAGAATCAGTGCTGCACTCTGACCGGCATCAAGAATCATCCTAAGATGTTCAGCTGTGGTAAGTAGGGCGGACTCAGTGCTGTGACCCGGCCTGAACCCGTTCTGAGATGGATCCTGGATGTCATTGTGGCTCAAATAGCGGAATAGCACATCATTCACATGGGCCTCCGCAATATTGGCAGCCCATGGAAGAAGGGAATTGGGTCTAAAATTTTCTGGCTTAGATGGATCCAGAGAGGGCTTCTTAATGATGGGGGAGACCCAAGCTTGTTTCCAAGCTCTTGGTACTTTAGCAGAGGAGAAGGATAGGTTAATTATGTCGCCAAGCGGCTGTTGGAAGTGCGCCAGGGACTCCATAAATTGAGCCGGCCTCATAGGGTCCGCTGGGGAGCCAGATTTCACCTTCCTACATAGTTTAACTAGCTCATCATCAGAGATCTCTGGAATGACTTTCAAGATGGGGCCAACCGCCCTAACCTCTCCGGAGACTTGAGGGCCTGGTAGATGCTGTGGAAAGGTCTTATAGATCTTTTGCACTTTTTCAATAAAGAAAGTGGCTAATTCCTCACACTGCTGTGTCGAGGATATTTTAGATACTCCAGTTCTGGGGTTCTTTAGTTCTTGCAAAATTCTAAAGATACATTTCGTAGGGTTAGAGCTAGTTTGTATTTCCTCCGCGTAAAATGAGGCCCGAGCAGAGCAGATTGCTTTGTGATAGAGCTTTATTTTCGCCTGGTAAATAGCTTAATCCCACTCTTTGTAGTCTTATTAAAGGGAGACAAATACAAGAACTAGCCAATGAGTTAATATAAGCAATAGATATAGCCGCTCAGTATAACACTTCATTATCAATCATTACTTTCGATGTAGCCAAAGCATTTGATAGAGTCAACTAGAGAAATTTAACTTAGGGGAAACCTTTCAAAAAGCTATAAAGTTAATTTACAAAAAAACCCCAGCAAAGGTTCTGGTGAATGCGAGCCTAATGAACAAAATAACAATCAAGAGTAGTATCATACAGGGTTGCCCCCTACACCCCTATTGTTTAACCTTTACATAGAACCACTGGCCCATATACTAAGAGGAAATCAAGAGATTACACCATTCACATATAAAGATTGGGAGAAAAAGGTGGCATTATATGCTGACGATCTGATGCTATTCACTAGCAATTTAACGACTTCTCTTCCAATAATCGAGGAGGTTATGGAACAGTTTATAAAAGTTTCAGGATACATGATTAACCAAACAAAATCCAAAATCATGGAATGGAATGGAACTAAGACTCCAGGAACCTACTGGTGAAAGAAAAAATAAAATATCTAAGTGTAGATTTAGTAAAAGATGTTTAAAAAATAACCAGTGTGAATTTTCATAGAATTCTGTGGGAAGTTAGAAAGCTTCTCAAAGCCTGGAGTGGTCCCCCACTAACGTTTATGGGGAAGTCCAATATAATCAAAATGTCAGTTATTCCAAAATGTAGATATATATTTAGCCTATACGACTAGAGTACAAAAAACAATGGTTGAAAAAATTACAAGGAGAACTATGCAGCTTTATTTGGGCCGAAAAGGGGACGAGAATTTTATGGAAAAATTGAGAAGGAAATAAGAACAAGGAGGGTTAGCAAGCCCTGATCTGCTGGAATATTGTATGGCATTTCAATTCAAATACTCAAGAATACTACTGGATAGATTTGGGGTCTACACCGCACATATGCAGGCACTGGTCAACAAAGAAGGGAGTCATTTTCTATTTAAATTTGGGCACCTCAAGTTCTTAAAAAAATAAAACTGGAGACTCTCTGGTCAGCTGCAAAGCTTTGGTACCAGATAAGGAGTACATTGAAAATCCCCTACTACAGTGACTTTGCTCCTATATGGGATTCGCCTGGCACCCCAGAATGTCTTAAAGACAGGCTAGCTACCCTCCTGAGGGAAGGAGTTATAAACAAATGGGGCAAACTTATAGAGCAAAACTCAATTATTAGTTGGGATGCTCTTGGAACTCCGACCAAGGGCTCCACTGCAAAATTTAAATACTACCAACTACAGAACTGGGTAAAGAGCCTTGGAGAAGGAGAAACGGGAACCAGTGAAATTGAGAAGCTATTCCGGAGCAACAAGATTCCCAAATAAGAAATCTCCTGCTGGTACTGGGCTCTTATCCAGGTGGGGGAAAAAGATTTCACAATTCCAAACGAGATATGGGGGAAATAGCTGCAAAGGTTGGACGTATCACACAGATGGCAATTATCTATGGCTACTTGTTGGCGCATTGTGAAATCTGCCCTCCTGAGAAAAAACACTTGTTTACCACCTACAGGGCGTATTGGTCACCAAGGAAGCTGTCCAAGTTCAATGAACAACAGGTGAAGAGCTGTACAAAATGTGGGGAAAAAAAGAGTGGTTGATCTCCATATGTTCCGGAAATGCCCTCATCTCGAGCAGTTCTGGAAAGAGGCGGGTATGCTTCTCTCAAATCTCCTGGGTCAACCAGTCGAGGTAAGCATAGAACTTGTTATTTTTGGGATAGGCCAAAGCAGCACAGGTTATCCAAAATTGGACAAAGATGGCGATAATCTCCTTTTCTTACTAAGAAAGCTAGAAGAGAAATGTGTATAAAGTGGGTGAAACCTGTACCACCAACACATAGAGAATGGTTAGCCTCAATCCAGAGAGAGTACAATCTAGATAAGTGCCGGAGGGAGGGAAAGTAAGAGATACACATTTTGGGGTATTTGGGAACAACACCATAACCTTAATTGAAGACCTCCTTGATGACAAAGAACAATCTTTTAAAGAAAGTCCAGTGATTAAACAATGGCAATGGCCTTCAAGCAAGGGCTTGAAAGAGTAGCCATAATGGCTAGCTCCCCCGTAAGTGGCAAAACTCGAAAGAGAAAACAAGGGGGCCCATACAATTGGAAAAGTTGGGAACTCCTCCTTCTACCCCAGGCCCCCATTACAAAGGAGTGACTCAAACTAAGTCAGATAGGACAAGGGCCCCCGATACTCCCCTTTCCAATTCATTGCACAATGAGGGCAAATATATATATATATATATATATATATATATATATATATATATATATATATATATATATATATATATATATATATATATATATATATATATATACATATATAAAATGTTAAAACTGATTTGTAACTATTTAGCAATCATTGCCAACATGTGACATTAAGTTCTATGTCTGCTGTCTACTGAAACCCATGGCCTGTCAGCTCAGCGATTTTACCTATCTGCTAAACCTCTGGCTGTCCCGTTAGAGCTGTCACCAGTATTAGTAGAAGACAGAGCAGGTGTTACACAATGTGAGTTTAGTGCAGCATGAACAGACGAGTCAGTCTAACCTTAATAACTATACTGTCTCCCACCAGACTGCAAGTTCCAGGATCCCATGCTTGAATGGAATTCTACCAAAAAAGAAGACTGAACCCATGCTCCACCTAGCTACATGAATTGCTGTGCCTACTGAGCCCCGCCATCTCATTGACATGCTGCCAGGCAGTGCCAGGATCATTCTGTCAAGGCACGTAGGTCTAGGATCATAGCAGTACAAGACAACACACAGTATAATTGGTCTAGTGCGACCTTATACTTGCATCTCTATAAACAGACCATAGGTCTTGCAATCCTTTTTAAGTTTTGGTGGAATAACCTCCATTAGGAAAAAATGATCGAACTCCATTCAAGCACATGGGTGGCCCACAAAGCAGAGGCCAGGAGACTACCATCTATGTCCACAAGAGAACTTAACTGGAGGTTTTGGATCAAGTTTCTTTTATTGTTTTAACATGGGATTCATTGCTGCAAGCAAACGTTTCCTTGAGTTTTTAGTTTTGAATAATTTCTATTAGTGCAATCAACGACTGTCAGATTAAATTGTTTCAACAATACTTACCTATACTGTCTAGTTTTGCTTGGCAAGAAAGATTATCATGGAAACTCTGAATAAAGAAGTTAGTTGATGATAGTAACCCCTGTGTCTGATTTTTTTAAAAAGGAACTATACCTTTAAATATCATTGGATCCTGAAATTGTTTGTTGCTCTTCCATTCTATCACTGTTTTTTGTTGAAATAACTAATATCTATTTGCATAAAAAATTGAAAGCATAGCCATCCTAATGCTTGCCGTCATCTCTCATCCTGTCATTACATCTAATGACAACACCCTTCTAAACAACTTCAACACTTTTTGGGAAAAACACATGAACATTCACACCCCACTAAAGCACACACACATGCAAGCCAAAGAATTCAGCACCCTGGAACTCTTAAAACCTTCAAGACAATAAATGATCTTTCTGAAGACAGGAAAGAAAATTAAAATAGAATAGATCTCTTGATGAACACATGATACTGAAGGTCCTCCATGCAATACGCAGACAGCTCATCACAACAGTCATAGCAAAGTATTATACCAACATCATCAATGAAGCCACCAAATAAAGCAGAACATTTTCAAGACAATCAAGCACTACATCAACCCTCTGCCAGACCCACCTCTTCCTCGTTACACAGAAAAGGGCAATGCCGTCAACATCTTCTTCAATGAAAAAGTATAGAAGACCTGACAGCGCATCTACACCAACAAACCTGTTTTATCACTTACTCTCACCTCTTCACGTAGCATTCAGCAATGATCAGCCTTCAAAGCCCTATCTCTCGCATAGCTCATCATTCATAAAATCCCTCTTTGGGGATGCTCTCTTTCACCCCTGCCTCCTCCACTCAAGGCCTCTAACCAGAATGTCTCAAAGTAGACCAGATCCTCCCACTCCTACAGAAACCCACACTAGACCCTGTTGGCCATTCTAAGTTCCAGCTTGTTACTCACCTAGATTAATAAGATAATTGAAAACAACAATCTATGTTCAACCCCAAGATCACATCAATGCTAACCATCTTCTGCATAACTCTCAGTGTGGCTTCGGACGATGCTGCAGCATGGAGACCACTTACTTACATGCCATAAAAGATGTCCTTTTGACCACAGATGAAGATACCATCTGCTTCCTGATATTGCTGGACCTCTGAGCAGTCTTCGACACACTCCACCACACTCCACCATCCCACCTCTATACGCACCTTGAAGTCTCTAATGGGATTCACCACCATTGTCCGTTACTGGTTCTCCTCATATTTTATAATAAACACCAGTTTGTTAACATGGGATCCTCCAGGTCCCAAAAAAATCCCTGCTGAGTGCCACGGGGTTCCATACTGCCTCCATTCATCCTGGTCTCTAATCATAAACATCAATAATCACCAATATGCTGAAGATATACATCTCTACCTGAAAGTCGCTTCTACATCAGACATCCAACACATCAAACTCTGCCTGCACATTATCCAGACCCAGACTTCCAACGCCTATCTGAAGCAAAACCCAACCAAGACATAATTACTGTTATTTAGCAAGGACAATAAACCGTATAAAGCTGGTTCAATGACATGGACCTTCATGGCTTCAAACCCCACCTTTCAATGAATGCCACGTCACTTGGATTCTTTCTGTAAACCATCCTCACCCTCAATGAACACATTACCAAAAAAAAGACTACCTGGTACCAGCTCTCTATTCAAAATAAAGTGAAATCATTTCTCCCCGCAGCCAGGCTACCTTCAGGCTGGATATTAAGAAGTGTGAAAAAGAAAAGACAAGGCAGCATGCCTTTTCCATCTCTCTACCCCAGATTAGGAACAACATTCCTGTAACCATAAGAACCACTCTAAAGATGCTCTAATTTAGGGAAGATTTGAAGACACACCTCATTAAAGAACATTACATCAAAATGCAATAACAATCCAATAACCGGCCACCTCTCCTGTTGCTCATTGCCGTTATGCGATGCAAATGCGATGCAGGGCGCGCTACAAAATTTGTTTTATTTATTAAATTGTTTACTTACCTCACATTATCCATATTCCGGTGTTTAGCACCCCCCACCCTGCCCCTCCCTAACCCCGCCGTTCTGCCCCACGGAACTCCCTCCACGGGCCGCGGCTGCATATAAACATACATACATACATACATTTATACAATGGGCCATTTCAATTTTCTATTATGAATGGTGAGAAGGGAGTCTCACAAGGGCCTTCACTAACTCCCCTCCTGTTAAGTATTTTCGTTAAACCACTGTTTATAGCTGCCAATGGTCTACAGTTGTATTCATACATTAACGAGACACACATTTATTTGTGCGACAGTTAAATAAAGAGGACTTTAAAACAATGTTTGGGAGAAGGGGTCATGTGAGCATCACAGAACAATTCACCTCTGTAGTGCAATCTCGGTTCTTTCGCTTATGCCAGCTTCAACAGACTCTGTCATTCAAAGAACAGACTCATGACCACGTTCTGCATTAGTTGTTTTAAAACTAGATTATACATTTACCCTGTTAAGAGGACTTTAACCAATACAAACTGTACAACTGCAGCGGATCAAATTGCAACTGCATTCCTAGAGGTTTAACATGGGAAGATCAAAAACATTTCAAAGGTCCTCAGAGTTTTACACTGGCTCCCTGTTGAAAAACATATTATCTTTAAACTAGTATGTCTGATGTTTAAATGCATCCATGGAATGGCCTTTGTGATGAAGAACATTACGCATTATAATCTGCAGAGAACATTGAAGTGTAGTATTCAGAGACTACAAATTCACTCTTCTAAAGGAAAGGTGAAGGAAGATTCTTGTTCCTGTTCCCTAAACTGGGAAACACTACAGGGCAGATTTACAAGAAACTAACGCAGCGCGGTGCCGCAAGTCATTTTGCTGTGCTGTGTTAGTTTCGAAGCTTAGAGATGCGACATATTTACAACAATATGTTGCATCTCTGTGCTTCCCCCTGCACTCGCGCACAAACTGCTGCCATGCGCCAGCGCAGGCCCCCTTGCACCATGGTGCAAGGATGCCTGCGTCGTGGTGAGATTGTGTTTGTGCAGGAAGGGGCACCTTCCTGCACAAAAGCAATCAATTGAAGTGTGCTGCAATGTGTGCTGCATTCTGCAGCACACATTGGAAGAGAAACAAAACTAGGAGAAATTAAAACATTTCTCCTCGTTGCACCTCGCTGCGCCACCCCTAGGGTGGTGCAGCATTCTGATGCATTTCCAGATTTACGATTGTTCGTAAATCTGGAAATGCATCAGTGGACATGGGTGTTGTGTGGGAGCAACCACAGCAACATCCATGTCACGCCCCTAACAGGCAAAGTGTTGCATGAAAAGGGCGATATTTATAATCACTGGTGAAGTCACGCATGGTGGCTTCACGTGTGTATGTAAATATCACTCAGCAAGTTGCGCCACCTGTTCATCACGCAACGTGATGCAACGGCGGCACAGGGGGCTTGTAAATATGCCCCCATCTGCCCCCACAAATCAGTTAAAAATCCACTTTATTCATTTTAGGATAGCGGTTATGGCTGAGTGTATTATGGATGGATATGCTTTCTAGATTAAAATAATTCATTCAATTTAAATATCGATGGCAGAAATAGCTAACTTATTTTACATGGTGTACGTTAAAAATAAATAAAATCCACATAAGTAAATAAAAGAAAAACATAAACAGCAGTGCTTCTCTATTGACGAAAGACATATTTGTTGCCTTGAAGGGAGCAGCAAAATGAAATTCTGGTCTTGATTGATTCCCTCTCCTATGTAGTGAGATAGTGCCAGGAAGTTAGGTATAGTGTGCATGTGGGCCTCCATCACAAATTAGAATTTGAACCAACCAGAATTGGACCCATTTTCTTGGACAAGTGGGTGTGGGGGAAGAAATGGTCAACTGGGCATGTGCTAGAGAAACAAAGTGAAGACTTCAGGAATGAGACATACCATATACATTCATACATAACCTCAATGCATTAACCGGCCACAACTCAGCTTCATCCTCTGTTGCTAGTTAACTTTATGCATGTCTTTGATCATGTATGCACCCTGTTGCCTTTCAATTAGGTTTGCGTTATAGAAATACCTTTTTTATACATACATGCATAGAGTGAGGTCTTTCATGTTTCCAGACAGCTCCAAGCTGATTGTAGGGGAGGCAGATATAAATCATCATGGGGATGTTTTTTACAGAAGAAAAAGAGCATACATCTTGAGCAGGGATTAGCTGTCACTTGGCAGAGAGGGCTGCACAGGAAGTTAGTAATGCATGAGACAAGTTTCAGTTCTCCTCCTAAGATATTTGCTATTTACTTAGCATTTCTTTGGCCACACCTCTAATGCAGTTCTGGGTATGACCAAAATTGTAATTTACACTAGGCCTGGGCCTAATTTGCTGAGTTTTGCTATGCAGAACTCCACGAAGTGACAAAAAAGCTCTGTGGAGTTCCAGGAGCAGTTTGCACTCGCGAACTTACCGTTCGCGAGCGCAAGCGGGGAAAAAACTCTGCTGCAATACGCAAAGCAGAGTTTTCTGCTCACTGCTTACTCCGCGGAGTGCGGCGTACAGAAAACTCAGCAAACCCCACGAACGGAGCAGAGTTCACCGCCCAGGACTAATTTAAACACAAACCTATGACGCCATAATGTTCTCTTGTGTGAGTTAATTACACACTCATAGACCTGTTTCACACTTGTCAATCAGATTATATGATTTAAATTATGGCATTTGTCAAGTGGAAGTAAAAGCCTTTAAACCTATAGAACGAATTCGTATAGAATCAAGCACGTGCTATTTCTTAGTACAGCACTCTGTATTGAAACACCTATAAATGCAAAATATGCCAAAACATATGTTTGAAAGGATTATAAAGCAAAGTTTCTTGAAAAGCAACAACGCTGTATTCATTGGGGACTGTTCAAATATGAGCTTCGGGTTCAGAACCTCGTTTCCCAGCCGAGCTCAACTATGCGATCTTGTCCAGCTCACTACACAGAACCAGCTAAGTGATAATGACTGACTTTATTTAATGTATTGTTGCTATGCGCTGCAAGAGTTGGTTCCGGGGCTGAACGGGGAGGGTTGGGCACCTTAGTTAACACAGAATGACAGCCTCAATATCCCAATCCCAACTAGGGAATATACGAAAACGTGTTTCTAATGATTGCTAACGCTATGCTGAGGTGAAGACAAAGTGACTCCAAATTAAAATGGGGCATCGGGAACTGACATGATGGACGCCCACATGGACTCCATGGCCACCCTGTGCAAACAGGGTAGTATGTCCGGGGGGGGGAAACTCGCCCCCCCTGGGGTGTATCCCAATGTTCTGTTACTTGCACGCTATGCGTGTTGACGGGGGGATATAACACAACCTGATTGGGGGGTTGGAGTGGGTGGGGGGTGGGGAGGAACAGTTGGGGGTTTGTTACCTTTGGTTCGGAACAGGTCGCTGAAACGTCAAGTCTTATTCATATTGAAAATGCATGTATCTGGCTGGTCGGGGGATTGTGTGCATATGGGGATACTGAATGAGTAATGGGTACACCTAGGACTGTAATTAACATTATCACATGGAATGTTAGGGGAGTGAATGATGGAAGGAAGGTGAGGCTAATGCACTCATACCTGCAGAGACACAAGGTGGATATTTGCCTACTGCAGGAAACTCACCTAAATTCACAACCATCGGTAAGGCTGAAACACAGCAGGTGGGGCACTGTTTACTCCGCTATATTCTCCAACTATGCGAGAGGGGTTGCCATCTTGATTAGGAGGGGGTTGGACTGGAGGGAGACACACGTACACAGGGACCCAGGAGGGAGGTACATAGTGGCTCTGGGGCAGCTCTGTGGACGGCAGGTGGTGTTGGTAAACATTTACGGCCCGAACACGGATACACCTGAATTTTTCGGGGAGATCTGGGCTCGAGTCGCAGCGGTGGGGTGCTCCACGGTCATATGGGGTGGAGACTTTAATGTGGTATTGAATGACTCAGTTGACCGCAAGGGTACATCTAAACAGCCGCACCCACATGCTAACCTTGCACTTCGAGACATTATGGTTGAGGGAAACCTGATCGATATCTGGAGGGTGCGTAATCCCATCGCACGTGAAGGCACATGCATATCTACACAACACGCTGCATGGTCCCGAATAGACTTTTGGCTAGTATCATCGGATGTGGCTGCATGGACTACTAGAGTTGGTCATATGGCTAGATCCTTATCAGACCATTCACCGTGCCTGCTGGAGTTATCACTCCCGAGCACTGCCACGCGGGCGTTCAGCTGGCGACTTCCACAACACGCACTTATGGATGCTGCCTTTAAGGAGGAAATACGGGGCGACATTGTTGATTATTTTACTCTGAACTCAGGCTCGGTGTCAGCAGAAGCAACCTTGTGGGATGCATTTAAGGTGGTGATCCGGGGGCAATGCATTGCAAGACAGGCTGGTGTACTGAAGACGATAAGGTATACATTGAGCAAGCTAGAGGGGCAAATTAGGGACCTTGAGAAGGGATTCTGTAATGCCCCTAACCCGGCAACTGCAGCTGACATAAAAGGGAAATTGTTGGAGTTCGAAGAGGAAGCGCAACACGAACTCAAATTCCTAGGTAAATATGCGCAGGCAAGGCGATATGGGGAAGGGGACAGACCGAGCCGTACACTGGCGGGCCTCCTAAATAAACAGAAAACCGCCCATTTCGTACACATGATCCACACTCCGGATGGAGATGTTGTGACAGGGCAAAAACAGGTGCTGCGAGAATTTAGAAACTTCTATGCTGATCTCTATTCCGCGAAGCAATCAGATGTTCCGGAACATCTGGAGGCGTTTCTTGAGTCTATAGCGCTGGTGTGGTTCAACGATGCTCACCGCCAATACATGGCACTCCCGGTGACGGTGGAAGATATTAAAAAGAAATTGTATGCCATTGAACAAAGCACCTGGCCCCGATGGCCTGACGACGGCCTTCTACAAGGCCTACTCGGACGAACTAGCACTGAGGCTGCACGCGGTCTATGCGGAAGCCCTGGAAACAGGGATACTGCTGGCATCTATGCGGGAGGCCATGATCATCACGCTCCTTAAGCCGGATAAGGACGAACACTCCCTTGACTCCTATAGGCCGCTCTTGTTGATTAATGTTGACGCAAAAATCTACGCGAAAATAGCGGCGGACCGACTCCAACCCCTACTTCCAATAGTGGCCCTCACTGACCAGTCAGGTTTTATACCTGGGCGCTCGACATCGCATAACCTACGAACATTGTTCTCGGTATTGCATTATTTGGCGCCTTCAGTGCATGCAGCAGTGGTCCTACTAGACGCCACAAAGGCGTTTGACTCCCTTGAATGGCCTTATTTATTCAGAATACTGGTAAGGATGGGCTTTAGTCCGCTGTTTATAGCCCAGATTAAGCTCCTCTACACGGGTCCGATGGCGAGAGTATGCGTAAACAACATGATTTCGGAACCGTTTGATTTGTCTAGAGGCACAAGACAGGGCTGCCCTCTGTCACCTCTACTATTCGCCATAGCAATGGAACCTCTTGCGGCGAGAATCAGACAGCATCACACCGCCAGGGGGATCGGGTTTAGCTCCCGAAGTCTGCTAATCTCTATTTACGCAGATGATGTCACCCTCTATGTTCGGAACCCCTCAGTTAATCTAGACCCCCTGCTGAGAGAATTTGTCAAATTTGGAGGCCTCTCGGGCATATCAATTAACTGGTCCAAATCGGTAGTATTCCCATTGACGGATACCACTCCCGAGGTGAAGTCAGAGTTCCCGCTGCGCTGGAATGCGGATGAGGTCAAGTACATGGGAATTTGGGTGAGCCGCAATCTCCAGGATATCTGGGTGCTAAACCTTGGGCGAGCAATTGACTGGCTCGAAAATAAAGTAGCAATATGGTCTAAACTGCCACCGACTATAGCCGGCAGAGTCGCTCTGTCCAAAATGGTAATCTTGCCAAAATTTCTTTACCTGTTTACTAACATTCCTATACCGCTCACTGCCCATTTCTTTAGATGTCTTAGATCCCACTTACTAAATCTGGTATGGGCGGGCGGCCAGGTCCGGGTGTCTTGGGCCTTACTGACCTTACCGCTTAAACAGGGAGGATTGGCGGCTCCAGATATGCACCTCTATGCCATTTGTGCGCAAGCTCAGTTTTTGCATTTCTGGGCGTACCCCACTCGGTATCAGCCGCATGTGGCGGTGGAGGCGGACTCAATATCGCCATTGCCTCTGGAGGTTGCCCTTTACCAGAAGAGCTCACGCCCAAAGACTGATGTGGACATGGCAAATACGCTGCGCTGGGCATGGCGAGAACTGCAGAGACACGCACGGCTGCCTTTGCTGTTTGCGCCTGCAATACCTCTGAAAAACAACCCTATGCAGGCTTGTCTAGAACACTGCGGGGGACAAATGGTCCTCGGAGGCACCCACATGCACACTTTCGCAGATTTATACCCGGATGGGAAGTTTAGAGATCAGCGACCAGCGGAGGGAGAAGCAACAACCTCGTTTGGTGAACTGTTTACATACTACCGGCTCAAGATGGCCTGCAGATCCCTATGGGAGGGGTTTCCCGAGGCCCCACCTACGCTAAATGCACTACAAAATATCCTGGCCCGCGACTCCCCAAAGAAGCTGGTGACCATGTTATACACTGAGATGCAGGAGCAAGCCCCAATAGTTACACCCAAATCCCTGATCCTCTGGAACGAGGAGATACAACCTCCCTTAACTGACGACCAGTGGTCGTTCTGCTGCAAGCAACTTTTGGAACTGTCCCCTAACTACAAGTTAAGGCTAGTGCATTTTAAATTCCTGCATCGCTACTATCGCACCCCCCTGAGTCTCCATAGGATGAACTTAACAGATGACGCTAGATGCTGGTGATGTGGGCATGATAATGCTACCTTCTTACATATGGCCTGGAATTGCCACAAACTAACCGGTTACTGGCGGGAAATATTCGATGCAATCAACCAAATTGTAGATAGACTGGACCCCCCATCTCCACATCTGGGTCTGCTGAGTTTGGTAGTGGACACCGCACCTGGCAGCAGGAAATTACATGCTCTGCTACTGCTCTTTGCAAGGCGACGGGTCGCTCTAAGATGGGGGCGGAAGAAACTGCCGACATTTGATGCTTGGCTGACAGCGGTCACATATGGTCACACACAACTGGGCACCTATCGGGAGCTGATGCCGGCTGCATCCAGGCCCGAGACATTTGGGAACCCTTCATCAGCTGGAATAGAACTAGAGCGACATCCCCCACCCAGGCGGTGGAGGCGCCATGAATGGGTATGTGCGTAAACCCTGCACTGAAGTATGGTCTGGTTCACCAGTGCAGAGGGAACACGTTTGATTCCCCCCCCCAGATCCACCTAACACTGCCTGCACCTCTCTGCTCCTATACAGTTCCACACCCCTACCCACCGCCCCCCCCCCCTTTTTTTTTCCCCGCCCACTCACACCCGCTTACTCCCCCCCTCCATCACCAATGCCTCACCTTAACAGACTGGGAACACAGGTGGGGTTTGTCTTTGCATGCTTCCACTAGAGAGACTCCCCTCTAATACCAGGCTATCACCCTGCAGATGGTCAGTGGCCGGTTTGTGCTGCACCCCTGAGATGTTTGGCCAGAATATGTCCTCCCATTATATGCTTGTTAGTGTAAGGACTATTAGATGCTATACCCACTCAGAAAAGACAAGATTGTTGCGACCAACGTTGTTGACGGTTAAAGTTGTCTACTGATATATGTAAAATTGCCACCATGAATAAAACACGTCTGCGCCAGACTTTCTTGGTCCTGCTTAGAAAGTGGCAGGGCGGTTGATAGGGGCAGAGTGCACTCCTGTCCCAAACTACAGACATGCTGTGGTAAATAATTTTTGAAACACGGCCGGCCCGATGCGGTTGTAGGTGGCTTGCTGTCTATAACGTATGTTTGATATGTATCAATGATGAGTCTTACAGAAGTTGCTTTGAAAGAGCTGCCGGCCAAAGATATTCTTGGTTGGGCGTTTAGCTATGTAAAATGTATTAATTGCGAATAAAGGTTTTGAAACTTAATAAAAAAATTAAAAAAAGGTGGCCCACTATGCTAAGAACAGATTTTCAGCTTCCCTGCTTTTAGCCACGGCCTTGATTACACTGGCACGCTCCTTTGAGAGACCCCCCCCCCTTTTTTTTCAGCCCACTTAAAGCCCTGCGAAAGACTATTTTCCTCCCCTGCAAATGTGTAGTTGTATTTTATGGATCCGACCAACATCCTCCAATCGTAGACGTTGGCATTAAAACATCAGTAGCGCTGGTAGCTTTTTTGTGTCTCTACCCTCTCTGTGGACCCACATTAGGAGTGATTCTTGGGGTTGGGTGTGCTCCCACAACACTCATTTTCAGATTCCTTCGGTTGAAAATAGCACCCGCGAGACTCTACCTCGCCATTCCTCATAAAAAAACATGCTGCGGTGCATTTAAAATATTTGGCCAGTGAGAAGGGTCACGTACAAGACGTAGCATTCCTTCTTGGACCCGCTGACTGATAAGTATTCGGATCCAGTTGTTTTGCTCTCTTGACCTACCCTTTCCTTTCTCCCGAGTTGCATTATTTGTGTTTCCGCCTCCTGGTCGTGTTAAAGGTCTGTTTCCTCCTGTAAACTCCCTGAGCACAAAGAGGCCACATTAGCTTCTGTGGCTGAAGCAAGTAAATAACGAGTGATTGGTCTTTGTGAGGGGAGCCACGCAGATGAAAACGAATGACCAGGATAATCAATAAAATGCATTGCATCCATGGCACATGATCCTTAAAAGATTGAAAATGTTATTCGGTCAGGAACTATCGACGCCTGGACAGGGGCTTTCATGTTTTTCAGTTCATTCTGTAATCTAAGTGTGCATCCTGTTGTGCTTCTGATGAATCACAGTGCCTTTGGGAAGCAGGAAGGACAGTGCTGACAAGTTTTTTTCAGAAGCAGAGCCTTCCTGGCACATGCTGCATGCAGAATTTGCTCAAGATGTTTGCAGGGCCCGGATTTTCGACCATTATGAGGGACGTGCTATAGAGGACACTCCTGGCTCTAAAAACACACCTTTTCACGGAGTTTGGTTTTCTCACCAGGAGAGGGTTTTTATCTCAAATTGTTATAACATTGAAAGTTGCACCAAAAGAGGAAACGCCTTGCTGTCTTCCCATCCAGTCCAAGCTCTCCCAGTAAACTTTCCTGAGCGACAACACACATTTAACTGCAATTGTGTATGGCGCAATGCCGCAGAGTTTGCAATGTGGTGACTAATGCCTGCACAGGTTTACATTTGCCACTATGGCCTTGCAAATGATGACATGCAACCATTCATCTGGCCATAGATAAGAAGCTTGTGCTTTGGACGCTCCTTCAAGCACAGCCCAGGAAGCCGACATGCCTCTGGAGTTCTGGACTTTTTGGTTCCGTCCAGAGGTGTCAGGGAACAACACCCAAAGACCCCGGAGTTCCACCTGCCTTGGTGCGCAAATGAACAGAAACACGGGCTTCTCGATGGTGGCGTCAAAGACCAAAGGTTTATTACTGCAGGGACACAGAAGTCACAGAAACCACACATGGGCAGATTCTAGGAGCCTGTTCAAATTGTACAAAGAGGGTTGCTCCTTATATACTGAATTTTAAGCTGGGGGCAAATTCTTTACATGTAATACATTCCCAAAACCTTTGTGTCTAAAACAATAAATATTTGGCGTTACACAGGAACCGTCGATAATATCTGATGCCAAACATTACGAAGAGGGGTTCCCACTAGTTCATCACAATCCCTTGTCAATAATACATTCAAGAGCCGGACCGCCTCATCGTAAATTTCGTTACCTCCCCCTAATAAAGATTCAGAAAGAAAAGGAACGGAGCCAGGTGTGGAAGATAGAAAAGTGGGATAAGGGATGCTTGTGGGTTGTAAATGGGCAAGGCTACCGGCTTCGGCCGCCTAATCATGATCGGGACAATGGACACGAGAACCAGTTCGGTAGGGCTGGCCTCGGGCAGAGGAGGCAGCCTTTGTCGAGTCATGCAGCTACAGCGTGTTCTGTTCCAAGGTGCACGTGTCACTGAAAGAGGTGAATCTCCGGCTAAGGCTACGTGTCCTTAATCGAAATGAAATGATCAGAGGTTATTGCGTATGTGAGGCCAAGAAACACAAAATGGCTGCCATGCTCTAAGATGGATGCCGTGGGTGCATCAGAAATGTGTTCAAAACAGGAGTACTCTTGCTCGTCGCATAGCGAAAACACCAGGATATGCTAAATGGATCATTTGCGGTTCGCTGATACCAATATTATGTATTTCCGACAATATTGAAAACACGGGTTCAAATCGTCACGGAACCTCAGACCCTCCTTTTGCCCTTACATAGGCAATTACTCAGTCCATGTCAGAGTCTAATTCTATGCTCATCAGGTCAGTGACATGCTGTTGCATCATCATCCTTTCTCGCGCCTTTTCTCCAAACGCAGGTGGTTTCCTGCAACAGGTTGCAGCACAAAGACTACACAGAGCTGGACCACACTGGATAATCAGGCAGCATGAGAAGAGGAATACTAATATGACACCAATGACCATCAGAACCTTCCATCCCCACGCTGATATCAGAGTCCAAAACCACTCCATGAAGGACCAGTTTCCCTTGTCTACATGAATAGAGTCGGAAATCTTGTGTAGTTTCGAGATCGCCTCATAGACTGTTGGAGCATTATTAGGAATAAAGACACAGCAGCTCGATTGGATCATTCTGCATACCCCACCTCGATCTGCAAGTATAACGTCTAGAACCATACGGTTCTGCAACGTCATGAGTCTATCCGCCTGAAGCTCAGCTGTCAAATTGCTAAGGGCACCAGCAGTTTCGGTAATAGTAGATTCAACTACCCGTGTTAGCTGACGTATGTTTCTACTATTGGCCATAGGCCCCCAGAACGGAAGGAAGCCTTTGAAGAAGTCTCCAGCTTCCTGACCAGCAGTATCTTCCTTGCTGAAGACACCTCTCGCTACTCTGGTCCTGTGATAATCAGATGAAGCAGTGTATGTTGGGGGCAACAATCGAGCAATATAACATGAACCTGAAAAGTCGGCAGACAACCATGTATAAGCTCGGTCTCGACAGATGAAGTAGGTACCCCTAGCAGTAAGAAAGGCAGGGGAAGAGTTAGCCGGAAACACATAAGTCTCTACGCACTCACTCCTCCCTAGCTGAGCTCTCGGATTTCTCCCATTACCTTGCAAACAGACCTGACCTCGGTGAGGTACGACCCAGATTGGAGTTGAGCTTTTACGCTTGCTTTCTCCCAAACTAAGGCGATACTCTGAAGAATTCCAACTTAAATATACTCGCAATTCGTCTCTAGGGTAAGATGGAGTATTATTGACGTCCTTGATCATGTCAATAATTCCCTGGACTAAAGCTTTGTTGGCAGAGTTATATTTAGTGGAACGTGGTGGACGTGGAGGATAGGTTTCAAGGGCATAAGCAAAGATGGTTTGAAGGGCCTGAAATGATCCATTGTAGCTGAAAGGCAAAACCAGATAAGGAATACCTTTATCCATAGTGTGGGGTATCAAGCCACACACCCAACAGTCTGTAGTGTTAACTACCAGTTGGTGTTGATGCAAGAGTTGTACAAAAGTGTTATTAATGAATTCTGAGCGTCGAGCTTGCTCATGTTCAGGAAACGAGTGAAAAGAGTGTATAGAAGAAACAGGAGAAGTAGCAGGATCAAGGGGAGGTACTGTAGTTACTGGCACAAAAATCAAACTCATACCGAAAACGATTCCACCCACCAATGTTATCAAAACAGTCAAAAATGTAATGGCACATTGTATTAAAAAGCATTTGCTGTGAAGAACTCTGTAAAGTCTGTTTCTGCGAACATAAATCACATTATCTCGTTGCAGCGCAGGAAGCTCCATCTTCTACAATCCGCTCGCGACCACTGATGATGTGTACGTAGATGAAAATGCCTCTATCAGCCCTGGGAGTTCCCAGAACCAACAGAAGGATCGACCTTGTGTCAGACCCCCGCAGATTCAACTAGGCACACAGCCACGACCCTACGGCTACCCAGACGGCAAGGCAATTTTAAAAACAATAAAACAATAGCAAACTTCCTGGCTGAAGGCAAAAGTTCAAAATTTCAAAATATCACAATGGGCAGTTGCCTGCTTTATTTGTCCATATTACGAGGTCGTAAATTGTATCTTTGCTTTGTAGGAACTGTTTGATCGGCAAATAGTATATCACTAGTAGTTGTTGCAGTGTTCAGGTTCGCAGATGACAGAGTTCTTTCTGATGCAGGGGACAAATGTTCAGAGTTCAAAGGAGTCTTTTCAGGAGGAGAGTCAGAGTTTGGAGCGTCGGTGATCAATTCGGCATCGCTGAAAGGGATGAACTTTATATTCAAATTCGGAGGCACCAATTCCCTTCTTCACCCAGTCGTCGTAAGGAAGTGGCAAAGGTACACGCTTGACATGAGATGCGTGCACCCAATGCTTGCGACCAGCTACACGAACTGCTGTTCTCGTTGCAAGCAGGACTTGGAAGGGGCCGACGTATCTGGGCTGAAGGTTCTTCGTCCTCGCGAAGTTTCTGATCACGATTTGATCGCCGGGTTTCAGCTGATGCCCTGGACTCTCCGGAGGCTTTGGCAATGCATCGAAAACCTGTTGGTGAATAAGACTCAATTTAGCAGTCAAGTCGTAAAGGTAGTCTATCAACATAGGGTATTCTAGAGAACAAAATTCCTTAGGCCTCGGCACTCCCCAAATATTTGCCGGGCGGCCAAAAACTATTTCATAGGGACTAAGCCCCACTCTAGAATGTACAGTTGCTCTCGTTGATAGCAAAGCCAAAGGAAGTGCGTCTGGCCAGGGTAAACCTGTGGATGCTTGTATTTTAGCTAATTTCAGCTTGAGGGTGCCATTGTAACCCTCTACTAAACCAGCAGACTGGGGATGATTCGCACGGTGGAACTTCTGTTTTATGCCTAGGCCGGTACATACACTCTGCATAACTTTCCCTATAAACTCACTTCCGTTATCTGACCATACAATCCGTGGCATTCCAAATCTAGGGAAATATTCTTTGAGAAGAATTTTGGCAGTTGATAGGGCAGTATTGTCCTTTAGTGGATATGCTTCGATCCATCTGGAAAAAGCACAGACTACCACCAGGACGTATTTCAGATTATTACAGCGATCCATGTGAATGAAGTCTAACTGAATCACTTCAAAGGGGCAGGAAGGAGGAGCGAAGTGACCAGCAGGAGTTGGGGTTCCCTTGCCAGGATTATGCATCAGGCATACCATACAATTTTTCACCACTCTCTCTGCACACTTACTGATCCCATCATTCTTCCAGACTGGAGCCAACATCTTACAGATTCCTTTAGAACTTATATGCGCTACTCCATGCGCCATTGTCACCACTGCAAGCACATACGCGTCAGGCAACATCCAACGCTGTTGTTCCGTCAAATCAATCCAACACCCATTCGAATCCAACTTGCCCGTACTTTCTCTCCATACACGTTTTTCTTCCTCAGTTGCCTCTTTCTGAATCTCTTTCACACTTTCCATTGTATCCTTACACATTCCAGACTCAGCAATCCATCTCGCAGACGTAGCAACATACATCCTGCTCATCATGTCTCTAGCTGTCTGTTTAGCAGTCTCATCAGCAAAAGCATTCCCACGACCAACATCATCCGTGATTGCTTTATGAGCACTGCACTTCACAATCGCAACTTCAGTCGGCAAGGTTAGAGATTCCAACAAGTCGTTAACTAGCTGACCATGTTGAATCTTAGTCCCATGGGACGTGATGAAACCTCTTTCTTTCCACAAACGGCCAAAACTATGGGCCACGCCGAACGCGTACTGACTATCTGTGAACACATTCACTCTCTTTCCCTTAGCTAAAACACACGCTCTTGTTAAAGCTATTAATTCTGCAGCTTGGGCAGAATTCTGACTCACTCTTGCAGTCTCCACAATCGTCTTCAAAGTCGTTACTGCGTAAGCAGCAGTCACATCACCATTCTCCAATTTAAAACATGATCCATCCACATACAGCGTACCATCTGGATCTGATAATGGAGTATCCTTTAAGTCAATACGTCCTTTTGTCTCTTCCTCCGTTCTAAAACAACAATCATGTGGCTCGGAATCACTCGACTCTTGATTAGCCGGCAACAGCGTTGCTGGATTCAATACATTACATCTTTTGATCTGAATATGACTCGCTAGTAACGTCAGCTCGTAACCAGATAGTCTCGCACTGGTAAGGTGTTGTGTCTTAGTTCGGTTCATGAGTGTATCCACTGCATGAGGAACCATGACCACTAGCATGTTGTTCATCACCAAACCAGCAATTGCTTTTATTCTCTCTGGGGTCAACTTCCTTCCCTCCTTTGACAAGAGATGACCTAGGTAGGTCACTTCTTGGCAGCAGTATTGCATTTTCGAAGGTGACACCTTGTGATTCAAATTAGACAAATGATGTAACAACGAGATCGTAGCTGCCTTGCAAGTTTCCTTATCATCAGCAGCCACTAGAAGATCGTCTACATACTGTACTAGAGCAGAACCTGGAGGAAGGACAAAGGTATCTAACTAACTTTTTAATGCTTGACTGTAAATAGATGGGCTCTCACAATAGCCTTGTGGAGCGCGTTTAAATCTGAAACTTCGACCTCCTAGACAGAAACCGAAAATATCTCTGCTTTCCTCGGCTATCGGAATGCTGAAAAAGGCATTCTTCAAGTCAATGACTGAAAACCAAGTAGCTGTAGCAGGAATTAATGTTAGCAAGGCAGTAATGTCTGGAACCACAGGAAACTGCGGAACTACAATCTTATTAACTTCTCTGAGGTCGATGACAAACCTATACACTGGAGGCTTTGTAGGATCAGTTCGCTTCAAAATCGGTAATACAGGACTGTTACAGACATTTCCTCTAGTTTCTTCAACCACACCTTTCTTAATCAAATCTTGTACAATCAATAAAAGTGCACGCTCACCTTCACTAGATATTTTATATTGAGGAATTCGTGGAAATTTTACATTTGCTTTCAAAGTGACTACATATGGTGGTATTTCCAAAAGGCCTACATCGTTAGGACCAGTCGCCCAAAGAGTATCAGGGAGTGAACGCAGCTCTGGCGGGAGTGCATCCATTGACAAGTACATCGGAGAGGTGATTCTTTTACCCAATGTAAGCTGTACTCCTTCCGGAGAACAGTACAATGTCGCATATAGTCGTTTTAACAAGTCTAAACCAAGCAGATTTTCATTACAACCTGTCGTCAAAATCAGGAGTGCTTTCAATTGACACGGTCCAACAGAAATAGATAAAGGACCAGATATGGGGTTGTAAACAGGGGCGCCTGAAAAACCTACAGAAACATTTGTTGAGCCGGACAAAGGTGCGCCAGGGAGTTTAGCATGAATGATAGAACTTTTTGCTGCACCAGTATCCAACAGAAACGGTTCGACTACACCTGATGTTGCTACTGCGACATAAGGCCCACTCTGATCCACTGGAACTGATACTACTCCCTCTCTCTGTCCATGGCTGTCCTAGTACCCATTTTGCTGAAATCCCTCATCCACTTCACAATAGTCTTCAACAAGATACTGTTGAGATCTATTTTGCTGGGCAGACTGTCCATTTCGTTGATCAAAGTGATTGGAAGGACGATCATTCGTTTGTGGAGGCATAGCACCTCGCCCTCGACCTCTAGAATTTTGCACAAAACCACCACGACCTCTCTGAGCTGCTGCTGCATTATTTTGCGCTAAAATCGGACACTCATTTTTGTAGTGACCCTCTTTCTTACAGTACGCACACTGGTTCCACTGATATTGAGGCCTCAGTGAACTATAATCTGTTCTTTGATATGAACTCTGTTGTGTATTAGTCTGATTCATGCGAGGCGGATACGCTTGTTGCAAAAGAACTTTAGTTTTTAAATCTTTCGTTTTCTTATCTGATTTTTCTTTTTCCTCTTTATCTCTATTTTCATAGTACTGTGCAGTCGCAAGAATTTGCGCAGTTGTAGAAACAGCCCACGCACTCTCGGAATCTTTTAATTTATTGCATAATTCAGGTAACAAATTATGCACAAATTTATCAACAAACAGTCTCTGTCCTCCTTCTGTGCTCATGTCCTGACCACTGTGATCTACAAAAGTCTCTTCGAACCTCGTGAAGAAGTCGGAGACACTTTCGTCTTTCTTCTGCCTGCATGCTGACAATTTGTCCCAATTAACACGCAATGCGGGCATCAGAGTCTTCATTAAGTCTATTATTCTACCTGGAAGGTTAGCAATTAGAGGTTCGGGTTTTGCACCACCTACTTGCTGGCCATCCGCTGCAACAATAGCTGCCCAATCACCACCTAGGGCAACTGGATGATTCTCTCTACGAATTTTAGCCCAAATTGGTTGCGGAACTACATTACCAAATAACATATCAATGTCTGCTAAGTTCATTATACAAGCCTCAACTGTTTGTGTTAATTCCTTATAGTATCCAGCAGGATTCTTACGCGGATCTGGCAAGGCCTGCTTCACTGCTAGCACTTCAGCTCGCTTCCACGGAATGTGTATCCACACTCTTTGGAATTGCGCCGGAGCAGCAAGAATACCATTTGGTACATCAGCTTGCACAGCTTCGCGCCAAATTGGAGGAACCTCCCTCATTGGATATTGGCGACTTAGCTTCGTCTTGCTTTTCTCTAAATCTCGCGGTGAACAAAGTGATGGATCATTTCTATAACTTAAAATCAGTTCCATCGCTTCTTCTATATTTTCACCTACTATCATTCCTGCAGCAAACTCTTTCTGAACCTTAATTAAATCTTCTAAATTTGATTCAACATCATCTTCTTCTATTTCCTCACGTAACAGCGAGCACATCTCATCAAAGACATACCGTTGCGTTGGTTCTTTCCACTGCATAAAGGTATCTAGCACATCTCTCGTACTATATCTCCTACTCTTCGAAATCCATCTGAGAGCCGTGGAATCTAGAATTCCCCGTTCTTCAGTACTCGGAAGCTGACTACGTCTCTGAACAGAGTCAGAAGTAGGAGTCTTGATTAAAGTTTTATATAAAGGAGGCAGAATGTTAGAAACAGAATCAGTGATTCTTCGACGAACAGAAAGTGGAGTCAACACACTCGCAGACGCAGAGAACACAGTAGAGGTAGGAACTGATAGCGGGACTGTAGAAGTATCGAGAAAGATAGTTTGTGGAACAGTAGGTGTAAGCGAGACAGATACAGGTATAGAAGTTGGCAACCCAGGAGGAGGAGGAGCCGTAGGAACATTCACATTGACCACAGGAGGTACAGGAGCTTGATTCTGAGGGGCAGGAGCAGGAATACCAGGTTGTCCAGCAACCGGCAATTGTACATTCGGTAAAGGTGGAGCCGTAGCACCCTGTGCATACGGTGGAGGTGACCGTAACAAATAAGACAACAGAGGATCGTTTTCAGAATCCTCTAGTATCTTAGCTGTTTTTGATGGCAAGGCAGGGTAGCACTTGTCAATCGCTAAATTATGCTCTCTAATGGCCACCTCTATGGCCTTCTCTGACTCGTTAACTTGCAGCTGCTTAGCCGCTTGCTCCAGAGTCAACTCTTCTTGCTCTTTTTGTTCTTTCTTTAACCTCTTCATTTCTCTCTGTTTGGATTCTTTTCGCCAGTAACGGAAAGAATCAAACATTGCCGGCCGGGCTTTCTTCCTAAACAATTTCGCTTCCAAATTGTCAAGAATTTCGGGTTCAAAACTACCAGTCAGTGGCCAACTAAGGACACCATCTTTCTCAGTGTATCGGACCCACACCTCATTATAAGATATAGGACCCACACCATGTTTACAGTACAAGTCATATAGGGGAGTCCCAATCGGAGGAACCAGACATGAGTCCTCCAATCGTGAGTCACTGTTGCAACCAAAACAAGACAACATACAGTTTCTCCGACTTACCATTTTGCAATCCGGAACACAGAACAAACAAAACAAGAAACAGATATGTGCACCTGAACCAAGAACTTAGGCCTACCAAAACGAACTGATGTATCGATACCCAAACTAAACCAAATAGATTATCGTAACCAGAACAACCAGTGATAATCTTATGAAACCAAACCAAACCAAGAACCAAAAAGGATTTTAACAACCCTCATGAAGTAACCAGCTAGCAACCACTAAATACTTAACTGAGGCACTGAAGACGTCACCAAGGAGAAACCCGTCACGTTTCGCTGTACTAAGGACTGCACCTCGGGTCCAAGACAGGGCGACGGTCAAGGCAACGGCCCACTGCAGCCGTCCTGAACGGGAACCCTCGTGGAAGAGAACTTCGGGCCACTTTTGCGATATGCCGGGATCGATGAAGTGGGGCGCCTCCCTCAGGAATTCTTCACACGAAGCTTCTCGAACTCTTCAGGCTTTTGGACCGGTACCGAATGACGTCGCCCCACATTGGGCGCCAATTGGAGTTCTGGACTTTTTGGTTCCGTCCAGAGGTGTCAGGGAACAACACCCAAAGACCCCGGAGTTCCACCTGCCTTGGTGCGCAAATGAACAGAAACACGGGCTTCTCGATGGTGGCGTCAAAGACCAAAGGTTTATTACTGCAGGGACACAGAAGTCACAGAAACCACACATGGGCAGATTCTAGGAGCCTGTTCAAATTGTACAAAGAGGGTTGCTCCTTATATACTGAATTTTAAGCTGGGGACAAATTCTTTACATGTAATACATTCCCAAAACCTTTGTGTCTAAAACAATAAATATTTGGCGTTACACAGGAACCGTCGATAATATCTGATGCCAAACATTACGAAGAGGGGTTCCCACTAGTTCATCACAATCCCTTGTCAATAATACATTCAAGAGCCGGACCGCCTCATCGTAAATTTCGTTACCTCCCCCTAATAAAGATTCAGAAAGAAAAGGAACGGAGCCAGGTGTGGAAGATAGAAAAGTGGGATAAGGGATGCTTGTGGGTTGTAAATGGGCAAGGCTACCGGCTTCGGCCGCCTAATCATGATCGGGACAATGGACACGAGAACCAGTTCGGTAGGGCTGGCCTCGGGCAGAGGAGGCAGCCTTTGTCGAGTCATGCAGCTACAGCGTGTTCTGTTCCAAGGTGCACGTGTCACTGAAAGAGGTGAATCTCCGGCTAAGGCTACGTGTCCTTAATCGAAATGAAATGATCAGAGGTTATTGCGTATGTGAGGGCAAGAAACACAAAATGGCTGCCATGCTCTAAGATGGATGCCGTGGGTGCATCAGAAATGTGTTCAAAACAGGAGTACTCTTGCTCGTCGCATAGCGAAAACACCAGGATATGCTAAATGGATCATTTGCGGTTCGCTGATACCAATATTATGTATTTCCGACAATATTGAAAACACGGGTTCAAATCGTCACGGAACCTCACCTCTCGATGATCTTCCTTGGACCAAACCTAGTAAAGGCTTGTTAGACTTTTCAAAGCCTAAGATAATAGACTATTATGCCATTTACTGAAGCGGCAGACCTGGGTTGCATACATTGACCAGGTGCTGTCTTGAAACATAAAGAGACAAATGGGCTTATTTACAAGCCCCTTGCGCTGCCACTGCATCACTTTTTCCTATGTTAAAAGCGACGCACCTGTGGCGCAAGGGACTTGTATAAGCTCCAAAGCTCTATTCAGATCGAGATGGATTCGGGAAATAAACTGGAAGGACCAAAGCTTGAGACACATGAAAGCCAGATGGATTACATTGGGAATTAAACTAATGGGAGAACAGGCATAAGAAAGCAACAGGCCAATGGTTGGTACACACACTGTCTAAATCTATAGGGCTGAATGGAGGCTGTAGAAATTTTAAACCTGACAATTGCCTGTGAACGCACAAAGGGATGTGTTGGACCTGGCCCTCTCTGCAGGGTCACCCCAATCATTTTGTCTTCACTCCTTCTGAACCTGTTTGTATTGGCCTTAGAACTCTGCACACGTTACCACTGCTAAAGTGCATCTGCACTCTCCTTTGAACATGGTAAACTTGGTTTACCCCCATGTGGCCTACTTAATTTACTTTTAAATCCCTAGTAAATTATTACTACAGGTACCCAGGACTTGTAAATTGAATGCTACTAGTGGACCTGCGTCTATCGTGACGGGGAGTGATCCTGTTGAGGTGGTAGGGGGCGGGATCGATAAAGTCTGTATTCAAAAGTGTACCCTCTATACACTTTTGAATGGTCAATATGTAGGCTGCATAATTATTCCGTTCCTCTTGGGCCAACATAGGCTAGTTATTTACTTGTAATATTCTCCCTGTGTCTCCTCACACTTCAATACCTCAGATGCTTACATGACATAAATGTACATCAAAACATACTGGCAAACATGTTGCAACAAACAGCAATATAAATATAAAGGTTCTACAACAGTGAAACTTGTTGCTGTGGATCTTTTTTTAGTAAACACTTATTATGCCACCCATCTAAGTAGCCCTTTTAAATACATTGCAGGCCTATTATTGCAGCCTGTGTGTGCAGTTTTAAACTACCTTTGCGACCTGGCAAAAAAAAACTTTTGCCAGGCCTAAACCTCCATTTTTAACACACACATGACCCCTAGGATAAATCCTTAACCAGCCCATAGGGAAGGGGGTGTTGTATTTAAAGAGTTGGACATGCACTTTTAAGTATTACATATCCTGGTAGGGAAAAACTCTCTAATTAATTTTTCACTACTGCAAGGCTTATGCAAGGAAAGGATAACTGTGGGTTACCTTATCACATATATTAAGTGACAACTTTTGTATGGGAGCAAGTAGGAATATCATACTTGGGGCCTGAGGAATTGTAATTTAAAACTCTTGTTAAGCCACAATTCTGAAAATGCGACTTTTAGAAGGTTGGCAATATTTTTTCCAAACCATTTGGTGCCTGTATCCTGGGTCACATGGCTACGTGTAGTTGGCAGTTGGCCTTTGCATATCTTCCCATATAGTCCCACAATGGAGGGTCTGGGTGTTGGCAGAATGGACCATCCTGCCTTGATAGGGGACGGAGCTGTCACCTGTCACACTTGCACTTAAAAAAATATTGATTAACTCACACACAAAGGACTTCATACTAATCTATTGCGCCCCAATACAAACTGGGACCAGGGCAGGGATGCGGGAAATTACAGACACTTCTGAAACGGGAAAACTCCAGAAGATTCTCACACTTCACAGGGGACATCAGGTATAAAAGTAGGACCATCAGACTCACACTTCAGTACACCCCTGGTCCTGTGGATACTACAGAAGAAGGACTGCACTGCTGCAAGGGAACTACCCTGCTGTATGAGGCCGACCCTGCTGTCTGGGAAGGAATACTGGACCTGTCCCCCTCATCCCAGGCTGAAGTGGCTCCCAGGGGTCTGCTGACTGAACTCCTGTTCTGAGCTATAGGGACTAACAACAAGCTCCATGATCCTTTCCGGTACTGCCCAGCAGACCTGTTGCACCTGCCTGGACTTGCAACTGAACATGCCTGAGCACTATAGCCTCTGCTGGAGTCAGTTCCCGATCCCTAAGAGGTGCCTCCCAGGTCCTGGACCCTTAATGTAGCAACAGTTGAACTCTTTCTTGAAGAATAGAAGAAGTCCTGAAGTTTTGGGCTCTACGCAAACAGGCCAGTTCAGGAATGATTTTACAACCTGTGCCGCCCTCTACCACAAAGCTTTGGTGAACCAGACTCTTTGTTTTGCAGTGACTGGCTGCAAGATCTGCCCTTCACGCTACAACATTGACAGCATGCTGCGACCACCAATGCAAATCTACAGCAACTACTGTTTACGACGCCCAACAGGATTTTCATGCTGCAGCAGCGACCGCCCGTGGCGCCCGGCCTGCTCTTCACACATAAGCAATGAACATCTGTGACGCTCTCTCTGTTACTTGCTACTCCCTCCACCTACTGGACATAGAAGGTAACTTTTTCAGCAGGACTAACTTGGACCCTGCATCCACCTGAGCTTGTAACTTTCACGCGGTTTCGCACGACCAGATAACTGTGAGTGGCACTTTGTGCTTTTTGGCACTATGCTTACCGTAAATCTTTAAAATTGCATATCTCCGAGGGAAGAGCCTAGCACGGGACCAAGATAGCCGGGTGATCGTGTAGCTGCGTGAGACCCATTCCTCCGTTTGTCTATCCTGCCAGTTATCCTGTGACCTGAGGACGGCTTTCGATGGGGGAAAGGTGTTGGCTGCGCCCTGGTGAAATTGCGGCTCGAAAGGTGCAATTCTACCCTCCCGGATCGTCGTCTGAAGTATTGGGCCTTTCCGTCGCCTGAGCTGCGGACTGTGGAGACAGTTGTGGCCGGGCACTAATGCGACAACAGCAGCTGTGTCGACCGGAAGTGGTGCCTCCTCCTGGAACTGTCACCAGGAATTATCCCTAACGACTGGGCGTTTTGAGGGTACCCTCTCTGTACTAATTGACTGCATTTGGTTTAGCTCTCGGAGAGCAGAGGAGGTGGGAAGTGTTGTCGGCGGTGTGAACTTGTGCGGCATCGGCCGGTTGCTTGAGGCCTCCTCGATCACCCTCCATGGCGGCGAGATCAGAGATCGAGAAACCTCCCCCCAAAGGTGGGAGAGCTCAGAGAGCTGTCCAGTCCAATAAACTGGACAGATATATGTTTCCTAAGGGATCTCCGAGTGACCAGAGACAACACCCTGCGACCGGACCCGCCTCCCCAAGTGGCGGCTCCGAGCCTTCTCTGAAAGACAAAATGGATGTCGTCACTAGGATTGAGGCTTCTTTGGGGACTAGGATGGATGCGCTTGATACTAAACTGGACTCGGTTAAGATTGACGTTAACCTTTTGCGCACGGATCTCGCTAAGATTAGTGAAAAAGTGAAGTCCCTAGACATCAGAACGACTAGCCTGGTGGACGACGTCGCTGAAGTACAGAGAGAGGTCCGGGCCTTGCAAGCGGCACGGGAGGAGACTCGACGGCTGCTTGATGACTATGAGGGCCGTAATCGGCGCAACAACGTTCGCATCCTAGGTGTACCAGAAAAGGCGGAAGATCGTACGCCTGATCTCTTTGTGGAAGACTTGATCCTTAACCACCTGAAGCCTAAGGGACTCAGCAAGTTTTTTACAGTGGAGAGGGCGCATAGGGTTCCAGGCGGGCCGCCGAAAGTGGGGGCGCCAGCTAGACCCTTGATTGCGAGGGTCCTGAATTATCGGGACCGTGATGTCAAACTCCAGGTCTCGCGGACGGATGGCCCGTTACGGTACGAAAATACTACTGTGTCCTTCTTTCCGGACTTTACGCAAGCTGTACAGAGGATGCGTCAGAGTTTCCTTCAAGTCAAGCGGAGGATGAGAGATAAAATACTCTATGCTATATCCTGCTAAGCTGCGAGTCGAAGCGAATGGGAAGACTTGGTTTTTTGACAATGCGGAGGTAGCATCAGACTGTTTGGACAATGTGATTGCTGATGGTGCTGAAGACCGGCGACAAGAGGCTGAGGATGAGCGGCAGGGCCCGGAATGAGAGACTTCTGCACCGAACAATTTAATTTGTCTTTGGACACGGGGGTGGATATAACCTTTTCTTTAGGGGTGGGCGGCCAGCTACGCTCCGTGCACGGAGTGTGCGTAGTGCCGCCTACTCCGCATTTTGCGGAGCTGGCGGAGCCAGGCGGCACTACGCACGCTCCGCAGACGGAGCGTAGCTGGCCGCCACCCGCCTCCCTCCCGCCCTCCCTAAATACTTTCAAATAAAGGAATCAAATAATTTAAAAAGCACTTACCTTGCCGCCGCTGCCCGCCGCGTCCCCGGGGCTCGCTATCTTCCGTCTTCCGTCCGCTTTACTAATGCGCATGCGCGGACGGCCGTGCATGCGCATTTTCACGAGAAAATGCGCATGCGCGGCCGCCCGCGCATGCGCATTAGTAATGAAGACGGAAGACGGAAGATAGCGAGCCCCGGGGACGCGGCGGGCAGCGGCGGCAAGGTAAGTGCTTTTTAAATTATTTGATTCCTTTATTTGAAAGTATTTAGGGAGGGCGGGAGGGAGGCGGGTGGCGGGGCTGGCGGCCAGTGGTGTTTGCGGAGTGGGGCTACGCGGAGTGCGGAGGTGGGCGTAGTTTCTCGCCCACTTTGCGTAGCTCCGCGAAGCCCCACTCCGCGAACTCCGCCCAGGGTTACTTTTCTTATTGTGTAACTGTACTGCTTTGGGCTAATACGTTTGTTCCTTAGACATGATTCTTGTGGGGGAATGGGTTTGGGGCTATGCGGCAGGCGCCTGCTCTTCCTACTTTTAGTTACCATTGTTGGGCGGGGCGACAGGCACACTGCGAGTTGGGGTTGGGGCGTTGTCCTAATGCAGGGAGGGGAGGAGCTTTGATTGAGGGGGGGAGTTGTTTGTTTCTTTTTGGTTTCAGTTTCGATTTGAATTGCATTGGGTGTTAGCAGATGTGCATGTCCGCGTGTGGAGTGGGGTGAATGTCTTGCTCTAATCATGGATCGGGGATCCGGGTGTTGAGTTGGAACGTGAATGGTTTGGGGGACAAAATTAAGAGAGGTATGGTTAGTCAGCTAATCAGGCATCATTCACCAGATGTGGTACTTCTCCAGGAGACGCATCTTGTGAGTAAACGTTGTATGGCCCTTCATAGAGGGGGATATAAACTAATCGCACACGCGGGGTTCACAACAGGCTCTAGGGGGGTTGGAATCTTGGTGAAGAAGGCCTTCCCATTTGAGGTTCAGCTGCGTGGTCTGATCAGCGTGGCAGATATGTGGGTGTCTCTGGGAGGATGGGGGGTAAAGTTGTCACCTTTCTCTCTATCTATCTTCCCCCGGGCCTCCAATCTGACACCTTTAAAGATCTTGCCAAGGTTTTTCTCTCGCTCCCACTTGGTCTTCTAGTTCTTGGTGGTGACTTTAATACCGTTGTCGATGGTAGTTTAGACCGTACCCCACCGAGATCGCTTCCTCCATCGCGTCAGTGGCTCCCTGAATTCTTGGATTCTTTTGGTTTGGTTGATGTGTGGCGTCTCTTGAATCCTGTATTACGGAGCTATACATATCTCTCGGCGGCGCATGGCTCTATGTCACGACTTGACTATGTTCTGTTGCCTGCGGCTATGGCGGACACTGTCAGGGAGGCACGTTATTTGGGAAGGGGTATCTCTGATCACTCCCCAGTTTGGGTCCGAGTTGAGATGGGCCAGCCTACGGTGGGTAGAGTTGCGCCTATTAACGCCTGGCATCTTCGAGACCCCGTCATTAGAAAAGAGATATGTAGGGCTTCGGGACAGTACTTTCAGCATAATCAGGGCACGGTGGATTCTGTGCAGATGCTGTGGGAGGCTTATAAAGTTGTTCTACGCGGGGAGGCTTTGTCTCTCATTGTGGGTAAGAAAAAGAGATGCCTTGAGGAGATTAATACTGTTGAAGAGGAGGTTATCGACTTGGAAGAGCAAGTTGCCAGTGGCGCGTCTGTCGAGAATCAGCATCAGTTACACCTCAAGCAGGATGAGTACCATAGGCTGTCTAGAGAATCGGCGGTGACGCAACATAATGATGTCCAGAGTAGGGTTTATGAGCAAGGCGATAGGGCTGGCAAGCTCATAGCGCGCCTCTCGGTTGGTGCCTGAGCTTGAGAGTGACGGTCCTGAGGCTCTCACGGACCCTCAGATGATCGCAGATTCCTTTGGCTGCTACTATATGGATGTTTCTGCTTCCTCGGATGCATATACTGGCGCAGAACAGGCTGAGATGATTAGAGATATTATTATGCCTAGTTTGTCTGAGGAAGATCGGAAATATATGGATTCCGATATTACTGATGACGAAATAGCGGGAGCCATCAAGAGCATTAACTCGGGGAAGGCGACGGGTCCCAATGGCATTCCGATTGAGCTCTATAAATTGAATGCTTACAAAATTGCGCCACATATTAAAGCCATGTTTCTTGAGAGTAAAGAGTCTGGTAGCCTCCCCTATGATCAGCGGATTGCGAATATCGTCGTTATCCACAAACCAGGTAAGCCCCGAACCTCCCCCTCTTCCTATAGACCTATTTCTTTGCTCAACGCGGAACCCAAGAATTTGGCCAAACTACTGGCGATCAGGTTGTTTAGGGTGATCTCCACTTTGGTACACCCAGACCAGTCGGGTTTTATGCCGCGCCGCAACACTGCGTTGAATCTTCGGTGTTTACACAGAGTGCTGGGGAGGGCCCGTGATCTGTTGCAGCTCGCTGTGTTGGTGTACCTAGACGCCACCATGGCCTTTGATCGGGTCGAATGGTCGTACCTATTTGCGGTGTTGGAGAAGCTGGGTTTCGGGCCTGCGTTTATAGGATGGGTGCGCCTGCTATACACTGCCCCTTTGGCTCGCGTCGTTGTGAACAACTGTCAATCTGGTGATTTTGCATTAGAGAGAGGGACGCGGCAGGGATGTCCTCTGTCGCCCCTTCTGTTTGCGTTGGCGCTGGAGCCGTTGGCGGCTTGGGTCAGATGGGATAGATCTGTACGTGGGCTGCGATGGTCCCCGGATTGGGAAGATAAGATCTCGCTTTATGCCGATGATGTGCTTCTCTATCTCACTTCGCCTAGGTCCTCGTTGCTTGTTTTTCTCGACATTCTCAGAGTGTTTGGTGAATACTCGGGCTTTGCTATTAATTGGGCGAAGTCTGTATTGTTAGTTTTGTCGGGAGACCCGCCGGTGATTCCACAGACCTGCCCTCTCCAAATTACTACTACGGGCTTTGTATATGTGGGAATTTATATTGCCTTGGACGCCAGGTCAAGATATGTAGAGAACTTGTTGCCTCCGCTGGTCAGACTACGTACTGATGTTGAGCGTTGGAAGGCGTTGCCTCTGTCTCTTCTGGGCAGAGCGGTATTGTTTAAAATGTTGGCGTTTCCTCGGTTTTTATATGCTCTCCAAAATGCTATGGACCCCGTGCCCGCTAAATACTTCAAGGAGATAGAGTCGCTTCAGAGTCGTCTTCTAATGGATGGTAGACCCCGCAATGCTTATACTAAACTCACCCTGGCCTGGTATGATGGAGGTATCGGGCTTCCTGATTTGAAGAAATATTATTGGGCCTCCCAGTTGGCGGCTATCAATCAGATAGTGTATGGCTTGCCAGGTGACCCTGGGTACGCCATGGTTCGTAGTCAGTCGCCCGGGGGAGATTTCCTTCGGGCTTTGTATAATCGGCCGGGACGGTTTTTGCTCGCGGGTCCCACCTCGCATGCGGTGAAGATCTGGCATGCGGCTAACAGGAGTCTGGGATGGGAAGGGAAGAGAGATTGACTCTCGCGACCCCTCTCTTTATCTCTGCCAAATTGGGCAATCTGTGGACCACCAAAGGATTTGACAAGTGGGAGTTTATTGGTATTGGTCAGATTAAGGATGTCTGGGGGAAAGGGGAAGTACTGTCCTTCGAGGCGCTCCAACAGCGACATAACCTCCATAGTAATGAGCGGTTTCGTTACCTACAGGTCAGGCATGCTCTCCTCTCCCATGTGTTACCGGGAGACACCCTCCCCGAGGCCTCCCTTCTTGAAGATCGTGTATTGGATGGGCATATACCAGAGAAAACAATTTCATTGATTTATCGAAAGTTGATCAATCACATGGAAGACCCTTTGGGGTCTCTCAGGGTGGCGTGGGTTGCTGATGGTTTGGAGATAGACGATGAGGACTGGGTTGAGGCTGTGTCCTCCCCTAGAGTAGTGGCGATACAGATGAGGTTGCGTCTGGTGCAATTAAAGATTCTACATAGATCGTATGTTACGGGTCCGGGTCTGGTGCGGATGGGATGGAGTACGAATGGCGAATGCAAGAGAGGTTGTGGAGAGATTGTAATGTTTTTACACATATTTTGGCACTGCGATAGTGTTCAGAGTTATTGGTGCTCCACTCATGATACGCTGAAGGAGGTCCTGGGCTGTGAGGTGTGATTGGAAGCGCGCAGATGTCTTTTGAATATCTGGGAACCCACGGATCTTAACCAATACTTAAAGCAATGGGTTACACTGGCCTGTATGATTGCGAAGCGCAATATAGCACAGCTCTGGGGAGCCACTCAATCGCCGCAACACACCAAATGGGTCCAGGATCTGGACTGGTGTATGTTCAGAGTGCGAGCTGTGTATGTGGCAAGGGCCTGCCCTGAAAAGTGGATAAAGGTTTGGGGGCCGTGGAATGATTACCGGGGCGACATTTATGCTCCCCAGCCGGGCGGTCTGATTTGGACACTCAGGACTCCCCTTGATTCTAAGTTCTATACCATTCTGTGTAACATATACTGTTTGCGAGACTTCCTCTGCTCCGAACACTGCAGAAATAATGTCGATATACCCCCAATGCATTTGTTAATTTTGTTTCATTGTTTATTATATATCAATAAAAAGAAATATAAAAAGAAAATTGCATATCTCCGGTACTACTGATGGATTTTTTTAGTTTTGTTGTCAAATAATTTATTACATTTTACTCTATTTGTCTAAATTGGTGTGGGATTTCTCAGGTGTTGTGTTTTCACTTTATTGCTGTTTGTGTTTACACATTGCCTCTAAGTTAAGCTTGTTGGCTTTTGTGCCAAGCTACCAGAGGTTAATTCAGTGACTTTTTGTGGATCACCCAGACAAGGATTGTTGCTGTTGCTCTAGTAGGGTTTCACACCTCTCAACCAACAACGCAATTTCTCACAGTAGAGCTAAGGAGTTCCAAATCTCCAGGACAATTATTGGAAGGACGTTGGATGCAGAACCATTGAAACTGATGAAGGAAAGAAGAGACTTAGATGATCCACAAGCACGTTTTCCCCCCAGGGAGATAAACTGGTTGAAGACCAATGAGATGTTGCTCTGCTTAAAGAAACAAGTTACAGCTCAACTGGGCTAGAATAGACAGACTTCTTTTCTTCTTGGTGCTGAACACAGCTCCTGACCACCTGACTGTCTGTTCAAATCAGAATTAATTGATTGAGAATCATCGGAGCAAAATGAAGCGATTCTAAATTTAAAGCTTTTGATTCCTTCTAGTTTGAAGACACTCAAATCTGGCAGGGAGACCACCTCTCTTATGTAGGTTTCACTAAAGAGTCACTCCCTACCACAGCCTGCTGGCATTCATGATAATTATTGTGAAGAGAGAAGAAATAAGGTTCCATTGCTCAATGACTGCTTTGGGAGCCACTATCACAGATCAGGAGATACCTGCTGAGAAATGGGGACTGGAAGCCATTAAACTTGAGAAAGCGGAGCCCAAACCCTTACAGGGTGACAAACCAGGGGCTACACGTCAAGACAAGCCCAAGGCACAATCAATATTGACAAGGCCATGTCCCAATAAACTACTAACCACTGTGACAGATGCCTAGAATTTGGTCAGCAGGGAATCCAGTTAATTGAGATTTTCCTCGACATAACAGTGGGAAAGATTTGTCTTCCCAAACATAGGAAGGAGAGACTTCAGTCTCATCGACCAGCCCAGCTAGAGAGTGGTTGCTCCTACAGGGGGACTTGGCCTAAACAATTACTATCCTGCCCTGGGCTTGTTGGCTTGTTTGCATCTTTAACCTGTGGTTTATCACCAACTAAGTTATTGGGTGCCTCTATCGGAGGATTACAGTATACAAGTCCCCATTCTTTCGCAGGTAACTGAGGGTCTGGAGTACCGGCTGAAAGAGGAGCCATTAAGCAGGGGTACTCCTTTGCTTCACCCTTTTGCCAAAGTAATCACAACAGATGCCAGCGGTAAGATTTGGGGAGCAAGTCTTTAGAATCACCAAATCCAAGGGAGGTGGTAACTTTGTCAGAGATCTTCAAACTGGAGGGAGTTGATGGTGGTCTATTTTGCATTATTTCAATGTAGTCTTATGATTTATGATTCTCAATCACTCAGTCCTTATTCTTTTGACCAATAAGCTGGTCAAAAGTTATCTACTGCACGGGAGGGGATCAGTCCTGTTTCCTAGCTCAGTTGGCATATGTCATTTTCCTCTGGGGGCACAGCATCTGCTGTATTTGCAAGCAGTGTGTCTGCCAGGGAGGGAGAACTTGCTTGCAGACATCTGAGTTGACCTTTTCCTTCTTCAATCTTGATGGTCTGCATCCAAAGATCTTACAGCAAATATACCACAGATTTGGGACACTGTGGACAGACCTACTTGCCTCAAAGAAGTATTGTCAGATTTCAAAATTTAAAGTCTATTTCCAGCCCCAGGGGTTAGGGCAGTAGATGCATGTTTTGATCCAGTGGCCACAGGGTTTCCTATATACTTTTCCTCCCATTCCTTTGATTCCCAGGGGAATTCAGAAGATTATGACAGGTCAAGTTCAAGTTTGGTGGTGGTACTATATTGACCCAGGAGGGCCTGGTTCCCTCTTCTCCTATAGTTGTTGGATTCTCCCCATTGGCCTTTCCCTTTGCAGCTATCGCCTCAGTTAGCACCATCCCTCGTCAGAGCAGCTCTGTCGAGACTTCATCTGGGGGCTTGTAGCTTGACAGATTGAGTCTTCAAGAGTTAGGTTGTTATGAGGAGGTCACTATAATAATTAATTAATTCTGATGTCCTGCTACCTTAAAGGCGCCCAGTAGGTACTGTAAGTCATTTTTTACTTGTGCACTTCAAAACCCTTATCCCTTAGCCTGTTTGATTCTGTGAGAGTTCTACAGGAAACCAGAAGTTATATCGTCTAGTATCCAGGTTACAAACAGGGTCTTTTTGAAAAAAAAACTCCCAATGATACATTTTTCCTGTCCCATCTTAGGATCTGCCATTGGTTTTGAAGGCTCTCCAGTTCACACCTTCCAAACCTTTATGGTCAGTAGGTCTCAAGTTTCTCTTATACAAAGTACTTGCCTTTCTTGCTATTTGTTCATGTTGCAGAATTGGAGAACTAGGGGCATTGCTTTTTTGTGACCCTTTGATTACTTTTCTTTCCAGACAAGGTTACCATGTGACAGAAGCCTTCTTTTATTCTGAAAGTTCTAATAAACTTCCATGTGTCCAGGGGCGGCTCTAGGGTCATGGTGGCCCTGGGCAGGGAGCGTAGGTAGGGGGCCCCGGGAGAGGGGGTCCGGGTGGGGCAGAGCGCGGAGGCCAGTAAAGAGAGGGGGGGGGTTCAGGGTGTTTAGAAGTGGAACTGAGCCGGAGGCCGCCAAATCCCTGCCAGGGGCCGCCACACAAATATGTATCCATCCTCAGAGGATAAATATATTAAGGATATATATTGGTGTGGTGGTCCCTAGGGTTTGGTGGCCCTGTGCAGGTGCACAGCTTGCACATGCCTAAGGCCGGCCCTGATGTGTCACAAGATCAGGTTCTACCGGTTCACTTTCCAAAGCTATCCTCTTTAGGAGAAAAAGTTACATACTCTTAATTTGCCTACAGCATTATAAATTGATGTTGCAAGAATCACATCTGTAATGAAAGCATAGTCTCTTTTTTCCACATTTGCTTTCATGGAGCAAATTGGGAGGGGTTTCCTTTTGGTGGCAGGAGATTTTAATATAATATTTGAACCGAGATTGATAAGCAACTGGAATTGACAAGATTGTAATGGTCAGTGGGGTATCCCCCAGCTGGATTTGTCTCATTTACACTGGTCTTCAAAAACCGGCCAGCTTTTGGCCCTCACACTTAATTTTGATTTAAGAGGTGCAAATGGCATGACTCCATCTGATCGCTTAGCTAAAATGACTTTTCATAGACCTGGTTATGAGAGTCGCATTCATTACTTTCTTGTAGATGTGAAGTTATGGCCGCATATAATTGATATGGAAGTGGTCGATAGATCGAACAGCGACCACCATGCATTAATCTTAATCCTGTCTGATATTTTCAAGATAAACTCAGCCCTGAAAGGGCTTCGTGTCTTGGGTGCCTTTCTGCATTTATCAACCAGAAAAATATAGTGTGGAAATGGGTGGAAAAAAAATCCTCTAATGAAATGTAAGCTGAGCCTACATGCAGGATGCACTGTTCCTAGGGAGAATATTATTCTCACAATTTCTTGCAATTATATATTCTTAAAGGTATGTAATCAACACATATCTCTTTCAAAGAAACACATTTTATTTCTGATAGAGCATATTCTGATTTGTTACTATTGTTTTCTATTTAGTTGTAGATACAAGACTACAATTTTCTGATACAAAACATAAATTGATTGAAATGCCTGTATTCAACTATACAATACTTTTCTAAAAAGAATGCAACCACTCATGGTGTTCGTATGTACCTAATCATGAGAACACATTACATCATTTTCTTTTTCGGTCACTAGACTTGCGAAAAGATGTCGCCCAATGCATTTCGGGAAACCCTGTTCCCTTCTTCAGGGGCGAGTATCTTAGACCACGTCACTGTGAACTGCATGTCCTCTGTGTTCGTCACGCGTAATCTAGCGCCAATGTGCACGCGAAAATATAACCGAAATAATCTGGCTGGGATGACAAGCCGAAGTTTCTACGGTCTAAGGTGATTACACAAGGTTGCTTCACATAAATGTTGACTCAAACATATTGTCCTATAATATTGAGGGTAAGTATATTGTTTTTTAACTGCTTTACAAATATGTCAACGTTTGGAATTTTAATTTATGGTAGTATTATTTCTTATAATGGTGTTTTATTGTATTGTAGGTTTTTATTTTATTACATATATTATCATATAATTATGATTATTTTAAAAATCTCATTGTAATTATTTTGGGGTTACTGTGATCATTGGGAGATTGGATGGGTAGCGTTAATTCTTGCTGCACTGTACTCTTTACCGCATTAGACACTGTGCTCTGACTATCCTGTAGATATGAGTAACCCCTCTAGGATAGGGCTTTTGATGTCTTCTTTATATTCACTACCCGCTCTCGATACTGAGACATATGGAATCTCCACCTCCATCTGCAAGATTGTCTCTATATATAGGGACAGTCTAACTCTGTGGGACTCCCCTATATATTAATTGATCATGTCTGGGTAAAAAACCTCCAATAAAATGGAGGTTCAAGGATATTCACCCTCTGTCTCCACTGTATAGCTATATAGTTGAACACGCTAGGGTGATTGATTTGATTTATCTAGTGAGCATGTTGAATGAGGATTGAGAAAAAGAATGTTGATTAGTGTATGGTGTATATACCCCCCTATGAACTGTTGTTTCCAGACCTTTGAGCAGCCTTTTTTTCCCGAGTTAAAATGCAGTAATTGATAAGATTAAATGACTAGGGGCAACCTCCGCATTCAGAGCCATATGTGGATTAGAAACTATGATGTATGATATACCTTAACAATTGTTATGTGATTATGCCAATGTATCGATATGCATATTTTGTATTTTCAGATATATAGTCCCCTACTCCGTGGTACATCATCGTCCTGACGAAGGTGTGGCCCGTGTGCGTTCTTACACCGGAACTTCGTCGGCGTGGTTCTTGTTGGCGGCAGGATTGTTTACTCCACTAATAAGTCCTTATTTCCATTTCTGGTTCTGCCTAACACTCCTTTGTTTAATGAATTGTTGTCCATTCTGTTATCAATTAATTTGATGGCGCTTCTGTACTAGTTGGATTATTTATATTTGGAAGTGTGAAAGATTGGTTGTGTGAATGATATTAGAGAAGGTGGTTATGTATGAGATATGTACGGTGTTTGTGGGACGTTATATGCAATATTGATCATGTGTGTTTTAATCAATTTATTTGAACAATGAACTTATATTTATCTTTTGTAATATCAGTATATGGAATTTTGAAAATCAAAGACAATTAATAAATAATTATTAAAACAAATATATCTATACTTGACTGACCTGATGTTTGGCTCGGAATGGTAGATCTGTTGCTCCAATGATACTTTAGGATCTTCATGTAGGACCTTACTTAAATATTACTGGCAGGGTCTTTCTGTTCTGTTTTTGTAGTGTTAATTCTTAGTTCTGCAATACTTTATGTTAATGAATTGTCAATTATGTTTTAGCTTTTTATTGTTACCTTTTTGTTTAACCATGTAATCCATTTTTAGTTGTGTATTAATATTTCATTGTGGGCTGTTGGGTACATCCAGGCATTGGGAAGGTAGAGGTTGTTTGTTATTTGTATATTAATGTATGGTAATTAAGTACTTTTTAAATTATTCTACATATTTTAATTGTTATTATTTGTTTAATGTTTCATTAATTGTTGCATGTATGTATCACATTTTAGTTTTGTGTTGTGGGGTTTATTGGGTTATTTGGTGGGCAGCTTTGTTTGTTAAACTACATATTCCTTTATGTTAATTGATTAATATGTTAATTGTTTAATATTTAGATTGCTATTTATTTCTTTGAATGTTATATAGTTTGTTAAGTTATGTATTACATTGACAATTCTGGGTGTAGGGCTTACTATGGGATTGGGTGGGCATTTTTTTAACAAAATAATTTCAAAAGTTTGATTACTGTAATAATGATGTTGTTTTTTAAATTAAAAATCAGTTAATTGTATATTTGTAAATTAATTATTAAATAAAAAATAGTTGTTATTATTTTGTAATTAATTTAAACTTCATGTTTGCTATAATTTTAACAGGAAAAATGCTTTGTAAATAATTATTTTATGCTATAGTGATATTTGTCTGTTTTAAGTATGCCCCTTACCCAGTGTTTGTAAGACTGGTTTAAGAATAGTAAAATTAACTCCCCCAATGTATCTACTTTCCCCAATGTTGGAAAGGTTAAAGTTAGAATAGTAGATGGTTATCCCATTGCATCCACTTTCCTGAATGTTTATTAAGCTGGAGTTAGAATAGTAAATCTCATCCTACGTAATCTATGCATTTTTTCCAATTTTTGTTAGATTAGATCTAGAATAGTAAATCTGCCACCCAATGTATGCACTTTCCCCACTGTTTTTTAGACTAGATATAAAATAGTACATCTGACCTCCCATCTTTTCTCCCAATATATGCACCTTCCTCAATGTTTTTAGGACTGGAGTATGAATAGTAACTCCTAGCCATATCCCCCAATCCCGATGAATACACTTTCTCCAATATTTGTTAAAGGTTACAATACAAAATCTGACTCTGCACAATTTATGCATTTTACTAGGGATGGGCGAAATTTGTTAATTTGCTTTTGTGTAATTACATGAAATTTCTACAAACTTTTACTAGAATATATGTAATTATGTGAAACTCAAATTAATTATTTAGCACTATTTTTTTTAGTGTCACATGCGTTCTTTTGTTAATTTTAGAAAAGTAAATCTGACACCCCCAAATATATAAACGTTCGCCAATGTTTTTTTGATTGAAGTTAGAATGCTAAATCTGCCACGGCTACTGCTGTATATCATTTCTGGAAGTAGAATACTATATGTGACCCCCATTAATGTATATATTTTTCCATGTGTCTTATGGATTGGATTTAGATTAGTAAATTTGATTCCTTCCCCCCAAACTGTACATATTTTCTCAATATTTGTATGACTGTACCTTTGTTAAAAGTTTTTGGAATACAGTTTGGCATACTATTTATTGTTTCTTTCAGTATGTGTTTAGAACGTATTACATTTACAAGTAAATACTTTTCAAATTATAATATTTCTTGTATTTTAAAATTATTTTGTTTTTTAAATTATTTCTCATTGGTTTTGTTGTGTGACATATATTAGTTTTGATCACATTTTCTGGTTTATCAATTATATAGTTAGTCTTTGATGGTTTGATGGCTTGTTCAAAATCAATAATAAACATGCATGTTTATATTGGTTTTTATTATATAATATACATTAATAACATCATTGTTTTATTTCAAATGTACATTTTTAAAATGTATTCTCATGTGTTTTGCTGTGTGACATATATTAGTTTTACATTCCACAAAGTCAAACAGAACCTGCTTGATCACTAGGTTGCACTGTTCACATGCCCAATCTGGTGCTTGGTTACATATATCACATGTTAAACAAACATTATAGCAAATACGATAGTATCAAAAAGATCATTTGAACCAAAGTGAATAAACGTAATGAAATGAAAACTCATTTGTTCTTCAGTTATGTTTAAATAGTAGTCAGATACTTGAATGTAAACATTAAACTGATAAAATATTCAAGAACAATTCAATCGGGACAGAAACCGCAGGACGATATGGTCACAGTTCAACACACTGTGTTCTGCTTTATTTTCAATTTCCAATTTTTAATTCTCCAACATTCTACATTGATAACAGGAAAAACACATTTAGGGCCAGATGTAGGAAAATATCATTTACCGATTCTAAAATACCGAAATTTTACCGATTCGGTATTTTAGAATCTGTAAATGATATGTAGCTAGTGAGTCTGTAAATTTTACCGAATCGGTAAGTGCCAGATGTAGGTAGGCTTTTACTGGTCGGTAACGGCCGAAATCGGCCATTACCGACTGGTAAAAGCCTTTTCCTATGTAGGAGGCTATTTTATCGATTTGGTAAATAAAGAAATGGTATTTACCGATTCGGTATTTACCGAATCATCATTTACCGATTCGGTATTTACCAAATCGGTAAATGAGATGTAGGAAGCACTGTAAACAGTGCTTCTGGGATTTAAGAATTCGTTATTTACCGCCAACTATTAGTTGGTGGTAAATAAGGAATTACTATGTAAATGCATAAATGTGCATTTACACCTGTGCCATGTGACAGACATACATGCCCTTAGGGCATGTATGTATGCCACATGTGCACACCAGCACTAATCAGGGGTGCAACAGGGTGTCAAAATGACACCCTGCCACCCTTGACTTTTTCCCAATTTTACCGAATCGGTAATTACCGATTCGGTAATTGACATTCATTCCTACGGGCCTCCAGGCCCAGAGGAATGAATGGCAAATACCGAATCGGTAAATACTGATTCGTTAAATACCGAATCTTACAGATTCGGTATTTTTTACTGAATAATTACCTACATTGCATTTACCGATTCGAAAATACCGAATCAGTAAGATTCGGTATTTTCGAATCAGTAAATCTAAATTACCTACATCTAGCCCAAGATTGGGTAAATACCGAATCAGTATTTACCGATTCGGTATTTCCCATTCAGGCCCATATGAATGAATGGGAATTACCGAATCGGTAAATACCGATTCTGTAAAATGGGGAACACATTCAAGGGTGGCAGGGTGTCACTTTGACACACTGTTGCACCCCTGAATAGTGCATGGGTGCACATGTGGAACACATGGCACTGTTAAAAAAGCACAAAATTGCTTTTTTAACGTTTTTCGTTATTTACCACCGACTTGTAGTTGGTGGTAAATAACGAATCCTTACAAGTGAAAAGCACTCACTTGAGTGCTTCCTACATTAAGGATTCAGTAATTTACCGAATTGGTATTTAAGAATTCAGTAATTTACCGATTCCTTAAATTACCGATTCGGTAAATTAGGCCCCTACATAGGAAAAGCCTAATACCGGTCGTAACGGCTGAAATTCGGTAATTTCGACCATTACCGACCGGTATTAGGGTTCCTACATCTGGCCCTTAGTATTTAATTAGGTGTGCAGGTTATCCATCTATTGTGATATGTGTTTTAGTCACATTTTCTTAAAATGTATTTTTACTGGTTTATCAATTGTATAGTTAGTCTTTGATGGTTTGATGGTTTGTTCAAAATCAATAATAATCATGCATGTTTATATTGTTTTTTTATATAATAGGAATTAATACCATTGTTTTATTTCAAATGTACTTTTTATTTGATATATGTTAAGTTTTAAATTTCTTTATATGTAAGTTTTTTTATTTAATTTTTTGTTTACCTATATTTGTATACATTTTTTTTTTTTAATTAATGTTTCCATATTATTTACATTTAGATATGTGTATTACATTAAAAAAAGAATTTTACTATTTGTTAAATTTACAGTAATACTTTCATAGGTATATATACTTACGGTTTGGTAAACTAGCCATAACTTGCACCCCGTCATGCAGTGCGGATGACCTCACATTTTACATCACTCATGACGTTAAATTACATTGATGACTTCAGGGATGACATCCCAAATTACATAATTGATGGCATCACTGGTCAAATCAATGATGACATCATTCACATTACTCCATAAACCCTTACATTTAAAAAAAAAAGAAAGTTGTTAATGAGTAGCCTATATTTATATATAGTATACATTTACTGTGTGTACACATGTGGGTGCAGTGTGACAGCTACATGGTGCATTGTTTACTAGCCAGTAAAGTTGTGCATGAAGGAAGAACTTCGTAATAAACAAATTAAAGATTGAGCAGCCCTGACATGGGTTACAAAGGCATGTTTTAACCTAGGTTCATGGGTTTGGCACATGATCATGCTGAACAGTTGTTAGACAGAGCTACAAATTAGGTCTAAGGGGGCATTTATAAGGTGTGGGTGTTTATTTATACAACTCTGTCTAAAAGTTTTAAGCATTGCAGATTGTTGAATTAATTCAGTGTTGATGATGGAAGTATTCCTTTTGTAAACTTGTCTCTCTAAACTATTTTTGGAGCCCAGAAATGTTTGCAAATGTTTATCAATATCCCAACGTATTGAAAGCAATAAGTAAGGGCAAATAAGAGGAACATGAGGTATCTCTCATTGTAGTTATGAACTTCATGCAGATGAAATTTAAATAACATCTTTATTTATTAGGTCCTACAGTTTATTCCCCAACAGCTGCATATAGAATGCTTCATGCATGGGACCAAAAACAGAACCCTGAATCCATTTTACGAATGAAACTACTGGAAGGAATGCCCAGTTAAGGGGAAACTAAGACAGGTTGGAAAATACAATGACATAACAGTGCACTTATCATTTTTGCGTGAATAAAAATAATAAGTAAAATAAAGATTACCTATACAAATGCCATCACTAAGCATAAATTAAATAACACTTACCAATATCTAAGAATAAGAGATATGTTCAACCCTCTCATAGATACAAGTGAAGGAAAAATACACATTTTTGGCAGGTCCGCTACCCTTTTAGGTGCGCATAAATGTCTTGTTGCCTCACCATCTGCGCCACACACTCCTCCAATTCTCTCAACCAAACACTCATACATCAACAATTCCAACTCAGCACTGGAGCAAGAGACACCCTTCTGCCTCTACTCATGCCTCATGTGCCACTTAAACTTTCCTCACACTCATCAAAACTTTTATCCAGTCTACTGCCATTGCCCATGCCGTTGGTCCACTCAAATGATAAACTAAGCACATGTGTAGACACCCTTACATTCCTCCAAAAGCTTTTTATCTTGCAATTATCAAAACTGCATTTTTTCTTATCGCCACATATATCCTCCTCACCAATACTGTCAATACGTCACACCTTGCCATCCTCCGAATCTGACAGCATTGCATAAAAGCTCAAATACTTTAATTGATTCTAATAAATTTCGCTTTCTGTCCTACCATGGCAAAGCTTCCTTAGCTCCCACTGCCTTGTCAAATTGTTGTTTTGTATCCTGCTTTTGCTTTCTTTACCCTAACTCTGACCATCTCACATGAGCAAAGAGCCACTCTTCAGTGTCTCATCCAACATGGCATTACCTTAGAATAAGGAATTCTGCCTCTCATCACACTAAAGGGACTAAACCTGCAGTAGCTTACTAGTAACTCTGTACGACCAAAACATTCTCAGCAATTTCTCCTCCCAGTTCAACTTATTTCTAGGCACTTACTGAATGGAATTCTTAACAACCCTGTTGAACCTTTCCAGCAACCTATTACCATTTAATTGATACAAAAAGGTAAACGTGTGTTCCCCTCCCTACTTTGTAAAGAAAACTGGAAATATTAATGCAGAGATATCTCGCGGTTCCTTCTCGACAGTTGGCGAGGAATTAGAAGTCAATTCGATTAAATTACTTTCTTTGGGTGAGCTCTCTAAAGATTACTTAATACCATTGATAGCTAAGGACAAATAGGGTTCTAAGTTATATCCCTAACTGCCTAAGATCTTTGCCCAACTATCCAGCATTGTTGTGGATCCACTGTCATTAATCAGTCTTTCACTTGAACGGGGCGTAATCACTGGGGATTTCAAGGATGGCATTGTTCCTCCTCCATTAAAAAAAGCTGGAACTGAACATCTCAGATCATAAAACTTTCAGTCTCTTTTTTATCTCCCTATTAGAGCTAAAATCTAAAATTGTGGAAAAACATGTGGCCAGAATATTATATAATCATCTGCAACCCTTTACTGTTGTTTGGAGGATATTTGCAAGCAGGGTTTTGTCCTGCCCATAATACCAAATCAGTATTAATATCATGCTTGATAATTTACGCAGGGATTGTGGTCAAGGATTTATGAATGCCCTATTCATTATGGATCTGCCCATGGCTTTGGATATCATAGATAATTCCAGCCTGCTGATGTTTAGCTGCAGCAGGAGATATTGCTTTCTCTTAGGGTCCAGTCTTTCCTCAGATAGTAGAAATAAACTGTTAGGCTGGCAACTTTTACTGCCAAAGCCTCTTCAATTATGTTAGGGGTACCACAGGAATCTTACCACTTTTTCAACACATATATGTCCCCATCTATCAAAGCTTTGGTTCGTACAGGCCTATAGATATATATGTATGCCAATGACTCCTAGATTCTGCAGGGACTGAATTGACATCCTGGCTATCCTCGCTGAAGCGTTGCATAGTCCTTCTGTAGTAACACAATTATTTCCCTATATATTTTGACTAGATTTTCAATTCTCTCTTGCATGTTAGGATCTCACACTGAAATATTGAGTAGCTTTCTTTAGTAGGAGTATGTGATTGCGATGTAAAACCAATAACATATTATCTCCTATTTCTCACTTGCAAAAGCAAGGTATTTCATCTTTTGCCACTTGCATCGGTGGTAGTAATACTGTACTTAGTGGTCAAAGTGCCTGCCCTGCATATTTCTTTCTTTATAAATACTCATACGCATTGCCCCCCATGAAAATTGTCCTTTGTCATTAACTTCCTCATTGTATAAGTAATATTAGAAACAATCAGCACAAACTTGGAATACAATTCGGCAAATCCCAAAGATGAAAGCATTCTTGATAACTGCCAGCATTTGTCAATCCATATCCTACTTTCAATGCCCTTGAAATAACATATGAGCTAACTTTTCCAAAAGCACAGAGTGCAACCTCTACAGGGGCAAACCATTCAGTTGATTTCACAGCTTTAATACCTGTTTCCTTTAATTTCTCTGACTCCATCTCAACTTCATCTAGAACAGCACTAGGAACATTGTGGCTATTATTAACATTAGGAAAATAATTACTTTTAATCACAATGTGATTCTGGAACTCTTCCAGTATCTGGAAACATACTCAATAGCCCTTTCCCAGTTTTTACCCTGCTAAACAACTAGGACCTTTCCCCTATGATGGAATATGGAGCGGGCACTCGTGAGATGTTGTGTTTTCGTTCTTTTCAAAAGAGTATCCACTGCATGTGGTACCATAACAACGAGAGTGTTATCCAGTACCAATCCAGCAGGTTGACGAATGGAGATCGCTGCTGCTGCTGTAGCTTTGAGACAACTAGGCAATGCCTTGGCTACTGGATCCAATATAGCCGAAAAATTTGCCCATGGCCGCTGTTTGTCTCCAAATTGTTGCGTTAAAACTGACAACACACAACCTTCTCTTTCATGAACGTAGAGTGTGAAAGGCTTACTGTAATCCGGAGTACCTAACACAGGGGCAGAACACAAGGCAGTACATAAGTTAGAAAAACTCTTCTGACATTCGTCAGTCCAAGGAAGAGGTTGGGGTGTGTCTTTCAGAGTAAGTGCCAGCAGAGGTTTAGCCAACAAAGAAGAATTTGGAATCCACTGTCCTCCCTTTGTGTGGATGGTACAGACATTTGTGCGATTGCTTGAATACGTTCTGGGTTCAATCGCCTTCCCTCCTTCGACAAGAGATGACCTAAGTAGGTAACCTCTTGTCGGCAATATTGTAGTTTAGAGGGTGACACCTTGTGATGTAGATCAGACAAATGAGGCAACAGCGAAACAGTCACATTCTTACAAACATCCTCTGAATCAGTAGCAACCAACAATCATCCACATACTGAATAAGAGTGGCACCTGGGGGCAAAGTGAAAGCATCAAGCTGATATTTCAAAGCCTGACTATAAATGGAGGGACTCTCACAATAGCCTTGGGGTGCACGTTTGAATCGGAAAGTTCGGCCTCCGAGAGAGAAGCCAAAAATATCCCTACTCTCCTCGGCAATAGGAATGCTGAAGAAAGCATTTTTGAGGTCAATAACTGAGAACCAGTCAGCTGAAGCAGGTATCATTGTGAGCAAGGCAGTGATATCTGGGACAACAGGAAACTGGGGTACAACAATCTTGTTAACCTCCCGAAGATCAATTACAAAACGATATACAGGAGGCTGAGAAGAATCAGTGCGTTTAAGAACAGGTAGAACAGGACTATTGCAAACATTTCCTCTTGTTTCTTCAACCACACCCTTCTGAACTAAATCATAGATGACAGCCAACAGAGGTCTTTCACCAATGTTGGAAATTTTATACTGAGGAATGCGTGGTAATTTATCATTAGGCTTGACAGTAACCGCGTAAGGTGGAATTTTGGGCAGACCAACATCATTCGGACCCGTAGCCCAAAGTGTAGCAGGAAGGGAATGCAATTCGAGTGGGAGGTGGTCCTTAGACAAATACATAGGAGAAACCAATTTCTTACCTAAAGTAAGATGTACACCAGAGGGGGAACAATACAATGTTGCATGAAGACGTTTCAATAAGTCCAAACCCAGCAAATTCTCGCCACAACCAGTTGTTAAAATGAGCAGGCCTCCAAATCATAAGGACCAATTGAGATAGGCAAAGGGCAAGAAACCGGGTTACGAACTGGGGCGCCAGAGAATCCTACAGAAATGTTTGTTAAGCCAGACAAAGGTGCCCCAGGGAGTTTGGAGTGAATTATAGAACTTCTCATTGCACCAGTATCCAAAAGAAATGGCTCTGAAACACCCAATGCAACAACTTCAACATAAGGCCCATTCTGATCCACTGGAACTGATAGGACTCCCTTGCTTTGTCCATGGCTGTCCTAGCTAGTGTGAAAATCCTGATTCTCAATTTCAACACAATAGTCGTCATTGTAATATTGTGGAGACTGAGTATTCTGCTGGTCAAAATAATTCATAGAATGCTGAGGGGGAAAGGAACGCTGTCCCTGAGACCACGCACCTCGCCCTCTACCCCTGGGTGCTGATTGAAAACCACCACGGCCTCGCGGCCCTGGCAATCCACCATTACGCTGCAATAAAACCAGACAGCTATTCTTAAAATGACCTTCCTCTTTACAATAGGCACATTGATTAGGACCAAGCAAAGGTCGCGGTACAAAGGGTTCAGGTTTCTGTAACAACCTCTGAAACTGGGGAGGCTGTTGAAATTGGTGCTGAGCAGAACGAGGGGGATAAGCCTGTTGCAAAAGAACCTTCGTTTTTAATTCTTTAGTCTTTTTCTCGAGTTTATCCTTTTCCTCCTTATCCCTACTCTCGTAATACTGAGCAGTGGCTAATATCTCGGCAGATGAAGAAACAGCCCACAAACTTTCGGAGTCTTTCAATTTATGCGATAATTCTGGTAGTAAATTAAATACAAATGTATCCACGAATAATCGCTGTCCACCCTCAGTACCCATATCTTGACCACTGTGGTCGATGAACGTCTCCTCGAAACGGGTAAAGAAATCGGAGACACTCTCATCTTTCTTCTGTTTACACGCAGCTAACTTATACCAGTTAACACGTAAGGTGGGCATCATCGTTTTCATTAAAGTGATGATCCTACCGGGCAATTGTGCAATCAAATCATCGGGTTTAGCACCACCTACCTGTGCTGCATCCGTGGCACTTATAGCTGCCCAATTACCACCTAAAGCTTGGTCGTGGTCCTCCCTACGAATCCTAGCCCATAACGCTTGTGGGACTACATTTCCCATCAGCATATCAATATCGGCCAAATTCATGATACACGCATCAACAGTCTGGGACAGCTCTTTATAATACCATAGCGACTGAGTGCTGCCATTCATTGTACTGCCTGAATTGAAGACGATTCATTCCTCCTACGTTTGATTCATACAACAGCTTGAAGATTATCGATCCCCTCGACGCCAAAGTGGACGTTTTCACTCCACCTAAACGGCCTTTGTCCTGCCTGGACTACTCGCTACCACAGGAATCTGCTGTTCTCCACGTACGACCCGGATCAGGACCACTACTGGCTTGACTCCAATTGAACCCTCTCCTACTGGTCAGATATTTATTGAACCACGCACTGCACCCAGCCCACCATGTCCTGAAGATGATCCTCAATTATACGGATCGAAACGCCGTTGACTAAACAGCCAGACTCTAGGCGCCCCTTCACAGTGGTTCTCCCTACGAATATTGAACTAAGACACCATTACTGAATCGGAAGCCATTGTGTATCTTCACTGTATATATTTGCACCTTGCACCTTGCGCCGTTCACGCTGTATTTTTTGTCACTTGCGCTGCCGTAGTGTCACAACCCACTGCACTCGTGCACCTTGTACAACCCTTTGGGCTGATATTTGTTACTTGTTTAATTGTTCACACAGTGCTGTAACCATTTGTATTTATCTGTCCCCCTTTCCTACATAATTCTTTGAATTATAAAATGATGCTTTTCAGCAAGACTATGAACAAAATAACTGACTCCTTGATCTCTTTAGGATAATACTGTATAGATATCCTTACCAGGTATTGTTTACTAATCTGTTCAATTATACCCTTTGGGATATTGTTCTGTATACACTTTATAATACCCAGCGGGATTTTTACGAGGGTCCGGTAAAGACTGTTTAAGCGCCAAAACTTCAATTCGTTTCCAGGGGACATGTACCCATATACGCTTGAAATGAGCAGGGACAGGCGGAATATTGCCTGCCTGTGGAACCTCTTCTCTCCATACTGGAGGAACTTCTCTCATAGGATAATGTTTCTCTTTCTGTCTAACTGCAGGATCAGGTTCAAGAAAAGCCTGAGAAGAAAATAAAGACCTGAAAGTGACAAGTGTCCTTACGGCGTCCTCAACCTCAGAACCCACAATAAGTCCTTTATCAATTTTAGCCTTTAGCCTGTATGTCTAACAGACCCTGGGGAGCTAAACCCAAACCTGTATCCTCCCATCCTTTGACAAGAGTGTCACACATAATATTAAAAACATATCTCTGCGTGGGCGCATTCCACTGGTGAAAGGTGCTCATGATATCGTGCACGCTATATTGTGGACCACTCATGATCCATTTGTGAGCAAGAGGGTCCAACACAATTCGCTCGTCGGGACCTGGGAGTTGACTAGGGATTGCCTTCGAGAAAGAGCAGGGGTCAGGTTAAAAGACCCAAAGAGGGGGGAGAAAAGGCCAGAAACAGTATCGACCAATCGTTTACAAGCTGTGGGAAAATCTGACAGTAAAACGCGAGACAAGGTATTAAGCAAAGCAGGAGAGGGACTGACAGTTACAAGAGAAACCGGGGGTAAAGGAGACTGAGGTACAAGAGTCTGAGGGACATGAGTCAGTGGCAAAGGAGGCGGGGGTGGCAATACTGGAAGGGACAATTGTGCAAGAGCCAGGACAAATGGCGGAACGACAGGTGGCTAGACAAGTGGTAACAATGGGCGTGCATTAGCACCTTGTACATAGGGTGGAGGCAATCTTCGTCAAGATCCTTACTCTGTAGAGAAGTAGGCAACACAGGGTAACATCTATCTATTGCCATACGATGCTGTCTTTCTGAGACTTCAATCGCCTGATTAATCTCATTATCTTTAAACTGCTGGGCAGCCTGTATAATCGTCATACCTTTCTCTTTCTTATCTCTTTTTGCCTGCTTAATTTCTCTCTGTTTGGCTTCCTTACGCCAGAGGCTGAAAGAGTCAAACATTGCCGGCCGGGATTTTCTTTTGAACAAAATTGCTTCTAGATTGTCTAATATGTCAGGCTCAAAACTACCATTTTGTGGCCACTGCAGAACACCATCTTTCTTTTTGTATCGGATCCATGCCTCGATAAAGGCAATGGGGCCAACACCATGTTTCGAATAGAGCTCATAAGTGGGAGTTCCAACCGGAGGAATTGGACAAGAGCCCTCCAGCCGGGAATCCCTTTTGTAAGCAAGACAATAAAGCTTCCTAAACTTGCTAAAACCAAGCATCTTTAATTCACTGGTCTGCTTACAAACTTCAAGGGGTTAGAGCAAATAACACAGCACAAACATACTCACCCCTTGGCTTCGGCTATTGCAATGGTCGAATAACAAACCCAAAAAACAAAACAAAGAAGTGGGCGCTACCCACGAATACTTAACTAAGTGTTCTCTCACACCAACCAGTGGCGGTGCGTCCATTAGGGGCGCTGGGGCGTTGCCCCACAAGCCGCCCACGCAGCTCCCTCGGGTCTGTGAACTTTAAGTAAACTCTCCGTTTAGAAGCGAGGGAGAACTGACGACACGACAATCAAGTCAATCAAGATTATGTCGGACCGCCCACCCCCAGACTAGTCTGAAGGGGGTGGGCGGTCCAGCGTCATTTTGACTGACAGCATTGTCAGACAAGCCTGGGACACACTAGGCAGCAGCGCAACACAAGTGCGCATAAACGGGGACGGAGGGCGATTTTTTCGCCGTGCCCAGTCATGCGCACCTGTGTTTTTTCCTGCCTTGCGCATGCCCATTAGGAGCCCCTCGGTCTCCTAATGGGCGTGCAGTGGGCAAAGAGTAACGGTGCCCTAACCCGAATCGATTGGCTAAGAGAGTCACTTGGCGCCAACGACAACGGGACCCCAGAGCCGCCTCCCTCAACCTGTCGGTGTTTTGGTGCCTATCAGCGGAGGAAACGAGTTTTTTAACCTCCCGGTGGCTGCCAGCGCGTGGCCCGCACCACGGCAGGACTTAATAAACATCTCCCGTCAGGAGGGGGCATGCCAGCTGCACACAGGACGGTGAGAGGGGTACAGAGGGCATAGGGGCAGGGCACAGAGCGGGAAGAGCGAAGAAAAACAATGACTGGAACACTGCAATGCCCATATTTTTGAACAGTCAGTTACGGGCAATGATTAAATAAATATGACTTATGTACTAAGTCTTATTTATTTAATAATTGCCCGTAACGGACTGTTCAAAAATATGGGCATTGCAGTGTTCCAGTCATTGGAAGAAGGCCGAAATCGGCAGAGAAACGCTTCTGTTTCCTAGTAAAAAGGCCGTTCTGTGTCTATCACTGCCTGCCACCTGAAGCACACCCCATCAGGCATTGAAAAAGAACTGCACTATATTCCTGTGCTGTATGAGACATTCAACGTTAACGGTTTTACTGTGAAATATAAAAATGGCATATTGTATAACGGCTCCATTAAAATAATGGCCCTGCATCAGGGAGGGGGCAATTGTTTTTTATGCAAACACAGACCGGGCCCATTACTGCTTGCGTGTGTTAGCACTTTAAATTAGAGCTGTCAGCTTCGCTAATGCTTGTTTAAATTAAAATGTAAACTTCTTTAATGCAACCGGGACAAGGGTGCAACTTGAAATTATTCAACAGGAAACAGAGACAAGTGGAGGGCATTTGCACCCCTACGATGCTTTTCAATTTCACGTTGTTCAATATTCTTGTGTTAATGGTATACTGCTTTAAACTCACTGACTTGCTTTGTTGGTCCTCACGGTTCTCCGTTAATAAATTCTGAGATCAACCTCATTTAGTTACAAATATGGCACTCACAAACGTGCTGGTGACATAAGTGATTTCTGTTGTTGATTGTAAGGGACTACAGTGCCCTGTGCCAGCGAGTTCAGCCTGCGAGTTTGGAGTACATGGTGATATGAAAGCCCCTTCTGCAGGTGGTTGTTAGTCTGTCAGTGCTCTTAGCGTACGCATACATGTTTCATTACAGAACCCCTTTTTAATGTACCCCATCTCCAGAATTTAGCACAGGCGGATCTGTCTCTTAGCAGTTTTGTACTTTTTCTGTCCTCTTTCCTGAAGAACTACATTTTGAAGCCGTGTTGGACTTTTGAAGTAGTATTTTGTTTTTACTGATTACATCTGTTACTTCTGGGCTGCTTTTGTGGGGTATATGTCACAAATGTATTACTTTATACTGGGCCGGACTGGGATCCAAATTAAGCCCTGCCAAAATGTTCTTACCCGGTGAACTTTACAAGGCGAGTAGACCTCACATATTTGCTTGCTCGCTGCAATAAAGTATTAATATTGATTTACGCCCCACCACTTCCAAATGTCACCAGCCGCCACTGACACCAACAGAGGTCCGTCTAACGTCTCGCAATACCAGTCGTCACCAAAGGGGCCAAGGCAAGGCGGCAGTCAGGGCAGCAGTCGTCAGCAACCCTCGGAAAGGAGTAGCCGCGCTGCAAAAGACCTTTGGCCCACTTCGACATGCAGGGGTCGCTTGACGTGGTTCGCGGATCCTCCGGAATTTTCTTGCGAGGCTCCTCATGACCCTTGGGCTGAATCGCAACTGCTGAAGCTGCCCCACGTTGGCGCCAGTTGAAGAACCGGGCCTTATGGGCCTGGCGACGCAGGGCACGCCTTAAATCTCCGAGTTAACCTGCCTTGTCGGACAGAGACACGAGACACTCTGTTAGGCGTAGAAAACCAGGTTTATTAGCTGCAGCTAAGCACAGTTGTCCCAGAAGTACAGAGTAGGTTCTTAGGAGACTGCCACTTTATTCTGTGGCGCACAATCTTTTATAGCACACATATTTACAACGTATACTCCCAATACATACAAGGCTAGCCAATAGGAAAAGTTGGAAAACAAGCTATCAAGTGTCCCAAATACGCCCTTTTTTCAGACCCTGTGTGTCACCCCTCCCCACAAGTTAATCAGTGCTAGTGCCTACAATCCAATTTGCAGGTGGCAGGACGTATTTGTGTGCCTCAAAGGATAGTTGTGTAACAAGAGAATACAAGGAGAGAATAGCGAAGGCCAGTCGGATAAGATAAAGTAAGGAAAGAATAGGGAGAGGCAACAGTCAGTCGAGACAGGGATCAATCAACCTAGACATGGATTAGTGGGCTCGGCCAGACCCTGACATCGGTTTCGCAGACAAGGGCAGGGGGTTACTTTTTAACAGAAAAGACACGTAGCAGCTGGAAAAGGCAAAAACACTCCGTTCGCCGTGCTGCCTGAGTGAGGGCAACACAAAATGGTGACGAGACACGAAATGGCGGCCGAATACAGGACAAAGTCGAAAACCAAAGAACCTCAAATCAATGGGGTAACCCAGTATATGTCAGAGGACCTGGGTATCGATCGGTAAAGAAAACAGTGGTCCTACACAATTTTTATCTAAACATATCACTTTGTATAGATAAATGCGTATAAACAATATGTAAAAACAGGCACACATAAAGAGGCTATCAGCCACTTCAATTCGACAAAATATATTTTCATTTATTTAGGCAAAGTAAAAATGTTGGACGAACCCCCTTCCACACGAATTTATGTGAACCTTTTCCCCCTGTGGAATCCATTTCTTTTCTTCTATTATCTTCACTAGAGCACAATTCTTTCACACCTTTTTCTTTTCCTGCCAATGACAACCGTCAAGTACATGTATAAATGTATATCATGCTCTTGAAATCCGCCCTTTTTTAGAATTGGGATGAATTGTTTGTTTTGCATTTTTACTATGCCTAAATAAATGAAAATATATTTTGTCGATTTGAAGTGGCAGATAGCCTTTTTATGTGTGCCTGTTTTTGCATATTGTTTATACGCATTTATCTATACAAAGTGATATGTTTAGATAAAAATTGTCTAGGACCACTGTTTTCTTTACCGATGTGCTTAGTGCGCAACATTGTCACAGCACACAGTGGGGTGAGGCAATACTGGACCATCCAGATATGCTGCAGACACCACACAATTTTGTCCCTTCACGTTCTATCATTCCTAGACAAAAGACACACATTGGAGAGTGAGCTAAGACTCATAGACGAGCTGCATTCCAGCATTGAATAAAGGAGGGTGAATCTGACATCTTAAGGTATGTAATCTCATTGTCAAAAGAGCTCTCACATTGTCCCACATGAATGTGGCCTGTCTCTTTCATCTGTATTACTGTGGTGTACTGAGGGCTATCAAAAAAAGCTGAACGGCCTCTGGTGTTTTATTTTCAATAAGATTTGTTTGTAGAAGTTCCCTGATAGTAATGGTAGAAAGACGTCAGCTAAATCTGTGTACCCAACTGCTATCCCAGAGCACAGAGTAAAATTGAAGCACCAAGTCCTTGATTATAAATACTTTGCTTTATTATTAGTATCATTCATCCTTGATAGCCATCACACAATAGACAGTAGGCTTACTTGAAGAGGGATAACCAGATTAGTGGATTGCAATATACAGAAAAATATCAAAAAAGTCCTTCAGTTAGTAACATTGATCAAACAAGGACAGATGCAAGAGCCTCCATAGTTTTAAACCATAACTCAATGGAAAGACAGCAACCTCTTCTCAGCAGATCTCTAAGGAAATATTGACTATGTAAATGCAATGTTTGTATTCCAATTTATCACAATATGGACCCGAATACAAGGTTGCCAGTTTTTGCTCGAGGATGCAGGGCCGGAATCACTGATTCTGATCAGTATCCATGCACCAAAAAAAAGTGAATATGAGTTGTCTTTTTATGGAATGCAGAATACCCACACTAAGTAAGAGATACTGGTTTCTTTTTCCATGTGATTTTCCCTGATTTCAAAAGAATATCAGGGACGCTTTCCACCTGCATTGAGTAGGCAGAAATTATAAGCAGGAGGGTCCAAAAGAGGTAGGCAGGGTGCTAGGTGATGCCAGAGATGAAGATTGGCATAAGCTTTTCCAAAGGGGGATTATTGTTTGCACCCCGTGTTGCTGCAGGAGTAGGGCAGAGGTCAGACTGTGCTCCTGCTTGCAGCCCCTCCCAGAATTATCAGGTCCTGAGTTTGTAGATCTAATAATTACATGTTCAGAAACACTCGTAATTGTGGATGGCAAAATTCCAGCTGAAGTTATTGTTCTTTTTCAAATTCCACCACTAGTAATTGGGGACCCAGAAATATGCTCAGAAACTCAATTTACTGAAGACCAGAGACTTGAAGCATTTCGGAGTCAGAGGATAATGCTGATTATTATAATCATAACAATGTTGCAAAAGTAATCAATGTGGACTGAAGATCATCCAAAAAAATAACATTTGTATTTTTGGATGTGTGAGTATCAGGAGCAAGACAGCTTTGTTATGTTCATTCGAAATTACTTCAAAAACATGCTTCTTGATGAAAGAGCTGTTAAGAAGAAACATGGAGGGAGCAGAGAGAACAATTGCAAGATGACAGCAATTGCCTCCATGAAAGAGTCTGAATTTGACTGTAAACGCAACTACACTGAGCTGAAGGGTGATATTGCGCCTTTGCACACAATACAGCATCACTTTCTTAAGGCGTGCATTTAGAACCAAGAAGAACAGTCAAATCTCATGTCTGATTGGCTGAGTCTTCTCCTGTTCGCACCCCTTCCATGCCGTCCTAGCTAGCTGTCTATGAGAAGAGATGCTGACCGAGGACATCCAAATTACCTGTGAGTGAATGAATTTGACTGGTGTCAAGACGCTGGGTTGCCAGAGCTACAACTTCACTGAACCAAAATGTTATATTGCATCATTATTCACAGCAAGCAGCGCTTTCTCAGGATGAGTAATGGGGACAGGAGACAACAGTCAAGTTCACTGTCTGATTGACTGAGCAATCTAATGGCCCCACCCTCAGCTCTTAATTAGAGGAGATGCTGACACACAGCATGAGGGACATGTAAGCACACTAAACACAGCAACCATGTTGTGGGCATGCTAACCACCCCACCAACATAGGGCAAGGGGCAGAACCTTTGGTCCAAAATAATGTAAATGTAAATGTAAATTTGTAAAGCGCATTATACCATAGGCATCAAAGCACTGTAACCAACAAAAGCTTACAGAGGGGACCAACTAGGCAATTAAATCTGTGAGAAAAGCCAAGTTTTCACATTCTTGTGAAATGCAGATTATGAAGTAAAACTAGCAAAATGTACTGGGAGAGTTTTCCATAACCTAGCAGCTGCAACTGAAAAAGCACGCTCATCTTATCTTGCCTTCAAAATAATCAGCTTCTTCTCCAACTCCTACCCAGTTCATTATTTTTTCAGTGGAAAATATTAGCTCTAACTCCTTCAAGGTATTTAAAGTATTGCTGTAGTTCCAGTTGCTTCATTTGGAAACATAAGGCAGACATATTCTAAAACTAAAGATCAAGGCTCTAAAAGGGTGGACAACTCTTAGGCACAGTGAGAGCATGGGGTGACTGTTTAAATTTCAAACTTGCCCTAATCTGAGACAATCTAGGAAAGTGGGAGGGATCACTCTTGGATTCAATAATTTTACATTTGAAGATCGGTCTACTGAAAGCAGTTGAAGTAAAACACAAGTAGGGTAACAGCATTGAGGAAACTGCTAACTGAAATCATGGTGCAGCTCGAAGACCAAGAGGGCAGAGCTTGCCGCAACAATATGCAGGTGGTGGGAGTCCCAGAGGGCATGGAAGGACAATAGGCGGACTTCTTCCTGGAAGACTTATTTCTCCACAGTCTGAAGCCAAAGCAATTGTCCACCTTCTTCTCTGTGGAGAGAGCGAATCGTGCATTGGGACCGTGCCTGGGGGCTCCCCCCACACAATAATAGCCTGCATACTTAAGTTCAGAGACAGGGACTCCATCCTGCAGGCGGCACACTCACACGGTGATTTCCAATATGAAAATGTCACCATCTGATTTTTTCTAGATTTTACACAGGTCCAACGCCAAAGACAGACATTCGATGTGGTAAATAAAAGCCCTCAGAGACAAGAACCTGAAGTACATAATGATGTTCCCAGACAAACTCAAGGTGTTGGCTGAGGGAAAATCCTACTTCTTCATGTCGACAGAGAAAGCATGGGAATGGCTGAAGGGTTGGAGGACGGTCGGGCGAAAGATCGATATGGAGAGAGCACCTATTCATTTTTTTCATTTCATGAAGCTTTATTCGGTTCATAACAATTGATGACCATAAAAGCACATAGCAAAATGCGACAAGATAAAATACAGGTAAATTAACAGTAATGTTTAAAAGATCATACTTTTCCTAAAAGCCATAGATTTACAGATAAAACTCGCAACATAAAAACATATATAGGGGCAGTCCATGTTATATACTAAACACATTGCATCCTCCACAGTAAGAATACCATACTTAAGAAATTTTGGTTTTAGATATGTGATCCTTACATTCTGGAACAACGTACAAATGAGCATAAAGTGCAACGTGCTTTGTTTAGAATGCCCATCGCAGGGACAAGGGCCAACCGGGTGCTTTTTTTGGTGTGGGAAGGCCACCAAAGCATGAGCAATTCCAGCTCTTAATCTAGTCAATACAAATCTGTGCGCAGGCCTAGTTACCACACTCAGGTAATTCTGGAATCCCTCGATAACAATATATTTATTGTAAAGATTAACAGTGACGAGAGAATTGGTCACAGCTGAGCGTTTTTGAGCTCTATATGACTTAAAATAATTTTTCATGTCCTGTTTGGCAAGGCCTCTAGGAGGGCGATGATCTAGCAGCAGGTTGATATCATAGATACTCAGGTAGCAATCAACAACATATTTAAGCCATGGTATCATCAAACAGTTGTCTAAACCAAGGCAGTCCCTAATTACAAGTTGATTAAACTCAGTCTTTTCCTTGAGCCAAATAGCTTGATAGAGTAGTAGAGGCCTAAGTAAGGAAAGGTCGCCCAAATAAGTGACCCCTACCTCTTTATGAATCAACTCTGTTGGGGCAGATTTAGGGAGGCACAGTCATTTATTTAGGAAGTTATTTTCTTCCCTCTGCAGGCACTCAACATTGCAGTTAGCCCAAAGCCCCGCCCCATAAAGGGCGGTGGATACACTACGTGCCTTGTAGATCTCCATCATATCTTTAATTCGCCTATCCCCCAGCTTAGAGGCAAATTTAAAAATGCCATAGGAGCTTTTGATCATTTTGGTCCTAACATTGGTTAATTCTTTCCCCCAGCTGCCATCGCTGGAGAAGGTTACCCCCAGGTAGCAAAACTATTGACATGCTGTACTTTTACCCCTTCTATAAAAAAGGCACCGTTTTTCCCCGTCTTTATCCTGCAGGTCATAGTGTGGGTTTTATTTTTGTTAATCAGCAGTCTCCTACTTCCAATGAAATCAGTGAATCTGTCCATCAGGCGCTGCAGGCCAACGGGTGTTCGGGACAGGAGCACCGCGTCATCTGCATAAAGCAGAACTGGAACACTATTCCCAGCAACCTGTGGGGCATCAGCTTTGACAGTTTTCAGGGCAGATTCAACCCCATTAATAAAAAGAGTAAACAACAGGGGGGCAAGAACACACCCCTGTCTAATTCCCCGTTTGACATTAAAATTTGGGGTGCACTCCCCACTAACCCCATAGCGGACACATGTTTGCATCTTACTATACAATCTTGCAAGGAAAAAGATAATTTCTTTGGGGGCACCCATATCTAGCAAAACTGACCACAGGAGTGAATGGTTTACTAAATCAAAAGCACTGCTTAGGTCGGCAAAGCAACGATAAATATTACCGGGCTTAGCTCTAGTGTACTTGCCAATCAATAATTTTAGATTCAGGCACTGATCTAAGGTCCCTCGTCCCTTCCTGAATCCGTATTGGGAATTAGCAAGAATCCCGTTCTCATCCGCCCACTCTTCTAATCTATACAGCAATACTCTACTCATGATTTTAACCGATGAGTCAAGCAGGCTAATCGGCCGGTAGTTGCAGGCTGATGGCTTATCCCCCTTTTTATAAATGGGGACAATAATGGAGTCCCCCAAGAGGGTGGGATCAAGGTGGTAACCGCAGCATTGAGTGCCAAAGTAAGTATTGGTCCCCAGAGCTGCGGTTGAGCCCTGAACACATCAATTGGGAATTTGAATTTTGAATTTAAAAATACTTTTAGAGCGCACGTATACCAGCGGTTTCTTGGTGCTATAGCTAACGGGAACTGAGGTTTAAAAGCAGGGAAGGCAGTAGGAGCGTTTATTCGAAAGACTTCGTGAATAGGTGGGTCTTGAGAAGTTTACGGAATTGTGGGTAGAGGGTAGAGGTACGAAGTTCAAGGGGAAGGGAGTTCCAGAGGGAAGGGGCAAGGGTGGCAAATTAGAGCCTCCCCACTTCTTTCTCCGGAAGCGTGGGATGGTGAGGAGGGACTGGGAAGACGAACGAAGATCCCTGATGGGAGCATAAGGGACGATCTCGGAGGAAATGAACGCTGGTGCCAGGCCAAGTCGGGCCAGGAAAGTAATGGAAGCAAGCTTGAATTGGATTCTGGCTCGCACGGGGAGCCAGTGTAGAGATTTCAGAAGGGGGGTAGAGTGGTGAAATTTTGGAAGATTGAAGGCCAGGCGGGCCGCCTGGTTTTGTATCTGTTGTAGGCGACGCAAGCTGTATGCGGGAATACCGGCATACAGGGCGTTCCCATAGTCCAGGCGGGACACCACCATGGCCAGGATGATAAGTTTAAGGGCAGAGAAAGTGAAGAAACGGGACACCCTGCGTATAGTGCGCAGTGACAGGAAGGAAGAAGATACCACAGAGCTAACCTGGGAGTGAAGGGTGAGTTGAGAGTTAAGTTTTATGCCTAATGTTTTGACTGAGGAGGAGGGAACAGGAGAAGGACCAAGAGAGGGGGGCCAGAAGAGAGGGGACCAGGGGCTGGATGAACCACCCGTCAACACCAGCTCGGTTTTATCGGGTTGAGTTTGAGGTGGTTGTGGTTCATCCAGTCCCTGATATGGAGCATAACAGATTGAAAGTTTAGAACAGCAGAGGGAGAAAAAAGATTGAAAACAAGCTGGAGGTCATCCGCATTGTTGAATAAGGCGACCTCCATCTGTTGAAGAGAGAAAATCAGGGGGGCAATATACAGATTAAACAAGAGGGGGGAGAGGGAGGAACCTTGGGGAACCCCGCACTGAACTTTCTTGACGTCCGGAATCCATCTGGCCCCTGGGCCTTACCACCCTTACTGGATTTAATACTACTTTCCACTTCCTTCAGGGCGATATCTAAAGGCACCACGGGCCAAAGCCTTTGCTCTTCGGACGTCTGGGTATTATCCTGGAAAATTGCGGGAAAGTGTTTCACCCAGTCCTCGCTACCAACGTTAGAGGGGAGCTGTGGATTTTTATCATCTTGGAGGAAAGGGGAGTTAACGGTGGACCAGAACAGGCGACTATCAGCAGTTTCTGCTGCCTTGGATAAATGATCCCAGGCTTCCTGCTGTAATTCCTTCTTCCTTTTGGATAGCGCCTTTTTATATTCAATTCTTAAAAGTCTGACTCTATTCTTATCTCTTGGAGTGAGGGCTAAAGCGTGTTTAAGTTGCGAGAGAAGGGTCGTACAGGTATGGTCAAACCATCCGATCCCTTTTCCACTTCTGCCCGATTTGGTCCCCGTAAAGATGTTATTAATAACGTTGTTAATGTTAAGAAAATGAGTCATAACGGAGGCAGGCGGACATCCTGGAGTCAGGATAATATCAATGTCCGCCAGGCATTTATTTACAATTATGGGTTCCACTATAGCTGCTTTTCCCCCTTTCCACCTAAGCCTAGTCCCATTAGCCCTGTGTGGCTCAATGTTACCCAAAATTCTTGTTGGCAGTTCTACTCTGCACTTCCATGTAGTTATTTGCATTGTGATGTAATTATGGTCACTCAAGGCGGAAGCATCCCTTATCTTGGTCAGGCAGTGGGGTACCAAACTAGATGAAACCATAATATGGTCGATAGTGGATCCGCTATTCCGCCCAGTAAAGGTAGGAATGGAACTCTCACTACCCCCTAGGTCAGTACTCACTAGCTCTAAATCATAAGAAGCCATGACGTTATTGATAGCCTCCCCATAGGCATGATGTGGGAAATGCAACATGCTCTCCCCGCTATTGGTTTGAATCCCACATGCCCTGGAGGAGGACAGACTGCAGACTGTTAAATAAAAATCCCCTAACCAAATATAAGTAAAAGTGCATTTTGCCTCAGATATCATCTTCATGAGGGCACAGTCCAGCTCCTCTATCACTTTGTGCCGTAAATTGTTAAAAGTATTATTATAAAAATTTATTAAAAGCACATCAGTGCCATCCTGTGCGCGTACCCAAAGAATTTGTGAGTGGGGTTCGACTAGCAAATGTTTGATAATTGTCAACTTTAGATCTACTGAAATAAGAAAAAGTAGACCTCCCTTTGCCCTGCCATGCCTTGATTCAGTAGCTTCTAGACTATAGCATGTGTACCCTTCGAAACTAGGTTTGGCAACACACCATGTCTCCTGTAGGCATAGGATGTCGTAGGATCTAACAATGCCCTCCCACTCCATTTTGTGTACCTTAGAGGCCCAACCAGCAATATTCCAGCTAACAATAGAAATCCCCTTGGTATGGTCACTGTTGGAAATGCCATGTGCATTGTTGGGATTCTTGCCTTTACTACTTCGTTCAATCACAGACCTCCCTATATAACTACCTACATCCTTCACTGGGTACTCGGACATCTCAGTCACACAGGACACTGTTGTCCCGCTACTCGTATTACCCATAATATCATTAGTATGTTGACTCTCAGTGACCACCTTTTCCTCACTAGGATTATTCAGATTAGCACCCCTGGTGACGTCCCTCTGAAGCCCAGGTCCCTTAGGAAGTCAATCATTCTGGTCCAGAGAACTCAGGAGTTGATACCTGTTCTGGACCGGGACTTCGTAAACCATCCCATGGGTTGGTGGAAAAAATCTGGCACCATTAGGTAGAAAATTATGGTTAGGTGGGAAAAATCTATCACCAATAGGTGTAAAGTTCGGTGTGGGCAGGAAAAATCTTTCACCATTAGGTACAAAGTTAGGGGTAGGTTGAAAAAATCTCTCACCATTGGGTACAATGTTAGGGGTGAAAGCCCTATCTCTGCTAGTGGCAGGTGGAATCTTATTAAGATGGTTGTAGAAATAGCCCAAAGGACGTGCAGTTACATCGGTCTCATACTGTGTTATAGCAGCGGCTCTTAGTAGGACCGTCGCAACATGCTGGGGGTGTTTAAAATTGACGATCACACAGTCTCCCCCGCAGTTCTTTCTGGTGTTGCCAACCCAGTTAACCCTTCTGGTAGATAGAATTTGGTCCGAGAAATTAACTGGGAACCCACAATTTCTATGTAGCCAGGAGACCGTTTTGTTCTTTAACGAGTCCCGCGGCTCTTGGGGAGGTATGGCCTGACTGAGTGCTAAGGAGGGAACGTTGGTTAAAACCACGACGTAGGGTACACACTCGGGTAGGAGGTCTACAGAGAGATTGTTACCAACAGATGCCCCTACAGACCCAGCAGCCGCAGCCGGCATTGCTGGTGCCTGCACTGCCCCGCCTGTCTTAGGAGCTGGTAGTGTGTTTTTACAAATACGTCCCACTACAGACCCAGCAGCCGCAGCCATCACAGGTGGTGCCTGCATTACCCTGCCTGAATAACATGCTGGTAATGTGCTCGTACTTGGCAAAGCAGATGGGACCTGCAAGGTCAGACTACCCATTTTGGAACCAGATGTAACATTGTTCGTGGGGCAAGACCTCCCCTTAACTGGCTTAGGAGCAGATTGAATAATAGGGGCATCCTTACTAGCTGGTCCAGTGTTAACTATCTTGGCTGCGTGCACATCTAACTGGGACCCCAATCTAGATACTTCAGCTGATAAGGCATCAATTTTGGCAAGTAATGGTTCAACAATCAACTTCAATTTAGCATCTATACAACCCACTAACAATTCGAATTGGTCAGTATTAATAGTAACACAATTATCTTTAGTTAAAGTCCCTTTGTCACAAACATTTTTCTTAGGTGTGGATTCCTTTTTCCTCCTGGTCATATGGCCTCCCCGCTTGGTAGTTAATTTCCTACATGCTCTCATAGAACGAGTAGCCCTTGTGCATGGTTGCGGAGTACCATCAGGGCTTTCAGGTTGGTCTTCCACAGGGATAGAGTCATCTAACACCTCTACGGGGGTAGTTCCGATGTTACAACTGGTGTCCTTAGACTCGACTGTCACAGTGGAAAAAACGTTATCCTCGTTAGTGGGTTCCAATGATAAATCAGGTGGTGGGTCAGGTAAATTGCCTTGACCTAGGGATTTTCTTCTGTCACTGTTAATCCTACTAACAACTTTAACTAAATAGTTATCCATTAGAGAGGTTGGTTTGACATTGTTGGCAGCAATTTAGGAATATAGGGCACAGGTTGCAGCAAAAGGTGGCGTTCAGGAATGTTATGAACCACACAACACGCAATTAACTCCTCGGTGTCCACAGTAAATAGTTTATGAAAGTCAGGGCACTTACTCAGTAAAACAGCCAAGGGGGGTGGCCCAGCCCTGCCTCCTACTGCCTCGGATGGCCACAGACGGCCCGCCCTCTGCCCGGGCTCCGCGCGGTCTCCGCACGCGTCCCGCGACGCGAGAGGCATTGCTCGTCTTTAGCCCTCTCAGGGCGGAAGTGGCTAGCGTGAGGCGGCGTCCAGTGCTGGCAAAGGACGCTGGGGGATGTAGTCCAGTAGTCCAGTCCCCTCACAGCGGCCGCAAAACGATGCGACGGCGGGGGAGGAAGAATGTTGCTGCAGACCCCCCTGTAGCGCTCCCAGTGCACGCTCCGCTCCGGTCCACAAACAAACAAGCAAGGAGCCCCACTCCACCGGAGGCAGTGCTCGTCTTTAGCCCCCTCAGGGCGGAAGTGGCTAGCATGAGGCGGCGTCCGGTGCTGGCAAAGGACGCTGGGGGATGTAGTCCAGTAGTCCAGTCCCCTCACAACGGCCGCAAAACGATGCGACAGGATGGGAGGAAGAACGTTGCTGCAGACCCCCCTGTAGCGCTCCCAGTGCACGCTCCGCTCTACCCACAAACAAACAAGCAAGGATCCCCACTCCACCGGAGGCAGTGCTCGTCTTTAGCCCCCTCAGGGCGGAAGTGGCTAGTGTGAGGCGGCCTCCGGTGCTGGCAAAGGACGCTGGGGGATGTAGTCCAGTAGTCCAGTCCCCTCACAGCGGCCGCAAAACGATGAGATGGCGGGGGAGGAAGAATGTTGCTGCAGACCCCCTGTAGCGCTCCCAGTGCACGCTCCGCTCCGGTCCACAAACAAACAAGCAAGGAGCCCCACTCCACCGGAGGCAGTGCTCGTCTTTAGCCCCCTCAGGGCGGAAGTGGCTAGCCTGAGGCGGCGTCCGGTGCTGGTAAAGGACGCTGGGGGATGTAGTCCAGTAGTCCAGTCCCCTCACAGCAGCCGCAAAATGATGCGACGGCGGGGGAGGAAGAATGTTGCTGCAGACCCCCCTGTAGCGCTCCCAGTGCACGCTCCACTCCGGTCCACAAACAAACAAGCAAGGAGCCCCACTCCCCCGGAGGCAGTGCTCGTCTTTAGCCCCCTCAGGGCGGAAGTGGCTAGCGTGAGGCGGCGTCCAGTGCTGGCAAAGGACGCTGGGGGATGTAGTCCAGTAGTCCAGTCCCCTCACAACGGCCGCAAAACGATGCGACGGCATGGGAGGAAGAACGTTGCTGCAGACCCCCCTGTAGCGCTCCCAGTGCACGCTCCGCTCTGGTCCACAAACAAACAAGCAAGGAGCCCCACTCCACCGGAGGCAGTGCTCGTCTTTAGCCCCCTCAGGGCGGAAGTGGCTAGTGTGAGGCGGCGTCCGGTGCTGGCAAAGGACGCCGCTACAACTTAGGATCCTACACCTCTCGTACTACCCCCGCACATCACTACACAGATGGGGAAGATTCAGACGGCACTATGTGCAAGAGGCTGTCAACAAAAGCGTTTCTCCTTCCATATATTATGGGACTGCCCAGTAATCAACTCATTCTGGAGAGGGGTGACAACCTTAATGTCAAGAGTGTTGGATATAGAGATATCGATGGATGACAGGTGGTTACTACTGATGATCATGGGTGCGGAGGACTGGCCTTGGCACAGTGGACTCTGGCTGGCCCTGTCTGCAGGGGTGCCAAAATGTAATATAGCGAGACGCTGGGGGGCGTCCCTCCCCCATTGGTGACAGAATGGGAGTCCAACCTGGTTGGTGCCAACGAGCGGACGAAGTAGTATATAAAAGCAGGGGCTGCTAAAAGAAGTGGGAAAAGATTTGGTCCCAGTGGCTTAACTACATGGAATGTGTGCCTCCTGAAACAGGATCATACACCCCTCCAAGGCAAGAATATAAGTCAGACACAACCCATTCCACATGTAAGGTAGAACTACAAAAGAGAATACCTTGATTGTTCCTAATGTGATTATAATTCTATGATCTCGTGATGTTGTATTGTTGATGTCAAACTTAACCTAATGGTGTACATGTAACCACTGTCATCTAGTGATGTTTGTGAGCTGGTTTAATAAAAATACATTCTTTTTAATTGTACATGTTCGATCCTGATGTAAGTCTCATCTTGACTTAATATTTTTAGCTTGCAATAAATGCAACAAAAGAAACAGATTTGATTGATGGTATATGGAGAATACATAAAAGATGTGTACATTTAAATTGAAAAGTAATGATGGAGGTATCCTATGGGAAGGTTTGTGTGCTTTAATGCCTAAAAGTCTCAATTGTTGAATTAAACTCAAAATCAAAAGCAATGTTCAGCATCAACCAACACACTTGTTATGCCGCTAGGCCAAATTGTTTGGATTAAACTTTTGTTAGGATAATAATTTTCCTCCATATCAGCTCTGTTGAAATCATTGATAGAATTAAAAACAACCATTCAGTTAGAAGAAATTGGTTAAATATTAATATGGTCAAATTGGTATCTCACTAACCACAAAAAAACACATGGTCAGGCAAAACCATTTGCGCTTTCGCTTCTTGCCCCTATTGCAAAGTTCTCACAAAAATGGGGGAAGGAGATTCAGGTTGAATGTCCTTGTTTCCATCTTTTTGGGGCAAGGGAAGAATCAATTTCTCATTTGCTAAGTTGCCCAGCGTTGCTATTTGAAGTATAAAGATTTATGAATAATTGGTTCAAAGCTCTTGACATAAGAACTGTGAAATTTTCGTATGCACTTCTGAGTTCATACAGTTCATAGGTCATCTAGATCCAATTACATTTTTCAATCTCTAAACTTCATTTCAGTCCGGACAAAGATGCAGTAATTTTTTACAAATATTTATTTATTGATTTTATCATAGATCAGAAGCATGACAACTAAGGTCTTTCGACTTGGGTCTGGCAACCCAACCACACAGCAGTTATTCCCCTCCCCCAGTTCCCAATTCTCTCCCCTCCTCACATCCCTACCCTTCTTTTCTCCACATACATAATTATCATATTTATAAATGACCATTCAAATGTGCACATATTTTAGCATTATGATCCATGTTGTCATTGCCACTGTCTAGACTTCCACAGAGGATCATACACTGGTCTACATTCCTTATTTCTATGTATACGTAATGCAGCACTTTCTAAATGAATTTTTTCGCCATTAGACTTTGCTGTAGATCTAGGAGTTTATTTTATTTAAATTAATTGCAAAATAAATTCTTGTAATATTTATACAATTGTGTCAGGCTTGATTAATCAAAGGATTTAGATTCAATCAAACAATGATAGTTGCCGCTCTCAATGTTTAACTTCGGACTGTTTTATGTATGTCTTATTTATGTTTGTTATGGTTCATTTGAAAATGATTGTAGAGATTTTAATCATTTGATACTCTCAATTAACTTTTTTTTAATATATGTCTTTATTAGCATTTTTCTTATACTTAGCAACAATAACATACATACAGAAATTTTGGTCCGAAACACCATATTTTACATGTCAATCTAATCTTTGGTTCACCTGTCCCTCCAACATACCCTTATATATAATTCACAATTCGATCTCTGGGTTGTGGTCTACATACATTGTGATTCTACCATCTTATTTTCAAAACTAACATTCCTGTTTCTGATGCAAGAAAATTGTCTGTCTTGGGCAGTTACATCACTGTACCTTCTTTAAGCCATATCTTGTTTTAAAGAACATTTAAACTGTCCCAGATCGTGGGAAATCATATAACATAACATTGTCCATTAGTATGCTCTTTGTATCTAGGATATTTGAATAGTCTCTTGAGGGGTGTGGGGTGGGGGTCCGTCCCTAGTATTTCCCCATGTCTAATTGTCCGAGGTGTCACTATCGCTGCCCATAGTCGCCTCTGTGTCTCCCTGTTCATTGCTATGTAAATCCTTCCTGCCCGTCCAGGATCTCATTATTTCTGCAAAGAACCCAGCTATAGGGCGCTTATGGAGTCTTTTGCCTCCTCGCTTTGCAGGGCTCTTTCCTCTGCTTTAGCCAGTCTGTCCACTGTATGTTCTCAAATCAGTATTGGAGGACTTCTCTGCTCTTTTCAATTTATGGCAACTTGTCTCCGTGCCAAAATTAATGCCAAGTCTACAAATTGGTAACCCAATTTCTTAGCCTTCGGTTCAGGAAACAGTTCCAATAAACATACCTCGAACGTGCATGCAATTTGTCTGTCCAGGGCAAAATTTATTTGGGTCAGCACTTCTTTCCAATATTCCTGTAATGCCCCACATCCCCATGTCATATGTGTAAATCCCACACCCTGTTGATTGCATCTAGGGAATCCCTGGGTATTCCCTCCATGCATGACGTTAACCTGTGTGGCGTAAGATAGACCCTGTGTACATAGTTGAATTGGATTTGTGTCAGTGGGACATTTGTAGAGATCCGTTTGGGGCTCTGTCAGGCTCCCTGCTAGACCCAGCCCCACCTCATATCCTCGCCCAAGGCGGGAAAGCTGTCCTCCGTCAACTATGTAATCTAATTAATCTCTCCTTTGAAAATGGCAAGGTACCCATAGAATGGAGACACACCATCATTAAACCCTGCTGGAAAAAACACAATTGGACCCTGCAGATCTGGCCAACTATCGCCCAATATCTTTACTGCCTATCTTAGGCAAGATGGCAGAAAAACACGTGAACAGCACAATCTCTAATTCCCTTGAAAACCACAACATCATACACCAGACTTAGATGGGGTTCAGACCAAAACACAGCACGGAGTCAGCCCTGATGGTGGTCACTGAAAAACTCAAATCCATCCGAGACCAAGGGAGAACCGCGGCCATGGTACTTTTGGATTTGAGCGCAGCGTTTGATACGGTAGAGCACACAGTGCTAATCCAAAGACTGGAGAATGTCGGAATTAGAGGAACAGCTAGCCAATGAGTTGCGTCATCACTGAGTGACAGATCCTTCCAATGTATGGAAGCCGGATTTAAGTCAGACTCCCTCTCAGCACCTTGGGGAGTCCCTCAGGGCTCCTCCCTGAGTCCAACACTTTTTAACATTTATCTCAGTCCCTTGTTACATATAACACATGAATTTGGCCTCTCCATCGTGTCATATGCCAATGGCACGCAACTAGTGTTCTCAATTTCAGACTCTCTCAACTCGGACTATAGACATCTCGTCCCTTGCCTGGAAAAAATCGGATCTTGGATGGCGGACTGTATGCCTCATACTGAATGGAGACAAAACGGAGCTAATGATCTTAGGCAACAACTTCAGTCCACGCGCAGAGATCTCCTGGCCCACCAATTGGGGGCTGTCTCCTCCCCCCAAAACAGCCATAAAAAACTTAGATATGTGGCTGGACCAGAACTTACAATGGAGGTCCAGGCCCAAAAAATTTCAGGCACCTGCTTTGGAATACTCCGCTTGATCAGAAATATAATTCAACTCCTTAAATCTGGCTCACCGAACCATGTATGGGAGAGGCCCGCTCTGATCCAAACGTTGGTCTCTCACTACTCTTCCCGTTGACAACTCAGGTCAAGTTCAAAATTCCTGATGAATGCAACCACATTTAAGAGAGCCAAATGGGGTGGAAGGTCTTTCACCCATCTGGTACCAAAACTATGGAACAGTATGGACGCAGAGCTCTAACTAACTGAAAACGAAGTGTCCTTCAAAAAAAGACTCAAAACATAGCTCTTTCCCTAAACCCAAGTGCTATCAGCTTCCGTCCTGTATCACCTCAGTGCTGAGATGCCCAAGGGTAGTCATGTGCTTTATAAATCCCCTAAACATAAACATCTGCAGCACGTGTGTCCATTCATTGTCCCGTAGGTCCCTCCCCACCTCTCTGCTCCATCTTGCACCAGCCCTTCAAATGGTGTTTTCACCATATTAATTAATGCCATGTATTGCCACTTCACTAAGTGTCTAGTGGACCCCAGTGTCAGCACCACCTGTTGACTCTCATGCGTCTATGGTTCCTGCAGAGTCCTGCCCCATAATTCTTTAAACGTACCTACTATTGCATGGTAGGTAAGGAATTGGCTGCCAACTAGGTCTTAGTGGGCAAGAAAGTTTTCCAATGGGATTAGCATGCCGTCCTGATAACAATCTCCCACTGTTGTCACCCCAGCTTCTATCCAACTGGCCATTTGAGCGCTTGTAAACTGAGTGAGCTGTTTACCGCCCCGGAAGCCCAACAAGGGGCAGGCTTGGTGCTTATGGCAGAACTTTGGCCGTGCACTTACAACACTTTTTCCAACAGTAGAGTGCCACCCACAGCAGCACCCCAGGGTCCCGAGTGGCCAACCTGGGTGTAGCAACCCAGCTAACAGTTGTTGACGTCAATGACAGAGTTAGTAGTGAGTAATAACTTTGCATTCCAACCTTCTAGCCATTGAGCTTGCCATTGTAGCTGGGCCACCAGACAATACAGTTATACACTCAATAAACTTGATTTGCTTTGAGGGAAGACCCAGGGAATCCATCAGTATTCATGAATACGGACATAATTCCATGTACAGGCATTTAGAAAGGTAAACTTACAAAGATGAATAGGCATTTAGGAAGGTAAACTTACAAAGTTATAGTGAGAGAAAGAGGGAAAGGCCCCCAGAAAGGATTGTTTTGCAACAATATGTACCTGTCACTCATCCTCATCTCTACCTTCATTCTGAGTTGGTGTCTTCTTATCTATATTGACTTCCTAACTCTCTTTTAATGTGGTCCCTCTCCCTAACAGTGCTCTTTTTGTGTGGAATCTCAAGTGGGGTGATGTAAAGTGGGTGAAGGTACTTGGGCCCAGATTTACTAAGATTTGGTGCAACACAATTCAGCAAGAAAACTTTCTGTGTTATATCAAATGGAGAGAGTAGGAATGCGCCACATTTACTAATATATGGTGCATTCCTGCTCTCTCTCTGCACTGCTGCACAGTGTGCTGCCCAGCACCAATGCAGGCAACCTTGTGCCACAGTGTTACCGACAGGATTGTTTTTGTGATGGACGTGACACCTCTGTTGGGATGGTATATCATTTTGACTCATTCCCAGGTTGACTAGTCTAAGTAAACCTGGAAATGTGCCAAAAACCATGGGTGGATGCATGGGAACACCCATGCTCCATCCATGGAACTGTTCATAGGGTGAGGGGTAATGGGTCCGAAGCCTTGGCAGACCTGTATTAATAGAGCTGATCTAGTATGGTCTACTTGTTCATGACAATGGGAGACCTTTTCACCATTAATGGTACAGAACTTGTTCGATACATCAGAACGAGTAGGAAAAATCACTTGCTCTCTGGACACAATTCCAATTTATTCCATCGTGCTGTAAGACAAAGGAAAAACATTTAGCAGCCCGTGATTTTTCTTACTCGTTCTGACACATTGAACGAGTCCATCCATGAAGCGCCTTCCCAACCTTGAGTAATGCAAGGCAGCGACTTGTGCTGCCTTGCATTACTCCAGATTTATTAATCCCGGAGAGCCCCGCAAGGTGGCTTTGGTGGCTTAGTAAATCTGGCTTAAGGGCTTGTGTTGCCTTGCATCGCCTTGTGTAATGCAACGGCGAAATAAGCCCTTGGTAAATCTGGGCCTTGGTGTACAGTGCATGTGTGAATGGGTGGATGTGAAAAGTAGTAGGGTCATATTAGACGCTGGCACGATTACTTTGTAAGGCACAGGTAGACGCTTTGTCCAAACTAAAAGTAGGTGAATGGGCAAAGGTGGATGGCTGGATAAGGGTATGAAAACGCAAATTTGGTGTGCCACTCGTAATGAAGTCTAAAGATTGAACTAAATGAGTTAGCTAAGCTTGACTAAACACCTAGAACTGAAATGGGTTGGGGTTTCAAGCGAAGTGACATAAAGATATAAACATTAAAATAGATGAATGATGTCTTAGGGCATATAAATCGAAATTTGTAAGTTTGATAACTATTATTGGATTCACTCAAAAATAGGCCAGTATGGTAAGAGGGACTCATTATAAGTTTGGTGGTGCTGGAGGGGGACCACCCTGCTCCTGCACTGCCAAACCTGTGGATGAACCACCTGCCAGATTAAGAGTTTTCTCCTGCCTGGCGGACGGTTCTTTGGCATTCACGCGATGATGCCTATGAATTTGAAATTAAAGGCTAAATATTAAGTTAGTGCAAATGCATCAAACAGAATACAGTATGGGCAATGAGTGGTCTCAATTGAATTTAGAAAAGCATCAAGTTCTCCATTAAAATTAAAATGTAGATGTTTTACTATTTGTTTGTGAATTAAATACAATATTTCATTATTTGTACATTTTTTTAATGAATGCTAGTTTCCATATTGTTTTGCGTTCAAATTATCGAAAATGCTTAGACCAGGGTTCCCTTCTTTCAGTAATTACTCAGTGGGAGTCCCCAGATTCCAATAATTATTCAGTGAGTGTCCCCGGATTCCAAAAATTATTCAGTGTGTTTTCCAGTAATGATTAAGTAGGAGTAAACAAAAGTCCAAAGGTTAGAAACCCTGCTTTAGATGACACTGGGTAGAGAAAGAGAGCTAGAGTTTGTGAAACAAATAGGCAAAAAGAGGGCATGAGGTTGATTTAAAGAGAGGAAAATAATTTCTTCAAGGATGATGAGGCCCTGAGCGATTGCCCACTTTGCCCCTGCCTTAAAACATCTCGGTTCCTGCGTTCATTGGACCACTTGGCCAAATTAGAAATGTGAAAGGACCCGATTCCAAGGAATTGCAGCACCATATTGTGTTTTTATTTCTCTCGGATGCAATTCGATTTCGAATCCATCATATCTCCCCGCTTGTGACTTGTTACTCTTTTGCCTTCTACACACTGTGTGTTAGTGCACAGTCTGTTATAGACTGCAGATAAAGAAATCCTTGAACACCAATAAGTATTCAGCAGCAAACACTTCAAAAACCAGCAGCAATAACATCTCAAGCTAGACATACTCTCAAATAATCAATGCTCGTCATCCTGACTGTTGCCTTTTGTGTTTTTTTCCCTCTGAAGGGAATGCAGCGCTGCTCTCTAATTACACGTGGAAAATAAACGCAAATACTGGACCCTCATGCACCTCTTTCCCAGAGAAACATTAGCCAAACAATGCAACTGCAACAGGATCAATGGATTATTGGTATTTGATTGTCACCTTCAGAGGAATGATTTATCACAGCCTATCACCATGAGTAATTTCTCTCTTTGGGATGTACAGCAAATGCGGTGGGATTGGGAAGGCAGCAGAGTGGTAGTTAAGGGGCTGCAGATACTGTGACAGAAGATAAACTGAATCTTGTTAGACAAATGAGTCAAAGGCCATTAGAAGCGTCTGGGGCAGAAGCCAAGTAATGCATCTCCCAATCAGTGGAAACAAAGCCAGGTGATCTGCGGGCAGACAGAGCACATCATCCACCTACAGAAGACACAAGGCATTATCGGATCAGCCTTCGTCAATAACACATTAGATAGTCGAGGCTGATCTCTGTCAACAGAACAACATGGAAGCGACAAACAAAAGGGATGTGGACATACAACTGCAATTAACTGGTGATTTAAGAAGTGTCTGCTTCTGAAGCACCATTAAGCAATCCATTAGTTATTCTGCTACTGTCGATGTACAGTAGCTTGTGAAAAAACATGTCATTCAACGGCTGTTAGAGGTGACATTAGGACAGAAAGACTGCAGACAAATTAGTGATTACATTTCCCCTGCTTGTAATATGTGTAAAAGTGAAGGGGTGCGTGCAGTATAATGCTGCCACCGAGATCCCAGCCCGAAATATCTGAGGCAAGCAATGATTACGCTGAATGAGAAAGTGTAGGAAGGCTGATGCTCAACTTTTGACAAGTCAGACCCTGTCCCAATGAGAACTCCCAACCCATGTACCCCCTGTTCACTTATTTGTAACCTGTGTTATAGTTCAACCTGGTTCGGACAATAGGTGTGTTAATGGTCTTTTGGGGTTTTCCCCTACTCACTCACTTATGTAACTGTTTTCTGTCGCTTGCCACGCTGTTGTTGCTCATGGTTTCTAGTTGGACTGGTGTTCTGGAAATCCACGTTGGGGTTCTGGTGCTGCTGGGGGTACCAGGGGTCCTGGGGTTACTGGCAAGATTGCATCTCAGTATGTTGTGTTGCTGTGCTTCCCAGAAACTCTGCTTTGTTCCCATACTGTCATGTCTGTGACTTTAGTTTTCCAAGGGAGCCAGACCAAGCCATCATAGCTGTTGAGCAGCTCCATATTTTTGTCATGTTTTTCCTTTACTGGGATTTTATATTTTGCTAGGGAGAAGTAGTTGGTGGCACCTGAACTCCTTCGTTGGTCCTCTGAGCCTGTATATGCTTTGCTCCAGGATTCATCGGTGCATTCCAGTCTGCCATTTCCAGCTCTTGTCTTCTTTCCCACCTCTAAGCCCTGGCTACCTCTGAGTTGTTAGATACTGCCTTGCTGCTTCTGCCTATTCATTACCAGTCTATTAACACATTCTCTGAACTCCTGTTCCAGTGTGATGAGGCTTAACATCCACATCTGTCTCCACTGCCACAGTGCAGTGCCTACAAACATCAGGACAATCAAACTAGGAAGTGGTGTACTCACCAAGTGACCACACAGACGTTTTTAATGTCCTTGTGGGCAAATCTTTTTCATTCTTCTTGTCCCAACTATCAAGGAAGACACCATTTGTAACCGTGTTACCGTCATCAATGAAAGCCTCAGTTCTGGAAGAGGTTTTTCTTCCTTTGTAAAGGTAAAAAGTTGGCTTCTTCGGGCAACCTGTGACACCATGCCCCTGAAAGAGAGAGCACCATGTAAGAGTATCTTACTCTACACCTCACTGCAGAAACCTGGCGATACTTAGATGCACAGAAGAACCGCAGGCACCAATGGGGGCAATGGAAGAAACCTGCATCAGCCGCACCTAGACGGCCGTGGGGTCCCGCTGGTGTCCCAGTGACCACCAATGGTACTTAGCTACCAACCTGTCTTACCGTCTGCCGCGCTGGAACATTTATTAATTCCTACAGTATCACGCCACATGAAATACGGCATACTGTGGAACCAGAGCACCCCAATTTTGTGTATTGACCCCCAAGAATTTTCTTGCAGACATGTTTCGAGTAGCGTTGTCAGATATCTTTGCTCTGGTCTTTCTATTTCCGTATGATACCCACTTGCACATTTGTAGACATGTATATTAAGTAGCCTTTTCAGTGCAATGCAAGTCATTCCACATCAGCAACACTGGCCGTCGGACGGAAGCAGTCCAAATGAAGTGTTTCTGATGTGATAAATTCCCCGGAGCGTTTAATCTCACCCGCCATTTTCATACATCCCCCACGCAACCCCAGAAACATTGTAATGAATTGCGCTCAGCAGCTTCATATCTCTGAGAGGAGTGCAGTACGAATAACGAACCGGGGGCAGATGCGCGTGGGAGGAGCCACCACGTTGCCAGGACAAGTGCCAACAGCGCTGCCGACACGAACAGCCTATCACCTCCTCACTGACTGTAGATACGCTTCCCGCCCAGACATTTCGGGGCAAGGCTGCCTTGAGACGTACTCCAGGCCCAGACCCTCAGTTGGAGTTTACTCCACTCTCGGTAGCAGCTGGCTCCCGCTCGAAGAGACTCTGACAGGTGGGAGGGGCCCCTCTGCCTCGCGGCCGCATCTCCAGAGCTGAGGAGGCCCGCGCTCTTGCCAAGAGTGGGCGCGCGCTAACGACTTGGCGCAATCACACATCATTTATTGAACGTGGAAGGGAGTCCGATAGAGGCAGGGTGCAGCGACCTGGCAATTTGTTTCTCTTTAACTGAGTCATGACGTTTCTCCCCAGCCACACCTGGGTCAGGGAACTCGAAAGGATGCTAAGCAGCCCAAGCTTCACAGATATATTTTGGATATTCTTTTTATTTGCACAAACTAATTGGGAGTGCATTCTTCTATTTCTGTAAGCGAGGTGGGTACAAAGGGTTGCCAAGTAATTTTGTTGATCTCACTTGAACCTGTGGGCAAATGTGAAGGTGGGTTATTATGACCATAAGTCAGAATTAAAAATGTGTATTTCTTATCGTAGTTGGCCCACGCATTTCACTAACTGTGCTTTAGCACGTGTTTCTCTAACTGTGCGTTTGAATGCGATGTTAATGAAAATGTTCTGCAGCGTACATGCTTTCTCTCAAGTGCACAGCACAGTGACCTGACAAGGTATCTGCTGTACTGCCATTCTGATATTAAAGAGTAGGCTGTCAGAATAAGCAATCTTACCCAACTAAACATGAGGACCCTTTCAATGCAATAACTAAAATATTGGAGCTGTGAATAAAAAAAAAATCTGAATGCTTTTAAACGGTAGAAAATGTAAATGAAAGGTTACCTTAATGATTAAGTTAACTCTTCATTTTAATTTCCCCCCATTTCAAAATCACATTTACTGACAATAGGCCCCTTAATTCCAGGGGCCAGTAGATACGGTGCCATAAGTATAACTGAAAAATACAGCCATTTTTTAAAATGAGAGAAATTTAAAGTGCAGAACATTTTTCCATATTATAAATATTTTTGCAGAACATTGTACTGAATTTGAATTACTCCAATTTAAGAATAAATGATTGTATGTTTATGTTATACATGTAAAGGTGCCACTTATGAGAAAGGTATGTCCTGTGCTGCAAGTACATACAACACATGCTCTTAGTCACCCATTCGGGCAGCCCCCTCAGGTGCGGGCTGCTAGGTCATCACGCCAGGGAACTGAGCAGCTGAGAGCAGGGGGGCTCCCGGAGACGCTGAAGGCGCTTCAGTGGAGGCCTCCCTGCAGCATTGGAGGGAGACGCTGCCACGGCAAGAGATGAAGGCCTAGGCGACTCACAATCAATCAATCAATCAATCAATCAATCAGAGTACTTGTAAAGCACGCTACTTACCCGTGAGGGTCCCAAGGCGCTGAGGGGAGAGGGGGGTGCTGCTACTGCTACTGCTCGAAGAGCCAGGTCTTGAGGAGTCTTCTGAATGCGAGTAGGTCTTGGGTCTGCCGTATGTGGGTAGGGAGGGTGTTCCAGGTCTTGGCAGCGAGGTAGGAGAAGGATCTGCCGCCGGAGGTCGTTCGTTGGATGCGGGGGACAGCGGCGAGGGCGAGGCTGGCGGAGCGGAGCTGGCGGGTGGGGGTGTGGAAGCTGAGTCTGCTGTTCAGGTAGGCTGGTCCGGCGTTGTGGAGTGCTTTGTGTGCATGGGTGAGGAGCTTGAAGGTGATCCTCCTGTCGACGGGGAGCCAGTGTAGGTCTCTCAGGTGGGGGGTGATGTGGCTGCGGTGGGGGACGTTGACGATCAGTCGGACGGAGGCGTTTTGGATGCGTTGTAGTCGTCGTAGGTGTCACAGCATTAGAGGAGATCGGCACAGAGCGCCTTATGGTCTGACCGGGAATACGCCGCTTGGGACTGCTGCGCGTGGCCGCCGGGACCGGGGCGGCACCTGTCATAGCATCAGGAGCAGCTCTGGAAGGGGCCTTGATGGCGGCCGTGCCCTGGGCGCTTGAGCATTGAGCTGCTGCAACGCAAGACAAAATGGTGGCCGCCCTTTTCTGGGCACGGAGGAGCGGCTGATGCCCAGGCGCTTTACCGGACCCAAAGGGAAGGACTTGAGGCGTTCACGCTCACACCGTGACCTCTATAGGAGCGGGGTGCGGGAGGTTTCGGATCACACTGGAGCAGCTGCAACCCGTGACCAGAGGAGCTCAGGGAGGGGCTTTGCTGCGCGCATATGACCCCGGGATGGTGCCGTCTGTGCAACTGGTGCGAAGGGGACGCCCTGCTTTGGCGTAATGGGATCAAGGGACAGCGAGAGCTTTTGTTTCATAATCCTCACACAAGTAAGGCTGCCTACAAGTCTTGAAAATACGGGCTGATGAGTGCTAATTATGGCCAGCGAGAGAGAGAGATGTGCCAAGAGTTTTCGAACACGAGAGGAGGTGGGGTGGGTGGGAAGAGTATTTGATGTGCAGAATGGAGCGCCAAGTGAGCCCAGAAGCCTGATGGGGGAGACTACGGAAGGATAAGTAGTCAAGAAACTGAAGACTAGACTGTAAAGTGTATGATGGCTGAATATAACGCTAAGGTCAATAGTCCCCTCCCTGACCCCAAGATGGCTGCCATATTGGTCCCCTCCACATTGTTTGACTTCCCTGGGACAATAATTGACATTGACCAGACCTTGAACCTATCCCCTAACCTGCTTACACATCAGGACTTTGAACCTGCGGAACTTATCCCAGACTGTGGAGACCAAGCGTTTTGGCTGATGCCCGGTGGGGCTGCCAGGTAGCTAAAAGAGGAGATTGGTTGTGGACTCCCCCAACCCCACCCCCGCGGTCACCTACCCAGCCGGACCTTGGGCAGATTTTCCCCTTGTCTCTACGTCCTATCTTCCCTCCTACCCCTTTACCCTATCCCCTTACCCTTCCTCGCTCCATTCACCTTGTCCCCTTTTAACTGATGTAAATTGCAACATTATTGTTCCCCAGGTAAAGCGCTCTGATTCCTTGGGGTGTAGCCAGCGCTATACAAAACTCATTAATTAAATATGTTCCCATTTAGTACTCTATCTCTCTTTGTCTTCTTCCCTAGCTCCTATCCCCTCTCCCCTGAATCTCTCCCCTTGCCTAGTCCCCTGTCCTTTGTGCCCTTTGACTAAGCACTCCTTCTCCCTTTGTTGGGGAAAGATCCAATACTTATACTCTGGAGTCTCAGCGAACCAGCATGAGAAGGTCCACTGCGCCAAGGTAGCCACTCACACTTGAGGTATGGTATGGCACCCCTTGCCAAAGCACTCCCTCTCCCCTTTTTGGGGAAGGATCCAGTATTTAGGTCTTGGAGTCTCAGAGACCACTCTGAGAGAGTCCACTGCATAAAGGGAGCCTCTCACAACAGAGATAGAACTGAACTGGACTGGACGTTGCTTTGACTCGTCTACCGGTTTGTTTCCCCATCACCCTTCCCCTCCTCTTCCCATGCTGTGTCTCTCACCCTCCCCTCCTCTTTCCCGCCTTCATTATCTGTCTTCTTCCCCTGCTCCTACCCCCCGAATCTCTCCCCTCGCCTACTGTTCCCCTTAACTATTTGTGCTTATTGTTTATCTCAACCTATATTGCCATGCTCTAAGAACTGTGTAACCTTTGTAATGATGTAACCTGTAACTTTGATCTGATACTCATGTAAAGCGCTCTGATACCTCCGGGTCTAGCCAGCGCTATATAAGACCTTTAAAATAAAGAAATAAATAAAATAAATACATCTTCAAAGATCATTTTCTCACTGACACACATGGCAGCCCTTACAAATCCACGAAGGAACCCTTTTACTGATTCCACCAGGCTGCACAGCCCTGACTTGGTTTGAATCCAATGAATCAGTTTCATTCTTTACGCTCATTTATTCTTCTTTGTTTAAGTAATTAGTTGAATCCACTCTTAACTTTTGCTTAATTCATTTTATTCAATCTTCATCTTGACTCTGGTTTTTCACAAAAGCACAGGAGTCCAAAGCAGGTTTCTCAAACCACGACGTTTATTGTAACAGCCTAATGCATTTCGGGAAGTGCATTCCCTTCTTCAGAGGCGTCTGTAAATGCAAATATAGGTTTTAGCCCTCTACATTAGTTCTATGCAACAGTTTCTTTACTTTAAAACAACAACAAGACTCATCAGTTAAAAATCCTCAGTGGTGTGTTTGTCATATTTTCCAAACCATGTGCACAATAAATCAACCCGAGCGTTAGAGTCACCAACATAATACATCCCCCATTTGCTTCCTCTCCTTCATCTCATAGGTAAAATCCAGCATTTCATTAGCTAATCAGTCTTCTCTTTCTGTCTGCTAAATCAAACTTTCAGATTTTACTTCAAACACAAGTGCAAATATAAACAGCTATATGCTCACCATGGTCTATTGATCATCCCGATCTTTTAATGTACAATATTCCATCCTTTCCTTTCCTGACGGAAAAAACATTTGTCACCTGTTTATGTGCAAGTAAGATTTATAAATACAAAAGCATTCTTATGGGTGTTCCCGCCCGTGTTCAGCATCACAAAACCGGATAATTATCAGCACCTGTGTTCCCCAAGGTTTGAAACTGACATTGACAAGACTCATTAAACTCCGTTTTTTGAATTACTTTAAGCACGATACCACTACACCTCCCAGAATGCAATATGTTCCAACCCCCTCCATATACATTTTCATATGAATACTCGCGTTTATGGCGCTTATTCCCATTAACTTCTCTGAGTCCATTTTTCACAAACAGTTAATAGTTTTACTGACTCTTCGTGACTGTGTTTTAAAGCGCTCCTTGTTGCCTGATAATCAAACATGGAAAGAAACCCTGCTCCTGTGCCTTTTGCCATCCGTGTCCTTGCTTTAAGCATTTCCTTGCTTTTTATGCCTGTACTCTTAATGTTATCCTGGGTGCAATCTCGTGAGAGACGAAAAAAGTCATGCTAATGAAGTTCATAGGTAGAGATGCACACCTCGTAATCTTTGTTTTAATCCTCATTTTAAACCATTCCTTTCACCATGTAAATCTTGACGGCATGCAATACCTGCTTCGCGCTTCGTCTCATTGCGCTGCAATATTTACAAATCCACGAAGGAACCCTTTTACTGATTCCACCAGGCTGCACAGCCCTGACTTGGTTTGAATCCAATGAATCAGTTTCATTCTTTACTCTCATTTATTCTTCTTTGTTTAACTATTTAGTTGAATCCACTCTTAACTTTTGCTTAATTCATTTTATTCAATCTTCATCTTGACTCTGGTTTTTCACAAAAGCACAGGAGTCCAAAGCAGGTTTCTCAAACCACGACGTTTATTGTAACAGCCTAATGCATTTCGGGAAGTGCATTCCCTTCTTCAGAGGTGTCTGTAAATGCAAATATAGGTTTTAGCCCTCTACATTAGTTCTATGCAACAGTTTCTTTACTTTAAAACAACAACAAGACTCATCAGTTAAAAAACCTCAGTGGTGTGTTTGTCATATTTTCCAAACCATGTGCACAATAAATCAACCCGAGCGTTAGAGTCACCATGTATTATGTTGAATTAAGCAAAAGTTAAGAGTGGATTAAACTAAATAGTTAAACAAAGAAGAATAAATGAGAGTAAAGAATGAAACTGATTCATTGGATTCAAACCAAGTCAGGGCTGTGCAGCCTGGTGGAATCAGTAAAAGGGTTCCTTCGTGGATTTGTAAATATTGCAGCGCAATGAGACGAAGCGCGAAGCAGGTATTGCACGCCGTCAAGATTTACATGGTGAAAGGAATGGTTTAAAATGAGGATTAAAACAAAGATTACGAGGTGTGCATCTCTACCTATGAACTTCACACATGGCAGCCCTGTCATAGTTCTCCAAGTCAAAGTATTTTGTTCAAACCATAGTATCTGGTTCTATGGACATTAGGCTTAAAGTCAATGAAGCTGGAAATGAGGGCTGTCCTGACAAAATGTGCGCGGTGTTTAGCCTACAGTGACTCATGATGATTTTCACTGACCAGAAGTAGCTCTCATTAAAAAAAAGTTTGGAGACCTCGGGTGCAGAGAGTGCAGCGTCCTAGTAAAATTTAAGATATACTCACAGTTCGAACAGCGTGGGACAAAGAAGACCCAGAAAGCCTGGTTGTAGGGCAAGGTAATGCTATGCCGACGCCTACAGCATCGACAGCTACATTGTAAAAAAACATACATGTGGGCGACAGTTGGCAACATAACTATTTGTTCTGAACAGCGAAACTGCTGACTCCAGGAACAGTGCAGAAGATCTGCTTTTTTAAATGAAAGTTACTACACATATTTATCCTGAAATCTTTCTGCATCTCTATAAACTCCAGCACACAGTGGCCATAAGGTTCATTGTATTTTGTCTCCAGGGTTCGTGCTAAAACACAGGCAATACCACAATAAAGGAAATAGTGGACAGTGTATTGTGGGAGATGATAATACTGATTGTTGTGGGTGTTCCCTTCCATTCGCAACTCACACTCTAGCCTGACCTTCTTCTGCCTGGGTTCAAAAATCCACCTGCGCATAATGTAATGGATGCACTGTTTACCACTAAACATGTTACTGGAGTTGTGAGACCTGGACTCGTTTTATCAGATCTCTCATTTCATATCTCCCTCATGGCACTCCCTTTCCTACTTTAAGCTTCCCCCATTTGCCCACAGACACCCGCACACACCCAAACCTCACCATGGGATGGGCATTAGCAGTGCAACATTCTGACACACACATCGAGCAGTTACCACAAAGACAACAGCAGTGGAAGCTTCACCAGCACAGACAGAACAAGGCGTTACTGCAGCAGCAGTGCATACTTTTGGAATTGATACACACATACACACACACACACACACACACACACAAATGATGTACCGCATAGGCAGTAGCAGTGCGACCTGAACATGGAACACAATTACATGCACACACACACAAACACAACAGTGTGTAGTGTTGCAGGTCACATGTTCCTGGCAGCACTGCATTGTGGCAAGAAGAAAATCCAGTCAAAAGTTACACATGGATGTCTGAGACCTCCATACCAAGCCTGGTTTGCAACTAACGCCATATATAGAGTAGCCCAGGCCCGAAAGTGGAGCCACAGTGCTCAAGATCACAACAGCATATGTAAGAAGGTCACCGGAGGTGGTGACACACTCATGCACAGGTACCAGTGGGGTGTCTGTCAGCCCAGACAGATAAAGCAGCTTTGGGGACAATAGTTATACCATCCACAGATTGCATTAAGCAAGTAAGCTTACTAAATAAGTCCCCCTCTCTCAAGGGGTGATTGAGTGTGCCATATCCCCAACAATACGTACAATTTTAGCCATATAGTCAATTTCAAAGCCCTTTTTTTCAATATCTAAAAAGTCATGAGTTTTAAACAAAGTTCTCAAGAGAAAGTAATAAAATATTTGAATATTACTTTCAGCTTGTCATTGTCCTGGAATTCATATAGGTTACTTTTTAACCTGTTTTTATTGTTCTCACACGTCTCAGGCTGTTGTATCCAGTAGATTACAAATAATGTCAATGTCACTGTGCGACACTGCCCATTTACATTGTCAAAAAATTTACATCGAAAATTGCTTTATCTTTTTCCATAAATTGATCCAATCGACAAAGCATTAATGCTATATAAAGCATTGAAATCAAAATTAATTAAGACATGGTTGCTTAGATATTGAGAGAGAAAGTTTAGTCATGATGCTTTGCATTTTTAGAGCAAATGTGGCGACTGGCTCCGATTTCAACTTTCTCACAGTATGTAAGGTACCATTGCTAAACCACATCTTACAAAAGTGTAAAGCCTCATTGCTAAGTCCTTTTGAAACCAGCCAATATTTAAAGCACCATTACTTAGGCAGTTTCTAAATGTACTCCAAATATGGGGATCACTGGCATAATAACGAATTCACAAATATAGAATTACCAAAATATCGAAGAAAAAATATAGAATGCAAAAATATCGAATTCCTATCTACAAACAGGTAAGCACAAAAATATTGAATCAAAAATATAGTTTAAAAAAATATAGTTAGTCAAAATATTGATTTTTTTTAAATGTCTTAAAAGTAATTTAAAATTAATGAAATAATAAATATAACATTTACTATTACCACTCCAGTGAGTGCCACAGTAGGGAAAGCATTGGATAGCGTAGGGGTAAAAATTACTATTCCCACTCCAGAGAGTGCAACAGTAGGGAAAGCTTTGGATAGCGTAGGGGTAAAAATTCCTATTCCCACTCCAGAGAGTGCAACAGTAGGGAAAGCGTTGGATAGCGTAGGGGTAAAAATTACTATTCGATATTAAATTACTTACCTTCAATTCGATATTTTTCACCACTATATTCTGTCCATTCGAT